>NC_064644.1:323220892-323843008 GCF_023864345.2 Schistocerca serialis cubense
GTTGCACCCGTCCCTCATACTTTCAACGTTTCTAGCTCCGTAACTGAAACTGATAGAAATTTGGTTTAAATTAATTTGTACATAGTTAGTTTAAATACCTCAGTTACATGTTGGGAAAAAGTAAAATTTTGCTTAAAAATTGCATTTCGTAGCTATAACTTTCTGTAAAATAATTAAACAATTTAGTTTCCTAATTTTGCTGAAAGACTATCTTTTCTTATGTTTGACTAACTATATAAATATTCCTTTCACTTATTATTTTATAGGTTACAGGAGAAAACCTTTTACCTGAAACACCCTGAATCTAACCGGAATTGGCATGAGGGCAACAATCAGCTGTGAATGTAGCGAAATGGACGAGCCATACCACATCCTTTAGTTTATGACATATCAAGGGTCGCTAGGTACGTTTTAAGATGCTAATATACTTACGATGTAGAGTAAAAGAGAATTTTTATATTCTTAATCTTCCAGCTGAAGCTGTATCAGAAAAATCGAGAGTATCCATAGTCAACCGATAGCAGAAAAGACCTAGCGTCCCGTGTTTCCACTGTTTCAGTCCTGCTCTCATTCATCAGCTACCCAGTATCGAATATTTTTACTTTTTATTTATTCTGGGACCTGTTATATCTCGTTCTTTATCCAAATAATGGCAATCACGTTGGATTGTGATATAGTTTCACAGCCTCCCAAAGTAAGCTGCACCGGTCTGTGACGGCGCTAACATTTGTATGAGTGATACATTTATTTACATATAAGGCTGCTACTCGTACAGCAGAATCAGGTGGGATAAATTGCCGAGAAACTTCATAACGCTTTCTGCAGTTTAGTCATCATTGCGACTGAGTCTCAGGCAATCCTCACAAAACGTAAATTTTCAGAGGTTACATCACTAGCGGTAACACATTAGCCCTCACCCTCAAGTTATCAGAATTTTGGAGCCTACGTTCCATTTTTCGACATAATATGAACAAGCAATTAATAAGCACATGAGCAAATAATTAAATGTTTACGCCCTAGAGCTGAAACTTGTCCTGTATGATCAAACTCGTCGGAATATGGAATGTGGCCAAATGGTTGGATGTGCACCATTCTCTGAGGCTTCATCACGACTGAGTTGAAAACTATGGCGATGACTCGGACGCGCTTAAGCTGGTACCGGCTAAAACACTGGACCTCGCTTCCACTGTCGCTATTTGAGGCAACATGTGGCAGTGAAAACGTAGCTTTGTTTTAATACATGCAAAACAGGGCGTAATTACCGCTCCTCTCTCTGTTTCGTGGTAATCTCATTTCCCACGGCACTCAGGAAAATGTAAACATGCCTTTACTAACTACACCATGTCGTTGCACCAGCTTAACAAAAGTGAAGCAATGCACTGTCTGTTTTAGCTGTGAGACCGGGAGGGAAAATCGTTGAGAAACCTCCTAAAATAATTGTTATACATAAAGCTAGTTCATCATCGTCATTCATTACTTCTAGAGCCTGAGTGAACACCAATCCAACCCTCCCAACAAGGAAAAAGGTCATACCGGTATCGAGAACCTAAACTTGGTATTCCGCATGGACATCAGATATGCTGCCCGCTCTGCATCCAATTAAATGAAATTATCTAATGAAATATTAATGGAGGTATATACAGAAAATAGTAACAGAAAATTTGAGATCTGATGCACAGCCACGAATAATGTACCATAATTACGAAATTTGTAACTTAATAGTGGCAACTATTTAGTTACAACTTATACAAAACAGATACATGTGTCAAATTTTTACTGTCATTCGAAGTAGTCATCAGAATTGTATATAACTCATTGCCAGCTATTTGGAAGCAGCGCCAGTTGTGTTTATAGTTCGAATGAAGCTATCTATTACCCAACGATCTCTGTAACAATTATGAAGTGAATGCCGTGAAGTGCTTCCTTCAACTTAGGAATCAACTTCTAGGCACAAAGGACTAAGTCCGGAGAGTGTGGTGGGTCGTACAATACAACCCAGCCCCACTGATCGAAAAAAATTGTCACAACTCATGCCATATGTATCCTAGCACTGTCCCGCAAAATTATGTGTGGGCCCTGCACTGCCATCACTTCTTTCTTTAAGCTGGTTGCAGCATGTTTTCCAAAAATAAACAGCTTAGATAAAGAAGTGGCAACGCTTTCTGCAGGAACCGCCCATCATTTTGCAGGACAATGCTCGGGGGCATATAACGCAAATTGTGAGTTATTTCTTCGTTCAGTGGGGGTGGGAAGTGTTGTATCATCCATCATACTCACCTGCCATAAGCCCTTGTAATTCATCGTCATTCCTAAGATGAAGAAAGTACTTCATGCCACTCGCTTCAGAACAGCTACAAAGATTCGTCGGGCAATACACCCCTCCACTCGAACTATCACCACAGCTAGGTCCGCCAAACGGACTATACGCAGTGCTGGTGACTAAACTGAAGGACAGTAAAATCTGAAACGTGTATTCATTTATGATAAGTTCTAAATATATAGTTGCCACTATTAAAGTTCCAACCCTCGTTTTAACATAAAAGAGTATGTGCATTGATCTATTGGAAAAGATGTCACAATTACGTTAGAGGAACTGGATAGCGACGAGGTACTAGAAACAACAGGCAGGCAGAAGAATGAACGGGTTAGTGCGACACCTGAAGCGATATCCAGGAAAAGCCGATGTGGTAGATCTCATTCCTCGTTCAGGAGAAAAACCGTGGAAATAAATAAATATTAAAATATTTAAAAATGAAAAGATTAGCACAATACACAATACACTACATTTTCTACTTGAATGAAGATAGCAACTAGTGGTGTATTTTAACTCACTCATCGAAACTATAAGTTTATCTCGGCGCCAGCTTTAATTTGCCGGTTCATTTGGTAGCCAGAAGGAAACAGTGAACACTCAGTGACAGGGTTGTTCTCATCAGGACCGACAGCAAACCAGTACCAACAACGATAGTTCAAGTATACTTGCCGAAGTCGCAAACAGAAGATGCAGAGATAAAGTACATGAGGATATTGAACAGGTAATTCAGTAAGTGAAGAGAGATGAAAATCTAATAGATATGCGTGACTGGAATGTGGTTGTAGCTGAAAGAGTACAAGAAACAGTTTCAGGAGAGAGGAATGAGAGAGAAGAAAGACTGACTGAGTTCTGCAATAATTTTCAGCTAGTAATAGAGAATACTCTGTTCAAGAATCACAAGAAGAGGACATATACTTGGAAAACACAGGGAGACACGGAAAGATTTCAGTTAGACTACATCATTGTCAGACAGAGATTCCGAAATCAGATATTTGATTGTAAGTCGTATCCAGGAGCAGTATAGACTCAAATCACAATTTAGTAGTGATTAAGAGTAGGCTGACGTTTAAGAGACTGGTCTGGAAGAATCAGTGGGTAAGAAGGAAGAAAGGAAGAAGATTGGGTTTAATGTACCGTTGACATAGAGGTCATTACAGACGGAGCACAAGATCGGAATGTGTCAAGGCCGTGCCATTTCAAGGGAACCATCCCAGCATTTGCCTGGAGCTGTTTAGGGAAATCAGAGAAAACCTAAATGTGGATGGCCGGACGTAGGTTTAAACCGTCGTCCTCCCGAATGCGAGTCCAGTGTGCTAACCACTGCCCCATCTCACTCGGTGATGCGCAAAGAAATGGGATATGGAATACTAAGGAATGAAGAGACACGCTTGAAGTTTTATGAGGCTATAATGCTGCAATAAATAGTTCAGCAGGCAATTCAGTTGAAGAGGAATGGACGTCTCTAAAAGGGGCAACCACAGAAGCTGAAAAGAAAAATTTATGTACGAGAAAGGTAACTGCCAAGAAGTCATAGGTAACAGAAGTAATACTTCAGCCGATGGAAAACAGAAGGAAGTACAAAAATGTTAATATAAACTAAGGAATACAGAAATACAAGTCACTTAATAATGAAATAAATAGGAAGTAAAGGGAAGCTAAGGCGAAATGGCTGCTTGATAAGTCTGAACAAATCGAAAAAGAAATGATTGTCAGAAACAGGGACCCAGAATATAGAGAAGTCAAAGCCAATCTTCGGTGAAATTAGAAAAAAGGGTTGGAACATTAAGAGTGCAATGGGAATTCCACTGTAAATGCAGAGGAGAGAGCGAAAAGGTGGAAAGAGACGCTGAAGGCCTCTTTGAGGGGAAGGATTTGTCTGATAACGTAGTAGAAGAAGAAGCAGGAGTCGACAGATATAAGATAGGGTATCCAGTACTACAATCAGAATTTAAAGGAGCTTTGGAAGACTTAAGATCAAATAAGGTAGAAGGGGTAGGTAACAATTCATCGAGTTTCTAAAATCATTGAAAGAAGTGGTAATAGATAGCCGACAACTGTGAGAATTATCGCACATTCAGCTTAACAGCTCATGTATCCAGGTATCTGACAACAATAATATACAGAAGGATGGAAAAGAAAACTGTGGATCTGTTATATGACGATCATTTGGCCTTAGGAAAGGTGAAGGCACCGGAGAGGCAGTTCTAATGTTGCGGTTGATAATGGAAATAAGACTGAGGAGAACAAAACACGTCGACCTGGAAAAAGTGCAATATGTTTGAAATTCCGAGAAAAACACGGGTAAGCTATAGGGAGAGACGGGTTATGTACAATATGTACAAGAATCAAGAGAGGACGATAAGACTGGAAGACAAGAACGACGTGCTCGGATTAAAAAGGGCGTAAGACAGTCATTCTGCCCTTATGTTCAATTTATACATCCAAACAGCAATACCGGAAATAAAAGAAAAGTTCAACAGTGGGATTAAAATTCAAGGTTAAAGGATATCAATGATAAGAAAGTGAAGAAGAATTATAGGGTATGTTGAATGGAACATGGTTACAGAACTTGGGTTGAGAGCAAATCGAAGAAAGACGAAAGTAAAGAGAAGTGCCAGAAATGAGAACAGCGAGAAATTTATCATCAGGGTTGGTGGTCACGAAGTAGATGAAGTTTAGGAATTCTGCTACCTTGGAAGCAAAATAACCATAATGAGGAGGACATAAAAAGCAGACTAACACTAACAAAGGGGCATTCGTAGCCAAGACAGACTAAGAGTATAGTTAAAGAAGAAACTTAATACCGTAATTATTTTACATCGGTCACCGCTGCAACAAACTACAGGCCACGACCTTCATGGATCTATGTTTACGATGCCGCTCGTTTCACATAGCACACATTCTTTGCTCTGCGTCTTATCAGGAAATTCCGCTGCAGAGATTCTCGGAAAGAGTTCCACAATCTGCAGATCGTAGCGCTGTTGTCGCAATGTGCTTCAAGATTTATGGATCGTCCAGGTCCGGTGAAAGCATAGTTTCCCTCCCGAGTGCAGGCAAAATTTTTGCTGTGAAGTTTCTTTTAGTTTTGCCAGAGACTTGTTTTCGCTGACTTCTTTGAGAGGAAAGACATTCCGTTAAGCGAATGGAATTGTGCTGTTTCCGTTCTTATATAGCCTAAAGCTATAGTGAAACGACAGAAAGGATAACTGGCCAAAGAACAGGACAGTATCACTGTTGATTTAAGTGGAAGAGCGATAAATGACGAGTCACACGTAGCAAATTCGTTTAATAACAATTTATCAAATATGGTAGAACATATAGGGACAAACAAAATTCAGATGGCTCTGAGCACTATGGGACTGAACATCTATGGTCATCAGTCCCCTAGAACTTAGAACTACTTAAACCTACCTAACCTAAGGACATCACACAACACCCAGTCATCACGAGGCAGAGAAAATCCCTGACCCCGCCGGGAATCGAACCCGGAACGCTACCGCACGACTACGAGCTGCGGACAGGGACAAACAGTTCAAGAGAAAAGCACTGCAGTATGTTGAAAAAGTTAATCTCTTAAAATTCAATGATGTGAATGTATCACCGACTTCTCCCTAGGAAATTAAAAAAATTACGTATGCCTTCGAATATAAAAGCTTACATGGATTTTGTGGTGTTTCCAACATAGTACAAAAGATTTGTTTTCATATAATAAGGCCTGTCTTATCTGAAACATGTAGTGCATCATTTACTCAAGGCATTTTTCGAGAGAGAATGAAATGTGGATTGTTAACCCTCTCAATAAGAAAGGTGACAGGAGAGATGTCAATAACGATCGATCAGTTTCACTACTGAAAACATTTTCCAAAATTTTCGGTAGATTGGTGTGACAGTATCCCACAGCAACAATAATATCCTCAGAAAATAACAGTTTGGATTTCAGAGTAGTTGTTCTACTAACAACGCCATTTACATATTCATTCACAAAATTTTACACGCTTTAAATAACAAAAGAGCACCTGTCGGTATTTTCTGTTACCTGTCTGGGGCATTTGACTGTGTGAACCACTATATCCTCCTAGATACTCTGTGGGTTTGTATAGTTGATGGTACAGCCAACCAATGGATAATGTCTTTCCTAATCAAAAGAAAGAAGTAAGTTTTACTTAGTAATTCAACCTGTGTAATGAGGGGAGATACCACTGACTGGGACAAATCAGACTGTTTCTGACCATCCCATGGCTTTAGAAACAGCATTCGAAGAGGACTTCAGCGGCGTAATACGTACGGCACTGATCAGATCATTTAAGATAACTACGCTGCAAAGAAGAAGATGTACCACAAAAGTTTGCCCTAGTCTACCAAATGTTGCAGGGGAAGAAGTTCAACAAAATCCGTATCATAATTCGGCAAGTATGAACGTTAAAAATTACTGGCATACCTCAGAAAATGCCACACATCCATAGCTATAAGTTAGCGAAATTCGCATCTCGGTATATTGACTCTTCTTTCTTTTGGGATTATCCTTTGCCTTCACGGGATCGGCATGTTATTCTGAATTTAGCAAAGATAGTAAAATAGTGAGTGATATATCTCTTTCAGACCTGAATTTTATTTCTGGAAGGAGGAAAATTTTTACTCATGTGGTAATGCTCCTAGGTGAGTTTTTAATGACTTTAGAAGTAAGATTTATACAGAAATATGTACACTTGGCTTCATTTCATGGACTAAAAGAACTAATTACGAAATATACTCTATAGTAATAAATAGTAAAATAATCAGTAAATAATTGCAACGTAAAATAACTACAACGATATTCAATTATACATTGGAACATAGCGAACCAACCACATCCATGTATTCTAGTGGTCACGTCCTGCTACGCACTGTTAAGAGCTACCACGCAGAGGTACGTTGTCTTGCTCGTATTTTCACAGTGATGTCCAACAGTTGGCAGCACGTGCGCATGATGAAAAGATTGAATATTCACAAAGGTGTATCTCAGGTTTCCACTGGGAAAAAATACTTTTGTTGCAGCCAAGACACAGTAAGATTTAATGTGCCCAATTGCAGCCAAAGAGTCTGAAAGGGACCTGGTGGCCAGATACCCTTTCTGTCGCCCTCCCCCTTTTGTGTATCCGCTCAATCTTGCGTCTAGTGTTATCCATGTGAAAGTATGAAGACGTTTTCGACTGTTTCCGAATCGTGCAACTGAGGAGGCACGTGTGAAACCATCTAAAAACTACATCCAAGTTGACCAGCATACTATCGCTTGTTAATCTGTCGGGAGGATTCGATCTAAGACCGTCACACGTCCCCGAACCCCCAGAATCGGCGTACTCAAATGTGTGAAATCTTATGGGGCTTAACTGGTAAGGCCATCAGTCCCTAAGCTCACACAATACTTAACCTAAATTATCCTAAGGACAAACACATGCACCCATGCCCGAAGGAGGACTCGAACCTCTGCCGGGACCAGCCTCACAGTCCACGACCGCAGCGTCTTAGGCCGCTAGGCTAATACCGCGCGGCAATCGCCATACTAAAGCGCGAGGCTATCCGATGACGTCACCTCTACACATTTACTCGCTGGGGATGTATTTGCGTGGCTCCTCTTACCTGCCTCAACCTGTCTAAGACGCACCACATTTTCCAGCAGCTGAAGAACTGCATTCGTACTCCGTATTTTGATTTCATGTACCGTGGAATCAGCATTGTGAAAGGCGGGAATGGACTCCGCGAACCATACTGCAGCGAAAGTGCAGGATGCGCGCGCGATTAAGGTGATGACGGACGCTTGCTTCTGACCACTCATATAGCGACTGCAGTGGTTCGGCTGGGATAAGAGAGTGTCTACCCGAACGGCGAAGACGCTTCACTTTTACTTAATGCTTCCCGGACGATCTCTCTCATGCTTTCTCCTTCACTGATGTACTGCCAGTAGCGAGTTTGTCCTCCATGAGCTCTGCGTTTTCCTCCACCAACAACTTATGGTACGAATGAGCATGCACAAGGTGAACCAGTACTAAGCCGACAACATTTAGCAGCTTTTTTACGGATATTTCTTGAGTATTTTGGTAGAGCAATTGCCTTTGGTATGATTTTGATCCTCGTGTATCTTTGTACCTGCGCTGCACCAAAAATATCGGTACATCAGCGCAACTATCGGCTTTTTTCTCGTTCACTAACGGTTCTTGCTGTTGATAACAAGTAATGCCCACTCTACTCCTCGCCCTAAAGCTTGCATTCACTACTTCTCTGTTCTGTCTCGCGTTAGTGTGACTTGACATTAACAGCGATACACAGGAGTATGGAAGGGTTTACTGGTGAAGCTTTGGTCGTGTATAGGTTCACTGAATGCTGCGGAAGAGCGACACCGCGACGCTATCGTGAGTTGTTTCCATAGCAACGGCAACCACGTTAGATTACTTCGGCGTCTGCACGTAGACTCCTACAAAATCATAATACTTCTGTTTTATAATGACAATTACTGACTGCATGCTTTTTGTGTTTTCGATGTTGTGAATGTACACAAAACGATGCACTGCAAAGGAATTATCTGAATGGGGTAAAAGTCGGTAGATGTGATGTAGGGCCTACATGTACAGACAAACAAAAGACTACAGTTTCAGAACAATTGGATGATTTCTTCGACAGAAAAAGCTTCACAAATTTAGCAAGCCAATAACATGTTGATCCACTTGTGACCTTTACGCAAGCAGGTATCGGTTTGACAATGATTCATAAATTTATTGTCTGTCCTCCTGAGGGATATCATGCCAAATTCTGTCCAGTTGGGGCGTTCGGTTATCAAAATTCCGAGCTGTTTGGAGGGCCTGGCCCATAATGCTCCATACGTCCTCGGTTGTAGAGAGATCCGGCGGCCTTGCTTGCCAATGTAGGTTTTGGCAAGCAGTAGAAATTCTCGAGGGCGGGCATTACCTTGCTGAAAAGTAAGCCCACGATGGCTTGCCATCAGGGACAACCAAACGGGGTGGAGCATATCGTCGACGTATCGCAGTGCTGTAAGGGTGCGCCAGACGACATCCAAAGAGATTCTGTTATGAAAAGAAGTGTCACGCCAGCGCATCATTCCTGGCTGTCGTACTGTGGGCCACACTGAGGTGGTATCCTGGCGCTGTCCGGGGCGTCTCTAGATACACTACTGGCCATTAAAATTGCTACACCAAGAAGAAATACAGATGATAAACGAGTATTCATTGAACAAATATATTATACTAGAATTGACATGCCATTACATTTTCACGCAATTTGGGTGCATAGATCCTGAGAAATCAGTACCCAGAACAGCCACCTCTGGCCGTAATAACGGCCTTGATACGCCTGGGCATTGAGTCAAACAGAGCTTGGATGCCGTGTCCAGGTACAGCTGCCCATGCAGCTTTAACACGATACCACAGTTCATCAAGAGTAGTGACTGGCGTATTGTGACGAGCCAGTTGCTCGGCCACCATTGACCAGAGGTTTTCAATTGGTGAGAGATCTGGAGAATGTGCTGGCCAGGGCAGCAGTCGTATATTTTCTGTATCCAGAACGACCAGTACAGGGCCTGCAACATGCCAACGTGCATTATCCTGCTGAAATGTAGGGTTTCGGAGGAATCGAATGAAGGGGAGAGCCACGGGTCGTAACACATCTCAAATGTAACGTCCACTGTTCAAAGTGCAGCCAAATGCGAACAAGAGGTGACCGAGACGTGTAAACAATGGCACCCCATACCATCACGCCGAGTGATACGCCAGTATGGCGATGACGAATACACGCTTTCAATGTGCGTTCACCGCGATGTCGCCAAACAAGGATGCGACAATCATGATGCTGTAAACAGAACCTGGACTCATCCGAAAAATGACGTTTTGCCATTCGTGCACCCAGGTTCGCCGTTGAGTACACCATCGCAGGCGCTCCTGTCTGTGATGCAGCGTCAAGGGTAACCGCAGCCACGGTCTCCGAGCTGATAGTCCATGCTGCTGCAAACGTCGTAGAACTGTTCGTGCAGATGGTTGTTGTCTTGCAAACATCCCTATCTGTTGACTGAGGGATCGAGACGTGGCTGCATGTGGATAAGATGCCTGTCGTTTCGACTGCTAGTGATACGAGGCCGTTTGGATCCAGCACGGCGTTCTGTATTACCCTCCTGAACCCACCAATTCCATATTCTGCTAACAGTCATTGGATCTCGACCAACGCGAGCAGCAGTGTCGCGATACGATAAACAGCAATCGCGATAGTCTACAATCCGACCTTTATCAAAGTCGGAAACGTGATGGTACGCAGTTCTCCTCCTTACACGAGGCATCACAACAACGTATTACCAGGCAACGCGGGCCAACTGCTGTTTGTGTATGAGAAATCGCTTGGAAACGTTCCTCATATCAGCACGTTGTAGGTGTCGGCACCGGCGCCAACCTTGTGTGAATGCTCTGAAAAGCTAATAATTTGTATATCGCAGCGTCTTCTTCCTGTTGTTTAAATTTCGCGTCTGTAGCACGTCATCTTCTTGCTGTAGCAATTTTAATGGCCAGTACTGTATGTTCTCACTGGTCATTGAGGTTCATCACTGAAGACAATTCTATTCCAGTCATTGAGATTTCAGGCCGAAGATGTACCTGGAGACACCCCGAAGAGCGGACGGATACTAACCTCAGAGTCGCCGCCATACGGTCCGACAACCAGGAGTGATGGTCTGGGTTGTACTTTCATTCCATAACGGGATCCCTTTGGTTGTCATCCGCAGCATCCTTAAGCACAGCAGCATGTCGACGGTGTTCTTATTTATGTTCATTAGGGTGGGTAAGGAAACACTCCTGCAGTGTCCGTATACAGTACAAATGTACTCTGCTTCAATCGGACATAACGTTGTTAAACGACTCGAGATGGAAAAAGTGTATGACACCAGTCGTAGGGAAAGCGGAAGGCTTACTGCGGTTTGTTGAGAGAAATAAGGAAAGTGTAGAGCATCTGTTATGAAGATCGCATGCAGAACGCATGTGCGATCCATTCTTCAAAACTGCTCGAGTGTTTGAAATCTCCATCAGGTCGAGTTAAAGAGAGCGAAGCCATTCAGAGGAGTCCAGACAGATTTGATCCAGTTGGTTCGACCACTACTAGAGTTTTACGGAAGTATTCTATGAGTACAGATGGGGATACTTGGTGGGAAGACGAGCGCTGTTGAGGAGGTTTAGAGAACCAGCGTGTGCAAAAGACTGCAGAACGATTATTCTTCTGTTCACGCAATGTACGGCTCTACCAATTCATTTATTTTTTTATGTTCTTTTTTGAACCTATTTGTATGTTGAATGATTTTACTGGCGTGAGTAACATATATGAGCTTACAATAGTACACAACAAAATTATAGTTCTCTTAATGACTGCAATGATTCTACTAATTTCGTATGGGGCTGCTAATCTCGTAGTTGAGAGCCCCCAACACTCTATTTGTCTCTCTCTATCTCTCTCTCTCTCTCTCTCTCTCTCTCTCTCTCTCTCTCTCTCTCTCTCTCTCTCTCTCTCTCTCACACACACACACACACACACACACACACACACACACACACGACAGCAACAGTGCACATAATTAATATAATGGATTTAACAGTTGAGAGTTATTTAATTACAAACTACAGAAGAGCAATACTACTGGCTAATCTTTGTTAAGGAATATAATAATGGCATTTGTTTCAGAAAATAACGTCATCTTCAGAGAATAGTTAAGCGAGCGATAAGCAAAAACCGGAAAGGACAAGATAACGTCTCTCTGAGAGAATAAGAAAAGTGTAACCCAAAAATCCTTGTGTTGGACCACAGCTCCAACACGCCACGACTTTCACAAATAGCAAAAAACCTTTCGGTTCATCCTGTTGCTTCCCGTTTTATAGAAAGTAACTGGTCGTTCCGGCAAGGTGCAGCGAGGTTTTTCAGATGACCTGAGGTGCCGTTTGGTCACAGCAGAAAAAGCTACGACAGACAACACGTAATGTTAGTTTCTCCTGCTTCTTATTCTCCAGTATCTGCAGTGGAGAAAACTGTGCGCCTATTATGATCAATTCCATTTTTTTGAGCTAGGTATTTACTGGCACGACTGGGAAATGGCTGTCCATATCATCAAGTGAAGTTAATGCCTACCATATAAAGGGAGGTCTTAGTATAGATATCTCTGAGAATATGCTTCAAGATATAATGTTGAAAATTTCTGTTTCTGACCCTCAACGTTCAGCTCGGCCTCCGTACACATCACAGAAAATGATTGGGGTTTGTTTCTACTTCGCGAAGAAAGGCTAAACTTAAAATGAAACGTAATATCTGTTGTGAAAATGGACAACACTAAATTGTGTTTTCGCCGTACTGTCTTATAGTTAGTTCCAAAGAGATCTGAATACAATGATCTACAGACAGCAGCTGGTTTACCTGAAAATGAAAGTATATCAGTTTAAGAAAGAATATGGATCTACATATATTAGTTTTTAATTTTTTTAATAAAAAAAGGAAGATAGAGAGAAAGGAAGATTGGTGTTTAAGTCTCATAAAGAACGAAGTCATTAGAAAAGGAGTACAAGTTCGTGTTAGGGAAGGATCGAGAAGGAAATCAAAGGAATCATCCCTTAAGGGTTTAATTTGGAGGTCCGTACAGGAATTTGAACCGCCGTACTCGACAATGAGAGAAGAATGTATAAACCACTGCGACACCTCGATCGTTGTTTCTTCCACGAAGATAGTTTTATATAATTTATTAACGGTAACTTACAGTTAAAAACATTGTACTGTTATCGGGGAGATCCGGAGTGACTGGATTCAGTCGCCTAATTTTAAAGATTTTTTTTTTCTTCACACACAATGCCACCTTTACATCAGAAAATGTGGGAGCTGGAGTGCGTGTGCTGTGATGAACGCATGTCGACTTTTGGTTCGTATTGTTGATGATGAATTATCTGGAATGGTGCAATGATGGCCGTCCATGTGAAAGACGCATCATCAACTGTGTCACATGACCTCGCTCTGAGACATTGCAGAAACGTCTGGAATTTAATCCAGGATATTGGAACAAAGTCTGGTCACCAAGAACGTAGCACCATCATCTCTACTCTCACCGGCCAAATACTGACGGGATATTTCTTTCGTCACCGGGATTCCAGCCGTCATCAGAGGCAAGCACCACCGCAAAGAGGTATCGGTGGCTACAGTTACCGAGGAGGGCTAACAGACTATAAGCAGATCGAAAAGCATTGTTTTATTTTTACTAGGAAACAGCCCTACAGCAATTTTTCCACGTTCCCAGTGGATATAATTCAACAAACAATGGTCACTGGTTCGAAACAATTTCATGCGGACTGAAAAAAAAAATCAGATCATTGTACACAAGAGTTGACAGTGGGTTATCTTACGAGCGGCCCTGTCTACAGGGCGCTTCAGTCTGGAACCGCGCGACCGCTACGACCGCAGGTTCGAATCATGCCTCGGGCATGGATGTGTGTGATGTCCTTAGGTTAGTTAGGTTTAAGTAGTTCTAAGTTCTAGGGGACTGATGACCTCATATAAGTCCCATAGTGCTCAGAGACACTTGAACCTGTCTACAGGGTGGTTTGTAATTAAACTTTCGCTATTTGAGCCAGTGTAGATGGATAAGTATGTAACGCATGGTTACCCAAGTTTCAGGAACGATGTTCAGACTGTTCTCTGCAGGATGTGCGTTGTTAGTAGTGTCAGTGTTATGACTTACCGTTAAGCACCGGTACTGGTACGGCGAAGAAGGGTCGGAACACAAGCAGCAGTGTGCATTACGGTTGCAGACAATCACGATAGGTCTGGACAAGGTGAGCAGGGCTTTACTTGTAATGCTATTTCATCGAAACAATAACAGTGCTGCTGCTCTTCGCGAATATAGACGTATTAATGGAGTACGGAGAGATCCTCTTTCTGCACTGGGGTTGAAGGACGTGATGCAGAAGTTCGAAGTAACAGGAGATCTGGGAATTGCTTGTGGATGAGGCCGACCGCTAATTGCGCCACACGGCTACCACATGGCTGAGAATGCTGGACTCAGTACGCGATCTTCAAGCAGTGCACAAGCTGTGTCGCGACAGCTGAACACACCATGATCCATCATTCGTAAAGCACAGCGAACGGTTGTGAAAGGGTACCTCTAGCGCGGTTCCAGGCTGTCGTGGACGCAGACGGTCGTCACATTGAGCAACATTCGTAATCTGGAACGTACACATGGTACGCAAATAACAAATAATGTTACCATCTCATTCGGAAATTAAAATGAGTTTCTTTTAATGATTTATTTGTTGTTTCTCCTCCGCATGTCCTCACAAATGTTTCCACGAAATTTCAGTGTTCTATCATCACTCGTTTGTCATGGGGCCCTCTTAAGTAATGAAAGTTTAATTACAAACCTCTTGTACTTCTGTGCGCTCGTGAGATTGCGTGTGGTTGGTTTTTGAAGAGTTTATTTCTTAGGCGCTTTGTTATCTTTAGCCGGCCGGGGTGGCCGAGCGGTTCTAGGCGCTACAGTCTGGAACCGCGCGACCGCTATGGTCGCAGGTTCGAATCCTGCCTCGAGCATGGATGTGTGATGTCCTTAGGTTAGTTAGGTTTAAGTAGTTCTAAGTTCTAGGGGACTGATGACCTCAGATGTTAAGCCCCATAGAGCTCAGACCTATTTGAACCATTTGTTATCTTTATCCGTAGCTACAAATTTTTTTTCAACTACTTTTTAAAAAGTTCCAGTGCGTACACGACAGAATGATGTGTTATTAGCGAGACGGATAATTAACGAAAGACGATAGTACGATATCTTTCCAAATAGCGCCCTGAACGCATTAGATTCCTAAATTCTGGAGCGAAAACAACGTGGAATATGTTCCTAACAAACGGGGTATTTCTCTTTTCCAGTTGCAGAAAAGGCGACTGACCGACTCCAGTTTTTTGAGAGAGAGTTCTAGGAAAGTGTAGCGCACTTAAAAACGGGCCCGGGAATTGAGCACTTGCCTGACACACTTATGAGTGTTGCTCGAGAGTTGAGAATTCTCACAGGCTCGATTAAAGTAAGGTGTTGAACCAGTTCAGAGGCCTGCTGATACATTTGTTACCGATTTGTTAGATAAGTACGAGTTACCTACATGTTCCGTGAACTTAGATGGGGATCCTTGGAGGGAAGAGGAATACTTGCAGCGAAACGCTATTCCCGAAGTTTATTATTAAAACACACTAAGGATTAACAGACGAAATTATAAAAGATAAAGGAATTAGACAAGGTTACTCATTAAGCCCACTCCTGTTCATCTTAATTATGGACCAAATCACTGACGCCCTAAGAAAGAAACCACACTATATAAACTCGGAAATAAAGTGCCAACTACTATATGTTACACTGATGATGTTATACTGATAGCAAATAACGATGATTATTTACAAAGGTCACCTTACGAACTAAATAAAACAGCTAAGCAATATAAAATGGAAATCTCATCTAAAAATAACTAAGAGTGTGATAATACCAAATCACATGTAAGATATAAATTGGAAGTAAATGGTATGTCAACTGAACAAGTGATGAGATTTAATAATATAGGGACTGTTATCACCGGCTGTAAAGACTTAACCACAGAAGTGAAAAACGAAGAAAGAAAGACAGTTTTGGTTCCCAGATGCGTGCGGAATACTCCATGGGGTAAACAAATTTGACAACTGAGGGGAAAACGAAAATATATAAAACAATGGTGCATATATGGTGCAGAAACTAGAGCAGAAACGAAAGAGATAAAACAAAAGTTAACGCCAGCGGAAATGAAGGTACTAAGACAGATCCAAGGCGTAAGCATGTGGTACAAAAGAACAAATGGATCGATAAGGGAACAGCGCTGAATACTCAATAACATAAATGGATGAAGACAAGGAATAGAATTGGAAACAGCATGCAAAAAGGATGGACCCCACAAGACTAGCTAAAATCTGTAACCAAGGACGACCGCAAGCGAATCGACTACCGAGACGACCACGCAAGTGGTGGAACAGCGGTTGAGGCAAACAGGGAAAGTTCTAGTCAGCAGCAGAAAAAGAAGAAGAGGAAGTAGAAGAAGAAAAAGATGTTCAGCGAACCATTATTTGTAACATACTGCGTAACGATTCTATACTACGACTGCAGTTCTGCGACGTCAAATTGTTACTGTAATTTGTGAACAGTTAGTTAATTGCATCACTTTTGAATCTTTACTTTGTAGTAAAAGAAGTGTCTATTAATATACTGGGTGGCTCACTCAAGCGTTTCTGCGCAAATATCTCTGGAACAGCAATAGATATTGAAAAACGACTTCTGCAGGTATGAATGTAAGGCAGGGGTCATGAAAGTAAATACTATGAGACATTCTAAAACATAAGCAAATAGTATTTTCAACTGAAACTTATGTTTTTTTTAAATACACATCCCATGTTATGTGTTACGCAAACAAGAAAAATCACTAAAAGAATGGCGTTGGTGCATCGCCATACGTCAACTACATCCTGGGAAATTGCGATGTGAAGATGACGCTTCAAATAAACAGAATACACCGCTGTTGCACATTCCGAGGTGCAGGCGTGAACCCCACGCTGCTCGTAATCGCGATGTGGCTAACGTACTACGATGCAACAAACTCTGTAGTTATTGCTTTTGACAGTGTTATTAATTGGTCTGGAAACAATACAGATGTCCAGTCACAGACAATGAAAAATAAGGAAAGGGGTTTCTGGTTCATGCTTTATTGATCTTTATTACAGTACTAGAATGGACCTAACAGTAACTAAAAACCGAATATTTCCGGCCACGGTAAACATAATTAATGGCTGACCAAAGATCTAAAAGACACGTAAATGGCAGTTGTTCGTAGTTGTGTGACTGAACATCTGTATTTTTTCCAGTCCACTCAATAACTTTGTAAATCGCAACAACTACAGCGTTTGTTGCATCGTAGTATGTCAATAACATCGCGCTTACGACAACGTGGTGTTCACGCCTGGATCGCGGGATGTGCAACAGCGGCGGATTCCGTTTATTTGAAGAGCCAACTTCAGTCTGCAATTTCTCGGGATGTAATTGACGTATCGCGGTGCAATCACCGCCGTTCTCTTTGCGATTTTTCGCATTACTGATTGCGTAATAAATAATACGTAGTGTCTACTTTAAAAAATGTAACTTTACGTTGAAAATATATTTGCTGTCGTTTTAGAATATCTCATAATGTTTACTTTCATGAGCTCCTATCTTTCATTCATACCTGTTAAAAGTGTTTTTCAATATCTATTGTCGCTCCACAGATATTTGCGCTGAAATGTTTAAGTGGACCACCTTGTATACACACAGATCTATTTATAGGGCATAAGCATTAATAGAAAGTTCTTACACTATAGAGTAAAGATTCAGCTGTGATCCAGTTAGTTATCTTTAATTTAAGCAACAGTTATATTTTTGCATGATCTAAACTGACTGCAAAAGAAAATGTTAGTGAGAGAATCTGCGACAAGCAATACTTTTTATTGAGCACTGAACCTCGTACTCTTTGTGTTAAAAAGAGCGTAGTAATCTGTCTTCAAGTGTATAAGGGACGGTTTCTGGAGCTTACGAATTATCTGCTCGGTTTTACCCGCAATATCGCAGCCACTTCTGGTTGAGTGGGCCACTACTTTCATGGAGACGTGGGTAGGTAATTTAATTACTGAAGAAACACACACTTAGTCCTTAGAGTTGCAAATAGCTATTTTTAACTTTGCATTCTCGGCACCAACTATTTCTGTACAAAACTACTACCAATTGTGCAACATTGATTAATCATGTTTGATATTTTGTCGAATACTGACATCATTCCCGTACTTGTTTCATAATTTTACTTTCAGTACTCGCATCTTTCATGGTTGTTCGACATTCTGTCCTAAATGTTGATTTTATCGATACTTTGTATGCACTTCCACATCATACGTCACCGCCCGCTTCAGTGCTACCGCCCGACGAACACTGACTTAGACGTCCTTCCACTCTGTTCGTATACTGTGATTCCATGAACAGTCCACCGGGGATGATATCAACAAAATATGCGCCTTTCCTGTGATCGTCAGAGCAGTAGTATACTCTGCTGGACAGTTCCTGTCATTTTCGACATTTCTACCAGCAAACAGCCTCATCAGAGGGGCCACTTAGTTAAGAGATGAGTTTACATATTCATCTACATGGAAAAGATCTTAATAATTTGTGCATTAATTAAGCTGTGAGGGGACGTCTGAGGTCTCCGATGATAGGATCGCCTTACTAGTCGCCAACGTTCATCTCACGTAAAGACAAAGACAGGGAGATAATGGCGCGTACAGAGGAATACAGGCAATATTTTTTCCATCCCTTCATCCAGTGGAACAGGAGAAGGAACTGAAGCTTCCTGACAGATTAAAACTGTGTGCCGGGCCAAGAGTCGAATTCTAAGTGCTCTAAGAGCACTTGCACGCGAAAAGCAAAGGTCCCGAGTTCGAGTCTCTGTCCAACACACAGTTTTAATCTGTGAGGAAGTTTCATATCAGCGCACATTCCGCTGCAGAGTGTAATTATGTCAGGAGAAGGAATTACCAGCAGTACTACAAAGTAACCTCTGCTAAGCAATAGTTGATGGCTTGCGGAGTAAGTATGCAGCTGAAGATTGGCGGCTCTCTGTAAGCCAGAGATCAGGTTCAAGTCTCAGTCCGGCACACTGTTTCAACTTGCCATATACTAGAAAGATTTTTAGAGAAACACATTTTTGGAGCTTCACTGTTTTTTTTAAACTAATTACAGGTGCAATCTGCTCATTTGTTCATCCTTTAAAAATCATTAGGTCATTTACACAAAGTGCATTCATCTTTCTATATCTGCGGTTCGGCTACATATGCAGAAGAACCAGGCATCGGACGGGGGCTTAACCTTTCTGTAACGTGTTGCAGCTATGTGGTAAATGTAAATTATGACTAATTGCAGAAGTTTTATAGTGGTGAAAGGTTTCAATTTTGAATGGATGATTTCAATCGCCTTTTGCCATTGTTAGTACTGTTCTGTGCGCCATTTCCGTGACAGCTGTTTGAGGTTACATTTGCGCATACGTAACCTGATGTTTCATCAGTGAGTGCTTCAACTGTATTGCTTAAACCACTGAAGGCCATTCGGAAAGACGAGAATATTTTGATTATTTGTGATTGAAAAAGCAATTTGAGTGCTATAGAGGGCGGGAACAGGGCAAAACGCAATAGCAAACTTGTTATCAACATAGCCCATGAGGTAAAGGAATGCTCAAAGAGAAATAAATACATTGATATGCTTTGTATAAACGTTCACATTAGCATTTTGTATAACGAAACGGTAGACCAGTTGGCCAAGAAAGCTGCTATATCCAGATATTACCATAGATCCAGTTATCTTTCACCTATTTCTTAAATTAAGTAGAACTGGATTTCAGGCGCTAGTGGGAAGACGAATGCAAGCATCAAACACAAAGAAAAATGTTATAACGGAGTTCAAGTCTAACACACATGTAGAGAGGTTCCAACGGGCATTTCGTCTAGCCATTACTAACAAGGAGTTACGAAATGCGAGGGCGTGCTAAAACTAGTGTCTCGAAATTTTTTATGTAAAACTTGTAATAGCTGTTCAAATAAAACGGACTTTATTAACGTTCTACACCTTTACTCTTCATGTCTACAGGTTTTCAGCCCTCTGCCTCTGCAGGGCTCCGAACTGTAGCATGTAACATGGCGCTGTGTAACGTAATTCCGTCGGTGCGTGAGAAAAGCATGCTGTAACCGAGTGTAGAACTCGAAGAGTTCGTCCACACATGGGGCCCCCTCTCCCTCAGCGTGTCAGTGCTAGACCACACACGAGAGCTGCGACATCTACACAACTTTCCGACTCCTTGGGTTCACTGTCATCGATCACCCTCCATACAGTCCCGACTCGGCTCCTTTCGATTTTCATCTGTTTCCAAAATTTAAAGAACATCTTCAACGACTTCACTTTAATAGTGACAAAATGGTGCAAGGAGACTCGAGGTTGTGGCACCGTCAACAAAGTCAAACATTCTATAGTGACGGTATCAACAAACTCGTTCTCGTTAGGAAAAATATGCTCGTCGCCAACGTTACATGTTGACAAATAAATATGTAGACATGAAGACTGAAGACGTGCAATGTTAATTACGTCTGTTTTATTTAAAAAGCTTTAACACTTTTCAACAAAAAATTCGGAAGCATTACTTTTCAGTACGGCTCAAATGGCTCTGATCACTAAGGGACATAACATCTGAGGTCATGAGTCCCCCAGAACTTAGAACTACTTAAACCTAACTAACCTAAGTACATCACACACATCCATGCCCGAGGCGGGAATCGAACCTGCGACCGTAGCAGTCGCGTGGTTCCGGGCTGAAGCGCCTAGAACCTATTGGCCACCGCGGCTTTTCAGAACGCCATCGAATTTAATTAATATGATATCCAAGTGCAGATTCGAACTGTGGAAGAGATAACGAAGCAAATGACCGCAGCCACGAGTCGACTGTGTGCATAATCAGTGAGATGGCAGATTTTATAGGCAGTTTTCCCCAAACAAAAGAAATTTTCTCCGCGATTCCGAAGGCACTAAAGTGTTGCCAGGGATGAGGACAACAGTATGAGAAGATCCTGATAATTTTGAGATTGCTGAAAATCAAATTTTTTTTAAATAGTCGAAAAAAATGTGTGTGAAATCTTATGGGACGTAACTACTAAGGTCATCAGTCCCTAAGCTTACACACTACTTAACCTAAATTATCCTAAGGACAAACACACACACCCATGGCCGAGGGAGGACTCGAACCTCCGCCGGGACCAGCCGCACAGTCCATGACTGCAGCGCCTGAGACCGCTCGGCTAATCCCGCGCGGCAGTCGCAAGACTGTGTGTTCGTTAAGAAGGAAGAAAGGAAGCGTTGCCTTTACATTCGCTTCCTGGGCACACCTCCGCAGAGCGATACTTTTTTTTTCTCTGGTTTGGTGCCTCTATGACTTAGTCAACGTAAGAAATGTCCACCTTCCGCTCAAGAACAAAATAGCAGATGATGTTAGCACCGCTTCCCCTGTATGGGTGGCAGCAAGCACTATATTTTGCAGGGAAGACTCGCCGAATAATGAAATAAAACCGATGATTACATGCTCTCGAGCCACTCTGAAGCAGCATCTAGTCGCGGTCGGTCGGTTTCGTTTCATCATGAAGATTGGCGTGCAAGCTGCAACACGTGCTGAACTCATTACCTCGAAGTAAGACGTGTACTGGAAGCTCACGGTAGGTATCGAGTTGTATCCCTACAAGATGCACCCGATTTCTGCGATCGCTATAACAACGTACACTCGCATCCGGTTCTGCAAACAGCCTACCACCAGCACGCCGATGCTTCAGTGGTAAGCGACTCGTACATGGGCCCGCGTCCTCGTTCTCGTTTCTGGAACTCTCATGGGTCATTAACTTGTTATTTATTTTCTTCAGACTGGTCTCTCTCTCGATACATCTAGCAATTTTCGCTAAGTAGAGGGACGAACTCTCCCCGCTTTGTATGCTACTATGTATTATTTTCCCGTGGATATCTTGCTTGTGCCAAATGTACGCCAGCGACTGCACGCACTAACTAATATGTTCCAAATCGACGCGCATAAAAACGGGTGCATACTTCGGGTACTGTTGGTGACAGAAATATAGAGTCAAGTGGTTTGATTAGCCCTTGGGCTAGAGATCATTTGTACAATCGACAGAAGAATCGTCTTACTGTAATTATCCTGCGGTACAAGGTCAGAAAATATTACGCACATTCTTCAGCTTAGGCAACTGGAGCAAATCGTTTGGTTCTATTTGCACTAGGTGCGTTCTACGGTGCGCCTTAAGTGGCCAATAGGAGCAGTTCCTGGGAAAACCCAGAAGACATGACTCTTGGACACCAAAATCGAGCCTCGGATTCCAAGACGGCTATGCATAGCAAATGGCTGTAATTTTTACGGTATATTCCTAAGATTCTGATCTCGAACGATCTTGGAAATACTCTCTATATCCGTTTCCGATGTACAGAGGTTAAAAAAAAAAGTATGTGTGAAATCTTATGGGACTTAACTGCTAAGGTCATCAGTCCCTAAGCGTACACACTACTTAACCTAAATTATCCTAAGGACAAACACACACACCCATGCCCGAGGGAGGACTCGAACCTCCGCCGGGACCAGCCGCCCAGTCCATGACTGCAGCGCCTAAGACCGCTCGGCTAATCCCGCGCGGCCAGACGTTCAAAGCTACCTTACTTGTACACGTACGATACTCACGTGATATCCGGTGTGAGGCGAAAATGTAGTTTGTGAAGTGACGTAGCACGGAGAAATATGCTGTAAAGTGTCTCCGTTATCATCATAAGGGTTCTAGGTAACCACAAGTTGTACTACTGAAACATATGCATAATTTTTATGTACTTAAAATCCGGGCAGAGGTGTAAAATTAGTTTTGCCTTATCTCAGTTGCAGGTAAGTCAAGTATCAAAATTTCACTGAAGTATAAACTTCTTTTCATATGAGTCATATATCATGCTGTAGCAGGGAAAAGAAGGGAACCAGAGGAAAACTGCTCGAATCAGAGCACAAAATAGGCGAATATGCTCCTGTTTATTAAAAGGCTCTGACTGAAAAGTGGAGTACCAGCTACCTCATTCTACCTTCTTCAGCACCTTTAAAATTTTCCAAAATATTTTGGCATGCGAACATATTCGCATTTTTTTATGCTAAGAGAGTAGAAGATGGTGGCAGCGGCGAAGAGACGGAAAAGTAATAATTACTGGAAGATAGCAGTCAGTGTTTCTGTTATAGAGAGGGAGAAGGATACAATGGCAGTGTGGGAGTGAGAGAGGTACACAGTGACAGTGGTGGAATATACTGACAGTGACAGAGTTGTGCTAGGAAAAGAGTGAAGGAGACAGAGCCAAAGGGAGGGGGGGGGGGGGGGGGGTGGAGGGGAGGAATAAAATGAAAGAGAAAGTGGAAATGGGTGATAACCAGGAATAATGTGAGATAGAGTTCTATGACACTAACAGCAAGGAGGAAAGAGAGAGTCACAAAGAGAAGAGACAGCAGCAGAGGGAAGAAAAGAATAAAGTAGTAGCAGCAAGAGGGAACAAGAGAGTGCAGTAACAATGAGGGAAGTCTGTAGTAGTAGGGCAGAACGAACGAGACAGTGACTGTAAGACGCCGGCCGCGGTGGTCTCGCGGTTCTAGGCGCGCAGTCCGGAACCGCGCGATTGCTACGGTCGCAGGTTCGAATCCTGCCTCGGGCATGGATGTGTGTGATGTCCTTAGGTTAGTTAGGTTTAAGTAGTCCTAAGTTCTAGGGGACTGATGACCACAGCTGTTAAGTCCCATAGTGCTCAGAGCCATTTGAACCATTTTGACTGTAAGACAGGAGGCAGTGACAGTTAGAGAGACACAAAAAGTTAAAGACAGTGAGTTGGGCTGAATGACTGATTAGAATGGATTAGTGGGAGTTGATGGGCATGAACGACTTACAACGGTGGACTAGTGGTTGTGACTGAGTTACTGTTAGGGGGGCTTGTGGGTTTGAGAGGTGAATTGCATGTTAGAAAGTGTCCGAATACGCTCGCATGCCAACATTTTGTGAAAAATTTTAAAGGTGCTGAGGAAGGTAGAATGAGGCAGCTGGTACCCCACTCTTCAGTCAGAGCCTTTAAATATACAGGAGTATATTAACCTTTTTTACTCCGATGGGAACATTTTTCCTCTGTGAGTGGTCTATAATAAAAAATTTAACGCACTTCTGTTGAAACACCGGTTGTAGGTTGCAAGCTCCAATGCTGAACGGTCAAGGAGACAGGCAGATATTTCGAGTCTCAATATATATCTGAAAAACTGCAGGAAGGAATGGCAGAGTTGGACGTAAGATTGCGTCCGTCGGTAGGAATCAACACATAAATTTAGAGTCCTCTTATTAAATGTCGCACCACACTTTTTCGCTTGTCGATTTTGTCAGAAGTTGTGACGAAGCGACACCGTAAATATGCCTTGGATCATTCCAAATGAAGATTAAAAACTGCACAGATCTCGCGTAACTTTGCCTCATAACACATCAGTTCACCGCGGAGCTTTCTCTACAATCATTCTGACGAGTTTCAATCACGACAGCTTCCCTTCTGATTTATATAGCCCACAACTAACACATTCAGGCATATGCCATTGCAATAACTCAGATGTTGGAGATATTAATAATATAATCTTCGGTTGTTCCAAGTTCCAGCAACATAGAGAGCTGTCCTCTAAGAATGAAATATTTTAGAGTATCAGTCCCTACAAGCACTGCTACTACAGAACGATTTATTTTAGGTAGTAATAATAAAATCTGACCACAATCTTTGAATAAAGTACGAGGGGCGTTGAATAAGTAATGCAACAATAAGTAATCTTTTCCTGAAGGCAAGTTGGTTTTAAAAATGGTTCAAATGGCTCTAAGCACTATGGGACTTAACAGCTGAGATCATCAGTCCCCTAGACTTAGAACGACTTGAACCTAAGGACATCACACACATCCATGCCCGAGGCAGGATTCGACCGTAGTAGCAGCGCGGTTCCGGACTGAAGCGCCTTGAACCGCTCGGCCACAGCGGCCGGCGGTTGGTTTTATTCAAGATTCCAATACACGATATTATTCACCACGCTTTTAGCTACAAAACCCTACTTTTCAGCATCATTTAGTTCATAGCGACGGTCGGCCTTGGTGGCCGAGCGGGTCTAGGCGCTACAGTCTGGAACCGCTCGACCGCTGCGGTCGCAGGTTCGAATCCTGCCTCGGGCATGGATGTGTGTGATGTCCTTAGGTTAGTTAGGTTTAATTAGTTCTAAGTTCTAGATGACTGATGACCTCAGAAGTTGAGTCCCATAGTGCTCAGAGGCATTTGAACCATTTTCTCATTGCGACGGCCTTAACACCATCTTACTGGGGTGGACTGCATGTGTGCGAACGTCTTCCTTCATCAATAACCTCTCCGTTACCCACGTACTGTTTCCCGCATAGTTCATCCGTCATTGGACCAAACAGGTGGTCGATAATCGGGCTGTGTGGTAGGTGAAGAAGAAGAGTCCAATGACGTTTTATAAGCTCCTCTCGGGTGTGCAGGCTTTTGTGAGACCTTCTGTTGCCATGGAGAAGTTCGTTTACCTTTCTTTGTGTCAACAAACACGCTGAATTCGTTTCTTCGATTTCCTAAGGGTGTCACAATATGCTTCAGAGTTTATCGTTGCACCATGAGGGACGATATGAAACAGCATAACCCCTTCAGAGTCCCAGAAGGCCGTCGTCATTGCTTTACCGGCTTAGTGTGAAGCTTAAACTTTTTCTTCGGTGGTGTGGTGCCATTCAGTGGATTGCTATTTTGTTTCCGGTTCGAGGTGATGGATCGATGTTTCATCGTCTGTGTCTATATTCGACAAAAAATTGTCACGACCAGCCTCCAATTCCGCGCAGACGGTCCTTCGTTGCTCTTTATGGTCTTCTGTTAGACGGAGAAGAAACCAGAGGCAGGCCCGAGTGACCGAGCGGTTCTAGGCACTTCAGTCTGGAACCCTGCGACCGCCACGGTCGCAGGTTCGAATCCTGCCTCGGGCATGGATGTGTGTGATGTTCTTAGGTTAGTTAGGTTTAAGTAGTTCTAAGTTCTAGGGGACTGATGACCTCAGCTGTTAAGTCCCATAGTGCTCAGAGCCATTTGAAGCATTTTGAAACCAGAGGGCACACACTTTTGAGTACCCCAACTGGTGGACGAGTGTGTCAGCACTACGAACAGAGATGTCCGGTTGAGCAGCGAGGTATTTGATTGTGATCCGTCGATCGCCTCGAATAAGAGTGTCCGCACGTTCCAGCATTGCCAGAAGTCACAGCTGCATGCGGCCGCTCGGGACGCGGGAGAGCGGACAGGTTTGCGCGACCTTCTGATGATGACAAACGTCTCGCCCTCGTGCTTTTGTTCACTGACAGGTCTCTGCAGGCATTTTGCAAGCGCCTATGAATATCTGCGATGCTTTGGTTTTCCGTCAAAACAACTTCAGTGACAACTCTCTGCTTGGCAGGAATTTCCGTTACAGGAGCCACTTGAAGGCTACGCTTAGACCGTGCGCATATAGGAACTTCATGAAACTACAGGAGCTGAGACGGGAATATCCCACGATGTCCCACAACAAATTCCGCATTTTTTCAACAGAAATTGGCCGAGAAAAAGACTTATTGAACGCCCCTGTTATAATCATCTTATATTTATAAACACTTTTTTTTAGGTGGTGGTGGTGGTTAGCGTTTAACGTCCCGTCGACAACGGGGTCATTAAAGACGGAGCGCAAGCTCGGGTTAGGGAATGATTGGGAAGGAAATCGGCCGTGCCCTTTCAAAGGAACCATCCCGGCATTTGCCTGAAACTATTTAGGGAAATCACGGAAAACCTAAATTAGGATGGCGAGTCCAGTGTGCTAACCACTGCGGCACCTCGCTCGTTTTTTTTGTTTTAGGAAGTAGTTGTGAGTATTGTGTTTATAAATTAAAAAAAGCTTTTTCTTTTTTCCGTAATTAAGAAATATTATTTAGTTATTTTAAAGTTTTTGTTTAATTCGTGTCCGCAGCTCGTGGTCTCGCGGTAGCGTTCTCGCTGCCCGAGCACGGGGTCCCGGGTTCGACTCCCGGCGGGGTCAGGGATTTTCACCTGCGTCGAAATGACTGGGTGTTGTTGTGGCGTCTTCATCATCATTATCCCCATTCCGGTCGGAGGAAGGCAATGGCAAACCTTCTTGATTAGGACCTTGCCTAGTACAGCGGTGCGGGTCTCCCGCATAGTCCGCTACGCTCTGTCAAAGGGTATGTGACTTCATCATTTAATTTGTATGTTTTTGAAGAACCAGTTTTTCTAATTGTTGATGGCTAAACAGCATAATTGTTGAAAGCTCAATACTCTAATTTCTGATGGCTAAATAGTCTACAAACGCTGAACGCAAGAAAAATAAAAAAATAAAAATCTGTCATAGCGGTCGTTTGTTGCCGCTGCCTCTTCAGCATTGGTAGTCAGACAGCGTGGTAACGCGGAAGGGGATTGCCTGCGGAAGACAGAAGAGAGAGAGAGAGACGGGCAGAAAGAGAGCTGGTGCATAACGGACCGTCCCTCCCAATATGGCGGCGAGTGCTCCGTGCACTAAGAACGACGCACTGCGTCCAGGCGGCGCGGCCCTGGTATACGCATCCGAGTATGGCAGCGGCAGACCGCTGTGCCCCGGAACTACGTGTCTGTGCGTGCGTTGTGAGGCACCAGGCAGCCTGTCCTCGACGTGCATACAAATCCATGGTGTCGTCTGGATCACA
This sequence comes from Schistocerca serialis cubense, assembly GCF_023864345.2. Taxonomy (NCBI): domain Eukaryota; kingdom Metazoa; phylum Arthropoda; class Insecta; order Orthoptera; family Acrididae; genus Schistocerca; species Schistocerca serialis. The sequence continues at coordinate 323,248,620 of NC_064644.1, forward strand.
CAGCAACATAATGCTATTGTGTTGACATCGACGAGCGGTGATTGTTGATAGCTGTTAGAGGCAAGTAAAAATGGTTCATATGGCTCTGAGCACTATGGGGCGTAAGATCTGAGGTTATCAGTCCCACAGAACTCAGAACTACTTAAACCTAACTATCCTAAGGACATCACACACATCTATGCCCGAGGCAGGATTCAAACCTGCGGCCGTAGCGGTCGCGCGGTTCCAGACTGTAGCGCCTAGAACCGCTTGGCCACTCCGGCCGGCTAGAGGCAAGTAAGTAAGCGCTATAAGTCGCAGTACAAGGCTAAACGAACACAAAATGTACAGAGAGGAGAGACGAAAGCTATATCTGGCGTAGCTCAAGGTAGCACGAAAGCGCAGCTGCATTTCAAGATTTATACGCTGAGCGGCCAAAAGTCAGAGAAAGGCACAAGGACACGTGTCGGTCGTCGGCTGTTGAAGCCTATGCGGTACGTTTGTCTCTGTACAGTCCTTCTAGATATGGGTTCCTGGCGCAACATGTTCACATCGGTGAAGATATGTCTCACATTAGATCGTCAATCGCCCCCGCGTGGCACTTCGGGAGGCGACGTGATGCCCTATCAGCAAATATTTGTGGTTGCCCTGTGTGTCGATTTACGACTACAGAAACATTTTCTCTGCAATTCTGAAGTAGCGCCCATGACATTGTTGTTCTCGGAAACCTGAATTCTTGTGTAATCTCCGATAGGCTACGACCCATGCGTCTCCCACCGAGTACCATCCCATGTTCAAAATCAGTTAACTCGCAACCCTCTAACATGTTCACTAATGTTTTTGTGTAACAGACTGGGTGGATACTGTGTCTACATCGGAGCCATAACCGCACCAAGCTGCATCATTCCGGTGTCATATGCGGCATTTCTTCAAACGAGACAACCATTTTGACTTCTCAGTTTAAATAATTTGGGGGGGGGGGGGCGTTAGGTCTATATTTCTGTGAGGCAGTTCACTAATCAACGCTCTGTGGACTCAGTAGGTTTGCCTTCTGAGTTCTAGAAGGGATAATCAGGCTATTGCAGACAAAGTACGAAATTCACCTTTTGCTGAACATTTAATTATTCAGGGTGATTCATCTGGCCATACCGCTTTGTTTTATGCAAGCCACAGTGTTATATCTGACCAAGTGCGAGATTTTCACATTCTCTTGTTTGCTAAGCGCAAACAATTAGTCTAACAGGAAAAAATGACCAGGACCTTTCTGCAGGAAATTCAATGTAGTTAAATTGTGTACTGTGACACGTTTTCGCTGGAGGCCACGGTTTCCGAGTTATTCAAGTAAAACGAACAAAAAAGACCTTCAAATTCACCTCCACCCCTACAGTCGTCCCTCATCAGTCAGGAGTACAGTACAGTACAAAAATTTCCTTCTACATGACCTATTCCAGATATTCGATCTTCTTTGGTCTCTATTGATTGGGCTATTACGCCACCTGCATAGTCGGCTATTTCAATAACATTATTAATTTGAATGTGCCTTTGAGGATAGTGAAAGACAAACGACTTCTGTAAACGTTACGCTAAAGCTAATTACGTCGACAGTCCGATCCAAACTTAGCCCTGACAAGCACAGTAGTTTCGAAGCCAGCAGGCCTGACGAATACAGCGATGTAACTGTTTTATGCTGTTAAAATTCACAAAACTTACAGAAAAGTCCATTTTACAATTTGTAATTGCTCCACTAAGACGGTAAGCGAGTAGATGAAGACCAAGAACGGTCGAATGTTTGAAATAATTCTTGCAGTTGCAAATTTTTGTACAGTGGTAGAAGGGAGTGCCACGAACAATGTAGTATAAATTCTGATTGATGAGGCATGAGCGTAGGGGTGGAGATGTGTCTGAAGGTCAGTTTTGTACATTTGTACCTTACTAGTAAACTATGGCCTCCACTGAAAATGGATCTCAGTACAAAATTTAAATAAATAAAATTTCCCACAAAACAGGGGTTGTAATGTTTTTTTCCCTGTAGGACTAATAGCGTGCGCGTAGCGGGCGAGAAAATATGAAAATCTCCCGTGTGATCGGATGTAACACTGCGGGCTGCATAAAATGACAGCGGTAGGAGCCACTGAATCAGTCTGTATACGCTGCCCACAGACATTAATGTGGCCACCGCCTATGTTCGACTTCAACGCGCAGTAACCATTCACATACGGCAAGTGTCATCACTAGCAGTGGAGGGTACATAAGCATGCCCGGGGGATGCAGGATGTAGCGCAGTCGTTGCCGTAATGTGTAAATAGAGCAATTTATCTCAAGTACAAAAGTGCATGATCATTGCCTTTCAGGCCAAGGGTCGAAGCATTTGTGAAATGCCTACATCTATAAACCGTTCGCGTGTTGCCGTGATTAAAGCATACTGTGCATGGTGAACAGGCGCTACCCGAAAACAGCACTAATGCAACTGTGGTGCACCACTGGACATAGACGAGAGGGGCGAGCGACAGGTGCAGAGATTTGTATGGGGAATCGCCGTGCAGTTGCTGACCAACTGACGGCCCAGATGAAGCACAGGGATGCCAACAGTCTCTCCTCAACGACCGTTCATCGAAAATAGCTGCGTATGGGCCTCTGCAGCAGACTCCTCATTCATGCACCAACGCTGACTGCTTTTCCTCGGCGATGAAAGCTAGAATTTGCACGCCAACACCGCAACTGGACGTCCACGGAGTGGAGCTAGGTGGCCTTTTCAGATGAATCACGTTTTATACTCCGTCGGATAGATGGCGTACACGGCGTGAAACGTCTGAAAGCAACCACTATACAAAAATCACCCTGGGTGACGTCGTTATTCTGGAAGCCACAATGAATCAACTCAAGTGTGCATCTGTACATCTGCCATTTGGCACCACGCCTCCCTCCCCCTCCTCCAAAGCAGTTTGCTTTTCTTCGGCATGATGACATCTACTAGCAGGACAGTGGAACGTGTCACACAACTCGCATAGTTCGAAGAGCACCAGGATGATTTTGCTGTACCCTACCGGACATCAGACTCGCCTGGCACTCAACCGATGATCTTGGGGCCACCTCGATCGGGCTGTACTAGCCACGGATACTCATGCAAGAAATCTAGCGCCGCTGGACGCAGTACTGGAGTCGGCATGGCTTCACCTCGCGGCCAGTACTTTCCACAACCTCAATGTCTCTCTTTCTGCACGTCTCACTGCAGTGGTCCGGGCTACAATAGGTGGTTATTCAGGCTTTCGACAGATGCTCATATTAATGTAGCTGGACAGTATATAATTCTACGTTAAAGTTTGTAAGCAGGCTGTTCCGGTTTTTATGTTGGTAACGCCACGTAGTGCACTGTATGAAAATCGCTGACTGCGCTGTGTGAAGTCTGTGGCTGGTTGGACTCATTGTTGGAATATTTGCTTGTGTAGTGTTGGGCAGTTGGATGTGAACAGCGCGTAGCGTTGGGCACCTGGAGGTGAGCCGCCAGCAGTGGTGGATGTGGAGAGAGATGCCAGAGTTTTGTGAGGTTACTATAAGCGGACGTTCTGGACGTGTGTCTGCCAGAAAAAGGAAATTTGTAAAGATGGATGTCGTGAATTGATAGATATATATATGATGCGTTTTGAACACTAAAGTAAATACATTGTTTGTTCTCCATCAAAATCTTTCATTTGCTAACTATGCCTATCAGAAGTTAGTGCCTTCAGTAGTTATAATCTTTTATTCAGCTGGCAGTATTGGCGCTCGCTGTATTGCAGTAGTCCGAGTAACGACAATTTTTGTGAGGTAAGTGATTCATGAAAGGTATAGGTTATTGTTAGTCAGGGCCATTCTTTTGTGGGGATTATTGAAAGTCACATTGCGTTGCGCTAAAAATATTGTGTGTCAGTTTAGTGATGATCAGAAAAAGTAAAGAGAGAAATGTCTGAGTAGGTTGAGTTTTACTCAGTTGTTTCTGTATCAAATAACGTAACAGTTTCACCAGCACAGTCATTCATAATTTTTCAAAGGGGACGTTACAAGTTTTAACACAATAAGTCAAGCAGTTAAGGTAGAAACTGTGTATATATCTCGAGGCAGCTTAACTCACGGCGCTCAGATTATCGAGATTCTGTTCACCCAGTATTTGAGAAGGAGAGCACTTCGCGACTTCCAACAAACTTAACAAGTAAACTTTTTTCACGCTGACGCCACCAAAAATAATGAAAGGAAAAGAGTTACTCGCTTACTACAGTTTCGCTGTACATGCAGTGAAACTTAATCAGGCATGACATTTGAAGTACTGCTTCTATAGTATTAGCCTTATTCGCAACACCTACAAAGTGTGTCGCAGGAAAATGGTCAGTATTCAAGGCTTTGACAGGAACGATGATTAGAAGCAAAAAGGTCTACTAGCAGTGGACTCTAAATTGCATACCTTAGGAGCTAGAAGCACCTAACTGCTCTCCACATTGCCGGCCGCGGTGGTCGTGCGGTTCTAGCGCTGCAGTCCGGAACCGCGGGACTGCTACGGTCGCAGGTTCGAATCCTGCCTCGGGCATGGATGTGTGTGATGTCCTTAGGTTAGTTAGGTTTAAGTAGTTCTAAGTTCTAGGGGACTGATGACGTAAGATGTTAAGTCCCATAGTGCTCAGAGTCATTTGAACCATTTGCTCTCCACATTTTGGGAGGACGTAGGATGGACCAAATCAAGAAAAAATTGTCTAGTAAACATAGACTCTGAAATGCGTACCTTACCATCTATAACCACTTATTCAGTAGAATAGATGTGTTTCGCAGTAGGGAAGGGAAAGTGTTCGCAGTTGTTGAATTATGCACATCAGAGCCAACTTCTCTGGACTTTTTTGCTTATTATGATACATACTACCACCTGAACTAGCTGTAGAAGAGATTTGTTTTACAGTACCGAAGATGAAGTGCTCATAGCTCTTAACGTACGCCTTTTAGAGCCCATGTTTACCGGACTTTTATGCTTCGAATCGTCGTTCCTTCCAAACCGCTGAATATTGACAATTTCTCCTGGTACATCTTTTATAACACTTAATCTGCCTACAGTATTATGGAATTATTCGACATGTAATTCAGAAGTTATGACATTTTCTACATGGGAGTACGATTCTGTAACTTTCTACAGGTCGCGCCTATATGTGTCTATTAAGTGGTCGCATGTTGCACAACGTACAACCCGTTGTTTTTCTTCCATAATTACTTCGGATTAAATTATTAATTAGCATATTTTAACCATTTTGATCAAAATATAATGTGTTTTGGGTGTATAATAATATTAAATAAACAGGATTGAAAGGATTTTATGTATCTTATGACGGCAAGTTTATGAAACTTCCTTCTTTCCTACTGGGTTATGCTATCATCAAATCGAACGCTCCTATATATTACTAGAAACATGCGAGAACTAGTGGCCGCTTTCATAAGTATTGTTGCTGTCCATCCTTTGCCCACAACACTACCACATTTATCATTAGTCCCTTTCTCAAGCCGATTTGAATAGGGGTACCGATAGTGTTCAATAGCCCTTCACTGCTTAGGGCAGTGCAATCTCAGCATCGAGCATATACCGGACGTAAATTTTCGATTTTTGAATTAGTGTGTCCTAGAATTTCATCAATCATGTTTACATCGAAAAGTTTCGCAAATACATGAATTGGAAGCACGTAATCTCTTACCATTCTTTTTTGAGCAAGTAAAATTTTCTCTGTATTTTTCTAAATTTTTGAAGATTTCGGTAAACTTGATTTGCACCATTTCGTAAATTCATTCTTCCCAACACAAAAATATTGATGTGTTGTTTCATCTTCGTCCTCTCCGTCACTACCTTCATCTTCAGTTTCTGAATAGTGGTCAGAATGATATTTCTTCCTTACTAAAATCGCAATCGCTTTTCTCAAAATTCAGAGTTGATAGATTTTGACCTTTTCTTTTATTCTCTTCTCGTTCTAGTTCTTACGAAGTCTAAGAATATCTTCAATTTTTACAGGCCTCTAGTTTATAAAAATATCCCGAATGTGTACTACTCTACTGACTACAATTAAAAATAAGAGAAAAAGAATTGTACCTACATTATGCATAGAACAGCTTAATGAAGAATAAACATGACCAATAACAGAACTAGAGTGCTGGTACGTTAGTCAGTACTTGTGTGTACGGATACACACAAGTACTGACTAAGTTGTTTATGGGCAGAAACGTGCCGCAACAAAGGGGGAGTGGAACAGGTGGCAAGAAGAGATTAGTCACGAGGAGTAACTGGCGCCAATATTCCGAGAAACTTTAGGGGCAGCGATGGGCAGTTAAAATAAGCCAGGTGGTGTAAAAAGTACAACGGCGGGCGCGACCAGTGGAGAGTTATTAAATAATCGTGGGAGAGGGTTACTATGTTGTTGTTGTGGTCTTCAGTCCTGAGACTGGTTTGATGCAGCTCTCCATGTTACTCTACCCTGTGCAAGCTTCTTCATCTCCCAGTACCTACTGCAGCCTACATCCTTCTGCATCTGCTTAGTGTATTCATCTCTTGGCCTCCCTCTAGGATTTTTACCCTCCACGCTGCCCTCCATTACTAAATTGGTGATCCCTTGATGTCTCAGAACATGTCCTACCAACCGATCCCTTCTTCTAGTCACGATGTGCCACAAACTCCTCTTCTCCCCAATTCTATTCAATACCTCCTCATTAGTTATGTGATCTACCCATCTAATCTTCAGCATTCTTCTGTAGCACCACATTTCGAAAGCTTCTATTCTCTTCTGGTCTAAACTATTTATCGTCCATGTTTCACTTCCATACATGGCTACACTCCATACAAATACTTTCACAAACGACTTCCTGACATTTAAATCTATACTCGATGTTAACAAATTTCTCTTCTTCAGAAACGCTTTCCTTGCCATTGCCAGTCTACATTTTATATCCTCTCTACTTCGACCATCATCAGTTATTTTGCTCCCCAAATAGCAAAACTCCTTTACTACTTTAAGTGTCTCATTTCCTAATCTAATTCCCTCAGCGTCACCGAACTTAATTCGACTACATTCCATTATCCTCGTTTTGCTTTTGTTGATGTTCATCTTATATCCTCCTTTCAAGACACTGTCCATTCCGTTCAACTGCTCTTCCAAGTCCTTTGCTGTCTCTGACAGAATTACAATGTCATCGGCGAACCTCAAAGTTTTTATTTCTTCTCCATGGATTGTAATACCTACTCCGAACTTTTCTTTCGTTTCCTTTACTGCTTGCTCAATATACAGATTGAATACCATCGGGGAGAGGCTACAAGCCCGTCTCACTCCCTTCCCAATCACTGCTTCCCTTTCATGTCCCTCGACTCTTATAACTGCCATCTGGTTTCTGTACAAATTGTAAATAACCTTTCGCTCCCTGTATTTTACCCCTGCCAGCTTCAGAATTTGAAAGAGAGTATTCCAGTCAACATTGTCAAAAGCTTGCTCTAAGTCTACAGATGCTAGAAACGTAGGTTTGCCTTTCCTTAATCTTTCTTCTAAGATAAGTCGTAGGGTCAGCATTGCCTCACGTGTTCCAAAATTTGTACGGAATCCAAACTGATCTTCCCCGAGGTCGGCTTCTGCCAGTTTTTCCATTCGTCTGTAAAAAATTCGCGTTAGTATTTTGCAGCCGTGAGTTATTAAACTGATAGTTCGGTAATTTTCACATCTGTCAACAACTGCTTTCTTTGGGATTGAAATTATTATATTCTTCTTGAAGTCTGAGCGAATTTCGCCTGCCGGCCGCTGGTGGCCGAGCGGTTCTGGCGCTACAGTCTGGAACCGCGCGACCGCTATGGTCGCCGGTTCGAATCCTGCCTCGGGCATGGATGTGCGTGTTGTCCTTAGGTTAGTTAGGTTTAAGTAGTTCTAAGTTCTAGGGGACTTATGACCTCAGCAGTTGAGTCCCATAGTGCTCAGAGCCATTTGAAACATTTGAATTTCACCTGTCTCATACATCTTGCTCACCAGATGGTAGAGTTTTGTCAGGACTGGCTCTCCCAAGGCAGTCAGTAGTTCTAATGGAATGTTGTCTACTCCGGGGGCCTTGTTTCGACTTAGGTTTTTCAGTGCTCTGTCGAACTCTTCACGCAGTTTACTAGTGACAACTAATTGGACTGTACAGCGCACACACAGACTTTTAAGCAGACGTCCTTCCCGCGCTCCACGTGCGAATGACCCGAAAAGGAACTTTTAAAATGAGATAAAATGTGAAGTGTTCCACAGTTCACAGCACTTTGCACAGAATGATTGCGAGCCGTATACGCTTTGGAACCCCTGGCGTCCTGCCGTTGACAAAGGAGAGTGCAATCTAGAGAGGGGCAGTGTGCGCTGGGACGCCACGTGGCCGTAACCAGGCCACGGGGTCAAGGCCGGCGCCCCGGCTGCACCCTCAAGGTCGCGGCCGCGCCGGATCGATGCTGCACTCGCCGGAGGCTGCGTCGCTAGGCAACCCGCAACCCGCAACCCGCCCACATCCGTCACAGCCCCGCTCTTCTCGCCGCGGCCCGCCTACCGGCTGCCGCAAACCTTCTACACTTCTGTACGCCACTAGATCGAACACAAACGGAGGCAAGAGACGATGGGAAAGGGTGACGAGGACGCTACGGAGATCACTGACCGGTACCCTGTTTTGTTTGTATCTTGTCGTTCCTCTGCGACAACAGTTATTACTCGATAAAGCGAACCGTAGACCCGGCCAAGCGGAAATAAGCCGATCACGTGACTAGGTACAGCCACGATCCAGTTCATAGCAACGGGCATCGCTACTTTGCAGTGAAAGGATGGAAAGTGATCGCAGAAAATACTGTTACGTGCAGCCGTGACGGCTTTTTGTTAACGTAGTTAAATTTGTTTATCAATACAAGGAAAAAAAGAGTGGCAGTGCTGACAGAGAAACTAATAGGATATCTTCATACATCTACATACATACAGGGCAAGCCACTGTATACGAGTGCACGTACTCTGTACCACGACTAGCCCTTTCCTTTCCTGTTCCACTCGCAAATAGAGCGACGGAAATACGGCTGTCTGTATCCCTCCGTACGACCCCTAATCTCCCTAATCTTTTCTTCAGGGTACTTACGCGAAATGTAAGCTGACGGCAATAGTATAGTTCTGCAGTCAGCCTCAAATGCCAGTTCTCTAAATTTCCTCAGAAGAACGTCGCCTTGCCTCCAGTGATTTCCATTATATATAATATATATATATATATATATATATATATATATATATATATATATATATGTGTGTGTGTGTGTGTGTGTGTGTGTGTGTGTAATGAGTATAATGGGCAGGAGCACTATGAATATAGTGCGGGACAATAAGTTGCGAATGTGGGTCCCACGGGAGGCGTGCCAGAGATAAGTTCCTGCAGTCGCATTATGCTCTGTGTCCTCGGTGGCTCAGATGGATAGAGTGTCTGCCATGTACGCATGAGATCCCGGGTTCGAGTCCCGGTCGGGGCACACATTTTCAACTGTCCCCTGTTAACTTGTCTCAACGCCTGTATGCAGCCAGGGGTATTAATTTCATTCTAATTTCCATTTGAGTTCCGGAAGCATCGCAGTAATACTCCCGTGTTGCTCGAACAATAAACCGGTAACAATCCTACGAGCCCGCCTCTGAACTACTCCGATGTCTTCCTTTAATCCGACGTGGTATGGATATCAAGCACTCTAACAGTACTCAACAATGGGTCTCACTAGACTCCTATATCCGTCTTCTATACAGATGAACCATATTTTCCTAAAATTCTCCCAATAAAGGGAAGTCGATCATTCATCTTCACTACTACAATCCTTACATGCACATTCCATTTCATATCGCTCTGTAGCGTTACGCCTAAATCTTTAATCGACGTGAGCGTGTTAAAACAGCCCACTACTAATGCTGTGTTCGAACAATATGGGTTTGTTTTTCATACCTATCTGCATTAAATTTCATTTTTTTACATATAGAGCAAGCTGACGTTCACGACACCAACTAGAAATTCTGTGTAAGTCATGCTGTATGCTCCTACAGCCACTCAACGACGCAATCTTCCCAACATCCGCAGCATCATCACTAACCTGTGTGAGACTGCTGCTTACCCTGTCTGCCAGATTACTCTGAGCACTATGGGACTTAACTACTGTGGTCATCAGTCCCCTAGAACTTAGAACTACTTAAACCTAACTAACTTAAGGACATCACACATATCCATGTCCGAGGCAGGATTCGAACCTGCGACCGTAGCAGTCGCGCGGTTCCGGACTGAAGCGCCTAGAACCACTCGGCCACTGCGGCGTGTCGCCAGATTACTTATGTGTACAGAAAACAACAGTATTCTTGTCATACTTCCCTGGGGTACTCCTGACAATACCCTTGCCTCTAACGAATACTCGCCGATGTGGACAACGTACTGAGTTGCCTGATGTCTAACCCCATTGGGACTGTTCGTTGTATCGGCAACTGCTTAGGTCACAAGATAGGTTCTTCTGTAATGTCAAAACTATTGCACGCAGTAAAAGTGAAGATATCTGTTGTAAGTTATCATCACAGGACATGTTTCACCTAACAGAATATGTTGAGTTATTATGATATGGGCCTACAAGGTTCGAATAGTTTGCACTAAAGATGGTCACACACTGACCGAAATCGATCTGTAAAATACAGGATTTGTCTTTACGACCAATGCTGACATTTATCCAAAATATACTGAGTTCCGTTACTTAAGAAGTCTTCGAGCCCTTCACATACCTGGGAACCTATTCCGTATGCTTATACTGAACTTTCGTTAACTGTCGCCATTGTGATACCGTGTCAGATGCTTTACGGAAATCTAGGAATATGGAACCCGCCTGTTGCCCTGCATCCAAATGCTAAAGATGACGAAGTTGATGGTGTGCAAATTCTGAGTGGAGCTGTATTAAAATATCTAGTAGCAGAGTACACACAATTAACAACCCATTGACGACATTGCCAAATGTGTTTTTACGCATTTCTGTCATTTCGCGAACAACACACCAACATTTCAAACCTTAATAGATGTTGCCGCACAGAACTGGACTTGAAAATTAGCAAGGTAGCTCAGAGAAAAATGTTTTCTTTATGGGATAAATTGCCAGAATAAACAAATCGACGTGTGTGAACAATATGACACAACTTAACACAAAAAAAGCATTCCACATTACATTTTAAGAAAATAGTATCTGAATGAACGCAGATCGCGACGAAACATGGATTCATAAACATTACGTAAACTTAAAACCCGTCTACAGGCCCCGGCTGCTGCACCGGTACGGACCGACCTCTGTGTCGTTCTCTACCAATAGCATCATTGGATGCGTTATGTAGGGGCGTGAGGTCAGCATACCACTCTCCCGGCCATTGTCAGTTTTCGTGACCTGGAGTACTACTACCCGGCCAAGTAGCTCTTCAACTATCATCACGAGGCTGAGTGCACATCGATCCAGTCCTCTCATGAAGAGGAAATCCCTAGCAGTGTCGAGAATCGAGCCTTATTGGGGATACTTTCTGTTTCATTCATACATGGAGTGTGGGAAGAACGACTGCTTAAACCAAATGAAACTATACAGTTCCAGAGACCCTTTCAAGTCTCAAATACATATTATGTATGTATTCGGACTGAAGAGAAGAATTAAATTTTATACCAAGACCAGCACTCGAAACCAGGTCTCCTGCTGACCACTAAGATACTGAGACCGACCTCACAAATGTCGCACTGTGAATAGATATTTGCAAAGTGATACTGCATGAGGTATATGGACAAACAGCAGCACCAGTCAGTGTTTTGTTGTGTTGTGTAGGGCACTGGCGTATAGACGTAGAGGGTCTGGCCGAGGTTCTCTTGTAAGAAGATCCGTGTGTAGGGCCATGTGCCATGTCTCTAGGGCGTAAACAAGACAGTGCTACTACCCTGGCGAAATCTGCAGTTCGCTTTATCGGGTAACACCGTTGTAAGATTCGAAGATACATAATGTCAGCACCTCTTTACTGAAGATGAAGAAACAAACAGTCCTGGTTGCAAGATTGTAATTACTATTTTTTTACCGTTGCGCGCTTCGCCTCATTAAGGCATCTTCATATTGGCTGGCATCAGATGGTTTTAGGCAGATGGAATACCGAGCACACGAAACGTCGCTGCAACCAAGCCTGTTCGCTTCTTCAACGAATAAATGCGGTTAATACGATCTAGACTTTTTGTAGGTATAATTATGAAAATTGATTGCCTTTTTTCCGAATTATTTTTCGAAAATGTGTTTGTTTCTTCATTGTATATTACTGGTTGCTGTACCATGCCCGATATGAGTTGGAAAAAGTTCCTTACTACCGCTTTCTTTCTGACTAGCCTTTGTAAATTACAGTTCAAGTCAATAAGGAAAGTCATATTTTTAACTAAGAAACTTTTTATTGGGAGAAAACCTTGCAAGTATTTCCGATGTTCTACGAAATTTCGTTGAACCTCTGTGCACTTGGTCCATTTTTTGACAAGCTTCCAAAATTTTCTGGCATCTTGTTGGCCTACTGCTACTCTTGTGACGCCTCCACTACCTCGCCATCGGACGAAAACTTGAATTTACATTTACATGGAGGCCTACACAACATCAAAAGGCTGCAAGCCATTCCGAAGTTCATGGCAGGGGTACTTCTCAGTAAATAAGTTGTTGGGGATTCTCCCCGTTTCATTCATATATGGAAAGGGGGAAGAATGATTGCTTAAAACGAATGGAACTATATGGCTCCAGAGATCTTTTTAAGTCTCAAACATCTATGATGTCTATATGCAGAATGAAGCGACCAATGTCAATTTATACCAAGGCCAGAATTCGAACCCAGGTCTCCTGCTCACTGGGCAGATGCGCCAACCACGACGCTGAACAGCATTGCAGAGGCTCTCCGAACGTACTGGAATAGCAACTCTAGGTAATAAGTTAGTCCGTGTGGTTGTGCAAAGCCACTGTGCCAGGTTGATGTTAGCGCACCTGTCTAGTGAGCAGGAGACCTGGGTTCGAGCTCCGGCCTTGGTACAAATTTTCATTCATCGCTTCACTCTGCAATATACATCTTAGAGTGCTTAAATGCCTCTCTGTGAGCTGTAATTAGTCTAATCTAGTCTTCGTGATATCGACAGGAACGAGCGTACACGGTTGTAGTACATTTCTAGATTCCTCAGTTAATGATGGTTCCTGGAACTTCTAAAGTAGATTTTCGCCGAACAGTTGTAATCCATCTTCAACTCTCTGCCAGTTCAACACCTCTGTAACACCCTCCCACGGGTCTAACGAACCTTTTGTGCTGCTCATCTTCGTATATTCAGGTCAATTTGTTTTTCCTGTTTGATACAGTTCCTACACATGTGAACAACAGTCTAGGATGGATGCTTCGTAAGCAGTCTCCTTCGTGGACGGATTCCTAGTATCCTATCAATGAAATGAAATCAGCCATACCTACAACTGAGCCTAAGTGATCGTTCCATTTCAGATCCCTACAAATTGTTACAGCCACTTACTTGTATGATTTGACTGTTCCCAGTTGCCACTTATTGATATTGTAGTCATAGAAAACAACAATTTTATATTTTTGAACTCGAGCATGTATTCCATCGGGCTAAACTCGTGAAAATCACTTCGAGGTAGGTCTAATCTTTCGATGGTAGCTCTAGCAGCTCAAAATCAAGGTTTCAATGCACTTAATAGTTTTCTTAGCTGTATTATGGTATTTTCCCGATGCAAAATCAATCGTTTTGGAAGTTCCACTCTCCTCCTCATTTTGGTTTTGGGTTTTAGATCCCGCTGTAGTTGTCATTACCCATTGTTTGACCTGTAGGAGTTTAACGAATCAGCAGTGGGCGTATCATATCGTAAAATACTGCCATCATCAACTTGCACTGCAGAAGCATGATTTGTGAACGTTTTTACTGTAGGTTAAGATAGACGTCTGCACTCCATGCATTGCCGCTTTCTCTGTAGCACGTAATAGTAGACCTGCGTCTCATCAACTGTTACTATGGGACTAAGAATGTTTTCTCCTTCCTATTCAAAGCGCGTTAAATGTGGTTTTGCCGCGGTCTAATCGAGTGAGAAACGAGAATGTACTGTAACGAGTCAATGAGAACCTATCAATCTTTCACTGTACTGAACTTCACATTTCAAAGCGTTCTACTCGTCTTATTGCTGTAATCATCACTGTGAATGTAGCGCATCCATGCAGAGCTGTGCTCGAAACACAAATCTTGATTCTAGTCGTAAAAGCTTATGTTTTGAGCAGAGATCTGTATGATTACAAAACATGTACAGCGTGGAAGATAGAATCAAACGACAGAAGTCAAGTTGTGACAAAGACGTTTCTCCCCGTTCCTGGTCCCCCCTTTCTCCACTTGCTTGGGTGTACGTATATTTCTTGTGGAACATTTTTGGGGGCTTTATGTTATTGGTTCTTACCTGTGTTAATTACTTTTGGTTTACTATTGTCTCAATATGCTGCTCTCCTCTCTTGTCCTCCTGTTATTTCATGCCCTTTCCTACCGCCCTCGAATGAATTATGCGATTTGTTACTGTATTTTTGCGTGTACAATTACAATTTCATGTTGGTGTCAATTTGTTCACTTACCACTGTGAACGCTATTAACGCCACTGCTGTCGTACAACCATGCCACCAAGTGGCAGGTTTCGATAGTCATATTTTGTAACGGCGACTCATCGTTAGTTGCGGACTAATGGTGAGGACGTACGCTTATAAGGCTACACTTTGTATGAAGACATTTAGTATGGTAGACGTATTTTTATTTTGAAAGTTTTTATGGCACCCTCAATATCTTTACTCTTAATGATTATTCTACCACACGATAGTTGTCTCATCACTTTGTATTTCGTATGACAGACATTCTGACGATGAGTTACACCCGAGACACGTCAGATACAGTATGATTCAGCTACCCCTACCACTGTCGTTTTATGTACCCCGCAATGTTACATTTGGCCTTCGCAAACAACGCACGAGATTTTCGTATTCTCTCCCTCGCTGCGCGTAAACTATTAGTCCTATAGTAAAAATGAGCAGGATCTTTCTGTAGGAAATTTAATGTAATTAAATTTTGTACTGGGATACAAGACGGCTGGAGTGGCTGAGCGGTTCTAGGCTCTTCAGTCTGGGATACGTTTTCGCTGGATGCCACGATTTCCCAGTTATTCAAGAAAAACTTCCAAAACTGACCTTCAAACGCACGTACATCTCACATTCATCCCCCACTACCCAGGTTATTTGCTATGTTGTACTTGGCACTCCCTTTACAACTGTACAAAAATTTAGAAATATATGAACGGCTGTCGATATTCGGCCATTTTTGCTATCTACTGATTATTAATTTAATCCTGCCTGTGAGGGTAATGAACTACAAACGACTCTTGTAAACGTTACGCTAAAACTAATTACGTTGCAATTCTATCCAGGCTTAACCATTGCAAGCACAGTAGTTTCGTAGTCAGGAGCTCCGACGAATATGACGAAGTAATTGTTTATTTCATGCTGTCAAAATTCACAACACTGTTAAGTAAAATTTACACAAAGTCGCTTTTACAATTTGGAAGTGCTTGCCTAAGCCGATCAGTGAAGACAAAAATGGTTGCATGTGAGAAATAATTTGTGCAGCCGCAAATTGTGGTACAGCTGTAGGAGGAAGTGCCTTGAACAACATATCAGGAATCCTGACTGTTGAGGGCAGAGTGTGGGAGTGGGGAAGTGTTTGAAAGTCAATTTCGTAAGTTTTTTCTGAATAAATCGAAAACTACAGCCTCTAACGGAAAAGTCTCCCAGTACAAAATTTAACTACATTAAAAGGGCCTGTCCATTTTTTCTCTAGGACTAATAGTTTGAGCGTAGCGAGCAAGAGAATTTGTAAACCTCACGCGTTGCTTTTGAAGGCCAGTTACAACATTGCCGGTTGCATCAAACGACAGCTTATTATCAGCTGATTCACCCCGTTGAACAACAAGTGACCTGCTCACTTCAACCGATCCATTCAGCAGTGATGTAGGAAGTGCTCTCGAAAAGAACAGAAACTTTTAAATTGTGGTGTTACACAAGACGATTGAAAATCAGGGTGGATTCATCGAGATAAAGAATGAAGACGATCCTGTAAGAAGTAAAACAGGAAAAAACACGTAATGAATCAAAGAAATAGAAAGATTAGGCACATAAAATGTAAGTCGCTTCTGAAAGATACGGTTGATGGTGGAAGAATCGCAAGAGCAGGCAAGCCTGTATCCTACAGAACCTTAAGGAAATGGTGGATGAGAAGAGATCTTGGATTGTGAACACGTCTTCCAGAAGTAGAACGGGCCCGCTCGCAAACTGAAAGTCATTAGGTCGCGAATCAGGCGCGGTATTTCCAGGGGAGCGTGAAAATGCCGCCTTGGCGATTTCGTAATGGCACGACATTTCCGCTGAGTCGCAAATACCGCTGTGGCATCCCCCGCTCCGAGGGTTACTAGCCTCTATGCTCCGTGGAACGGAAGTGCTTTCTCACTATGTCTGTGATTCCGAGCTTCATTTATCGCAGAAGTCTGCACTTACCTTTGATACGAAGTATTCGCCGCGACTGTATGAAGCAGAAAATTTATTCCGTCTTCACTTGCTGTGTAGGTCATGTTCCACAAATTGAAGTGTCTCTTGTAAGGTTTTTAGTCATACTCAGCAGTTATCTGACTGAACTAGTAAAAGGATTTGCGTCCGTCAACTGCCCTGATAATGGGTCCAGATGTGCTACGCAGAAGAAAACAGAGATTTACGTATTTAATCAAGGAAAAGGATTTGCGTCCGACAAGCGCTTTGATAATGGAACTAGACGTGCTACGCAGAAAAGAGATTTACGTATTTGCTTACGGAAACGAATGTAACAAATACTGAGCAAATAATGAACCGCAGATGCAAGTATACAAATTATTGTTTTGTTTTATCACCCAAACCCGTTTCAGCATAGCTGTGGCATCCTCAGTGTTTTTTTAATTATTTTCCTTTTATTTTACAGTGTGTGTGGTTGATTATGGTTGGCAACCACAGGACAAACACACTGTAAAATAAAAGGAAAATAATTTAAAAAACCACTGAGGATGCAACAGGTACATTTGAAAAAGTCGTTCCCATCCTTAGCTCATTGCCATTTTTCTACAAGCACGTGAACAGCGCTCAAAACTCCGATGATGATGATGATGATGATGTTTGGTTTGTGGGGCGCTCTACTGCGTGGTTATCACCGCCCGTACAAATTCCCAACCGTTGCTCGGTCCAAACTCGCCACTTTCATGAATGATGATGAAATGGACAACACAAACACCCAGTCATCTCGCGGCAGGTGAAACTCCCTGAACCCGCAGGGAATCGAACCCGGGACCCCGTGCTCAGGAAACGAGAACGCAACCGCGAGACCACGAGCTGCGGACCGAAATTCCGACATGATAATACTAAGCTTCCTAGTCATGAGCTGATGTGAAGTGGGAATTACTCACAGGGAAAAAACCACTCATAGACGACAGTGCAGCGATGGAATGCTGTGGAACAACTGTAGTTTCACATGACATTCTAGCCAGGAAAGTAATTATGTTGCATCTGTCTGTGGCGTGCGCTTCGGACTGTGTGTTGTACATTTAAAGCTGATTTGATGGCTGTTTAGCCACCTTAGCGTCCGTTACCGGTGACACACAGGAAACGTGGCGTGTACTCCAAGATGAGCTGGATGTGATATTGTTCCATCCTTCAAACTTTCCGAGAAAGAGAGAGAGAGAGAGAGAGAGGAGAGGGAGGGAGGGAGGGAGGGAGAACAAAGGAAACAGACAGTAGCAGGAGCGGTGTATCCACGCCCGAGGGCTTTCAGTGAGGACACCGGAGCAATCTGTGCGTTACAAAGACAGATAATAGTCGTACGTTTACATGGGGATCCCAAATGCGACTTTCCCATTACTGCTTCTGGCTGTCTTGTAAACATTCTTAACGCAGAGTTTAGAAATGGGGTTCCTGATACAGCGTATCATCTTCCGAAATCGATTTGCGTCCCGTTTTTAAAATGTACCCCTGTTGTAGAATTACGCTACAGTCGCAGGTTCGAATCCTGCCTCGGGTATGGATGTGTGTGATGTCCTTAGGTTAGTTAGGTTTAAGTATTTCTAAGTTCTAGGGGACTGACGACCTCAGATGTTAAGTCCCATAGTGCTCAGAGCCATTTGAACAATTTGATAGCGTTCACACCAGCGATACGCCCCTGCCTTAGAAACGACTGTTACAGGAGTTTGCCGTTTTGTTTTTTCTGTACACCACTGGCTACAGAGTTCAAAGTCAATAACAAAAAAAAAAAGAAAAAAAATACTTAGAAGTAAGCAGATATCTAAAGATTTAGTTTATTAACCCATCACGTAATCTCTTGGGATGCTGTAGGAACGCGTCATTGGTACTGTTTTCACTCTGGTTTGGTCCTTATAGAAGTTGGGAAGAAGCCCACCAATGATTCCTTTTATGTCTAGTAAACACAGTACAGAAGGTCGTCTTACAGCAGGTGGAATAGTGTACTTTTGAGATCCACTGCTTCTCTTAATAGACGGCTAGGATCTGCCACTAAACGTGACACACTACTTATTTTTTTCTCCTTGTTAGTCACTTGTCATTGTGAAAGACAGGAAAAAGACTGTAAATTTTTTAGGAAATAGTTAAGTTGGTACTTGTCGCTTAAGAGATACAGACAGTAGCTTAACGAAACAAATTGTGTACAGTTTCTGACATGAACGGAGAAATGTCACTACTACACAGCGATCAAATAACCAGGGAAATAGAACGTTTCAAATTCATCAGATTCAAGGGAGATCAGAAGCTTTATTGAGATTAATACAATAGGGATGTTGTGCACAAACTGAATGCTGTCGTCTTCACTACAACAATAATCTCTCCTGTCACTGACAATTAACCACGAAAGTTCCTTTCCTTTGGCTATTTCCCCTATACTCTCTCCTACAGTATCAAATTCCAGTGATTGCTCTGCGCATTCACAAAGAGAACAACATCCTAGAAATGGCCGCATGAAGAATTGCGGCTCTAGTTCGTAAACGTTGTGTAGGCCGGTCTGAAATGTCTCGGAATCCGTCTGTGCATACTCGTAGTTACTTTCTCACGGTATGTACGGTTAAAATGCGAACACATTCAAGAGGACCTACAGCATTCACTCAGTTGTACGGAAAAGCTGTTTACATCTGGAGTAGACTTCGTTAAACATTGTACAGAATGGTGTATTGTATTTCACAGATACTAATTTCAATAGGCTTCTCGCATATCAGGAAAGCCTAAGTGATAAACTGTAGCTTTTCAAATCATGGTAGACACTCTTATTCTGTACAAGAGTCCCTCGAATTTCAGTATACTCTTCCGCATAATGAATTAGTTCTTGTTATATGCAATCGCAAAGACCTTTCTCCTTGTTTTTTATTTTCTTATAGTTTATTTTTAAATTTTAAATTGTTTGTCAGTAGTCTGTATGAATTATGAAGCGGATTCGTTTAAGATTTTCCTACATACCCTTCTCGCTGTACGTTCCGAGGGCGTACTATAAGTCAACAAGTGACATATTTATGAAGAGTGTCCAGACTCCCTGCCATGTAATATTAATTTTCATTTCTTCCACTTTCACTACAGATCTGCTTCGGCTAAATTGGCATTATCGAGCGACCTGCTGTACAATGAGGGTGACATTATTTTCATTATAGATATTTATGTTATGGTAGAACATTGAGCATGGATTGCTACTCACATATATTTTGTCTCGATGGATCGCCATATATAACATCACTGGCAACTGTATTTTGATTGTCGTTCCACATTCGTTGAATTAAGACAGTAATTAATTTGTTATGGCTTTATTTGACTACAGTGTCACATGTTTACAAAGTATAAGCACTGTTATACAGGTAATATATACGTTATTTAGTTGCACTTATATCTATGGTAGTTCTATGTTTGTAGTAGTCTATGTTTATAGCGATCGTAGGTACTATTAATTTATAGATGTTTGTTGGGTAGTTTCTTGCATATACATCAAATAAAAAAAATCCTCCCAAAAAACACCTATAAATTAACAGCACTTACGATCGCTATAAACATAAATTACTACAAACATACAGAAGCCATTGGTATACGTGTAACCAAGTAAGTGCTTATACTTTGTAAACGTATGACATCGTAGCTCTAAAACTGTCAAATTACTATCATAACTAATTAATTACTACTTTAATTCAACAAACATAGAAAGAAGTCAAAATTCATTTACCGACGATGTTATATGTATGTAGATCCATCTAGACGACATATACGAAACTTGCAATCCATGCTCAATGTTCTATTATAACATAATTATTTTATAATGTCAGCCACATTATACCGGAGATCACTCAGTAGTGGCACTTCTGTGAAAATGAAAGCAATAAAAATTAATATTACACGGCAACGAGTCTGTACACTACTTATTATTGTGCTACCCCGATTCAGTACTAAAAATTGATAAAAGTTAAGTATTCTGCGATACATCTACAGCGGCTAGACAGGAAATTTAACGTTGGGCGTCCCGTGGCGAGAGGTACTGGCATGATAATAACGTCAAATATTTGCTCTTCGATAGAGAAATCGATACGAGTCCCTTATCACTGTCCAACAAGCACCGGATGTGCGTTGCGCACAGAGGGTGCAGCGTTCTAGCCTTCGAATACGGTACAAGTAATAACAAAAGCTTCAAAATTTCGTTAACTGCCTTCTGCAGCAACACTTTTGCCTTTAATGGCGTAAGAACTGCCATTATTGGACAGTTATGAAAATAAATACATAAATTTAATTATTATCGCAATACACAGAGTGTAAATTTGAACAGGACGCACCTTATAGAGACAAATTCAACCACAATTTGAAAACAAAGACAATCGTGCACTGCATACAAAAACGGCTCCTACGTTTGTTCGTCTAACTGCGAAGGTTCGTAACATATGAAGTTGCTCAAGCTGCAGCCGTTACGGGGCAGAATCTACTGGAAACGTAAAGTTTGACTGCAGATGAAGCTACTGTACGGCTGCCAGAAATAAGAAAATCGTAGGTGGTTTCCAAAGAAACCACGTCGTCGGAAAGCGTTAAAGGTTTAACGCAATAAGTCAAGCATTAAACTTAGAAGCTGCGTGCATGTTTTGAGGCAGCATAACGCACGAGGCGCTAATTACCCAGATGACATTCACTCAGTATTTGAGAACAAGAGCACATAGTGACTTCCGGCAAACTTTAAATATAATTTAAACCCCGAAATACTCTATCGCTTGTCAAAAAAATGTAAATTACAATTTGTTGGTAGAGTGTCAACCAAATACGCAATATTTTGAACAAACAAGAATCTACTGTGACTCAAAATACCATAGAGACATTTAACCACAAAGGCAAGTAGTCCCTAATGAACGAAAATAAAGTTATACCGCTGAGAGGCGGCAGGGTGCAGGCCATGGATGTCCAACCCTTCACTTACCTGGGCCACACTGGAAAAAGACGAGTATTTTGGGCCACACATAAAGCACTTAACACGAATAATAACTGCTGAAGAAAGAAAAGAGAGAGGAGTTACATAGCTAAATTAACTAATTTAGAATTTATTAATTTACGATTCTTTATTCTAAAAATGCAAATTGGAATTAATTTGACATTTTGTATATGAGATTTCATTCCTTTCATAACTGAAACAGATGGAATGTTATAGATTTCCTTTTCTTCTCTTTAAGGGGCTATCTAAGGGATCTTGATTATGCCCCTTTTCCAGCTAATGCTGTGGAACGGGAAAGGAGAACTGAACAAGCAAAAGCCACAGACTCCGAAGATATGTTGGCCGGGTGTAGCAATTGTTAGATTATAGTGTCGACATTTTTAGGATCAAATACGGTCCCCTCATGGAGTGTATGTCACGTAAATGTTGTTGAAAAACTTACAAGTTTACTCTTGCAAATTATGTATATTGATACTTATTGTTACTTTGTAATGCTACTCCTTCGGTTACAATAAAGTTTTTCAAGTGATCCCAACTTTGAAACCCACTGCACTTACAGATAGTGGATGCATTCTTGCTCCGAATTCGATTACATTTTTGCAACAACTATGATTTAACCATGTTTCAGCGCGGAATTACTGCAAGCGCAGGCCGGATAGTGAAGAGATTCGCCGCTGTTCCGCAGTTAACGGTTCGCCAGCGCGGCTGGCGGCAGAATGCTAATGCTCGTGTATTAGCATGGGCCGACCGGAAGCGGCTGCGGCACCAGAGCGGAGCCCTGCGGCACGCCACCTCGCCACAGACCGTACTGCTCAGCGGCCAATGCACTCCCCAACCTCCAGGCAACGGCGTGCATCTCTTGTTATGTGAGGCGCCTCACTTCATTCCCTTTTATTATGCTGGTTTCTAAATTACCTCATAAATCTTTTTAACTGTTCTGATCATCTGAAGGCGGGATGTGATTCTTCAATTTCTCCAGGCGTATTTTATGACGAAATAAATCTCGGGTGAACAGCCTGGTATGAGTGTCCATAGAACACAATATTTCGGCAATCGACCACGTTGCCATCATCAGGTGCGCACCTGATCATGGCAACGTGGCCGATTGCCGAAATATTGTGTCCTATGCACACTCATACCAGGCTGTTAACCCGAGATTTATTTCGTCTGAAGGTGGGATTGTTACGTAAGTAAGCTGTTCATGTTGTAAGTAGGCTGTATAGGTTTTTACGTTGGTAACGCCACGTAGCGCTCTGTATGAAAATCACTGACTGTGCTGTGATCCAGTCTGTGGCTGGTTTGCATTGTTGGAATATTTGCTATTGTAGTGTTGGTCAGTTGGATGTGAACAGTGCGTAGTATTGTGCAGTTGGAAATGAGCCGCAAGCAGTGGTGGATGTGAGGAGAGAGGTGGTGGAGTTTTGAGAGCGGACGATCTGGACCTGTGTCCGTCACAAAAACGAAGTTTGTAAGACTGGATGTCATGAACTGATATATATATTATGACTTTTGATCACTATTAAGGTAAATACATTGTTTGTTCTCTATCAAAATCTTTAATTTGCTAACTATGCCTTCAGTAGTTAGAATCCTTTATTTAGCTGGCAGTATTAGCGCTCGCTATATTGCAGTAGTTCGAGTAACGAAGATTTTTGCGTGGTAAGTGATTCATGAAAAGTATAGGTTATTGTTAGTCAGGACGATTCTTTAGTAGGGATTATTGAAAGTCAGATTGCGTTGCGCTGAAAATATTATGTGTCAGTTTAGTGTTGATCAGAATAAGTAAAGAGAGAAATGTCTGAGTACGTTCAGTTCTGCTCAGCTGTTTGAACTGTTTGAAAATCAAATAACGTAAGAGGTTTATCAGCACAGTAATTCATTAATTTTTCTAAGGAGAGGTTTCAATGTATGTGAACTAAAATCCGCACCTAGATCTCTTGCTACAGTACTTAGAAATAAGTAAAGCCTCTAGAGCTGTGTCCATAGATAGAGCTTACTTTGAAAACAAGATCATCTTAAGACTTCTTGCACGCATCAACATAATGTCAAAATAAAGAAATCTATGATTGACGACATTTCTATACTACTTATTTGACTGACAAATCAGTTGTCAATCTCACAACTATATGTAGGTTTAAGCTGCCATCCGTCGTCTTTAAAGTTACATTGACTCGTTTCATGCTTATAATTTTTTGTTTCAGAATAAAGTAAAAAATAGGCAAGATGACTCGTTTTGCTAAGTTAAGTGAAGAACGAACGAAAACTACTTTAAAACGGTAGTTGACGGAGAAAGCTCTAATAGAACCAGAAGATGATGTCGCAATGTCACTACATAAAAAATTAGTATATTTGTACCATTCTTTACGTTTTTCCGTCAATATTCTAAACTACTTGTTTTTGTTGCCAGTTACCATGATGCTTTATTATGATGTCCTCACGCAAACTGTTTAGTCATCACACAAATTATTTACATAATAAATTGCCCGTTTCAAAGGCATGTTCAGAAAAAAATATACACATAGGCCTCTGTGTAGTATTTAAAATATGTGTGACTTGTATAATAGGGGAGGAACAAGAAGCACTGGTAGATCTAGGAAATGAAAAGCTAGCGTTAAATGACGGAAGCTTGTTCAGTATTCCACAGTAACAACGTCCAACGTGAGAATTTAATAAATCCACAAATTCTTGAAAAATTCTTTCTAGTCCGCATTTGTCTTCTTCTCTCTTCGGCACTACTGATGGGTACGGCCCGTCGGAAATCGTAGCAGAAACAGGTGGCTATTGAATGCATCGTGAGTCGCATTGATTAATTAAGTTCGGGATGCCACTTCGAAATTTTATTAAGATTAATTGCTTTGCTATAGTCTGAAAATTAGGTCGTTTTAAGAATGGTTGGGGACCAAACAGCGTGGCCATCGGTCCCACTGGATTAGGGAAAGATGGGGAAGGAAGTCGGCTGTGCACTTTCAAAGGAATCATCCCGACATTTGCCTGAAGCGATTTAGGGAAATCACGGAAAACCTAAATCAGGATTGCTGGACGCGGGTTTTTTATGCTTTAATATTACCAGTCCTTTGCCCGCACCCTGCAGACCGCGCGGGATTAGCCGAGCGGTCTCAGGCGCTGCAGTCGTGGACTGTGCGGCTGGTCCCGGAGGAGGTTCGAGTTCTCCCTCTGGCATGGGTGTGTGTGTGTGTTTGTCCTTGATATAATTTAGGTTAAGTAGTGTGTAAGCTTAGGGACTGATGACCTTAGCAGTTAAGTCCCACAAGATTTCACACACATTTGAACATTTTTTTGCACCCTGCAGTCCCATACGCTTTACCAGCCAAATCAGCTTCATAAGATGTTTACTACATTTTACATAAGGACACGACTTAAACGAGATCTGCGAGTCAGTGCTAGAGAAAACTGACGCTACAGTCCGCAGCAGTAAGTACGTCCTTGTACACTTCAGAAGTTATCAGCTGGTTTCAAATAATTCGACAGTCTGTTGTTTAATAGACTAGCAAGTTCATGGCATTTGTAATATGCTGCAACAATTATGTCTTCTCCTCAGATTTTCTACACATTCAAACTACGATATATGACTGATTTGGCAGTCTCTCGCTTCATAAATTGGCTCGTTACAGCATTTCCAATGTTCCATTAAAGTAGCTATCGTAAGTCAGGTCTTCCCCCCTCCCCCCTCCACACAGTGATAATAATTTAACCTAATTATTTTTCTATAAATTGTTATTCCAACGTGACTGGTGTTGCTGCCGAATGTGAGGCTAATCTGTCACATGTGCCAAAATAGTTCATCCCAACTTAAGTTACAGATGGCCCAGACCAGAGGATGGAATCTGCTGTACTAATACAGCTGTATCTACTAGCTTTCGTAACAAAAACACAAAGAATATTCGTCAAGACGATTTGGCAGTGAAAAATGTCCCTCCCAAGTCATGCTGATGACTAACAGCCACAACAGCACCGAAAGGTCGGTTTCGTTCGCACGGGAAACCTTATGTTCGTGGTATTCTTCACTGATAGGCGCATTCCCCTTAACCAAATTAGAGATGCGTCCGAATGTCTCAGACGGGATTAGCGAACTTTCCCACTTCCACGTCCCTTTCCGTTCCACTCCCTATACGCCTCAAGTATCTTAAAATTCCAACATGTCAGTCTGTGTGACATGTAGGAAACAAGAGTGACAAATAAAATATTTCAGAGTTAGCCACATCAGTGTTTTGAAAATTCTTCTTTTGATATTCGAAATGCCCTTGACAGAGCCGCATGCGGCGCCACGATGTGGTGAGAGTCATTTATCAGAACGGCGGCTCACTCGCCCGTCGCTATCTGCGCACGCCTCACTGGAAGTTCATTTACCCGGCGCCTTGATGCCTGCTCCTATCTCCACATGACGTGCTATGGCCTCAGTGCCGTACCAGGAGTTCTATACAGCAATCGCCTGCGTCCCACATGCGCTTCGCAGCACGTGTCAGTAACGATCGAGTACAAATATCTAATCCAACTGACGTAGAGGGAACGCTCTCCCATTGTTATTTACGGCTGTCAGATCACTGTATTACGTACGAGATACAAACAAGCCTAACAATTTAAATCTGAAACAAAATTCTACGTAAAAGTTACAGATAATATTCAGGCTGTATCACAATTAACAGTGGAAACCGACCACATATATGCAAACCGTTCCCTCTCTGCGAAGAGTAGCTCTAATCACTCTGACTTAATACTTAATTAAAAAAATAAAAAAAAGAAGAAGAAATGCGATCACAGTTACGCATCTCGCCTGTACAAGTCCACCTAACGAAAAATTCACATTTTGTGTTCAGTGTTACAACGAATAGGCAGTTCGTAATTAGGAAACTATAGCCTTTTTTTTTAAAAAAAAATGGAGGAACAAAAACGAATAATGTCACCCTAAAACACACAGCACGTAGGAACTAAATCGAACGGAAAGACGTGTGAAGCCGGCCGGAATGGTCGAGCGGTTCTAGGCGCTACAGTCTGGAACCGCGCGACCGCTACGGTCGCAGGTTCGAATCCTGCCTCGGGTATGGATGCGTGTGATGTCCTTAGGTTAGTTAGGTTTAAGTAGTTCTAAGTTCTAGGGGACTGATGACCTCAGATGTTTAGTCCCATAGTGCTCAGAGCCATTTTGAAAGACGTGTGAAGCTTCAAACGCAGAAATAATAGTTAAAAATGCTACGAACCTCAAAACGCAAAAGAGGGATACGTTTGACAACAATACGAACAAAGAAACAATAATGAATGAAATCTTTTGGAAAAAGAAAATTTAAGACTCATAATGTGGTTTAGGTTTATAATTCATAGGGGAATCACTCGTCTCATAAGCACTGTTAATTTACTTACATTTCAATCGACAAAATTAATTTACGTACAGTCCTTGATTTCAGTTTGCTATTTGCGGCGCCCATCATGAAAATATAGCTTTCAGCATGTAACTATCAGATTTCACACTGTCTAAAGACTACAATGAAATGTTATTCTCTAGTGTCAACTACTTCAGTTGTTTAATTTCTGCATTGTGGAGCCGTTATCTGAATGGTTAGAATAGCTGCGACATCAAAAAAGTGCCAAGGAAACGAAGGGATGTGACTTGCAAACGAAGTGTTTTCGAAACAAAACAAAGTCAGCTACAGTAATATGGTCAAACATAAAAACGTATGTTACCACGGAATCAAGCTTGAAGGGCAGGCTCGTAGTACGCGCTTCGTACGTTTGATACTTGCTTTTGCAGACGTTAACTGCCGACACGGAATCCCTCGAGTGCGACGTCGCAAAATGCCAATGATGTTTAGGCATTCGATGCCACTCATATTGTCTACCACGCAACCACAATATTGACTGCTAATGGCAAAAAGGGGGCGGAACTGGAGGTATCAGATGGTGAGCACAGAATGAGGCTACGGAGCTTAGTTGAAGTGTCTATTCGACGAGTAACTCACAAGAGTGCTACAGTGCTAGAGGGTGTTGATACACAGTATAGCAATGGCAATGATAAACAAAGCAAACATTGCATTATATCTACAGCAACAATTTCCGGGGTTGACATTTCGTCAGAAAGGAACCCAAAGAAATTCGCTGCGTGGGGAAAAAAAGGAAGATGAAATATTAGCGCTTCAGCAAGATCAGTCAGTGGAATGCATGGTATCGTATAAGTTCGACTCCTTGGACAATGTGCGTGAGGAGTACACTGATGATGGTACGTGCTCAACAAGTGAAAGTAATACTGAAACAGGTATCGAGCCATGTAGTTCATCATCCACGTCGAACAGGAAACCACAAATCTCGTCGCCAGTGAAATGCAGTAAAGGGCAATTGTTGTCCATGGAGCGGGTACTAAACATCATTACATAAGTGGAAAATCATTGCTAGCATTGTAAAAAAAAGAAAGAAAATAGAAAAAATAGGTTTCGAATAAGCCCGCAACAGTGTAACTGTGTAGTGCATGATAAAAAAGGACGGATATTCAACGGAGGACAAGGCGCACTTGTTACAAAAACTGATGATTGCTCGTTTCAAGGATGCTCGATACAATTTACAGGATGTGCATGATAGTAACTTACTATGTTATGCATATCAGATTGCGCGCAACATAGATTACTGTAATTTCAAGAGAAGCAGTGGATGGTTGCATAACTTCAGACAGTGCTTCGGAATTGGAAGACGTAAGCTAGCGAAATTTCAAACAAAGTGTCAACTTGACGATGCACAGCAAACTGCCGAATCGGCCCGAAAATTTGTAGATGGGATAAGCAAACTTATCCTATCATTCAGTGAGGAATCTGTTTTCAAATTCGACGAATCGGGATTTCAGGAGGACATGCACATCAAAGGAACCCTGGAAATTAGAGGTACCAAGGGAGATGTATCAAGATCGACTAACATCATTGCCTTAACGCGTCCGTACACAATCATGGTGACTGTTAACCTGGATGGTAAACTGTCTGGAAAGCTATTGACTGTGCTGCGAGAAGTTGGAGGTACTCTGCCACCTACCATTCTTTCGTGTGTGCGTGATCTTGCAAGGGAATATTTAAGTCACAGCAAGCAAGAGTGTGAAAATGGGCGTAAGAGAACTACAAAAATGGTATGAGCACAACTTTTGGTCAACAGCTGCACAAAATGCTTTTGCTTGATTCCTCGTCTGCGTATAAAAATCGTGCTCCTTTAGAACAGACTATCCCGCCCGTCATGTGTGTGACTGGACAAATTCAGATTCTGGATGTTTGTTTTTTTCCATGCCTATAAAACATACTATCGCACTATCTGCAGCTATGCCTTAAAGGATAGCCAGTTGCACGATAAGCTCCGCGATTGACTGCTTCGCATTCGGTTACATGCCATCACATTGCGTCGGTTCTCCTTACCCCGTTACAACAATATGATTCTATATGTATTCTTTAAGAGTGGATACCTAGCTGAACGAACTGCACACTTTTAACTCCCAAGAGAGTTCGTCTTATATCTAGATGGTGGGCACATTTGTGGTCACAGTGGCGCGCCATTTTTCACTGAGTGTTCATGGTGAAATTTAATCTACATCTACATCTACATCTATACTCCGCGAGCCACCTTACGGTGTGTGGCGGAGGGTACTTATTGTACCACTATCTGATCCCCCCTTCCCTGTTCCATTCACGAATTGTGCGTGGGAAGAACGACTGCTTGTAAGTCTCCGTATTTGCTCTAATTTCTCGGATCTTTTCGTTGTGATCATTACGCGAGATATATGTGGGCGGTAGTAATATGTTGCCCATCTCTTCCCGGAATGTGCTCTCTCGTAATTTCGATAATAAACCTCTCCGTATTGCGTAACGCCTTTCTTGAAGTGTCCGCCACTGGAGCTTGTTCAGCATCTCCGTAACGCTCTCGCGCTGACTAAATGTCCCCATGACGAATCGCGCTGCTTTTCGCTGGATCATGTCTATCTCTTCTATTAATCCAACCTGGTAAGGGTCCCATACTGATGAGCAATACTCAAGAATCGGACGAACAAGCGTTTTGTAAGCTACTTCTTTCGTCGATGAGTCACATTTTCTTAGAATTCTTCCTATGAATCTCAACCTGGCGCCTGCTTTTCCCACTATTTGTTTTATGTGATCATTCCACTTCAGATCGCTCCGAATAGTAACTCCTAAGTATTTTACGGTCGTTACCGCTTCCAATGATTTACCACCTATGGCATAATCGTACTGGAATGGATTTCTGCCCCTATGTATGCGCATTATATTACATTTATCTACGTTTAGGGAAAGCTGCCAGCTGTCGCACCATGCATTAATCCTCTGCAGGTCCTCCTGGAGTACGTACGAGTCTTCTGATGTTGCTACTTTCTTGTAGACAACCGTGTCATCTGCAAATAGCCTCACGGAGCTACCGATGTTGTCAACTAAGTCATTTATGTATATTGTAAACAATAAAGGTCCTATCACGCTTCCCTGCGGTACTCCCGAAATTACCTCTACATCTGCAGATTTTGAACCGTTAAGAATGACATGTTGTGTTCTTTCTTCTAGGAAATCCTGAACCCAATCACAAACCTGGTCCGATATTCCGTAAGCTCGTATTTTTTTCACTAAACGTAAGTGCGGAACCGTATCAAATGGCTTCCTGAAGTCCAGGAATACGGCATCAATCTGCTCGCCAGTGTCTACGGCACTGTGAATTTCTTGGGCAAATAGGGCGAGCTGAGTTTCACATGATCTCTGTTTGCGGAATCCATGTTGGTTATGATGAAGGAGATTTATATTATCTAAGAACGTCATAATACGAGAACACAAAACATGTTCCATTATTCTACAACAGATTGACGTAAGCGAAATAGGCCTATAATTATTCGCATCTGATTTATGACCCTTCTTGAAAATGGGAACGACCTGCGCTTTCTTCCAGTCGCTAGGTACTTTACGTTCTTCCAGCGATCTACGATAAATTGCTGATAGAAAGGGGGCAAGTTCTTTAGCATAATCACTGTAGAATCTTAAGGGTATCTCGTCTGGTCCGGATGCTTTTCCGCTACTAAGTGATAGCAGTTGTTTTTCAATTCCGATATCGTTTATTTCAATATTTTCCATTTTGGCGTCCGTGCGACGGCTGAAGTCAGGGACCGTGTTACGATTTTCCGCAGTGAAACAGTTTCGGAACACTGAATTCAGTATTTCTGCCTTTCTTCGGTCGTCCTCTGTTTCGGTGCCATCGTGGTCAACGAGTGACTGAATAGGGGATTTAGATCCGCTTACCGATTTTACATATGACCAAAACTTTTTAGGGTTCTTGTTTAGATTGTTTGCCAATGTTTTATGTTCGAATTCGTTGAATGCTTCTCTCATTGCTCTCTTTACGCTCTTTTTCGCTTCGTTCAGCTTTTCCTTATCAGCTATGATTCGACTACTCTTAAACCTATGATGAAGCTTTCTTTGTTTCCGTAGTACCTTTCGTACATGATTGTTATACCACGGTGGATCTTTCCCCTCGCTTTGGACCTTAGTCGGTACGAACTTATCTAAGGCGTACTGGACGATGTTTCTGAATTTTTTCCATTTTTGTTCCACATCCTCTTCCTCAGAAATGAACGTTTGATGGTGGTCACTCAGATATTCTGCGATTTGTGCCCTATCACTCTTGTTAAGCAAATATATTTTCCTTCCTTTCTTGGTATTTCTTATTACACTTGTAGTCATTGATGCAACCACTGACTTATGATCACTGATACCCTCTTCTACATTCACGGAGTCGAAAAGTTCCGGTCTATTTGTTGCTATGAGGTCTAAAACGTTAGCTTCACGAGTTGGTTCTCTAACTATCTGCTCGAAGTAATTCTCGGACAAGGCAGTCAGGATAATGTCACAAGAGTCTCTGTCCCTGGCTCCAGTTCTGATTGTGTGACTATCCCATTCTATACCTGGTAGATTGAAGTCTCCCCCTATTACAATAGTATGATCACGAAACTTCTTCACGACGTTCTGCAGGTTCTCTCTGAGGCGCTCAACTACTACGGTTGCTGATGCAGGTGGTCTATAGAAGCATCCGACTATCATATCTGACCCACCTTTGATACTTAACTTAACCCAGATTATTTCACATTCGCATTCGCTAATAACTTCACTGGATATTATTGAATTCTTTACTGCTATAAATACTCCTCCACCATTGGCGTTTATCCTATCCTTGCGGTATATATTCCATTCTGTGTCTAGGATTTCGTTACTGTTCACTTCCGGTTTTAACCAACTTTCCGTTCCTAATACTATATGCGCACTATTTCCTTCAATAAGAGATACTAATTCAGGAACCTTGCCCTGGATACTCCTGCAGTTTACCAATATTACGTTAACTTTTCCTGTTTTTGGTCTCTGAGGACGGACGTTCTTTATCAACGATGATAATGTCCTCTCTGGTAAGCCGTCAGGTATTTTATCGTTTCGCCCAAGGGGGGGTCCCTCTAACCTAAAAAACCCCCGTGTGCACGCCACACGTACTCTGCTACCCTAGTAGCTGCTTCCGGTGTGTAGTGCACGCCTGACCTGTCTAGGGGGGCCCTACAGTTCTCCACCCAATAACGGAGGTCGATGAATTTGCAACCATTATAGTCGCAGAGTCGTCTGAGCCTCTGGTTTAGACCCTCCACACGGCTCCAAACCAGAGGACCGCGATCGACTCTGGGCACTATGCCGCAGATATTAAGCTCAGCTTGCACTCCGCGTGCGATGCTGGTTGTCTTCACCAAATCAGCCAGCCGCCGGAAGGAACCAAGGATGGCCTCAGAACCCAAGCGGCAGGCGTCATTCGTTCCGACATGTGCTACTATCTGCAGCCGGTCACACCCAGTGCGTTCAATAGCTGCCGGAAGGGCCTCCTCCACATTACGGACGAGACCCCCCCGGCAAGCACACCGAGTGCACACTGGCATTCTTCCCCGACCTACCCGCTATTTTCCTGAGGGGCTCCATAACCCGCCTAACGTTGGAGCTCCCTATAACTAATAGGCCCGCCCTCTGTGACTGTCGGGACCTTGCCGGAGAA
This sequence comes from Schistocerca serialis cubense, assembly GCF_023864345.2. NCBI lineage: Eukaryota > Metazoa > Arthropoda > Insecta > Orthoptera > Acrididae > Schistocerca > Schistocerca serialis. The sequence continues at coordinate 323,281,233 of NC_064644.1, forward strand.
TCGGCCACTGGCCCAACAGGCGAGGCATCCTGTGGTGGCTCGGAAACGATGTCATCACCACTAGGAAGCACCCCGTACCTGTTGGAAAGGGGTAAGGCACGTTTTGCACGTGCCTTGGATGTCGAAGACGCCTATTTTGTGACCTGTAATACGTACAGCCCATATAAGGTTGCTCTCTGCAACTCCCGGAAACTAACTTTCTGACGCCCTCTGGATGCATATTATGAGTCATTAGCAGTTAGTATTTTCCTGTCATAACTGTTAACACAGCGCTTCAAATAAGTCTTACTAAAGACTGAACTTGCGACCTCGCACTCAAGGTGTTCCTTTTGAGAGTAAAAGAGAGATACAACAATAAGCTCTAAAAATAACATATTATTCACCCATTTAAAAGAGCGCACTGGTTGCACTGACCCGCAGTAGATGGTATAGAACTGGTACCACGTGGTCATGTGACCACCTATCACTGACGTAAATCATCCTCGTGAACAGGCGTATGATTGTGTGCAGGGTGTCCCAGAAATGTTGCGACAAACTTCGAGGGATTGTAGAGGTGGTTTTGAAGAACAAATGGAGGATGGTAACCAATGTCCAGAAACGTCATCCAACGGCACTGCAGAGCGTCGGAGTTATAGACGCTGGCCCCTGCCATTAGCTAACCCATTTGACAGCAAATATAACTTTGTCTGCTGATGGACCGTAGGAGGAACGTCTGGCACTGTTGTTTGTTATTCAGTGATCGCAACTGATTGCCACGTCACCAGTAGAGAAGATAAAGCTACCTGCTATGTACAGAGGCCTTGTCTCCTGTGAATGAGATGGTCTGTTGCCTTGGTGGATGACAGTTTTAGGCACTACTTTCAGTCTGCAACTTATTTTTCTCGTGTGTGCCGATAAACAATGGAGATTTTAGAGGATTCCAGTAGAAAAATATTCTGCTGATAGAAACCTGTGTCTGAAAGCGTCAAGCAGCGAGGCAACAGAGCATCGCATCCATAGGAGACAAGGCGTTTCCATGCAGCAACTAGCTCAATCTTCTCCACTGGCGATCGTCGCAACCACTCGCGGTCACTGAATAACAAGCAACATTGCGATTCCCGGGGGATGCATTTGTTTTTACTTTACTGTTCCGTTTCCGCATACAAGAGGTAGACGAAATGAAAAACATTATATAAAAAAGTTGGTAGGGCACTTGCCCGCCAAAGGTAAAAAAAAGAAGGTTTGGTAGAGCACATGCTCGCGAAAGGTAAATGTCCCGAGTTCGATTCTCGGTCCACAAACAGTTTTAATCTGCCAGGAAGTTTCAGATTCAAAGTATATGTGTGCTACGATGTGTGGTAATGCGACGCAATGGTTCGTGTTTTCTTGTTTTATAGAACCGGATAATGAGATACACTAGAAAAAATTTAAAAAATGGTAGAGAACTTGCCTACGAAAGGCAAAGTTCCCGGGTTCGAGTCTCGGTCTGGCACATAGTTTTAATCTGCCAGGAAGTTTCATATCAGCACACACCCCGCTGCAGACTGAAATTTTCATTCTATAAACTGTTAACTGGTAGTCGTGTTTCAGTAAGTAAATAAAAACATTTCATTAAAACTTCTCTCTCTACATATATAAATTGTACTCCCCTGCTCGCCTCTTTTAGTATGTCCGGGTTAGTCTCAGGAACTACCGTCGAGATTTCGATACGGTGTTGGAAATCCTGGGATCGATAGCTTGCCGGTTTAGATATCGATTATATGGAAAATCGTCGAGACTCTCGAATCCTGAAATAGATGAACTGTCTATATACATACGAGGGTAATCCCAAAAGTAAGATCTATTTTTTTATAAGTACATAGACCCGTTTATTTCTACAATGGTTTACATTAGTTTACAGCTTAAACATTTAGCTATTTTTCGACATAATTACCATTTCTGTCGACGCATTTTTGTAGACGCTGTGGCAGTTTTTGTATGCCCATGTCATGCCAGCTCGCCGAAAAGCTGTCAGAAAGTTGTGAACCTCTTCTTTCAACTCGTAATCGGAGCTGAATCGCTGGGACCACTATTAACGCTGAAAGGTCCTGTGAGACTCTGAAAAAACTCAAACGGGCAATTCAGAACCGGAGAAGAGGAAAGTTGAGCAAGGACGTACACATTTTCCATGACAACGCTCGTCCACACATCTCTCGGCAAACCATTGCTCTCTTGCAACAGTTTCAGTGGAACATAATCACCCACCCACCCTGTAGTCCTCACTTGGCGCCCACTGACTATCACCTGTTTCCTAGGTTAAAAGAAGATTTGGCCGGAAAGCGATTCAGCTCCGACGACGAGGTGAAAGAGATGGGCGTCAGAGACGACTGTCACGCTTTGCCTTTGATAACAGGCTTCAGATGCGAGGAGATTGCTGCTGTCAATGAATGCAGATACATATCAACAAGTTCCTAGCGAACATCGTGAAGCTAATTGCATACAATGGACATCTGGAGTCTTGTGCCTCGCAAAAGGCCATTGCTCCCAGTGGCACACAAAGCTGTACCTCATGAATAGGCCTAACACCACACACACTGGGCAGTGGCTGAGTAAAGGTGTGTAGTGTTGTCCGGCGATTCGCGATTTGACCTATTTTCACACGATGCGAATGTCGAGCGCACTAGCGCCCCAATGAGGCGACTGATCCGCATTATGTGAGTCGGGTGTAATTCAGAATGGAGGGCATTCTGTGATGGTTTGGGGGCCCATTCATTCAGATTATGGTAGCCGAAACAGGGATGTTTGTTTCAACATTATCGATGACCAAGTGTTGTTCTTCTTCTACGTCTTCATGATTAGTATACTATGGCCACTCCTGGTTTCATGAAGATTCAGGCACCCTACCGCAATTCGACTAGCGTGGCAAATCATCCGAGATTAATGTCGCAGAACACTTCTGGCACTAAACATATCAACAAAAGTTTTGCACCGCCCATTTATTTCGGAATAAATGGCACAGAAAACAAAAAAAAAAGCTCTGAGACCTGTATACGTATTCATTTGCAATGAGTCCAGATCACAAAAAACGTGTAACGACAAAATGGTTTGCTTCTGGTGGGAGGTTTTTCACAGCACACCAGAGTCACGTCAGTAGGTCGTAGAATGTCTCTTGCTCGGATGCAGGCTTCAATCCGTCGTGGCATACCATCAATTATATCATCAAGCCAGCCCTGGTCCCAATTGCCCCACTCTTCAATATCGATTCTGTGATATCATTAACAGATCGATCAAAGTCGACAACGGAGATCGATACCACACAGATTTGCAATGGCTCGCTGCAGTCTGAAACAACGAATGCGCACCAGCGCGCTCAAATGGAGGTCAATGTGGAGCCGAACATGGAAGCGCCCTATCCCAGTTCGTGACCTCAGCTGAAGCAATCATCATTATCAATTAGGGATATAGAATGTTATTCAAATCTCAGATGAATGTTGATGATTGTACTTCAAGAGAGCAATTTGTTGATTAGTGGATCAACTGATGCTGAACATCAACATGATGACAAATTCAAATGGCTCTGAGCACTATGGGACTTAACATCTGAGGGCATCAGTCCCCTAGAACTACTTAAACCTAACTAACCTAAGGACATCACACACATCCATGCCCGAGGCAGGATTCGAACCTGCGACCGTAGCGGACTGACGCGCCTAGAACCGCTCGACCACACCGGCCGGCCCAACATTATGACAGTTGTATCTTTTTCTTTATGGACGCATGACTGACTCTCTTTGAGAGAATTTTCTTTTTAGGTGAAGGGTGTACATATGAAATGTTCTCCGTGTGAAGAAGACTACCGCCGTCTTTGTGTGGTTGACGATAACTTACAAGTCCCTTGATGAGCAATTCACCAATGTGTATGCCCGATGTAAAAAACGCAGTAATATTTGCGTAAAGGCTGCAGACTATATGAGGCTTAGTCGGGAGGTCATTGATGTATAGGTTGAAGGGCAGAGGCGAAATAACGGAACCCTGTGTAATAGCTTCAGCCGGAGGTTTCAGTGGAGATCTATTGGCATCAACAGTGACGTAGAAAGTTCTTCCTTATGGAGGCGAATGAGCTGCAACTCGGTGATTATTTTCTGCTGAAAGCCTAATTGTTCCGGTCGAATAGTTTCATGGTCCCGGTGGCAGTGAGTCAGTTTAGCAAGCAGCACCCTCTCAAGTATTTTCCCGAGCGTCGGTAGCAGGCAGATGGCGCGGCGATTTGTTGGCTGTACAAGGTTATGGCCGGGCGACGCCCGCATCTCGTGGTCGTGCGGTAGCGTTCTCGCTTCCCACGCCCGGGTTCCCGGGTTCGATTCCCGGCGGGGTCAGGGATTTTCTCTGCCTCGTGATGGCTGGGTGTTGTGTGATGTCCTTAGGTTAGTTAGGTTTCAGTAGTTCTAAGTTCTAGGGGACTGATGACCATAGATGTTAAGTCCCATAGTGCTCAGAGCCATTTGGACCATTTTTTTGGCCAGGCCACGAAATGGGGATGACCGTCTTCTCAGCCTTCTGCTGGAAACTGAATTCTTCTAGCTGAATAATTCAATGGTCCCGGAGGCACTGAGTCAATTTTGCAGGCAATATCCTCAGAAGTATCTTCCTGAGCGAGGTAGCAGTCAGACTGCGCGGTTATTTATCGGTTGTTCAAGGTCGTGGTGAGGCTACGGAATTGAGACGATCTTCCCAGTCAGGGTGGGAAGTATGCGTTGACCAGAGAGTCATTTATGATTCCTGTCGGGAGGACCACCGTCGTCCGTGAGAGGTGTCGTAAGTCCACATTGCTGATTTGGTCATTTCCTAGCGCCGAGTTACTCGTCTTACGGATAAATGTGGCCACTTCTCTAAGTGTCGTAAGCTGAGGTTGGTCCTGTATGGGCTGTAACCGGAACCGTGTAGCGAACTCCCGAATCCTTTCATCATCTTCATTACCGCCACCACCATGGTCCTGTTGGTCGTTGTTGGGGTTCGTCATGTGCTGAGTGTAGGCGTCGGTGAAGAGTTGCACTTGAAGCACAGCGTCGAAGATAGGTCCGTCAGGAGTAACGATAGCTCGCCTAAATGGCTTCTGTTGCCTCATAATCTGACCTTACGATCGGTATAGGGTCACAATAGCAACATACCTGCACGACATATCGGAGCGATGGAAAACTTTTGTTGGTGTTTGTATTTGAAACAGCAGATGAAACTTAGCGAATCAACATTGCTGCAAGTTTTTAGCCCAACGAGATCTAATCATCAGTAAGTGGCTTCTGCTGGATATGGCATACCTGAAGGAACTTGTGGACTCTCTTTTGTCGTCGAACTGAGTCCATTATCAAGACGTGATGTCTCCTGGGGTCAGTGATATTTCGTCCGGCGCGCTTACAGCGCTGACTTTCGCCTCGGCAGCCGACGCCTTGGTAGTTGTCCAGCTCGGCAACTGGGCGGCTGCACGCACCTGGGCCCTGCGCTGCTCACGTTTTACGCACCCGTCCAGTGTCCGGCCCCAGCCGGTCCGGCGACTTTCGCTTTTCCTCGCCGCAGCGCCCTGTACTAAAGAAGCGAGTTTCGCTCTCGCCACAGTGCGTAACGCATTACGCAGGCGCGAGAACCGCCAGCCCCGTTTTGCAGAGCAGCCTCCTGTTAATTACCAGAACGCGAAAAAGCAATTTAACCGAGCTATTTGCGCAGCAACAGAAGTTCTAGAGCTATGTTGGCGAGTCGTGACACAGGCTTCTTACTGCAAAGTCCAGTTTCTTATGGTCTGTGAATGGGCAGCGATTCGTGACAGGCGAATGCGGAAACTTATCTAATCAGCTGTTCCAGATTGCTCTTCCGTAGCGTGCATATGGAGTACCATTCGCAGGTGTGCGACTGGATTCCTGATTTCAAACGCAATATTTCTGGAATAACGAGAAACTGCTCTTTCTTGTGGAGCAAAATTTTTTAAATTTATTTTCACATCCAGGCTCACAGAAGTATCGCCTGACATTTAATTTATCTCTAATGGAATGGGAAGCATTGCGCTATAAAAGTGGGCCGGCCGGAGTGGCCGAGCGGTTCTAGGCGCTACAGTCTGGAACCGCGCGACCGCTACGGTCGCAGGGTCAAATCCTGCCTCGAGCATGGATGTGTGTGATGTCCTTAGGTTAATTAGGTTTAAATAGTTCTACGTTCTAGGGGACTTATGACCTCAGCAGTTGAGTCCCATAGTGCTCAGAGCCATTTGAACCATTTTTATAAAAGTGGTTTCTGTGTTATCGTCCAGAGAGCGGTGCCACAGCAAATTCGGCAACGCACATTGATACCACAGGCATTAGCGATGTCTCGTTTAAGTCCGAAACGACGTGTGGGAGAAGGTAAAGAAGACACATCCTCTCTCTCAGCACAGAGTCGCCCTCACATGGAAGTCAGTACAGAGCCGCGCATGGAAGCATTCTGCCCCAGTTCGTGACCTCAGCTGAAGCAGTGAACATCAATGAGTAGGACTAGAGAGTTATTCAAGTCTCAAATGAAAATGTATATTTGTAAATGTTGAACTTTTTACTTCGAGAGAACAATTTGCTAATTAGTGCTAGAAGTGATACTTTATTAGTCAATGACAGTTGTAAATTATTAAGCACACCTGTGGCGAAAGATTATATCAAATTAAGTGAATCTTTTTATCGTTCATGTAACAAAGTTAACTAGTACACCATATGTTCAGATGAGCCATCTTCCTAAGCAATCAAAGAACCCACAGTTACGACCGTACGATTTGCAGTTTCGTCTGGTGATAACTGTTTCTGAGCTCGAATTCCGTCCTGGGAACTTCTTTACTTATCGCTCTTCCGTAACATTGACGTTACATTCCTCTAGTTGGATCGTCATCAGCCTTCCACATGTTGAAGTGCCACGTTCATGCAATGCTGTTATCCGAAGCACATACGGGCAGACTTCATGTCTAATTGTAGAATAATGTAAGAAACTTTCTTTTGTTAGAAAGCCATTTCATTGCCTGTAACTATGATAACGTGGGAAATTTTCATTTGTTAAAGAACCATAACATTTCTCATAGCTATCTCCTTTCTACTCCACAGCTACAACGCGTGCTTTCCAGCAATTTTGTCCATTGTTTAGCAGGAGTTATTCACTACTTCTGTCTGCTTTTTCGTGCATCTGTGGCCAAGATCGCTACATTATCTTATACGGTGCTGCACCCATCCCGATGTTAATCGAATTCCAGTAGTTTAAGAAATTTTGATTGTTGGGATTTCTTCTGCAAGAGGAGAAAATGCTTATTTATTAAAATTTCTGATAAACAGAACGTAATAACGATGTAATTTTGGTAAAAATCGGGAAACAGTCGTAGTAGCTGTGTAAATATCATAATGTGCTTAAAAATAGCTTCAGTAACAGTCTTCTCAACGTTTCGGGACCACTTCAGGATCTTTCTTCTGGTTGTTCTCTCGACTGTCCTCTGCACGAAAAACTTGCCTTTGTAAGCTAACAAAGTAGACTTTATGTCAGTGTGCACAAAATTACCAGTCGAAAATAATCCTTGAGGTTTACTTTTGTGGTAGCTCCGAAGCGTTGGGAAGATGACGCAACAAAGTTCATATTTATTAAGTCACTACCATCTGTCACTGAAGGGGGAAGAAAACCGGAATGACAAGATAAAGAACTGAATCTCATTTCTTTCTTATGAGCAACCAGTCGCGTGCCACTTTTCTCATTTTATCTGAATAAATGAAAGGTTTTTTGTCTCAAGAAAAAGCAAATACACTCCTGGAAATGGAAAAAAGAACACATTGACACCGGTGTGTCAGACCCACCATACTTGCTCCGGACACTGCGAGAGGGCTGTACAAGCAATGATCACACGCACGGCACAGCGGACACACCAGGAACCGCGGTGTTGGCCGTCGAATGGCGCTAGCTGCGCAGCATTTGTGCACCACCGCCGTCAGTGTCAGCCAGTTTGCCGTGGCATACGGAGCTCCATCGCAGTCTTTAACACTGGTAGCATGCCGCGACAGCGTGGACGTGAACCGTATGTGCAGTTGACGGACTTTGAGCGAGGGCGTATAGTGGGCATGCGGGAGGCCGGGTGGACGTACCGCCGAATTGCTCAACACGTGGGGCATGAGGTCTCCACAGTACATCGATGTTGTCGCCAGTGGTCGGCGGAAGGTGCACGTGCCCGTCGACCTGGGACTGGACCGCAGCGACGCACTGATGCACGCCAAGACCGTAGGATCCTACGCAGTGCCGTAGGGGACCGCACCGCCACTTCCCAGCAAATTAGGGACACTGTTGCTCCTGGGGTATCGGCGAGGACCATTCGCAACCGTCTCCATGAAGCTGGGCTACGGTCCCGCACACCGTTAGGCCGTCTTCCGCTCACGCCCCAACATCGTGCAGCCCGCCTCCAGTGGTGTCGCGACAGGCGTGAATGGAGGGACGAATGGATACGTGTCGTCTTCAGCGATGAGAGTCGCTTCTGCCTTGGTGCCAATGATGGTCGTATGCGTGTTTGGCGCCGTGCAGGTGAGCGCCACAATCAGGACTGCATACGACCGAGGCACACAGGGCCAACACCCGGCATCATGGTGTGGGGAGTGATCTCCTACACTGGCCGTACACCACTGGTGATCGTCGAGGGGATACTGAATAGTGCACGGTACATCCAAACCGTCATCGAACCCATCGTTCTACCATTCCTAGACCGGCAAGGGAACTTGCTGTTCCAACAGGACAATGCACGTCCGCATGTATCCCGTACCACCCAAGGTGCTCTAGAAGGTGTAAGTCAACTACCCTGGCCAGCAAGATCTCCGGATCTGTCCCCCATTGAGCATGTTTGGGACTGGATGAAGCGTCGTCTCACGCGGTCTGTACGTCCAGCACGAACGCTGGTCCAACTGAGGCGCCAGGTGGAAATGGCATGGCAAGCCGTTCCACAGGACTACATCCAGCATCTCTACGATCGTCTCCATGGGAGAATAGCAGCCTGCATTGCTGCGAAAGGTGGATATACACTGTACTAGTGGCGACATTGTGCATGCTCTGTTGCCTGTGTCTATGTGCCTGTGGTTCTGTCAGTGTGATCATGTGATGTATCTGACCCCAGGAATGTGTCAATAAAGTTTCCCCTTCCTGGGACAATGAATTCACGGTGTTCTTATTTCAATTTCCAGGAGTGTATATCGTTGCATTGAACTTACTGTTGTCGTATAAACTTCCAGAGAAATAAATGTGAGGTCTGTATTTGTTGGACCGCAGACTGATTGTGTATTGCTTGCAGAATGCCCCTTTTCTTCGCTTTTCGTCAGTGTTTGTGCTACAAAATTAAAACGGTTACTGAATTACTTATCCCCAATGTACCGTTAACTCTGTAATGACCGACCGTGCCCCTAAAATGCGCCGCTTAATCCAGCGCGATAACGATAGAGAGAGACAGCGTAATCTCAGACGTAGCTGTGCTCGATCTGACGGCAGTTAGCAGCACGCGAGGTACTGGGCATCCCCCACTGCGCCGGATCTGACAGCTGGGTAGCAGGTGCATGCACGCAAGCGGCAAAATTCTGCCCTCCTCAGTACACTGCTGTGTTGTGTTACAAAACAAATGCAAATGTTGTTCTATTTGTTCCCAATACAGTGACCAAGAGAAAAATAGCGAACTTCATAATATCAAGAAATAAACACGATGCAAAAAAAAAAAAAAAAGGAATTACACACAGAGGACATCAATATAATGCCTTGTGACACTATCTCTAGTCTCCATGACATCGAGGAACAGAGTCAACAAGTTTCTTCGGATATACTATATCCAGCTGAAGATGCTCATTGGTGATTAGATACCCTTGAGTCCGCGTTGTGGAGGATATGACTCAAGCCACAGGAGGCTGTGTGATCTTTTGGGACTGCATTTCGTACAATGACTTTGAAAGACACCGTAAGATACACGTGACCATGATACAGGTTATTTGTTTCAGTATTATCGGTAATCAAATGTTGCCCTGACTTCTAAATCAGCGTGATGAGTATACTGTGGACGCTAGTCACTTCTGCGATGACAACAGCCATATTTGCGGGTCTGAACGCATACATTCCTGGTTTGACAAACACTTAGGCACCTTGTGCTACCTTGAATGGCCCGCTATAACGCACAATCTGAATTTCATAAAAAAATAAGCCAAATGCGAATAGGACTCGGGCACTGAGGATTCCGTACGTTGGTGTGCAAAACTTACACGAAATGTGCCTCAGCCAAGCTTCGACCATTCACAGAAACAACTGCTACAGTACAATACGAGTGTGTACTGAAAAGTAAAGCTTCCGAATTTTTAAAATATAACAAACGTTATTAACATTCTACATTTTTATTCTTCATGTCTACATTGTTATTTCTGTAGTCACCCTGGCATCGGACACATTTCTCCCAACGAGAGACCAGTTTGTTGATACCGTCACTGTAGAATGTCTGACTTCTTTGACAGCCGGTCGGAGTGACCGTGCGGTTCTAGGCGCTACAGTCTGGAACCGAGCGACCGCTACGATCGCAGGTTCGAATCCTGCCTCGGGCATGGATGTGTGTGATGTCGTCAGGTTAGTTAGGTTTAATTAGTTCTAAGTTCTAGGCGACTGATGACCTCAGAAGTTAAGTCGCATAGTGCTCAGAGCCATTTGAACCATTTGAACTTCTTTGACGGGGCCACAAGCCTACCTCTGTCTGCGCAGCTTCATCAGTATTAAAATGAAATCCTCGAAGGTGTTCCTTAAGTTCTGGAAACAGATGAAAACTGGATGGTGCCAGTCGGGACTGTATGGAGGCTGCTCGAGACAGTGACTACAAAGCATCGGACTGTTCCAGAGGTCGCAGCGTTCGTGTGATGTCTGGCATTGACATGCTGAATGAGAGGGTGCTCAGATATGTGGAAGGAGTCTGCGAATACGAAACCCGATTACAGCACGCTGTTTCTGAAGCACCGACATAGTTAATTTATACACCACCATGCCACAGACTAGAATTCGAAGCCCTCTAGCGGCAGAGGGCCCAAATATGTAGACACCGAGAATAATATGTACAGTGTTAATAATAATCGTTTTATTTAAAATGAGTTTAGAGTTTTGACACAAAAATCACGGAGGTATTACTTTTCAGCAAGCTGTCACATAAAAGGAGATTCAAAGAAATACACAGTGAGATGAACACTAATGATTTTTTACTCAAAGAAAATGATTACAATAAAGTCACCGCGATTTATAATCATCCCCTGCACATTACATTCTTAATAGGACGTGTGATCACCACGGACGGCAGTCTATGCTCTACAACATGCTCACAGGCTGGCCACTAAGTTGATTGAAGATCTTGTGATAGGGCGTTCTATTCTTGCACCAGAGTGGTTGAAAAATGCTGGAAGGGCGTTGGTGCATGTGGACGTGCTCCAATAGGTCTCCCCGATGCATTCCACATGTACTGGGTGGGATTTAAGTGGGCGGAATGGGTGGGTCAATCCATTCGCCGACTATCCTCTCGTTCCAAGAGCTCCTCCACCTGGGCAGGCAGTTCGATGTGGTCGCGCGTTGTGGTCCATATAAACGAAGCCATGGCTGAAAGAAGATGAGAAAGGAGTACAATGTCACAATAAGGTCGAGGGGGGAGTGAACCATGTTCGAAGATTTGGAGATGAGAGTACATCCAGGCGACATTGTCTCCTCACACCATAACACATGGACTACCAGTTCATTCTCGACAGTGTTCCTTGGTGCATTGCGTGTTCCCGCCTCTCGTCGTTCGAGAGTACGTGATGCACCGGGGAGCACTGCCGAACATAATCGGGTTGGTGGACCAGGTGTTATGCTGTGGAGAGGCATAATGTTGCATGGTCGTACTAATATCCAAATCTTTGAACATGGTACAGCCACTGGTCAACGTGATTGTGACACTGTACTTCTTCCCCACTTGCGTCTTTTCAGGGGTGCATTTGGCCCTGACTCCTTTCTTATGGATGACAATGCTCGACCGCGTCAAACTGCGCAGTGAGGCTCTTGGAACGAGAGGACATTAGTTGAATGGACTGGCCTCCCCGTTCCATTCTAAATTCCATCGAGCTCGTGTGGGATGCGTTGGGCAGACGTACTGCACCACGTCCACATACACCATCGATCATCCAGCGGTTGTCAACCGCGCTGATGGAGGAAATGGAACCCCTTACCACGAGAACTCCTTACCAACGTTGTGGCCAGCATTGCAGCACGTTGCAAAGCACACACTACCGTTCCTGGCGCTCACACATCCGTTTGAGAATCATATCCTGCCTTCTGCAATGTCGAGGGGATCACCATGATTCACGTTGAATCCAGTGCAATTATTCCAGAAAGAGATTTTCACTCTGCAGCCGATTGTGCGCTGATATGAAACTTCCTGGCAGATTAAAACTGTATGTCGGACCGAGACTCGAACTCAGGATTTTTGCTTTTCGCGTGCAAGTCCTCTACCAACTGAGCTACCCAAGCACGACTCACGACCCGTCCTCACACGTTTGGTAGGTAGAAGACGAGGTACTGGCAGAAGTAAAACTCTGAGGACGGGTCGTGAGTCGTGCTTGGGTAGCTCAGTTGGTACAGCACTTGCCCGCGAAAGGCAAAGGTCCCGAGTTCGAGTCTCGGTCCGGCACACGGTTTTAATCTGCCAGGAAGTTTCAGAGTAATTATTGTCTTTGAATAAAAGTGCCATTTGTCTTCGTGTTCAGCTTATTTATTTCAGTTACCTTATGTAGTACACTTATCAGTTCTTCCTATGTATGATCCAAGATTCATCGAGCTATGTTACTTAGTAGTGTCACGTCATGCGGAAGTTGGTTGCGTCCTTGAGTTTCACACACCAGCGTAAAACAATCAAAATCATCTTCCATGCTTAAGTCACGTTTTCGTGCGAGTCTTGACACACTGCCGTTATCTCTTGAGCCTTTCGATCAAAGCGTCTTTTCAGTTGACAGAGGCTCTCTACGCGTCCTAGATTCTTTTGCGGTTCTAAATCCATGGTAATTGTGTAGCATCTCCCTGATTTTGTCTCAGTTTCCTACTGTTTTTCCTGGAATTCATACTTATTGTAGACCTTATCCGTATTCCTGAAAACATATCAATTTTATTTTCTTTAATGTTGGAATTTTACAGATCCTTTGAATCATCTGGTATATGTTCATTCTGTACATATGCTTGTAGAATAGCGGCCTTCTGTTTCTAACTGATGATTTCATTGGCTCTTGCACAGCTCTTAGTTAGATCTTAATCCCCGTCAACACATTAGTTGCCCACATAGTTGCATCAATACCCTGCATTCTCATCTGTCACAACTGGCTGAGTAAACCTCTTCGTGCTCATAGTTTCTGTCTCTGATATATACAACATGATCCTTCTATTCTACTTAGGCTCCTATAACGTCGTAAGTTATTTATTTATTTTGTTAATTCGAGGAAAAACTTAGAGAGTCACGATTTTCCGATCGCTTTAGAGGCAGAACATTTGACCAGTTCGGCGGGATTGCGGGAGGCAGGGTATATAACCAATGCAGCTGTAAGCTAGGAACCTTTCCATCGTTAACTTCAAGAAACCATACGCAATTTGAATAGATGTGAGCGGACGAGGACCCGAAGTATTAAAACACGAAAAATTCCTTGCTGCAACTTTTATTGCATATAATGAGGAATATTAAAAAGGTCACGAAGTATATCAACTTACGTTCTTACTTTGGAGCTTATCTCCAAATAGTGTTACATTAGCAGATTGAAGCAAGTGAAACAGATACCGTTTTATTAAATATGTATTTTATTAGTATTTTTTCTCTTTGTCCTTTAAATTAATTCATCTTATAAAAATATAGCTCCTTTACGTCTTCAATCAAACATGTTTAATACCAGCTGCAGCACCGTTTGTGGGTTTTCTACGATTTATTCTGATATTGGTAACACTTGTAAGCGCTATTAACGTTAATTTCACAATCGATCACGAAGGCATTATTGACGATGTCACAGCAGTGGCAAAAGGTATTTGTCTGTTGATGGAGAAAAATTGTATCTTTCTTATCTCCGACAAATCTTTAAGTGAGTACCGCGAAGCTGTGAGACCAGTTGCAGATATTCAAGATGGTTTGAATTATGTCCCAGTTCTTAATGTTTACTGCGAGAATTCGACGTGCCACTGAGTAGCTATGGAAGAAATTATACAAAGATATAAAGATTTCTTTCTCGGTTGAGGCCTTTGCAAACATCCAGATGAACGCAATATTTTGCGCCAATAAATGTTGTGCAGAACATGAAACACATAGATGTACTCGTATTTCGTGGAAAACTATCTTACAATAGCATGGACATAAACCAATATCTGCAGCGTGGTTTTTAATAACAGCGATAATAATATAGAAAAAGATTTTTTGCTGTGAACGATTTTAATGAACATACGGTTTTTAGTATCCTATATCAACAAAACATTGAAACTCTGCTGAACACTCAGTTTTCACATGAGACAAAACTCAAATTTAACTCCTGATAAAATATTAACGACCTATTACCCCTATAGAGCAAAAGCCTGCCGATGAGTAGGTCATCTCTTCAACCATTAGTAATGAAACAACAACAATCAAGAACTTCCACTGTTACCTCAGTTCATCAAACAAGACAATCTGTTTACAATTGTTTCCATATCGAAAATAAAAAAATGGTTCAAATGGCACTGAGCACTATGGGACTCAACTTCTGAGGTAATCAGTCCCCTAGAACTTAGAACTACTTAAACCTGACCAATCTAAGGACATCACACACATCCATGCCCGAGGCAGGATTCGAACCTGCGACCGTAGAGGTCTCGCGGTTCCAGACATATCGAAAATAAAATGCTGAGAAGTTTGAACTTACAGTTGGCCTACTCACCTCCCGGCTTAGCTCATCTTGTGCAGCCAGCACGTAGAGACACATTCCCCTGAAACAAAAGTAAGCAAATGCTATGATATAAATTGTTACATATTTTCCTGCAGTTATGGTTCATTAATTCTAACATCTGCTATGGATGAAATCACTTAGAGGAACGATTTCTGCATGTTGATGTACAGCACTTCGCAAGCACAAAACAAAATAGATAATAGAGAGGATGACGGAGGTGGAATAATATAGAAGTGTCAAGGGAGTGGAACTTAAAATAATTAAATTAGTTGCAGTTACAGGCAAAAATTAAAAACTTGTTAAGGTCTGCCATTATTTGGGTTAGCAGGTTTATATTTGTGCAATATCTTCCTCTTTTACCTTTTACTTGGCCTTTACCCCACATCTTCATAGAGTTAATATTAATCTGGATCGACCAGTCGCCAGGTCTTCCCAAGCCCCCCCCCCCCTCCCCCCGCTACACCCTTTCCCGCTATGGCATTCGTCTACCCCATCTGTCTGCATCCAGTGTAAGCCACGTGAAATATGAGAACTTTTTCGAAATGTTCGCGTATCGTGTAACAGAGGCGGGTCTAGGGTACCAGCCCAGTATTCACCTAATTAGATGTGATACACAGCCTAAAAACCACATCCAGTGTGGGCGGCACAATGGTCCTCGTTGTTAACGTGCAGGGTGGATTCGATGTAGGGTCGGCGTGACCCAAGGGCCCCCCCTCCAGACCCCACCCCCTCCCCGCCCAACTTTCGGATATCTTGTGTGGGCTGTACTCAAGCATTTGCTACATATGAAGAAGCTGTCTCGTCCCGGCTGATGACTGTCTCATCTGACAAGATGGCACTCCAAAGCCAACAAAGATTACAGCGTGATTTTTTCCCTCCTACCTTCCTTCTTTTTTGACGATGGGAAAAAAACTGAGAGATAATTAAATCTGAGCGAGGAGAAGTAAGAATCTTAATGCTGAAATAACTAGTGGAGCGCTCCTTAAAATATTCTTGGAGTGTATCTTGTAATTACGACCAAAAATACAGCAACATATTTAAATATAAACAAAAAACAAACACCGTCAGACGTCAGAACAAGCCCTGAAGGCCCAACGATACCGACCGGCCTCGTGTCATTTTCAGGCTTTAGGTATAACTGGATGGGTATACGGAGGAACATGTCCTCAGCACACCACTCAACTGGCTGGCCGTTGTCAGTTTTCGTGACCGGTGCCGCTACCTCTCAGTCAAGCAGCTCCTCAATTGGGCTCACAGGGATTGAATGCACCCCACTTGCCAACAGCACTCAGCAAACCCGGACGGTGACCCATCCAAGTGCTAGTCAACCCTGACAGTGCTAAAATACAGTGATCTGACGGAAACCGGTGTTACCACTGTGGCAAGGCCGCAGGCCACATATTGGAATAAAAGCATATGTAAAAGATGTTGCTATTACAGTTGAATTGTTTTCAGAAACGTTCTGATCCACGAGATCTTAATCAAAACTCCCAGACATTTTCAGCAATACTGTAAACGTGTAGTCGGAGCTGCAATAAAAAAAATAGAATTTTTGCACTCTTTTAATTTATTACCCACTTGTGGTGATTTCAGTGGTATTTTTAATTTAATAGGGATGAAAATAAATATAGATTGTCTAAAGGGGAAAATCGACTAATGAATGAAGTAGCAGTATTACTCTGAATAATACACGCTGTTGTTTTTTTTTTTCTTTCGTTCGCAGTTTTATAGAAATCAAATTCAAAAACACACTTCTTTACTCCGCGAAACAGAATTTCGAGAAAAAGTTTTGCATCAGGCCAGTTCCCAGAACTCCTGAAAAAATACGTTGACTGTGGATATTGTATCACAGGCAGTGTCCCTTTGAACGTTCAGAGATGTCACTAAGCGCGCCCAAAGGTGTAAATAAGCATGTATGAGCAGCGCATATTAAACGGAGGGGGTCCGACATCCAACCAGTTCCAGTCATTCCACCAGGAAGGAGGTACACGGCTCGTGTCGTCTCAACCATGCCTAGACGGTCAACATTGCGGTTCGATCAAGTCCGCATTGTTACTTTCTGTCAGGAAGAGCTCTTAACAACGGAACTGTCCAGGCATCTCGTCTGAACCAAAGCGATGTTGTTCGGACATGGAGGAGATACAGAGAGGAACTGTCGATGACATGCCTCGCTCAGGCCGCCCAAGGGCTATTACTGCAGTGGATGACCGCTACCTACGGAGGCTCGGAGGAACCCTGACAACAACGCCACCATGTTGAATAATGCTTGTCTTGCAGCCCCAGGACGTCGTGTTACGACTCACACTGTGCGCAATAGGCTGTATCATCCGCAACTTCACTACCCATGTCCATGGCAAGGTCCATCTTTGCAACACGACACCATGCAGCGCGGTACAGGTGGGCCCAACAACATGCTGAATGCGCCGCTCAGGATTGGCATCACGTTCTCTTCACCGACGATTGTCGCATATATTTTCAACCAGACAACCGTCGGAGACGTGTTTGGAGGCAACCCGGTGAGGCTGAACGCCTAAGACACACTGTCCAGCGAGTGCAGCAGGGCGGAGGTTCCCTGTTGTTTTGGTGTGGCATTCTGTGGGGCTGACGTACGCCACTGGTGGACATGGAAGGCGCCGTAATGGCTGTACGATACGTGAATGCCATCCTCCGACCCATAGTGCAACCATATCGGCAGCATGTTGGCGAGCCATTCTTCTTCATGGACGATAATTCACGTGCGCATCTTGTGAATGACTTCCTTTAGGATAACGACATCTCTCGACTAGAGTGGCTAACATGTTCTCCAGACATGAACCCAATCGAACATGCCTGGGATGGATTGCAAAGGACTCTTTATGGACGACGTGACCCACCAACCACTATGAGGGATCTACGCCGAGTCGCTGTTGAGGAGTGGGACAACCTGGACCAACAGTGTCTTGATGAACTTGTGGATAGTACGCTACGACGGCTACAGGCGCGCATCAGTGCAAGAAGACGTGCTACTGGGTATTAGAGTTACCGGTATGTACAGCAATCTGGAGCACCACCTCTGAAGGTCACGCTGTATGGTGGTACAACATGCAATGTGTGGTTTTCACGGGCAATAAAAAGGTCGGAAATGATGTTTATGATGATCTCTATTCCAATTTTCTGTACAGGTTCCGAACCTCTCGAAACCGAGGTGGTGCGAAACTGTTTTTGATGTGTGTATTATTAAAAGAGTACATCACTAATCACTAACAGATGATGCTTCTTAAACAATAGGCGCCAGGACATCCAAGGATATTGCCGCTGCTAAGTACTTTTATTCATTGCTATACTCCATTCAAAATTACTTTAACATTGGCAACTGGGAAAGATGTAGTGAGGGGAAGCTCACGCGGGACTCAGGACACAAATTCGGCCAGTCGACAGCAAGCGACCACTGTTGTCAAATCTTCTTCCCCACCACAACAACACTTGCCTCTTGCACTACGCTTTAGGTACCTTGTTACGCTGTGGGGTCGTTCTTTGCGAATCTGGATTTTCTTTCGTTTCTATTCTTAATTTCCGGCATTAATATTTTATCTGTTGTTGCTATTGTTTCCTATGTGATACTGACCAATGTCGAAACCAAGCTGATCAAATGTAGAATGGAAATGTAAGACTTTTAAGTGCAACTTTTTCAAAAACGTGTTTTCCGTTGAAAGGTGGCTACACTGGGTCACAGCGCCAGAGATTGCGCCAAAGATTATTATTCCGCCGCCTCCACTGGTGCAGTAGTAGTTCAGAGGTTGCCGTGGGCAGTACTTGTTGAGAGAATGTCGAGAGCAATACTAGTTCAGAGGATGTCGAGTGCAGCTGTTCTTCTGTTGGGCGAGAGAGTAGATGCTGTTCGGTTGGTGTAATGTATAGATGGAAGATGTTGCAATGATCACAGTGTATTTTTCGTCACTGTATAATGAGGTAAAAAAAATTATTTCACATTTCTTTAATGACAGTGCCTCTTGGTCACAGGTTCAGTCAACAAAGCATCTGGCTCGTGTTCATGTATTAGACTTGCAATTCTGGCTTCTCTGTGCAATTATAGTATTTCTGGTTTTTCAATTAGTTCATTGTAAATGGTGTTTGAATTATCTTGTCATATTGAGGAAGAAACGTGCCAGATACATGTACGCTGAATCACACTACCACAAACAGTTACACTTGTGCTTTGTTGTTTCGTAGCTTTTATAGTTGCAGGGGACTTAATTAATCAATTGTGTTAACGGAAATTTCTTGTCTTTATGCAGGGTTCGTAACCGGACATTTTAATTAAGCCCCCATGCACCGTGCTACTGCGTTGTCGGTAACCAGTTGCACATCCTTAGACTTGATCCAGATGCCAAACTATAGAGAAAGTCCAGATTCCCTCCAGATTCCCAAAGTTTAAAAGATACCAGAAGTGGTTTTTGTTCATTACAGTTCCACTAAATGGTTCAAATGGCTCTGAGCACTATGCGACTTAACTTCTGAGGTCATCAGTCGCCTATAACATAGAACTAATTAAACCTAACGAACCTAAGGACATCACATACATCCATGCCCGAGGCAGAATTCGAACCTGCGACCGTAGCGGTCGCTCGGCTCCAGACAGTAGCGCCTAGAACCGCACGGCCACTCCGACCGGCACAGTTCCACTAATTAAAAGTTAATGCTTCACTTCTGTTCATACATTGTCACAAAAATTTTCACTTAGAACGAAAACATTCTTACTGCTACTTTACGGAGAACTGAGGTTTTTTGAGACCATGTATACGTAAAATACAAGGTGATTGTTATGTAGAAGAAAACAATCGCTATTAATAACGCTGTTTATTTACACAAATAGAGCCGTTACCGATTTCGAACCGACAAGCTCATCTTCAGACTGCTGTTCGCATTCATATTACTTTCGTTGTTGACATTAGTTGTTGGAAAAAATAGCAACAGCTCATGTAAACTACAACAGATGTAATATAAACGTCAACAGTTGCCTGAAGTTAACCTGTCTGTTACATACGAGTAATGGAGCTCCGTGTAAGTAAATATTGTTATTAACAGTTACAACTGGAAATAAAGATAGACCAACTAGTGCAATAAGGACAGGAGGTGAGCCATTGTAGAAGACGGGAAGTATCACGTACTTGGAGGTGAACTGTTGAAGAAGACGGGAAGTGCTATAGAGGAGAATGGAAGAAATGGAAAAGTGATCAGCAAACGTGGCCGACAGGCAGAATCATTCGTGCGAAGTGTTAGGAACCTGGTTTGCAACAAAGATGTCACAAAAAAAGCAATTAAGTGATATACAAAAGTTACATTTCAATACTGACCTAGCATATGAAACGTGGGTAATGAAGAAAAGAGATGTAAGCAGACAACAGGCATGGGAAATGAAGTTCCTCAGAAGAAGGGTTTGAGCAACAAAGAGAGATACGATGAGGAATTAAAGGGTAAGGGAAATACTGAAAGAGGAACCCTTGCAGAGAAGGATAAAAACATCAAGGCGAAGATGGTATTGGCACGTTAAGAAAATGATAAAGAAGATACACGAAATGAAGATTCGAACCAAGAGGAAGACTAAGGGATGCACGGCTGAAGGTTTGCAGGAGTGTGTTGAAAAAAGAGGCGAGGATTGGAAAAGAGTGAACACAGAAATATGGTGAGACCTATGTTCCTAACAGACCCAGCCTTGGACTAGAAATGGTTCAAGATGATGTTGTTGTTGATGATGATGATGATGACGATTAATCGTGGCTGGTTGCTTTTTTCTTCTTTTGAAGAATCAACTTGTAAAAACTTTCTTATTGGTACGTATAACCAGTTAGGTTCCTGGTACAACATCTAGAACGTTCTTAATGAAGTATTTATTTTCTTAATTATTTCCTTTGTGGAGGTGTGGTGACCAGCATAATTCTGTGATATCAGAATACCTTCGCAACGTTTTTGGATACAGCTCAGTTATGTACAAACAGAGATATATTGTTTTTCTATTCTCCCTACAAATGTGAGATTTTCCATTTCCGTTCTTCAAATGTTCTCCAGCTGGAAAGTTTGACGTTGCTCTCTTGGCCAGGGGATTGGCGTGCAAGGTCAGTTGAGAGGAATGGTTTGCACGCTACGCGCCCACACCGTCAACAGTTGTTCTCTACAATGCTCCCAGCTACTCTGTTGTTAACGAGTGAATGCGGTGTTGGAGTAAGAAAATGAGCTGGGAAAGAACAGGCACGTTAAATTATCCCCGAGTTGAGACAGTCTTAAAAGGTGCTAATGGGTATCCCGAGTTCTTTTCAGTTAGTTCTACCAGTAGTGGTATACAGTGGTGTTCAGTTCATAATTTACGTTATTGAGAAGCCTGAAGTAAACAGCGAATAAAATAATAGATCACGTAAGGTTCCTGTGCTAACAAAAGACTCCGTGGAACCGCAGTTCCACTCTCTTTTCTAATGCTAAAAGGGTTCGACGACGAAAGAGTGCCGCTTGCATCAAACAGGCCGGATGCCGATACCGGTATTGTGTTAGAAACTCATTCTCACTCCCCCTCTTTGTCGAGCGCATTACGAAGACACTCCAGATGTCTATAAAACGCGCATACAAATCGAAGAGGCGGAATTCTGCTGTGAAACAATTGCGATTTCATACGGCGCAAGGAAGCGAGCGGAACACGTCGCTAGAACCAGCAGACAAGCATTCTGCCTCGCCTCAGGTCCTCGCTCCCTTTCACTTTCTCACAAAACCCTTTCAGTGCGGCCCTGTCGTTCGCAAGGCGAGCTTTCTCTGCCGCGGAAAGCGACGAACGGGCACTGAGGTAATGCGAGACTTACCATGGAGGAAGACACATTCATGGCAAAAGGAACAGATAAAGCTTGGGAAAGAGGAGGGCGAACTCAATGCTCGAGTCCAATGCTGCTTTTCACAGCGATAGCCTGAATTCGGATGGTAAATATTACATTTTGTCGGTAGTTCCTACGTTACTTACTTGTCTGTAACCTGTCCTTCCTCTCTGCTCATTGTTATGAATCAGCCGGCGAGAGAGACACATTGCGAGGACATGTGGTCTAGTGATTCAATGACAATGTGTCGATTCTCTTCATTTCCAATGAGGACAGCGTGTGTGAGTTCATTGCATTAGTATCATCGCCTTTCTTCCTCGTATGCTGTGGAATACATTCTTCATTGTACTACTTAATAATATTGGCTACTATCAATTTACAGTGTAGAATTTTTAAACTAATAACATGTTACAAACACTATTTTTTTTCCATTTGTGGAAAGGGATACTTCACCGTTGGTGACATTTGGAAGAGACCAGTCGAACTATGTCTAGCATGTTTACCACCAAATGGAACTGCTACACAATATGGATCTTACATTATGTTACCGAATAAAAAGAAAAAAGAAGATACACATTTCACACCTGTTAACTTTTGTCTTACAGGTTACAGATAAGCTCCACTGTTTTCATTAATGCTGAGAACTGTAATTTGGAATAAGATATTATTAACTAGCTATTCTTTCCTCGTGTCTTCTAAATGATCCTAATAGGTTATGTGTATCTCGTAAAATACAACTGCTTATATATTGCTGAGCTCATAGTATTTAAGTATTTGCTTTATCCCGTGAAGGATACTATTCATGTTTTACTTATGTAGTTCCTATGGAAATAATTACGCTGATTAGCGTTTTGGTGTGTGTCAAGCAACTGTGAGGCAACTATCATTTTTGTGGTCTGTAGAGTAAAATGTAATTAATTATAATTCTAATGGTTTGAATCAGTATTGTTATTTAAACATGACGATAATTAATCCCTTATTTTTCAGTTTGTTTAAATTAGTAACCATTTTTCGACAAAAAACAGAGCGGTCTGTCGCCTTTAAAGTTACAAAGGAACTATTATGATCTAAAGAGTGAAAGAAATAATTTTTCTTTCTTTTAACGAGAATGTGATCATAATTAACTGAAAATTTTTTATCTTTTCTTATCTGATTATTTCTTGAAGAAAACGTGCAGCCTATTGAACGGTTTACCAAAGCTCTTTCAAAATTATTTATGCCATGACGAAATTTTTACAGAATGTCACAAGAAACAATCTGTGTAATTATCATTTAACTTCGAATCACTCTGAACCCTGATGTCTCACTTTCTTATGCGAGCTGGCGCAACATAGAATGGTGAGTAAATGTAGCCGAACTCTCATTGCATCACGAGATTCCGCAAAAAAGATGTTGTATAGTTTCTCTTTAAAAGAAAAAGAGTGAGTACTTTACCATAGCCTTAACTTAAGTTTCCTTTAAAACGGTAGTACGGGAATTTAGGTCCTGGCCGCGCGGTTTGAGGAGCCTTGTCACGGATTGCGCGGCCCCTCCCGCCGGAGGTTCGAGTCCCCCCTCGGGCATGGGTGTATGTGTTGTTCTCAGTATAAGTTTGTTTAAATTAGTGCAAGTAGTGTGTGAGTCTAGGGACCGATGACCTCAGCAGTTTGGGTCCTTAGGATTTAACACACACCTGAACACTTATTATTCCCTGACAATTTTATGTCGCCAGCAGTGCCGTTAAGTTGCATATGGCTAGCAAAGTCCAGGTTTTTTGCAGTTCAAATGGCAGACCAAAGGAAACGAACATCGTTTAAAAATAACACTCAGGGCAAAGTAAGAGTGGTTCTGCTGTATGAGTGTAAAAAGTATTTAAATAACATTAAAAAAATTGTCCGACTCATTGTGAAACGTTTCTAATTACCGTTTGGGAATCGTAAGGGTGGTTCGCGACATCAGCTAAAGCGACCGTCTGATACAAGCGACGTCTCGATTTGTCTTTCACAGCCGTGCCTTGCAAGAAGCAGTTCAATGGTTAAGCCACACACAGGATGAGTACGGAGTGAGGAAACAAGTTACAAACGGTGATTCCTGACAGTAACGGGAATAAAAAAGTTCATGTGTCCCGAAATGGAAGGTGAGTCTGCAGTGAAGCAATTAGTACATTACATTACACATTACGTGGTATTAATTTCTTCCACCTTACAAAAAAGTTAGTGACCGCCATTGGATGCAATGCAAGCGTCCACACGTCACATCATGGACTGCTCACCATTGCGAACGCCGAGGCTGCTGCCGTATAGCATCACATGCTACACGGAGATGTTGTTCGAGGGTCTCTATATCAGTGACTGGTTCGGTACACAAATAATTTTTCCGATGCCCTCACAAGTAAAAAATCGAGATTTAAGTACGGTGATAGAGGTGGCTAGGCACAAGCACCTCCTCGTCCTAACTATTTCCTGGGGAAGATGTTTTTGAGGTCTTGGCGAGCAATGATTCGGAAATGGGGTAGTACTCCATTATGCATCAGCCACATTACCTGTCGTATTACGAAAAAACACAGTCTCCTGCACGTGAGTCACATGCAACAACGCTAACAAGTGCTTTATTCTACCTCCGAGCGTATTTAGATATAAAATTTTGTTCAATGTCCTGTCAGAAATCAACTCCTGAAGTTTTTCCAGTTACTTAATATCACGTTGTACGTTTTCTGACTTTTCTGAGGCATTATTTTCTGTTTTATGCGTATTTAGTGTTTCTGTATGTTAGTTATTGTCATTGTATTCTTGCGACAGCGTCATGTGTCATGGTAGTGAGTACAATTTGCTATCGCTTATAACGAAGGTACAGACCCAAAGTAACTGCCAATCGTACACACCAGCAGACTGTAACGGTTTTGCTTGATTTTACATTGACCTTGAGACGAAACACAACCACTACAGGTTGCTAGAGCGAACGAAATACACTCCTGGAAATGGAAAAAAGAACACATTGACACCGGTGTGTCAGACCCACCATACTTGCTCCGGACACTGCGAGAGGGCTGTACAAGCAATGATCACACGCACGGCACAGCGGACACACCAGGAACCGCGGTGTTGGCCGTCGAATGGCGCTAGCTGCGCAGCATTTGTGCACCGCCGCCGTCAGTGTCAGCCAGTTTGCCGTGGCATACGGAGCTCCATCGCAGTCTTTAACACTGGTAGCATGCCGCGACAGCGTGGACGTGAACCGTATGTGCAGTTGACGGACTTTGAGCGAGGGCGTATAGTGGGCATGCGGGAGGCCGGGTCGACGTACCGCCGAAATGCTCAACACGTGGGGCGTGAGGTCTCCACAGTACATCGAAGTTGTCGCCAGTGGTCGGCGGAAGGTGCACGTGCCCGTCGACCTGGGACCGGACCGCAGCGACGCACGGATGCACGCCAAGACCGTAGGATCCTACGCAGTGCCGTAGGGGACCGCACCGCCACTTCCCAGCAAATTAGGGACACTGTTGCTCCTGGGGTATCGGCGAGGACCATTCGCAACCGTCTCCATGAAGCTGGGCTACGGTCCCGCACACCGTTAGGCCGTCTTCCGCTCACGCCCCAACATCGTGCAGCCCGCCTCCAGTGGTGTCGCGACAGGCGTGAATGGAGGGACGAATGGAGACGTGTCGTCTTCAGCGATGAGAGTCGCTTCTGCCTTGGTGCCAATGATGGTCGTATGCGTGTTTGGCGCCGTGCAGGTGAGCGCCACAATCAGGACTGCATACGACCGAGGCACACAGGGCCAACACCCGGCATCATGGTGTGGGGAGCGATCTCCTACACTGGCCGTACACCACTGGTGATCGTCGAGGGGACACTGAATAGTGCACGGTACATCCAAACCGTCATCGAACCCATCGTTCTACCATTCCTAGACCGGCAAGGGAACTTGCTGTTCCAACAGGACAATGCACGTCCGCATGTATCCCGTGCCACCCAACGTGCTCTAGAAGGTGTAAGTCAACTACCCTGGCCAGCAAGATCTCCGGATCTGTCCCCCATTGAGCATGTTTGGGACTGGATGAAGCGTCGTCTCACGCGGTCTGCACGTCCAGCACGAACGCTGGTCCAACTGAGGCGCCAGGTGGAAATGGCATGGCAAGCCGTTCCACAGGACTACATCCAGCATCTCTACGATCGTCTCCATGGAAGAATAGCAACCTGCATTGCTGCGAAAGGTGGATATACACTGTACTAGTGCCGACATTGTGCATGCTCTGTTGCCTGTTAGTATGTGCCTGTGGTTCTGTCAGTGTGATCATGTGATGTATCTGACCCCAGGAATGTGTCAATAAAGTTTCCCCTTCCTGGGACAATGAATTCACGGTGTTCTTATTTCAATTTCCAGGAGTGTAGGTGTTACCCTTTGGACTTCGTTAATGGTTGCGTTTCAGCAAAACCACCATATGAATGTAAACCAAAAGTTAAAGAGACAGTCGAGATTGCTAAACGCCCGAACAGTACTATTAATGATGAGGTCTTTAAAATACCGGCGGCATGGCTACCTGGCCTCAGTTCTACAGCGGACGTTGTCTGCGTATGCAAAAGTAAACTCAAACAAGGTGCCACTTGGTGAACGCTTCCAGCAGTCACGGAAACGGGATTCAACAGCTAATGAACGACATAAATCACGAAAAATCATGAAATACTGCAATCAGTGCAAGTTTCACAGAGCACCCAAGTGAGTAGTTAGTTCCCGGAAGAAGGCCTCAGCAAGAAGACTGGAACGTCGGATCGGAAAATTTTGCAAGTGCGACAAAGTAACGTTATCGATATCGGCCGCGAAGGCCTACGTACTTTTATATAAAGTTAAATGTTGCCATTACTTTAACCTGTCGCAGAGATTGACAGCTAATTGTAAATGCAAATAAATGTGAGCTGTGGAGGACAAAACGTAGAAATGTAACCATTGTTTCACGTATATAATCGGGGGAAAGGAAAATGATGTTTCACGTATATAATCGGGGTAAAGGAAACTGGAAAGTTTCAGTTCACGGAAAGGTATAGAAAAATCGCGAAAGATGTTGTTTATGAGATTACTGTACTTTGTATATAGTTATCTACGTCGTGAAATCACCCAGAAACTATTCCACTGTTAGGGTACTGCATGTCGTAGATCAGAAAAAAAAATGGTTCAAATGGCTCTAAGCACTATGGGACTTAACATCTGAGGTCATCAGTCCCCTAGACTTAGAACTACTTAAACCTAACTAACCTAAGGACATCACACACATCCATGCCCGAGGCAAGATTAGAACCTGCGACCGTAACAGCAGCGCGGTTCCGGACTGAAGCGTCTAGAACCGCTCGCCCACCGCGGCCGGCTGATCAGAACATGTACGAGGTGTCGCTAGAAAAAAACCGGACTAGTACTGGTGAAACAATAAAACGAATGCAATAAGGCTGAAAGTCGCGTGGCCTGTCACGTGACTCTCGCTCCGCCTACTGCTCGAGTTTCATCTGCCTCCTGCACTCAGTCTGCCCGTGGCGTCTGTTTTAAGTAGTTGACGTTTTGTCTGTGCGTCGGAAAATGTTGAGTGTACAGAAAGAACAGCGTGTTAACATCAAATTTTGTTTCAAACTAGGAAAATCTGCAAGTGAAACGTTTGTAATGTTACAACAAGTGTACGGCGATGATTGTTTATCGCGAACGCAAGTGTTTGAGTGGTTTAAACGATTTAAAGATGGCCGCGAAGACACCAGTGATGACACTCGCACTGGCAGATCATTGTCAGCAAAAACTGATGCAAACATTGAAAAAATCGGTAAACTTGTTCGACAAGATCGCCGTTTAACAATCAGAGGGACAAACAGTGAATCAGCATTACTACATTAGCGTCCTGGCTACCCTACGTGAGCGAGTACGGAGAAAACGGAACGATTTGTGGAGAAAAAAGTCATGGATCCTTTACCAAGACAATGGCCCAGCTTACAGTGCGTTGTCAGTGAAGACGTTTTTGGCAAAACACATTCCCATCTTAGATCATCCACCCTACTCACCTGATTTGGCCCCCTGTGACTTTTTTCTTTTCCCTAAAGTCAAGTCAGCTTTGAAAGGAACTAGATTTGAGACTGTTGAAGCAGTAAAAGAAAAAGCGACGGAAGTAATGTATGGACTTACCGAAAATGATCTGTAGCATTGCTATGAACAGTGGAAAATTCGTATGGAGCGGTGTAGAGACTGAGGAGGAGAGTACATTGAAGGAGATAACATGAAATTGTAAATAATTGTAAATAAATGTTTTTTCCAGCATCAGTCCGGTTTTTTTCTAGCCGCACCTCGTATGATGACCCTTACGAAAACTGAATCACAAATGTGGAAGTGCAGAATGGTGAACCTAGACCGCCGATTAATGTTTTCTACATTGAACTGTTATGTAATTTCCCCTACGTCATAATTTAGGGAGGAGATCATAGATAACACATCGTCTCAAAACCTGTATCATGTTCGTCACAGTGCTACCTAACATGGAGTGGTCAGCTGTTAAACTAACTTTTGCCCTCTTGCCGTAATATAAAATATATTCAGTTAAAATATGGCGTAAAGAAAGTTTCTGGGTCCTATTTGTGAATAAGAAACTACGAGAATGCACCAGAGAAAATGGCCTATACAGAGGCGAGTTAACAGGATTTACTTTCTCCTCACTGACCGGAAAGAACTACGTCACAGTCGGGCAGTTGACTTGACCACCCACAGTTTGTTCTTCCGCCTTTCCAGGCAGTCCTCTTCCCAGTGATGCGCGATTCAGCTCTCCCCTAGGCAGGTAGCAGTGGGACAAGGAGCCTTATATTACACCACTGTACGTACAGTGCAGGCGTCTTTGGCTGCTGCATCCACCAGTTCCTTGTTCCATATTCCATTTATCCTGGTAACCAGCGGAAAGTCATACCGAGGAGTCACTGACAGTGATGCATTCACCTGGATTCTCGACGTTTAAGCTGTGACCGCATATCTCTTACGTCTGAGATCAACTCAAGGGGCGGCGAGATTTTTAATCTGACAACAAGTTTCAAAAAAAATTTTTTAAAGGAGATCTCAGGCGGAATTGCCAGCTTTATTCTGACATTATCACACTGTGGACTGTACCATCAGCTATAAACAGGGTGAACCATCTAAAAATTGCACCGCCAAATTGCGGAAATGGAAAGTGCTACTGATGTGCGGTTTTCACAGAATGGATAATCAGGGGCTGAAATCGACTGCCAATCAACAGACTTATCGTTAGCCAGTCAACAGATCGTTGTAATACTTTGAAAATGCATTTATTGCGCAAACACGTAACTTTTTAATTGGAAAAATACCTACTGACATTAACCAACTAAAAAAAAGCACTCCGTGTTCAGGCCACGAGTGGCCTACCGGGACCATCCGACCGCCGTGTCATCCTCAGAGGAGGATGCGGATAGGAGGGCGTGGGGTCAGCACACCGCTCTCCCGGTCTTTATGATGGTATTCTTGACCGAAGGCGCTACTATTCGGTCGAGCAGCTCCTCAATTGGCATCACGAGGCTGAGTGCACCCCGAAACATAGCAACAGCTCATTGCGGCCTGGATGGTCACCCATCCAAGTGCCGACCACGGCCGAGAGCGCTTAACCTCGGTGATCTCACGGGAACCGGTGTATCCACTGCGGCAAGACCGTATTAACAAACTAAAAGCAGGGTAAATTAGAAAGTCAGTGGTGTTTTTTGCAGGATTCTAGTGCGGATCGTTTACGGGATATTGTAATTTGAAACACATCTGTGCAATCCAACCTGCGTAGTCACTAAGTACGATGTGTTTTGTTTGCTTACAGCTGTAAGTTGTATGTTCCTTGAGAGCATTGTGACTTGGTAGTCAGTTAGTGCCTGGCACTTTAAGCAGCAGCTCTTGAATGGACGACGGGATTTACCATTGCTCATGTTGTGTGGAGAATGTGGGAATAATGCAATTCGTTCTTGTACATAGAATACGGCAGGATATCACAACAGACGTCGCAAATTTTTTATCAACATCTACAACCGGTTACGTAAAAATGGTAGAGTAACAGCTACACAACGTAACAGAAGGAAACAACTGACGACGAAGAGGGGGAAATTAACGTCCTTGCTGCTGTTGCAGTTCATCCGCACATTAGCTCACGCGCAATGGCACGAGGAAGCGGCGTGAGTTAGGCAAGTGTCCTACACACTCTCCATCCCTATCACATATCTCTCCATCAAGATCTGCACGGAAACGAATGTGAAAATAGTGTTAGCTTCTGTACCTGGGCATTAATACAGAATACTCCAAATCTATCATGTATCTTGTTTAGCGATAAGCCACATACACCAATCATGGTCAGGTAAACCGCCTAAACATACATTATTGGTCTGTTGCAATCCCTATTGGCTTTGTCAGGCGGACCGTCGGCGTCCAAGGAGTGTAAACGTCTGGTGTGGGATGGTGAACCATCAGCTCACAGGCCCATGTTTCATGGACGGAGTACCGAACGTGCACAAGTATCGGAGCCTCCTAACGTAACATCTTCCACGGATGCTAAGAGACGTACATCCGCAGACTAGGAGGAACCTGTGGTGCCAACAAGATGGCTGCCCAGTCCCCATGAAGAACTACAGCATGTCTTAACGAATTGTTTCCAAATCGTAGGACTGAACACAGAGAACCTGTGGCTTGGCGGAACCTTTGCCCGGGTTTGACGCCAGTAGACTTTTTCCTGTGGGGAAAGCTGAAAGACGTTGTCTGTAAGGAGATACCAGCTACAGCCTGATATGCAACGACGTATTGCGGCAGCTTACTCGGGAATCTCCGCTAAAATGCTAGCACGTGTGCAACAGTCGTTCCACACCAGGCTGGAAGCGAGTATCGCCACTGCCGGTTGTCATTCTAAACACAAACTGTGACGGTCAGTTGTATCGTTACTGGTCAGAATCCACATAACTAGTGTATGCACTTGTGTTGCTCTATAGCGTATGCTCACACATATATTGTACAACTGTCGGTGTTGGAACTTTTCAAAATACGATACTACGTAAACAACTCCCTCTACAATCTTGCAACATACACCATTGACGTTCTGATTTACCTTACTTTTTGCTTGTTAATTTCAACAGTCATGGTTCAATTACAAAGTGTATATTTGCCCAAAAATTCGATTTGTAAGAATTATGACAATCTGTTGATTGCCTAACAATACGAGCGGCAGACTGCCAATTCATTCTGTGAAACTCGCACATCGATAGCGCTTTCCATTTCCGTAATATTTGCGGGGCAAGTTCTATATAGGTGATTCGCCCTGTACAGTCATTTGAGTTAAATCTCTGCGATTCGTAGCGGGGGTTCACTGCTCGTTCACAAAAGAAGTGAAGGCATACGAGAAGAGCTGGGAGTTGATAGCATCGTCGATAAAATAAGGAAATACAGGAAAAGCTGGTTACAAAATTTCTAGCGCACGCTTGAATATAGGGTAGGTAAGACAGTTTGGCAGTACAAACTGGTAACTCAAAGAGGATAGGGAACCTAGGAAAACGTGGCAGGACGAAAATATTGCTGGAATTCAGGCTTTTTTTCTCTGTACTGCAATGTAGCAGACAAATGGGGTTTCCTGAAATGAATAAAGCATACATTGAAGTTTTATTGCCGGCCGGTGTGGCCGTGCGGTTCTAGGGGCTTCAGTAGTTTCACGTTCTATGGGACTGACGACCTCAGATGTTAAGTCCCATAGTGCTCAGAGCTATTTGAACTTTTTGAAGTTTTTATTGTTATTTTTATTGAGAAATATTAATGTCTTCACTGTGTAATTGCTATTTTCCCGAGGCAGCTCTGAAAGGAGGTAGATCGACTGTTGTCGCTGTAACTCCGTTTGTTGTGATCACTGTTCCTTGTACGCGTAATTTTAGTTCATCGTAGGGATTTGAAAATTAAAAAAAAGGCGATATTACAGATATCGTGAAAAATGGCCATTTTTGGATCCAAATGTGTATATTCGGGCGAAACATACTTCGTTTATAAATTACACGTGCACAAGGAACTCTGAGTCCTGTCCACATTGTGTAAGGACCCACCGACAAGAAGCAACGCGAGCTGGAAAGTCGCTCGCGATAAGGGCTTGCACACTTTGTACATAACATAGGCACAAGTGTTCCCGACCGAGCGAGGTGGCGCAGTGGTTACCACATAGGACGATGGTTCAAATCCGCGTCCGGCCATCCTGATTTAGACTTTCTGTGATTTCCCTAAATCGCTTCAGGCAAATCTGGGATAGATCCTTTGAATGCCACGACCGACTTCCTTCCCCATCCTTCCCTAATCCGATGGGACCGATGACCTCGCTGTTTGGTCCCCTTCCTCAAATCAGCCAACCATCCAACCGCGTGTTCCTCATGTAGTATCCGCCATATGGCGGAGGACGAAACGCGTTCTGCTACAGCAGTACTTCTACACGGTCCGGCCATCACCTATGTTCGACGGGAACGCGATAACCACTCAGAGACAACAGATGGAAGCATAAGCGGTGGAGGATATATAAAACGAGTCGGGGGTTAACTGAAAACAGTACAGTCACTGTCGTAAGGCGGAAACGGGTAATTTATCTGACGTCCGAAAGGTCACGATTACTGGATTTCTGGCCAAGTGTGGAAGTATTTCCGAAACGGCTAATTTTGAAGATTATTGCCGTGATGTCGTGTTTAAAGCATGCCGTGTATGGCAAAATGGCGCTATCAAAACCGGCACCGAGGCAACTGTAGTGCACCATGGCCCATAGATGACAGGGGTGAACGACGGCTGCGGGGATGTGTACGGAAGAATAGACACGCAACTGTTGAACATCTGACCGTCCACATTAACCAAGCGGCTACCAACAGTATATTCTCAACGTCCGTTCAGTGAACGTTGCCGCATATGGACTTCAGCATCACGCGCCTGGTTCACGCATCCATGCTGACGTTCATCCGCGACGAAGACTGGAATTTGCACGCTAGTACCACACCTGGGCCCCACTGAGAGGCGACAGGTGGCGTTTTCGGATGAATGTTTTAAGCTCATCGGACCGGTTGCCACTGGCGTGAACGGCGTGAAACGTCTGAAAGCGAACACACTGCAACAATTGTGGAACGTCTAGGCCGGAGGAGGGAGCGCTATTATGTGGAGAATATTTTCGTGGCACTCCATGGGTGGGCTCGATGCTCTGGAAGGCACAGCATACAAACACAAATATACACTACTGGCCATTAAAATTGCTACACCACGAAGATGACGTGCTACAGACGCGAAATTTAACCGACAGGAAGAAGATACTGTGATATGCAAATGATTAGCTTTTAGAGAATTCACACAAGGTTGGCGCCGGTGGCGACACCTTCAACGTGCTGACATGAGGAAAGTTTCCAAACGATTTCTCATAAACAAACAGCAGTTGACCGGCGTTTCCTGGTGAAACGTTGTTGTGATGCCTCGTGTAAGGAGGAGAAATGCGTACCATCACGTTTCCGACTTTGATAAAGGTCGGATTGTAGCCTATCGCGATTGCGGTTTATCGTATCGCGACATTGCTGCTCGCGTTGGTCGAGACCCAATGACTGTTAGCAGAATACGGAATCGGTGGGTTCAGGAGGGTAATACGGAACGCCGTGCTGGATCCCAACGGCCTCGTATCACTAGCAGTCGAGATGACAAGCATCTTATCCGCATGGCTGTAACGGATCGTGCAGCCACGTCTTGATCCCTGAGTCAACATGGAGACGTTTGCAAGACAACAACCATCTGCACGAACAGTTCGACGACGTTTGCAACAGCATGGACCATCAGCTCGGAGACCATGGCTGCGGCTACCAACTGACGCTGCATCACAGACAGGAGCGCCTGCGATGGCGTACTCAACGACGAACCTGGGTGCACGAATGACAAAACGTAATTTTTTCGGATGAATCCAGGTTCTGTTTACAGCATCATGATGGTCGCATCCGTGTTTGGCGTCATCGCGGTGAACGCACTTTGGAAGCGAGTATTCGTCATCGCCATACTGGCGTATCACCCGGCGTGATGGTATGGGGTGCCATTGGTTACACGTCTCGGTCACCTATTGTTCGCATTGACGGCACTTTGAACAGTGGACGTTACATTTCAGATGTGTTACGACCTATCATTCGATCCCTGCGAAACCCTACATTTCAGCAGGATAATGCAGGACCGCATGTTACAGGTCCTGTACGGGCCTTTCTGGACACAAAAAATGTTCGACTGCTGCCCTGGCCAGCGCATTCTCCAGATATCTCACCAACTAAAAACGTCTGGTCAATGGTGGCCGAGCAACTGGCTCGTCGCAATACGCCAGTCACTACTCTTGATGAACTGTGGTATCGTGTTGAAGCTGCATGGGCAGCTGTACCTG
The DNA here is from genome assembly GCF_023864345.2 of Schistocerca serialis cubense. Classification (NCBI taxonomy): domain Eukaryota; kingdom Metazoa; phylum Arthropoda; class Insecta; order Orthoptera; family Acrididae; genus Schistocerca; species Schistocerca serialis. Next base: position 323,315,360 of record NC_064644.1, read on the forward strand.
TACTCGCCATCTAAGCTCTGTTTGACTCAATGCCCTGGCGTATCAAGGGCGTTATTACGGCCATAGATGGTTGTTCTGGGTGCTGATTTCTCAGGATCTATGCACCCAAATTTCGTGAAAATGTAATCACATGTCAGTTCTAGTACAATATATTTGTCCAATGAATACCCATTTATCATCTGCATTTTTCTTGGTGTAGGAATTTCAATGGCCAGTAGTGTACATCTATAATTGGCGACCATGTCCAGCTCTGTATACAGTATTTTTTTTTTCTCGGCACGATTGCATCTACCAGCATGGCCATGGTCAGCACGGCTTGCAGAATAGTTGCGTGCTTCCAAGAGCACCAGAACTTACCGTACATTCGTGGACACGAAATCTCGCCATGGACTCTCAACTAAGCGGTGCTGGCCACTGCACTGGAGTCGCCATAGCTCCACAAGCGTGCCAGGACCTTCCAGAGCCTCACTCTCCTCCTGTACGTGTCGCAACGGTCCGCGCTGCAATAGGTTTCTATTCAGGCTTTTGCGAGGTGGCCCCATTAACGTGATTGGACCTTGTAGGACAAGTGCACGGCACTGCTCGGCTTGTAATACACGCTCGTCCATTCGAAATGTCGACACCGTTCGTGGTCTGCCTGCATGCTGCTTGTAGGGTTTTAACAGAAACGCAGGTGTTACTTAGTGAGCACTACGCTGTCAGGCTGTCTTCTCTGAGGGTACGCTTCGTGATAATATCGCGCTGCCTACCTCGCATTGCATCAGCATGCCTACACATGAAGTGGATGTCAGCCATTTCATTTGAAAATGCGAATGGAGCCAAGGCAACCGCTTCAAATGCTACACGTGCACAGAGTTTGCTGTTCAGTTTGGGAACTGGTACATAAAACATAGAAATTAACAATGTTGCAACTGTGGCATGATTACACACTTGCAAAGGTCGTATCACTTTGGTTCAGGACTTACATTTATTAGGATTATTTACTTCTTCTGCCCGCCCCTTTCGTTTTACTTATTCAAACGCCCTGTAGAAGCGGGGAAGTTAATTACTCAGAGATGTACGAGGGAGAGTCAATATTCCTGAGTTTCGATGTATCGCGTTAATTAGTTTGTTAGATGTTCTTTCATCCGTACGCCATTTACAGGAAGCTTCTTTGTGTTCGCTAAAAGTACAGACTGTACTCGTGCTTGTGTCACAGGCCTCTAGATGTCGGGCGACAACAGCAGCAGCACTGGGTGAGATGGCCTGCGTAGACAATTGACCGGAGGGTCGTCACTTCCTGATTACCGCCGCGGCGCTGCACCAAGGGCCTGTCAGCGGCCTGGCGGAATGCAAGGGAACGCCGTGGGAAGTACCACACCGGCTCCGCTTACGAGAGCTGACCATCTAAGGACGTTACGATGTCTACTACTCATTTTTTTATTGAAGGGGGGGATGTGACGGATTTGGGTTTTAAAAGTCCATTTCTCAAAAATGTTTTATCTTCAACTTTAGATTGTAGCCAAAGCACTGAATTCCTGCAAGTATAGAATTTCCTACCATGTCAGGAACACTACAGCCCAGTGTGTTTTTAATAGCAAAGACAAGATCTAGTTATTAGCCAACAGTGCGGTATACAAAAATCACCTGTTCTGATTGTGACAAATTTTATATTGGTCAGTCAGGCAGAGACATATCAACTAGGGTGGCTGAACATGAACGCAGCTGGAGGTTGCAGAATTCAGATTCTGCATTTGCTAAGCATGTACTGAGTGAGGGTCACAACTACCAGCCAGTGTCCCATGTACTCCACTTAGCAAACAAAGGCCATAAACCCAACCTGCTGGAAGCCCTGGAAGTTAACATCTTGCTCACAGTCCTGATCTCATCCTAAATGACCAGACACAGCTCAACACTTCCCCTCTCCTAAACTTCATATAATCATCTTTGTTGTTCATTACTTCCCACAGTCTCTCTTCCTACATATTCCCATTTTCCTGTATTCATTAAGTGGTTTTGTTTTGTTGAAGTTGTCTTTGTATTCGACATAGACTGTAGTTTCAATAGTTAAGGCTTTCTTTTAACTGGTACTTGTATTACTGTCCATGTTTAACACCCCTTGTAGTTGTCTCATCAAATACTGTTCAGATTTTACTTTGCTCATTTATTTAATGAAAACTGTTACATATCCACTGCTTTGATTATAATGTTAATGTTAAAATGCAGTACCACCACACTCTCAAATTGTAGGTTCTCTCAAACACCTCCATTTTCCTGCATTTGATTATTTCTGTTTATCGTATTGATATTGCTTAAGTTCCTTATGTATTCTGTATTTACATTGATAACTATCTTATTTTAATTGGTTGTGTATCACTCTCCATGTTTCATACCTCATGATGCAGCCTTGTCTAGTACTAATTTTATTTTATTTTATTAGTTTTGTTTATTAATAGAAACTGTTATGTAGGCATGCTATTCCTATTTTGAACTAAAGGTTTTCCTGTCTACTCCATTGTTATTTATGTACTGCTCAGTTTTTACTTTTTCATTGCAAAGATGTTACTTACTGTATGTTTCTACTCAGTCTAGATGTGTTACTTCTCTTCCAATGTTGTTTGCTAACATTTAACTTCTTTGGTGATAATACTCAGTAAATGTCTGAAGATGGCCTTGTAAGCCGAAAACCGGTTAACAATAAAAGTAATATTGTAGAACAAAAGCAAACTGGTGCTTTTCATTTATTATAATGTTGTTATGCCAAGAACCGACGGAAGATTCTGTTAATATAGAGTTTATTTTATGTTGTGTAAAAATTGTCTGGGAGTAGCAATAGAAATACCTTTAAAATATTAAAATTTTTTTCTCTGCATTTGTAGCCAAGCCCACCTTTTCAGACATTTGGGAAACTCATTGTTTCAAGCAGTTTTTTTATGAGTGTAAATGCTTTTTCCTTCCGATATCTTTGGTTCACAACTACATCTTTCGCTGAAATCTATATCTTTGGCTGACAACTTCCATGCGTGTTGTTTGCGTACGTTTCGATAATACGAACACGTATTTATACGTATATGGTGAACAAATATGCAAAACCTTTACGTGGAGCCGGCCAGAGTGGCCGTGCGGTTCTAGGCGCTACAGTCTGGAACCGCGCGACCGCTACGGTCGCAGGTTCGAATCCTGCCTCGGGCATGGATGTGCGTGATGTCGTTAGATTTAAGTAGTTCTAAGTTCTAGAGGAGTGATGACCTCAAAAGTTAAGTCCCATAGTACTCAGAGGCATTTGAACCTTTACGTGGAGGTGAACAGATGCAGGTCTTCACAATGGGATGTGGTAAACTGCGTATAAGAAATGCAGGTTCAATGGAAACAGTTTAGAGGCAAAAAGACGTGTTTCGTGGGTAATTTATTTACAAAAACTATGCACCGCCTAAACGCCGGCGCATAATTTATGCGCAGATGATTTGTGTAAGCACAACATAAGAAGTGGAACCTATTCACACAAGCATTCACTACAGCAACGTGTTATAAATAAAATTAAGCTCACATTCACTTTCTTGCGAATCTTCATATACTGAGAAACTGCTTTCACGGGTAAACACATAATGCAAACGTACGCCTAAATAATTTCAGTTGGATCAGATGCTCAAAGAGGACATTCTGTGGACTAAATAAACTAAAAATATATCTGTAAAATGAAGTTTTATATTTCAGTGAGGGAAATGATGGCAAATATGAAATGCTGTGTGGAGTTAAAGTTTACTGTAGAAGAGTTTTGCACCATCGATCACCGCAGGATCAACAGAGCTGACAGAGCACTGTCTGATGTGCAAATACCGGCCATATAGATTACAAGGGGAGAGCAGAGAAACCTCGGGGATCAGGCGTATCAGTATAGAAGATTTTAAAATATAGATAAGTCTATTATATGTTGAAATATTGTATATGAACTAAACCTTTACACTACTTCTTCTGTTTTATATTTTTTCGTTATTAGAAACCTTTTCTCACAAAATTTATTAACTAAAGCAATGAAATTTTCGGGAGCTGTTTAAAGCATATCGCTGTCTCATTGGAATTAAAGAATATAATATCCTTTAATTAAATCCTGATTTAAAGGCTGGCAGGTTAGAAAAATAACTTGATTTTGATTGTGCAAAATTCAAAACATTGTAAATAATAAAATTTTAAACAGAGATTCATTACAGTATTTCAAGGATATTATAACAGTTTTAGGACAGTACAGTAAAATTTTCAAATTGATTTCATGATTATAAATTCAATTATGGATTTTTATAAAAAGGCAATCTAAAATTTAGAATACAGTATTTGTGGTAAAATACTAATCCAGGATATTTTACTATATTTTCCGATTAAAATATAGCTGTTTTTCTTTGTAGGTGCAAAATTTAAGATCTCTACCCTAGCAACTGTGACTCCAAAGAGTTTTTAGAGAAACGTTTACATTTTCGGTAGCACTCCCCTTTTTCACTGTTTACGACCGGGACTTCTTTTTGCACCAAAGAACGAAATACTAGTCGCCTCTAGGAGACGGCACGCTAATACTGTGTAACATCGCCTCTAGATCTAATCATGGCCTCAATTCGTCGGCAGCTCGTGGTCTAATGGCTAGCGTTGCTGCCCTTGGATCGCGGGGTCCCAGGTTCGATTCCCGACCGAGCTGGGGATTTTCTCTGCCCGGGGACTGGGTGTGTGTGTTGTGCTCATCATTTCATGCTCATCATCGTTCTTGACAATGGCTAAATTGGACTGAGTAAAGAAACTGAACTGCGTGAAAAATTGGGACTTTGCATGGGCGTTGATGACCGCGCAGTTGAGCGCCCAGCAAATCCAGACATCATCATCATCATCATCATCATCATCATGGCCTGAATTCAGCGATTAAGGGTGTCCACAGGCTTCTTTGAGTGATCCCTGTCCAGCTGAAGCCACTCATTGTCTGACCGGTTCTGTGGTGCTAAGCTTGAAGGGATGTCGACTACTATGTTCCACGTGCTCTTCCAAATAGATTCAGACTTTAATGTGGGTTAGGACAGAGTGATTTAAAGAGCCAATGGACTAGCGTACCTGAGTGTTTGTCAAACCTTGAATGCGAGTGTGCAGCCCTGTGACAACGGCTGACGTCATGTGGTAAGACAGGAGTGTCCACAGCATGCTCATAGTGAAGATGCAGAAGAAAGGGTAACTATAAGAACGTTTAAATTAACACCCTGGTTGATGTTAGCGGTAACCTAAAAGAGTAGGCCCAAGGCTCTGTACTAAAAACACCTCCTCATCGCCACCTTCGGTCTGAGTTCTACTCTCCACACATCGAGGTTAAACGCCTCATTGAGAGGCCCGTGTACTCGGCGTACTGTCAGTCGAAAAGAGGCAAAGAGAATAACAGTACCCGTCTTCAGTCAATTACCGTCCAGTGCCTGTGTCCTCCACATCTGCATAGATACTCCGCAAGCCACTGTACATCGCGGTGCGTGGCGGAGGTTTCCCGGTACCACTACTAGTCATTTCCTGTTCCACACGCAAATAGAGCGAGGGAGAAACGACTGTCTATATGCCTCCGTATGAGCCCTAATTTCTCGAGCCTTATCTTCGTGATCCTTATGCTCAATGTATGTTGGCGGCAGTAGACTCGTTCGTCAGTCAGCCTCAACCGCCCGTTCTCAAAGTTTCTCCATAGTGTTTCTCGTAAAGAACGTCGCCTTCCCTCCAGGGATTCCCATTTGAATTCCCGAAGCACCTCTGCAACATTTACAGCATATCTGTGTGATCTGTCACTGTTCATTTGCACATTGTTATACGTGTGTTTATCTTGACATGGTTCTTATATTTTGGGAAATATCATTTTGATTACTGGATGACATGAAAATGGGTATCGACCAGAAACGAGTCATCAAGTAAATAAAAGTGAAATTTGCAATTTTGTCTGTCTTCTCCGTTGTATTGATCAACACAAACTGATGCCGAGCAATTACTCCAGCATGTTGGAAATTCGTCAACATGCACTTGTTTTTCCTATAACGTGCATATAGAAATTGGACGTGATGTGTACTTCTGTGTTCTGACATTATTTAGCTACTTTCAATATGAGGTGCAGCAGATGCATTTATAATCTATGTACGACACTTCATGGAAACACGAAGACGGTTAGCCTCCAGTCGAAGTCTGTTGTAGAAAATAATCTCTGAATATAAGTACACCTGTAGGTCCTTAATATCTACGTTGTATAGTTATATCTTAATCTGGCGTGTGCCTAAAAGCTTTGTTCCGTTTATTCCAGCAGAGTAAAACAAATTTCTTGGTCCCTTAGAACATTTACCTTCAAGCAACTTGTGCTACTGGTTATCATACATGTCTTTCAAAATTCTTTTCATGATATTTTTATTTAGAATTTTATCTGTGCATTCCAGGTTTAGTAACATTCCACAGCGTTTTAGTTGAGTGGTTCTATTCTTGTCTCACCTTTTCGAAAATATCACTTACTTACTTCCTGAAACTTCCTGGCAGATTAAAACTGTGTGCCCGACCGAGACTCGAACTCGGGACCTTTGCCTTTCGCGGGCAAGTGCTCTACCAACAGAGCTACCGAAGCACGACCCACGCCCGGTACTCACAGCTTTACTCCTGCCAGTACCTCGTCTCGTACCTTCCAAACTTTACAGAAGCTCTCCTGCGAACCTTGCAGAACTAGCGCTCCTGAAAGAAAGGATATTGCGGAGACATGGCTTAGCAAGTTCCCGAGTTCGAGTCTCGGTCGGGCACACAGTTTTAATCTTCCAGGAAGTTTCATATCAGCGCACACTCCGCTGCAGAGTGAAAATCTCATTCTACTTACTTCCTTTTCATTTGTTCCAGATCACATTCCGTACCTAAAGATTTCGTGACTTGAATGTTAAAAATTTAACTATCCCCACGACGCAGAAATCACAAAAGACGGAACACTAGCTTATGCAGGGAAAAAAAGTGGAACGAATGTAGTTACGGTCCGTGTGGAGAAACCATTACAGTATGAAATTAAAATGATTTAGGGAGACCACGAAAACGTGAAGTTTACTCACACAGAATACCGCACAGCAAACCTTTCTCTGCTGTGGAGTCAGGCGCAGAGAACAGGAACGTCCCGGGAGATGAAACTTCTGGTTGTTACCGAAAACTCGTTAGAGGTTTACACTTTTCATTACAATTCATATTAAATTAAAAGACCGCTTCGCACAGTTATAGTGAGGCTAAAAAGTAATTCTCAGAATAATGAAGCTCGGAAAGCCCAGCGATAATGCCACAAGAACAACAGATACTCTGACACTGCGTGGCTTTGCGAACAAACTAAATTTGTGGAAACACAGGTTAAGAATTTCTCTGTTTCTTGAGTAATAGAAGTAGACATTCATAACGAGCGAAAGTCAATTAAGGGCGTTCCTTTAGAGACAGTCCTGACAAAACTACAAATGAATTCTCCGGAAGAATGGAATACTGCAGGATTTGACAGAGATTACGTAATAAAGCTGAGTTCTTGAGGATAGGGCTGAAGAATGAGATTTAGCAAAGTTAGTAACTCAAGCTTTAGAGTTTTCCACAAAGGGGAACAAATTGCGGTGTGATTGTTTCAGAGCTCTCTCGTTAATTAGGAGCTACAACAGGTATCTGGAAACACAAACCAAGACAAATATTGTTGCTATAAACATGCAAAGTGTTAACTACCTCAGGGAGTGCAAGTATAGTGGATGGCAGACTCCGCTCCTGTTTGTGATCCGTATCTATGAACACAGTACCACCAGAAATATCTCATGCGATTTCCGCGATAACATATGCGAACATCACTATGAAGCTGACCCGTCACCACACTAAAATAAATTGATTACTAATACAGCTGGTTTAGTTCTTTAAGTACAATGGTGTCAGAAATAAGAAACTGCGCCTAATATGCATCTTGTACAGAGTTTTGTGCATATTTAATTCCATAACGAATGTGTAGAGCAAGCTCTTCTACAGCTCTGGGTTCCTTCCAGGTACATCCCAATACGTTGGCAATAAGGCAAGGGTTTTTAGGGTGTTTCAGAGTTTCCTTGGTATCTAAAGCGGGGGAGGGTGGGGGGAGGAGTTCGATCTATTGTAATTTATTGCTGGAAGAATACTACTCTAGTTAAAATTAAGTAACTAACTTCCCTTGCACGTAGTTACAGTTATATTTGCGTTTCCGTATAACGAGGAAAACTAGCTCAACGTATACTGGAGTATAATACTCTTTGTATAATTTGTATGTAGGTAGACTGGAGTCTATTTGAAATATGTCACACCTTCTCCCCCACCGATCATATCAACGCTTTATTGTGAAATTCTGTAAGGGAATACGTCCCTACCTTTACTAAACTTCTGCAGATTTCTAGCAGCACTAATTCTGTTCAACGACTTTTAACATTGTATTTTATTTGTTCACTTGGCTTTATAACTTCCTTGGGCAGCACTAAGTTTTAGAAACCTTGGGTTTCTACATTTTCGTCGTGCAATTTTCAAAGTTACTCTTCCGTGTTGTTCTGTGTTATAGGCTTACAGATCGAAAAAATTTTCTAAGTTGCAGCCCATTCTCTAAGAACTGTAGTGTTTGTTAAGGAGAAAGCATACTTCGTCTGAATTAATCTCTCATTTTGGGTATCTTTTGTAATTTTTCGTTCTACAGTTATTCTTCTTTTATGTTCTTAAGTAGAAACCAGTGCCTGGCAACCTGTTTATGCCATTTCGGAGGTTTGTTACCTTGTTTCAACTGACAAAGGCGTTGCCTTGAGGATAGCGAAGCAGTATTAAATTCCTTGGCGTCTATGTCTTTTTCACATATTTCCCAGTTTATGCTTGACGTATTCTACACAGAAGAAGGAAGGTAAACATAATCCCTCTCTTACACAATCTGTAGTATGCTATCTGATCAAAAGTATCCGGACACCTACTAGCGGACATTTATATGGGGGTGTGTGACCCTTCGCCTTTGTGACAGGTTGAACTCTGGTGAGAACGCTTTCAGTCAGGTGTCCGAATGTCTGTGCTGGAATGGCAGCTCATTCTTCCTGAAGACCTGAAACGAGAGAATGTATGGCGCCTGGGGCAAAATCGACATTCTAATTCGTTCCAAAGGTGATCCATTGGTTTCAAGTCGGGCTTCTGCTCAGGTCAGTCCATTTCGGGAATGTTATTAACCACAACTATTGCCTCACAGGTGTTGCTTTATGACAGGATGGATTGTCATACCGATAAATCTGTCACAGTCATTGAAGTATTCTTCTGCAACATGCAGTACAAAACGCTGTAACATGTATTCAGATCCTTCCACATTTAACATCTTCTTAAGTGCACTAAGGAGACAACATCCTAACCACGAAAAATACCCCTATACTGTAACACCACTGATCCGTACTTCACTGATGGCACTACCTACGCATGATAGCAAGCATCGTCCTTTAGGTACTGAATGTTCCAAAACATAAACCACTTCATCGGACTGCCACAATGTATAGGTGAGTCATCACGCCAAATCATTGGTTTTCACGCATCCAATTTCCAGTGATGTCGCTGTTTACACCATCTCAAGTGTCACTTATAAAGAAGTGTTCGACCGTTGGTCCCCATTCTTTTTAAGTCTCTATGCACATTGTGCTAGCTGGACTGATGGAAGCGCTTTGGAACTCTTGAGTGATTCCTTCCGCTGGTTTCATGCATTTTTTTCAAACCACACCCACTGCTAGCCTCGATAGTCCCTGTCTGTCAGTGCAGGATGTCTGCCTGGTCTTTGTTTAGCTGTGTTTGTCGACTTGGGCAGCCTTAGAAGGGTTGAAATGTTTCTGTTGGATGTGCTACTCAGGTCTCATCTAACGACTTGCGCACTTTCGATGTCACTGAGCTCTGCTAACCTACCAATTCTGCTGTTACTGCCTCTCTCCTAATAGCACAATACTTCTTGTGTCTATATTGGCGGTCCACCCCCGGTAGCTGAGTGGTCAGCGCGACAGACTGTCAATCCTAAGGGACCAGGTTCGATTTCCGGTTGGGTCGTAGATTTTCTCCGCTCCGGGACTGGGTGCTGTGTTGTCCTAATCATCATCATTTCATCGCCATCGACGCGCAAATCGCCGAAGTGGCGTCAAATCGAAAGACTCGCACCCAGCAAATGGTCTACCCAACGGGAGGCCCTAGTCATATTACATTTACATTATATTGGCGGACGGTGCTCCTCGTGTCTTATTATAACGGGTGTCTGAACAGTTTTGATCGATTAGTGTACATGCTGGCGTTTTTCAAATCTTCTCATCTTTATCAGTCTTCACTGTTGTATAAAAAACTGTAAATTACTCATTTGTCTCATTATACTTTTTGACAATTCCGATTGTGGTATCACGTATCGATACTACCCAGCAGGTTCATATCAACGGAATTGCAAGTTGCCGTTAGATGCCGATAGCGGTCGCGCGGGATCAGGTGGATCCAATGGTGCGCGCCCGCTGCGCCAAGCCTGCAGCAGCTCGCTCCCACGTGCGCACTCTGCCGCCGCAGTATAAGACGACCAAAGACAGCTACTCAGTCCACTCACGATCGGAGCCACTTCGCTATGCAGACGCCGTCTAGTCGCCACTCCGACGCCATCGTTTGTGCTTCAATGCAGGGAGCCTCCTACTTGTGGATGTTGATGAGCTGGACACTATCTTGCTGCATCATTTGTAATCAGTCTTTGTTCGCTTGGAGAAACATAAGTGAAATAAATCTTCTGTTTACTGTCATTAACTTGTCCGCTAATCATTTCTGCTCCTGCCCAGCTTTCCTATAACAACAGCTGCCGCGCTACCCTGTAGCCCACCTCTCCTTACCGTTGTATACAAAATCATACACAACTCCTGTCACCTTGTAACACTGTCACTAACATAATTACAATGATAATAACAGGTACCTAGATCAGTACTGTTTTTATCTCATACACTGGTATCCAGTCGCCCGTAAAGGCGTTTGCCTTATGCACAGGTAATGTATCTTCAATCTCGTTATCATGAAACATTGATTCTATTTCTTACTCTGAGCTCCAGTGAGGTAGCGTGACCCACAGCCACGACTGGAAACACTCTGCCTTAAGGACGTGCGGTGCCTGGATTCGGATTAATTTCCATTACTGCAACATTCTTAAAACTGGTTACAAATGCTGCAAAATGAGCACTGCTAACACATCACACACGACCTGCAGCTGCTACTAGCAGCATCCGCCGATAATATCCACCAAAAAGAAAAGACAGGGTAACAGTTGAAAGGCAGTAGAGAAAGAAATCATACAAAAACCCCACACATAGGTTTTCAGCGAATGCTTTTCAGAAGTAATGTATGTCAAAGCACTTATGACATGTGTTAAATCTGCGATAAGCTTTTTGCCGCCGAAGATGTTTTAAGACAGAGACCAGTAGCAGAATAAATATCATTATCACAGACAGCATAGTGTAATGCATTTTGCCGGCCGCGGTGGTCTTGCGGTTCTAGGCGCTGCAGTCCGGAACGGCGGGACTGCTACGGTCGCAGGTTCGAATCCTGCCTCGGGCATGGATGTGTTTGATGTCTTTAGGTTGGTTAGGTTTAGGTAGTTCTAAGTTCTAGGGGACTGATGACCTAAGATGTTAAGTCCCATAGTGCTCAGAGCCATTTGAACCATTTTGTAATGCATTTTGTAAAATAAGAATGCTTCGCTAGCCTCACTTTGACCCACGAGATACCCTGCAGCCATCCAGCTGCTTTCAGAAAGACTCCGCAAGCCAATTCTGGTAAATGAGCACCGCTAACACTTCACACGCGATCTGGAGCTGCTACTAGCAGCATCCACCAATAATATCCATAAAAAAGGTAGGATAACAGTTGAAAGGCAGTAGAGAAAAAAGTCACACAAAAGCCCCATGCATAATAGTTTCCAGGGAACTGAAATTGTTTGTCTTCAATTACAGCACGCCAGGTCCGCCACTTCTATCAAACGCCACATCCAGCTAGCTGCTGGCTCTGTGTCTGATAGGAGGCTTGTGACTGGTGAACACTTGCTCGCTCACTAAATCGATACACTCGTCCAGAAAATTAGAAAAGCGGAATTTCTCTGCTCCCACGCATGACCAGACTTTTTAATTACGCTGTCTACCCACACTAGTATGACCACCAGTCAAAAGCCTAAATAGCCACCTTCTGCTCTCCGAACCACTGTGAGGTGTGCAGGAAGAATGTCAGGGAGGCTCCTGAAAGTATGGACATGGATGTGGAGCTATGTTGACTCCAGTGACAGCTCCGCTAGGTTTCTGCTGAGGATCCACGGCGAGAACAGCCTGATCGAGGTGATCCCATAGATTCTGGAGTAAGATTAAATACGGGCAGTTTGGTGGCCAGGAGAGTACGGTAAAGTCATCCTGGTGCTCTACGAAGCACTCATGTAGACTTAAAGACTGTAACACGTTCCATTGTCCTGCTGGTAAATGCCATCGTGCTGGGGAAAAACAAATTGCATGTTAGGGTGTACATGGTCCCCAAGGATAGATGCAAACTTGTGTTGATCCGTTGTGCCATCGAGAATGATATCTCACCCAAGAGATGCCAGAGAAAATTCCCCAAATTACAATGCTCCCTCCTGCGACCTGAACGCTTACGACGATTGTTGCACCGTGTTTGCTATTAGACGTTTCGCGCCGCACACGCCACCGGCAATCTGTCCGATGAGCATAAATCGTAATTCATTTGAAAAAGACAACTGTCGCCACTCAGTGTACGCCCAGGTGCGATACTGGCGTGCAAATTTCAGCCTACGTCGCTGATGAAGAGCAGTCATCATAGGTGCATGAACCATGCGCCTTCTGCGGAGGCCCATATGCAGCAACGTTTCTTGAACGGTCGTTGAGGAGATTCTGTTGGTATTCCCTTGGTTCATCTGGGCGGTCAGTCGCCCAACAGTTGCACGTCTATTCGCCCATACACATCTCTACGGCCGTTCCTTTTTTTTAAATTTATTTATTGAGTTTCAATTCCCCCTGAAGGGGGCGGGCTGGCAGCAGCTTAGTACGCCGCTCTTCAGCCTACAGACTTTGTTATAAAAAAAATGAAGATAATAAATAATAAAAGCAGGCGATAAAATCGATGACTTAAATGATAAAATGGACGAAAACTGTGGAACTTAATACATAAAACAAACGGTTGGTGATGCTAATGAAATACACAGGAAGGAGACAGGTATGATAATAGACAGACAATTAAAAACACGGCGACAGTCTGGTTTCTGTTCGCAAGAAGGATAAAAATCACACCCAGCGACAATATGATTTCTTTTCGCAACACTTTGGAAAGAAGCACAACACTGAAAACTCACTTGAACACTGCACTAAAAAGTTGGCACAAATATGTCACAACACAGCCGAGGGCAGACGGGGGGAATTTGGACAGATGATGGGAAAGAAAAGGGGGGAAGGAGAGGAAAAAGGAAGTTGGGGGAGAGGGGGGGGGGGAAGGAGCAGCCGGAGGACGAAGACACATAAGATGGGAGGGGGGCTGGGCAGACGCGAGAGGGAGTGGGAAAAGGCAGAGGAGGGGAATGCAAGAGGACTCTGGGAGGGGGGGGGGGGGGGGAGAAGGGAAGCAGAGAGAGGATGGCAGGTAAAAAACAGGATGGAAGAGGGGGAAGAGGGAGCCTGAGGAAAGGACAGAGGAAAGGAAGGGGAGATGAGGATCAGAGTTGATAGGAGGGATAAATGGAGGGAGAGAGGGCATCATCTGGGAGGGTTAGTTGATGGAAGCCACCTTGGGAAAGGAGATGAAGGGTGTAGAGATGGAGGGTAGGGGGGACACAACAGTGAAGGCGTGGAAGAGAGTGGGGGTTGGAGAGGAGAGGAGCAACCAAGGGATAAGGGGGATCAAGGCGGCGGGAGGTGTAGAGTATGCTCCGCAGCCGTTATTCACGCCTGTCATTTCTGGACCGTGGTGCATCACATTTGCCTCGGCGCTATTTTGCCATTCGCTGTATACTTCAACCACTGTGGCACACGAACTGTATACATACTTAGCTGGTTGGAAATACTTCCACCCTCATCCTGAAAGCCAATGATCATGCCCTTACGACAAAGACTGCACTTTTTTCGCGTGTTCCCGACACGCTTTATATACCCTCCGCTGCTAGTGCTGCCACCTGCTGTCTGTGAGTGGTTACTGCACGATGATGTCGAACATAGGCGGTGGTCACCGTAATGTGATTGGATCGTGTATTCCAAAGCTTTCTGTAGTCGCAGAACAGCTTCACACATCGCCGAGGATCCCTCAGTAGCTACTCGATACAAACAAGACTCTCACACCATCACCTCCTCCCCATAGGGGCTTCCCACACTCGCCAGAGCTGTCGGCCGGCGTCCTGTTTTCGCGATCTCCCACCAGCTCCGCGTAATTTCTTCAGCATCCCGGACTTTCAGCCAATCAGCCTTTGGAGCAGGATATAAGCACTGTCATTGGCGAATTCTTACTTCTGCTAATAGATTCTCTGGATTGTATTGCTTTCCTCAAGGAACTTTAAAAAGTTTCTTTGGAACAGGTGGTACAAAACGCCTTCCCTGTGGGAAAGTCGCAAAATCGACCCTTCATCTCAAGGCTGGACATAGACTCCTCTCTCAGGGATACTGATAACAAACTCAGGCATCCACAAAAGGACAGAGGAAGGGTCTATGGTTGCGGCCAGGAATGATATGTTACAATACTTGCTTGTGCTATGCTTAAGGTGTTTGGAGAATGTAGCAATATTTCATTTTAAGTATCCGCCGGTGATATATGTAGTAGAGGGCTGAGCGGAAAATGGGATGAAGTAGGTTTGGCGAGACGCTAAGAGAGCGACTGAGCGCGAGACTCGGCTATGTATCGTGGCTGTCCTTGAACCTGGCTACCGCTACGGAATGCGCCGTGTGCCGGAACCCGCCTGCCACTGAACACGCGATGCGTACGTTTCTTATCCAGAGCGGCTCGCGGTGGCTGCACCCGCACCGGCGAAGACGACGATCGCCGAAGAGGACGACAGGTTTCTTCTGAGAGTCACTCTGCCAAAGTATACCGCCCCGTCCCTCGGGCTCAGCAGCGATCTGACCTGGCAGTTTTGTAATGACGTCAGCAGGCATGTCTTTAAACATGACCACTAACGCTGCGCGTAGTACATATTTCAGAGTCGACGTGTAGGCAGACAACGTGAATCGAGTGGTGCACGTTTTACTAAATTGAATGGAGACTTGTTTGACTGCCAACTAAAGTAATCCGTTGGACTGCTTGCTGTACAGCTTCAAGAGCATGAGACATGGCTACATCTATACTTTCCGAATCACTGTGAAGAGTATGTTAGCTGTTACTTTTCATTTTACCATGTATTAAAGATCCAGCTCGTTCCATTGAATGGTAAATGGTGCGAATGTCTGACAGTACGCCTCCGCCCGAGCTCTTAATGGGCAAATTTTGAAATTTTCTGACGGATTAAAACTGTATGCTGCGCCACGATTCGAGCGTGGAGTCTAACCTTTCACAGGCAATGGTCCTACCGGTTGCTCTATCCCGTTACATCTCACAGCACCTTCTCAGCTTCTATTCTGGCAATACCTTTCTCCCCCTAAATTTTTCTGCACGATCTCTCCGACACTGACACATATGGGGCAGAGAGATGATGCTTGAAGTTTCCTAAGCAGGTTCAAAGTCGTTCATTAATTTGTCATTTATCAAGCCATTCTTACGCGACTTCCAAATCGCAACTCTCCTGTAAAGGCGTCAAGTACCAGGTTATCGATTGCCTAATATGTTACAGACGTAGATTACTCGAATAAAGGTACGCCTGCTAATATATACTTGGGAGGCGGCATTGTGTACGGTCTGTTCATAGATCTGCGTTAGATTTATCTACATTTACAACTATACTCTGCGAACCACTGCGAAGTGCATTGCAGAGTTATTAGGGCTTTTTCGCGTTCCATTCACTCATCGAGTGAGGGAAGAAAGACTGTTTAAATGCGTCTAGGCGCGCTGTAGTTAATCTATCTCATCTTCACGATCCCTGTGGGAGCGATATGCAAGGGGTTGCAGTATATTCTTAGACTGATCATTGAAAGCCGGTTCTTGAGACTTTGTTAGCAGACTTTCTCGGTACGATTTCCGTCTGTCTTCAAGAGTCTGTCCATTTAGTTCTTTCGTCATCTTCGTGACGCTCTCCCACGTGTAAGATAAACCTGTAATAATTCATGCTGTCCTCCTCTGTAAACATTCAATACCATCTGCTAGTCCTCTTTGGTACGGATCCTACACATTTGAGCAATATCTTAGGATGGGTCGCACGAGTGTATTCTACCAGTAAACCTACTTTACCCACGACTGAATCTATGCGGTAGTCCCATTTTATGTCCCTACTAAGCACTCCTGGTACACCCAGATATTTGTAGGAGTTTACAGATTCTCACCGTCTCACTGATATTATGTTCGTAGAATATTATGTTTTTTCCTTCCCAATTTTACATTCCTGAGAACTTAAAGCAAGTGACCAATCTTTTCACCACTTTGAAGTCTTATCGAGGTCTGACTGAAAATCTTACAGCTTCGTTCAGACTATACTTCCTTGTAAATAACTGCATCAACTGCGAAAAATCTGAGGTTACTATTAATATTATCCTCCCTACCAAGAATAACGTATTTGTGAAGCCCGTTGAGCATGAACGAAGCACTCTGCATTCTGTTTTCTGATTCTGCTTCGGGTGGTTATCTTGGCTGTTTGCTCGTCTCGGCACTTCCACATTTTGCTATGGACGATTGGTGTGGCAGCTTGCTTGTGGATTACAGTGAAGCGGCGGCTTGCACTTGCAGCTGAGCGTAATACTTTATTTGCAGCATTTTAAACGTGCTATCACTCGTGTTCAGACTTCCGTTGTTCAAAGAGACAGATCGCTGTTAATGCACGTAGTACAGTTTCGATTTTTTGTTCGTTCATCCGTACGGTATGCGTGCTGGCTGCATATTACCATTAACTGATATGTGTTCAGGATTTGGTGACGTGTCTAGAATTTTACTTGGTTCAATTTTTATGTATAGTATTCCGTTATACCACGTGGTCTATCACAGGACAAGTATAATCTCTTCTGTTGTTACCTTTGAGTCTCAATAATCAGAATTCAGCCAAAATAATTACTTGTTTTCCTACCCCCGTCACTTAATGATGACCATGTTAATGTTCCATATCGATCAGTGCAAAATCAAACTGCATACAGCAGAAGCCTTTTTCCATTTATTTACACGTATTTACAGCTAAGTAGTGGTTGAGAAACTCTGCTGTTTAACAGGTTATGTTCGGTGTGATTATTATATTACACATTCTCGAGAGGGGAAGGTGTTAAGCTATCAGACTGAGGGTCACATTCCCATAGGACTTGATTTACTTCCAGGACACATCAATTATACGTCCTCCTAATCAGGTTATTGAACTTCGAGAAATAATGGTGATTTTAAATTCATTCAGACGTTCATACATGCTCCATTTCTTTCCGTTCGCAATGTAAGCATCACCTACTCTTCAGTATGTTTATAAAACGGTACTCAGATAGCGTTATAAATTATTTCTTGAGTCAAAAGTTTGTATAAATGTGGCACATATTCAGGGAATTTTACTGTAAGTCCCATGTTCTCATGTACTTAGTTCAGTTACAAGAAAGAATAGGGGGCTTACAAGGTCACTCACGAAAGTGTATTTCTTAGGGAATCAAATGTGTGTGAAATCTTATGGGTCTTAACTGCTAAGGTCATCAGTCCCTAAGCTTACACACTACTTAACCTAAATTATCCTAAGGACAAACACACACATCCATGCCCGAGGGAGGACTCGAACCTCCGTCGGGACCAGCCGCACAGTCCATGACTGCAGCTCCCTAGACCGCTCGGCTAATCCCGCGCGGCATATTTCTTAGGGAGTCTGCCACAAAGTTTTCATCATTTATGTTACACTCTCCCCTGTGAGACACTGCTGTTACCATCCGCATGCTCGATGTTCCATGTTTAGCCAATCAAAATGTGAGCAGCATTCGAATGTGGTTCGATAGGCGGTACAAGTGTTTCGTATGCAGTCTCGTTCATAGACAAACTGCAGTTTCTCAGTATCCTTAGAAAGCCATAGCTTACCATTTGCTTTATCTAAAACCAAGCCAATGTGAACGTTCCACCTCATACCACCACTCACTGGTACGCAGAAAATTTTATGTCAAGTGACCAATGCTGTACTCATTAATGCCGTGTCAGAGGGTAACATTCGTGAATTGCATAACTTAGTTATCATTCAAGTTATGAGTTGAGTTACTAGTCATTACGGCAGTCTGACACATTGCCTGGCAAGAAAGTGAAGCACTCAACAAAGGAGGTGAAAATGAAATGATAACTTCAAGAGGTTGAGAGGGTGTGTGATGTTATTTCAGTGATTACAATATGGAGTCAAATTTACTAAGAATATAGCAGTATGAGTCTACATATTAGTGTGACGTTGCATCGCTTGCGCTAATTCGTTTGCGAAGTGTATCATTAAGCCGTCGTTATCTTCTCCTGAGGCAAACTGTACCACAACAGTGGTAACTGATTCCTGATATCCTGGATAGAGGCACTGGGATGTTGAGCTACGAGGTGGCACCACACGAGTTCTGTCGGGGCCATGGGAGTACATCAAAATCACACACAGTTCATAGAGTCACGAGCCTTGTGTGGACGAGCAGTGTCCTGTTGAAAAATGGCACCATCATACTGATGATATCTGGTTTGGGGAGCGCTCAACTGTGTGGTTATTAGCCCGCAGAAATACCCAATCTTTTCATTGTCCAGTATCGCCACTACCCGAATGAAGATGAAATGATGAGGACAATACAAACGCCATTCCCCCGACGGACAAAATGCCCGATGCGGCCGGGAATCGAACCCCAATCTTGTGATCCAAAAGCAGCAATGCTAGCCACTAAACCATGAGCTGCGAACACTTTGTTACAGTCGCCTGAGTGCTGAAGACATGTGGACGCAGGAAGTCTGTGACGTAGCGTTGTCTCGTGGGAGTTGCCTCAGTCACTACAAGCCGTGACCAGAAGTCACACCTGATGGCTACCCGCACCATGACGCCAGGTGTAACACTTCCGTGCGTCTCCAAGAATGAGATTCCTTTCCAGGTCGCCGCCACATTCACCGATGATGGAGGTCCGAGGCAGTGCAGAACCACGATTCGCTGCTCAACACATCAGTAGTCGATGCTTCCCAGTCATGGTACCACGCAGCCATTGTGTTGGGTGTTAACAGCAACCTACGCCTGGGACGGTAATTCTCTAGTCGGACTGCTGTTAGCCTTCGACCAATGTTGTGAGTGACACAGAATGTTGCAGGGATTTCTTTACTTGTTCTCTGACGGCAGACGCATTTGTGAAGGGGGTTGCGATTTGGGTGGTGCACAATACGGCAGTCGTTCCTAGCGGTGGTCAGACGTGGTCGACCGGAGCATGCCTATCCCCATTTCCTATGCAGTCCAACATTGGGCTCTTTCACATCTGAATACCCCACAAATCTGAATACTGAACGGCTCTACCAGTCGATCATACACAGGTCCAACATGAGGCCGTTTCCGAACTACATTCATATTCATAAAAAGAAACAGAACACCTTGAACCACTAGAGATAGGATGTTCGTGTTCACAGGACGTGTACATTAGTACGTTCTGCACAGCTGATTAGCATTTGAACCGTGTCGGCTCGCAGGTTCAAGGACAACATCGATATCGCGGCGCAACACCACCTACCGGTAAAATGTGCTTGTGTCTCTCGTTGTCGCCATAAATCGAAGACAATGGATCAGTGTGATTTGACCAGACGCGCAGGACGCCTCGAAGAAGTACGCGCGAACCGTATCGTTCAAAAATGTTTCAAATGGCTCCAAGCACTAAGGAACTTAACATCTGAGGTCATCAGTCCCCTAGACTTAGAACTACTTAAACCTAACTAACCTACGGACATCACAAACATCCATGCCCGAGGCAGGATTTGAACCTGCAACCGTAGCAGCAGTGCGGTTCAGGGCTGAAGCGCCTAGAACCGCTCGACCACAGCGGCCGGCTGTACCGTCAAATCAGTGAGTTTGAACTGGCATGAGATAATGTGATGCATGCATACGGGCAATTGCTGCTCGTGTGGGACGAAATGTTGCGGCATTGCAACGGGTGTGTGCAGAATGGTTCACAGAACACCGTAGACCACGACGAAATTTGTCAGTTCGCACCACCCGGCCCCACCCCCCTACCCCTTCCTTCCTAGAAGATCATCACCTCATCCGAATGGCTTTTCAGGACAGGTCTGAGTCTTCCTCTGCTCTAGTGAAACTGTGTAACACATCGTACACTATGAGGGGTGACAGTCCGTCGCCGTTTATTACGGCATGGCTTATGTGCGCGTCGTCCACTTCCCAACCTATCTTTGACGAATGCGCTGAAACAAGCTGGACGGCAGTGGTGTACGGAACGACGTGACTGGCAACGGGAATGGCATTAGACAGTGTTTTCGGACGAATTCAAGTTACGTTTGTTTCAAAATGATGGCCTCATTTTGGTTCGCCTCAGGCAGGGGGAGCGGCATCACAGTGACGGCATTCGCACAGGACGTACTGTGCCAACTCAAGGCCTTGTGGTGTAGGTCGATATTAGGTACAACTATAGCTCACAGTTTTTGCATGTGCACAGCACTGCACTGTGATCAGTGTGACCTACGTGGAAGACATCCTACGACTCGTAGCTATACACTTTATGCACGACACCCCAGACGCCATTTTTCAGCAAGACAATGCCCAGAACTTTCGTTTCACATTACAATATTTACTAGTGGAGCGACCCAACTCCACAGGTATTATCAGGCATACAGTCGTTTACCTGTGGGAGGAAAATTTCTTTTTATAAAACTCAAGGAAGTCGCGAGAATGTAGCTGGCAGATTATCAGTTACGAAGTAATAAAAAACCAGCAATAGCCTCCAAGATTGCAACGAAAGTAACACTTGAAGATTTAACGAGCAAGTTCTTTACTTCGTCTGCTAGAATGGCTACCGGCGTGTAGGATCACGACAGCCTGGCCGACCGCAGAGACACCTATCGGTGCCTCCGGTAGTACGCCGTCCACAGCCAGTCTCTTGAGGCGCGGGTCAGACCCGCAGACGCGCTGTCGTGTCCCTCTTCGCCACTGCTGTCGTGACTGTGGAAGACAGTGTCTTGAGGGACGCCATTCCGAGCGACAGTTTTTGCGGTCGCGGTTAGCGGCAGGCAGGCAGACGGGACAGGACTGGTGTAGCCCGCTCGGTCGCTCGGTCGGTCTGCGAGAGCCGTTAGCTCCGCCAGCAGTGCAACCCGTTCTCGGCAATTAGCGGCGCTCCGCCGTCGCGCCTCGCGAGTCGCTTCTTCCCAGACGCGGCGTGACCCGCTCTCGTTCCTGTCTGCTGCGAGGACTTCCCAGGTAAAGCAGCTGCACAATTCGACAAGAAGAAACTCACGTGCTCACATAATACCTCTAGAATCTAGAGCAGTGGTTCCCAACCTTCTCTAGGCCGTTACCCCTAAGTGCAATCGCCCCTCCCTCTTTTCACTCCCCTCACATCACGAACTTTAGTGACTACCTAACCTTTGGAATGAAAAAAGAATTTTTTTAACACTTTTAGCTTTAAAATAAACTGATGAAAGATGAATGCTATTAAGTATTTGAGGGTGTTTTATCTTGACTGCCACATTTCCTTTCCGTGTCGTATGTTGTGTTCGTGTAGAAAGAGAGAAAGAAAGGGAGAGAGAATATATATATATATATATATATATATATATATATATATATATATATGTGTGTGTGTGTGTGTGTTCAAATGGCTTTGAGCACTATGGGACTTAACATCTGAGGTCATCAGTTCCCTACACCTTAGAACTACTTAAACCTTACTAACCTAAGGACATCACACACATCCATGCCCGAGGCAGGATTCGAACCTGCGACCGTAGACTGAAGTGCCTAGAACCGCTCGGCCACACCGGCCGGCGTGTGTGTGTATGTGTGTGTGTGTGTGTGTGTGTGTGTGTGTGTGTGTGTGTGTGTGTCACCGGCCGAGGTGGCCGAACGGTTCGTGGCGCTACAGGATGGAACCGCGCGACCGCTACAGTCGCAGGTTCGAATCCTGCCTCGGGCATGGATGTGTGTGATGTCCTTAGGTTAGTTAGCTATAATTAGTTCTAAGTTCTAGGGGACTGATGACCTCAGAAGTTAAGTCCCATAGTGTTCAGAGCCATTTGAACCAATTTGTGTGTGTGTGTGTGTGTGTGTGTGTGTCAGAATGAATGATGACGCAATTCCCGATACATCATGACTGCTACCTACAGCACCTTCTCAGATAAGAAAAGTAACTACCCAGCTACCTCACAGTGAGGGCAGACACTTGTTGCCAAACATGTTACCCCTGCACTACTACTCTCGCTGGCGGAATGTGTTTCACTTGCACCCCGTATCCCCGATTTAAAATCAACCAAGTTAAGAAGTGTGCTCTGTAATTATTATTTGTTAGTCACTCGACTGCTGGACTCCTTGTTGCTGAAAAGGCAGAAATTGGAAGACAGTTAAAGCTTTGTGCCTGACCATTCTAATAATAATAATACGTATGCACCACTCTATTATCCCTTATGTAGTTACTCCTGTGTCATGCTGTCGATTCCGCTCTATTGCAGGATCAATCTATAATTTGGAAAGACATTTTCATGCGATATCTCTTACGTGTATATGAGGGGTGTTGGTCATGAGACCCAGAAAATATTAGATACTAGCTCCCAGATAGATGCCATTTTCCTTGACTTCCGGAAGGCGTTCGATACAGTTCCGCACTGTCGCCTGATAAACAAAGTAAGAGCCTACGAAATATCAGACCAGCTGTGTGGCCGGATTGAAGAGTTTTTAGCAAACAGAACACAGCATGTTGTTCTCAATGGAGAGACGTCTACAGAAGTCAAAGTAACCTCTGGCGTGCCACAGGGGAGTGTTATGGGACCATTGCTTTTCACAATATACATAAATGAGCTAGTAGATAGTGTCGGTAGTTCCATGCGGCTTTTCGCGGATGATGCTGTAGTATACAGAGAAGCTGCATCATTAGAAAATTGCAGCGAAATGCAGGAAGATCTGCAGCGGATAGGCACTTGGTGCAAGGAGTGGCAATTGACCCTTAACATAGACAAATGTAATGTATTGAGAATACATAGAAAGAAGGATCCTTTATTGTATGATTATATGATAGCGGAACATGGTAAGAGTTACTTCTGTAAAATATCTGGGAGAATGCGTACGGCTGGTCCCGGCGGAGGTTCGAGTCCTCCCTCGGGCATGGGTGTGTGTGTTTGTCCTTAGGATTATTCAGGTTAAGTAGTGTGTAAGCTTAGGGACTGATGACCTTAGCAGTTAAGTCTCATAAGATTTCACACACGTTTGAACATTTTGAACAGTATGCGTACGGAACGATTTGAAGTGGAATGATCATATAAAATTAATTGTTGGTAAGGCGGGTGCCGGGTTAAGATTCATTGGGAGAGTCCTTAGAAAATGTAGTCCATCAACAAAGGAGGAGATCACGAATGTAAAATCAGAGAGATTTGAGCGTGCACGGAGGCTTTCCGGCAGTCGTTCTTCCCGCGAACCATACGCGACTGGAACAGGAAAGGGAGGTAATGATAGTGGCACGTAAAGTGCGCTCCGCCACACACCGTTGGGTGGCTTGCGGAGTATAAATGTAGATGTAGAACTCATTGTTTCTGAAAGCACGTGGGTTTTATTCAGGAATCCAATACACCACATTATTCCCCACACTTCTGTCTAAAGAATTAAAGTTTTGAACATAATCTCAGCTCAGTGCGACGGTCTTACTCCACCGTTCTGGAAGGCCCTGTATGCCAGCGTAGTACCATTCTACTGTTCGGCGTAGGAACCATCGTCTTGCTGCATCAATGATCTTCCCATCACCCACGTACTGCTTCCCGCGGAGTATCTCCTTCATTGGGCTAAACAGAGCGAGGTGGCCCAATGGTTAGCAAACTGGACTCGCATTCGGGAAGACGACGGTTCAGACCAGCGTCCGGCCCTGCTGGTATAGGTTTTCCGTGTTTTCCCTAAAACACCTCAGTCAATATCTCGTCTCCTACCTTCCAAACTTTACAGAAGCTCTCCTGCGCAGGAGAGCTTCTGTAAAGTTTGGAAGGTAGGAGACGAGATACTGGCAGAAGTAAAGCTGTGAGGACCGGGCGTGATTCGTGCTTCGGTAGCTCAGATGGTAGAGCACTTGCCCGCGAAAGGCAAAGGTCCCGAGTTCGAGTATCGGTCGGAAACACAGTTTTAATCTGCTAGGAAGTTTCATATCAGCGCACACTCCGCTGCAGAGTGAAAATCTCATTCTGGAAACATCCCCCAGGCTGTGGCTAAGCCATGTCTCCGCAATATCCTTTCTTTCAGGAGTGCTAGTCCTGCAAGGTTCGCAGGAGAGCTTCTGTTCAAAAATGGTTCAAATGGCTCTGAGCACTATGGGACTCAACTGCTGAGGTCATTAGTCCCCTAGAACTTAGAACTAGTTAAACCTAACTAACCTAAGGACATCACACACATCCATGCCCGAGGCAGGATTCGAACCTGCGACCGTAGCGGTCTCGCGGTTCCAGACTGCAGCGCCAGAACCGCGCGGCCACTTCGGCCGGCAGAGCTTCTGTAAAGTTTGGAAGGTAGGAGACGAGACACTGGCAGAAGTAAAGCTGTGAGGACCGGGCGTGAGTCGTGCTTCGGTAGCTCAGATGGTAGAGCACTTGCCCGCGAAAGGCAAAGGTCCCGAGTTCGAGTCTCGGTCGGGAACACAGTTTTTATCTGCTAGGAAGTTTCATATCAGCGCACACTCCGCTGCAGAGTGAAAATCTCATTCTGGAAACCTCAGTCAAATTCCGTGATGGTTCCTTTGATAAGGCATGACAGATTTCCTTCCCCATCCTTCTCTAATCCGATGGGGCCGATCACCTCGCTGTTTGGTCCCCTCCCCCAAATCAACATACCAACCAACCGACCAATCATTGGGCCAAGCAGTTGAAAGTTGGGACGTGTGAGATCCGGGCTGTAGAGCGACATTGTTGAAATAATGACAGAAGCCTCGCCCAAAGACTCACCGTGACTTTGTTCACTGTCAGGTCTCTGTAGACACTCGGCAAGCGCCTGTGAATATTTGTGATGTTCTGGTTTTGCGCCAAAGAAACTCATTGACAGTGATCTGGCTGGTACTCACCTCCTTTGGCTCTGAGCACTATGGGACTTAACATTTGTTGTCATCAGTCCCCTAGAACTTAGAATTACTTAAACCTAACTAACCTAAGGACATCACACACATCCATGCCCGAGGCAGGATTCGAACCTGCGACCGTAGCAGTCGCGCGGTTCCGGACTGCGCCTAGAACCTACTCACCTCCTTTACAGACGCCATTTTGAACGCTACGTACAGCGCCGCCACCGACCGGAACTTCATGAAACTGTTAAGGGTGAAGCAGGAATATTCCACGGTGTCCTACTACAAATTTTTTCAGCCGAAATTGCCTGATAAGAAAAATGTGTTGCATTACTTGTCGAGAACCCCTCGTATTCCAACCATCATCGATGTATCTTATATAACACAAACTATGTGTACGCGGGTCACTTGCAAGCCTCTGGTCTGTACTGGTAAATTTAAGTTTGGTGTGTGTAATACGAGAGGACTCACTGCCCTTCCCTTATATCCATTCCCCAATGATGAGACGGAACACAACTTTTGCGCGAAAATATTTTATTCCGTACTACCTTACAAGTCCACAAAGTGGTATTCAATAATACATCAAAAGTTGCACGCGAGCTGCGACGCTGACTGATCGAGACTTTCGTCTGCTGGCTTCAGTGTTTCCAGGCTACCCGAGGCTTCCGCTCTCAACGGATGCATTCGGGAGGACGACGGTTCAATCCCGTCTCCAGCCATCCTGATTTAGGTTTTCCGTGATTTCCCTAAATCGTTTCAGGCAAATGCCGGGATGGTTCCTTTGAAAGGGCACGGCCGATTTCCGTCCCAATCCTTCCCTAACCCGAGCTTGCGCTCCGTCTCTAATGACCTCGTTGTTCAAATGGCTCTGAGCACTATGGGACTCAACTGCTGAGGTCATTAGTCCCCTAGAACTTAGAACTAGTTAAACCTAATTAACCTAAGGACATCACAAACATCCATGCCCGAAGCAGGATTCGAACCTGCGACCGTAGCGGTCTTGCGGTTCCAGAATGCAGCGCCTTTAACCGCACGGCCACTTCGGCCGGCAACCTCGTTGTCGACGGGACGTTAAACACTAACCACCACCACCACCATCTCAACGGTGTCGTTAGCAACATAAAAGCCTAAACAGCCTACTTACTGACATAAAAGCCTAAACAGCCTACTTACTGCGTGAACAAAGGATCTGGAACTTGCAGTTCCGCACGCACAAAGTCACAATATTTCCCGACAGGGAACGGATTATGCTGGACAGACTGTCCTGCCCGGTTTGCAAAATGCCGCTAGGTGGCACTTAGTGGCAAGTTGAAACGTCCCCTTAGAAAAATTTATGAATGACTGTGCTGATAAACCTCTTACATTATTTGATTTTCAAACAGCTGAGCAGAACTGAACGTACTCAGACATTTCGCTCTTTACCTATTTTAATCAACACTACAGTGACATACCATACTTTTAGCGCAACGCAATCTGACTTTCAAAAATCCCTACAACAGAATGGCCTTAACTAATAATAACTTATACCTTTCATGAATTACCTCACAAAAATCTTCGTTACTCAAACTACTGCAAAACAGCGTGCGCCAATACTGCCAGCTGAATAAAAGATTCTAACCACTGAAGGCATAGTTACCAAATGAAAGATTTTGATAGAGAACAAACAATGTATTTACCTTAATAGTGTTCAAAAGTCATTATATATATATATATATATATATATATATATATATATATATATATATATATATATATCAGTTCATGACATCCAGTCTCACAAATTTACTGTCTCTGATGGACACACGTCCAGATCATCCGCTCTCAAAACTCCGCCATCTCTCTCACCATATCCGCCACTGCTGGCGGCTCACCTCCAACTGCGCAACGCCACGCGCTGTTAACAGCCAACTGCCCAACACTACAATAGCAAATTCCAACAATGCAAACCAGCCACAGAGTGCACACAGCACATTCAGTGATTTTCATATAGAGCGCTACATGGCGTTAGCAACATAAAAACCTAAACAGCCTACTTACAAAGTGAATTACGGAGCTCAATAGTATATGTGTAGTGGACGAACCTGTAACTTCCGCCACATAGTCTGACGTATTGATGCTAGTAATTGACAAAAAAGTAATCGATGATAACTTATATAATCAGTATTAGACTCTTATAAAATTGTGATAACGGTGATGATCTTTTAAAAATAATAACAACCAAACCGTTTTGGTTTTCACCCCCTCAAAAACCTTAATTTTTGGGAGCCATTGCTCTAAAGTGTAGATCCACTAAAAAATACTAACAGTAATCAAACTCTTAATTATCAGAATTTGAAGCCATTTTGACTATTTTTCGACAGTGACTGTCTCAAGAAATAAGTAAAGGTTTTTTTTAATTATCACTCGAAATAATAAATTTCGGTAGCTTTGTATTGTTTTTGCAGGTACGTGCAGGTACATTGATATCATCACACCGCAGTACCGTAGAAAGCCGCTACACAAACCAATACAAAATGCTGCAGCCCATTGATAAAGTTGAGAACTGTGCGGCTATTCGTTTTCAGCACATCAAGGGGAAAATCGCTGCAATAATTCAGTCTGAGTTCGTGGAAGTGTACGGCAACAGCGCAACATCAAATGACACAGAGGTTAGAGGGCCTGAATGTGGAAGAACAATTTGGCAAACCATCTCCCTGTCTCTGAAGAACCGGGAATCCAAAGAGAAGCGGTGGTTCTCGTGCTCGAAAACCGACGTATCATAAAAACGATAGAGTGGAAAAAGTGAAAATTCAGTCCTGATCCACTTTTCAACGTCTTGCACGACATTACGAACATGAAAGAGGTCACCGCCCACCGGGTTCTGTGACTGCACACGCCCTGTCAGAGAGACTAGTCGGCAAACCCAGATGACTTCTTCAGCCACTTAATCACCAGAAATTAGTGCTGGATGTATCGCTATGACCCTGATACAAAACAGTAACGCAAGGAGTTTAAAAATTTGGATTTACCACAGACGAAAAAGGCGAAGGTCCAACAATGAGCGGGCAAGGTGATGCGGAGTGTTACTTGGGACTGCCATGGTGTGGTGCTAGTAAATTGTGATCGTGAGGGGCTGATTTGGAAATGCCTTGCTGTGATACTAACAGATTAAGATCGTAAGGGGCCAACTGTTACAGGAGCAATCAACCGCAAGCTTCTGACGGGGCTATGGGAGGCTTGTCATGACGAAGCGGCACAGGAAGCTGTCCAAGCACGGGTTTTTGCTTCACAACAACGTCCCAGTTCGTTTTGCTGCTGACTGAGTCGTACTAGTTGCTTCTTTGAACTATCAAATTTTGCTTCACTCCCTCCTCCTCCCCCACCCCCATTCCCACTATACTCCTGAATGGGGATCAGAGATTCTTCCTCTTTCCTCATATGGACAAATCGGTGCGTGACAGGCATTTCCCGAATAACGGCGGCGAGTTCTTTTAGAGGTAGAAAATACCGTGAACAGACAAAATACACATTTTTACGATAAAGATCTCCGTCAACTCAGTCATCGTCGCTAAACGTATGCCTCTTTGAAGGGTGAATATTTGGGGAACGTATAACACCATCAGCAACTTTCAAGATCGCAGCATGTTACCGAAGGGTACAGGTTGGAGTCCCGGCATCGAGTACACACGACTTCATACCTCGCACAACCTTAAGACAAAAAATGCAAACAACAACTCAGCTGATTATCCTGAAGCACTCTTTTAATAGACCGTTCAATTTATCGGAAGTAGAAGGGTTACCCAGAAAGTAATGCACCGCATTTTTTCTTCAGCTATTCTTTATTGAACAGAAAGACAATTACACACACGAAAGAATGATGTTTTATCGACATACCCTGTTTTTCCACGTAATCCCCATCCAGTTCTATGGCCTTCCTCAAACGCGAAACAAGGGCGTGTATGCTCTGTCGGTACCAATCCTTGACCTGGTGGCGGAACCAGTGAATCGCTGTGTGAATCACCTCCTCATCGTCCTCAAAGTGTCTTCCACAAATGACATCATTTAATGGCTCAAACAAGTGAAATCCGAGAAGATCAGGTCAGGTGTGTCAAGTGTGATAGTCGTGGATGTAGGGATCCAAACACCTGTCGCCCAATATTCCGATCCACACGTTGATACCAAAGTGAACTTGATCTCCACGGTTGCGGGTGATATGCGGGTTAACCTCACACCAATTGTGGGCATTGTGCATGTTGAAGACACACTCACGATTGAATGCTGCTTCATCCGACCTTATTACGGTGTTCACGAAGTCACCGTTGGCTTCCTGTTCTTGTTGGAACCATTCACAGAATTGCACCTACTGATGGCGATCTGCAGGGTGCAGGTGTTGCGTGAAAGCATAATGATAGGGGTGCAGCCCATGCTCGTGCAGTGCGTTGCGAGACACGCACCTGCCTTGCTACGTTGCGCCGGCGAAAGTGGCCGAGCGGTTCTAGGCGCTTCAGTCTGGAACTGCGCGACCGCTACGGTCGCAGGTTCGAATCCTGCCTCGGACATGGATGTTTGTGATGTCCTTAGGTTAGTTAGGTTTAAGTAGTTCTAAGTTCTAGGGGACTGATGACCTTAGAAGTTAAGTCCCATAGTGCTCAGAGCCATTTGAACCATTTGCTACGCTGCGTGTACTTCACTGAGGTTCTTGGTGTATGACCTCCAAATGGCTTCCTTAGTAGCCGGAGTACGACAAGTCCGTGGACGACCTCTGTCACGCGATGGTGGAAGGAGAGAACCTGACTGCTGAAGGCGCAGCTCCAGACGACGAAACACATTTTTATGTAAATGGCGACGACGAGGACCTAGCAGCATATTCACGAGCAGCAACACTAGCCCGGTTACCATATGAACAAGGACCAGAAGCATATCCACATATTCATCGTTTGTGTATTTCATACGTCTGCCATACTGGTTTAGAGATTTACAATGAGAAAATTCGATACATGTATGCACGTACACTGGAGTCTCTCACGGGCGCGTTACTCCGCTAGCAACTATTCGCTGTCTGGTGGACAGCGCATACAGCATAAACACGCCGTCACTCCTATGCGCTGTTCCACCTAACGCGTATTACCCCTATGACAGATGTTGTTCTTCATGATTCATCCCGATACAGCTACTTGTGAAACGTTCGGTTTCGAATTACGTTGTTTCCCTAACGGTAATAGACATGATGTTTCCACAATCCTATCAATAGAATAATAATAATAATAGTAATAATAATAATGCATTGAGATACGTACTAAACAGCATGCAGTTACCAGACTCAACGTTGAACGGCATGATTAGTGGGACCGTGGAGATAACACATACAAACAGTGACCGAGTTCGGACATTATTCCCAAAGGACGTTGCTAGTCCTACTGGTAAGGCCCTAACGAAACGTAATGGATCTGAACGAGGCAAAATTAATAGTTGGTACTAATCTAAGGGACCATTGGAGGAGGGTGCAAAGAAAACAGGTTTCGCGTCTAGCAGATGAAGTGGTGCGAACAAATTCACGCCCACGACGTGTAAACGGCTTCTTTCAAAGCTGACCAATCTTCCATTTCTACGACTGTAGTACGTAAATGCAAATGTTTTCTAGAGGACTCGCTGCAATCGCTGTTGACGATTAAGATGCCAGATACCGTACCACCTGGACTACATTAAAAAAAAAAAAAAAAATAAAGCACGACTCAGCTGTGCTGACAGAAGTAGTTAGCACACATGTGATTACCGTGTTGCCTGGCTGCCAATCTTCAACGTCCTTTTTCTGCCGGATGTACTCGTCAGACGAAATTTTGTGAGAGACAATTTTCTTTTATCGCTGGCGTGTGAGGAGTCGCGCTGCGAAGCCCGAGTGAGCGAATTTCACTTCACCCTGTAGAAACAAATGAAGAAGTTCATATGGCGGTTAAAAAGATGTGACAAGGGAAGAGAAATAAAAAAATTACATTTCAACCAATTACTTGAATAAAAATAATGATCGAAGTAATTTAGATAAAGGTAGAAAGAAAAGCTTCTGACCTAATGAGATTCGAAGCCTCTACGTCCAATAGGTGAAGCTGTCATCCTACCCATTACACCAAGAAAGCACACTATACAATACCCGTTTTTTAACGTTATTGAGTATCACATAAAGTTCTGAATATTTTTTCGTCAATCACTTGCAAACGAGAGCCCACCATGGTGAATGGCTGCAGATTTTAAAAAAGTCGATCGCACCGCTGGGACCTCTCCTTGTTAGAGTAAATTAATTCTTTGTACGAGGATGAGAAAGGTTTCTAAATGTTTGCGTAGCGTGTAGCTTAGGCGGGACGTGGGTATTATCCCTGCCTTCAGCAAGATGGGTGTGGGAAATCGCCTAAAAAACCACATCCAGGCTGCCCGGCACACCGGCCCTCAGCGTTAATCCGCCGGGCGGAATCGAAGCTGGTCCGGCGCGGCACGACGTCCCGGAAACGGATATGCGTGCGGGTGTAGTCGCGGCGATGTGTGGGGTGCCAGACGAATTTCGCGACGTACAGCTCAGCCGCTTCAATCAGAAAAGTTGTAAAGTTTCTAGTTTATTTTTCGAGCAGCAGTTTTCGACTGTTGATAAAGTCATGCCAGGGAGGATCTGAGTACCAGCAGTGTGACGTTTAGTTGTCAGTAGGATTGTCGTTTCTTTGTGCATTCCAAGAGAAGCCAGTAAGAGAGTTGGGTGTTGGCTATGCTACTGAGGGCATGGACATAGCTAGTAGAGCACAGAGATAAAGATACAGAGAATGATGAATCGTGAATTGTGATTTGGTAAAGATTAATTGGACAAGTGAAGATTATGAGGTAATGATTTCGCTGCACTGCTGCCTGCATATAGTTATGATGTGTCTGAATTACTGAAGATTTTAATGGAATAATTATTTATTCGTTTGAGTTAGTTAGATTCATTGTTCGCACTCGACCAAGAATAAGTTATTACTTCACATGGTTTTCACTCAGAAGTTAGTTTTACCGCTCCTTTACCATTTTCAATAATTGATTTCATGGCAGAGAAATTTTTGTTACGATGGATAATTTTTGTAAAGATCATAGTAATTGTTAAAGAATGACTATCAGTTTTCGTAAGAGGGTTTTTTAAAGGCTAAATTGCTGTCAATCATTTAGCACATTCAGATTCCGTTACCATTCTCTCATGAAAGAATTTCATATTTTCTCACTATTTGTGTCGCTGCATTGCTCTTTGCGGAGCACTGTTAAGATTGACTCATAAGATCTTTCTAGAATAGTTACGTATCATTGCACTGCACTAC
This sequence comes from Schistocerca serialis cubense, assembly GCF_023864345.2. Taxonomy (NCBI): domain Eukaryota; kingdom Metazoa; phylum Arthropoda; class Insecta; order Orthoptera; family Acrididae; genus Schistocerca; species Schistocerca serialis. Next base: position 323,347,983 of record NC_064644.1, read on the forward strand.
GCAAGGCTTTTCTTTCATTGTAGTTTGCTTGCTGCTGCGCTGCATACTTTATGTTCGTCACTTCGAGCAGTACCAAGCTTCCGTTGCTACACGTAAGTCATAAAAGATTGTTAGGGCCAGTTACATTACAATCAGGATACAGTGAGAACATTCAGTGTTAAGCATTGCTTTCAGAAATTGTTATCTGGTTCAGCAGAGGCAAAGTTCAGATAGGACTGAATTTCTTCTCAGAGTGTTACTATCACAGTGCAGTGTTACATTGGCGTGTGTATTATTCAGTGTTAGAAATCTGTTAGTCAGTTATGAGTACGAAAATTTACAGGCCATTTTTACGGAATTGTTTTTGTGATCTGTTCCTTCACAAATATGATTCATGATTTTATGTAGCATTTTCAGTCTGTTAACTTGTGTGTTGGAATTGCAAGTCCCGATTTGTGAAGATCGCTATACTGCATAACAAAATTTCACAGAACAGCTTATTTAATATCTTGTTACGTTTTCTAACGACTTTGGCAAAGCTAATTAAAAATTCATTTATTCAGTTTCAGTTTTGGCGTCTCAAATAGCGTTCCCGTAATTACACCACTTGTGTTGTTCAAGGCAACAACACAGGTACACGAGTAATAAAGAATAACAGTTCAATTTGCTCCAGTTTCAGTTCACAATGTTTACTAAACACTGAAAAGCTAAAAACTTTATAAGCAGATCCGGATTAATTCTTCGCTCTGCTGCACTATCAAACCAATTTAAATAAGGATCGCCAGCCTCGCTTTGACCCTGGAGACAGGGATAAACTTCAATTCAATAATTAAAGCCCTGTAGCTATCTAGCTATTTTCAGGAACTATTCCTATTACGACCACTGGACTGGATTATTTTCACTGCTAACAGTTCAGCAAACCGCCTCCAGCGGGCTACTAACAACGCTCCCCGGTAATCAGAACAGCTAAACAGGAATACAATTCAAAATCAATGACGAAGTAAGACCCCATCGTCGCGTGAAGGAGATCACAGATCTGTATTACTTGTTCAAACCATTAGTTGTCTTGATAATAAACAATAAAATTACAATATACTGATTACCAGTTTCATTAGATTAAAAACCATCTTTAGATCAAGCTTACTAAAGAATCAGTATGCATGTACAATGTTAGCAACAATACCATCGTTACTAAGTTAACTTCTATACCATACTTACTAAATAATCACCATATAAGTACACTGTTGGCCGTAGTAACATCGTTACTAAGTTGCTATAAAGACTATTAAAAAATTTTTACTTAAATCGGAATATTGACACTACGCCACACTCGAATTTCCATGGAACCCATATAATTTCCTGGCTTGATTGAAAACCTCTCCAAATCTGCTTAGTCCACGGAACATCACAGCCAGCTAGCTACTTGGCTCAACAACCTAATTTGATGTCCGTGCCCATCAAGCGTCTACACATTTGCTAAACGGCACACTCGCCCAGAAAACTGGAGTGGTTCAACCCAAAATCCACGCCCGCTCACGGAGACGCACTTTCGCACTCTCTCAGTTTCCCGTGCAGTAAGAAATGACTCCGCTGGTCACGAAAAGGACCATCTTCTCCCGATTTCTGAAATAAACAACGAATACACCACCTTCACTCCGTTGTACACCAGAAAAAAATAACTGGTATCTAAAGGACATCGCCCAGCACGATAACACTTAGGAGCCTTCTACGTCCAGATGAATAACCTTCCCCCGAAAATGAAGAAAAATGCCGTCAACTAAAGGGACATACAATATTTTACATATTCGCAATAAGGGACAGAAGTGAAGAAGATTTATGGTTATACCTAGCAACGCAATACCCCAAACTACAACAAATTAATGGTAACCTTGAAAAATAGGCATTCTTCCTCGTAAGGACTGCAAAGTCAATTCCGAAACAGTATCACCTAAGAAATGACTCAATGGACAATTTCTTACAGGTTTCCATATTGTAGACTGAAATGTGAATGTGTTGAAGAATATATTATTCTTATTCTTATTATTATTATAGATTTTTGCTCTTCAGACAGTGTTTCCGTTGAACGTTACACTTTCTTATTCTTTGTTTCTTCTTTTTCTCTTCCCCAAATCCCTTCATTCTTTGACAATGTTCCTGTTTCCTTTGCCCTGTCCATATTTTCCCTGTTTCCTTCCTATTTTTACTTTAGATTTCGTATTTATAGATTTGGTTCTGAATTTCTCTTTCATTTGTCATTTCCCACCTGATCTTTGTTTTACGTCTGCTTCGTTTTCTTAAAACCACTTGATTTTTTCCTTATTTCCCTCAATTGTTAACTACACAAAACTCCTCTTCGTGTCTTTTTTTGTTCATTCTATCTATGTGTCGATAGAATGTTAATATGGTTTCTGATCATGTCTGTTAGTCTGTCTTTGTGTTCGTATAATTCTTTTGTTGATTTCTCCATTCATAAACCATCTCCGCATACTGCTCCAAAGCATTTTCTGAGGATTTTACCTGCTATTTTTTCTGTGTCTGTGATAGAATATACAGTACGATTCAACTCCCCCTACCGATGTCGTCTTATGCAACACCACACGACAGAACAATGTTATTGGCCTGTTCGAACTGGAGATGTGAAACACGTTGTCAGAATGTTGTACAGTTACTGATAAAGTGTATGAAGAAGGGCGAGTCATGTATTAGTCTTTTCATTGGGTTATATACCAGAAAGTTTTTACTTCCACACTTCCCTTTTTGGTACCTCCTGCTACTCTCGTTGTTTCCGCTGGTGGAACACGAATTATAAGGCAAGTTCCCAACCATTTACGAAAGATTAAGTACTATAAATGGAATAAATTAAGAGACATCCAAAACCTGTGCGACTACACTGATTATATATATAATGAATTCTGAACACTATTAAGGTATATACATTGTGTGCTCTCTATCAAAATCTTTCATTTGCTAACTACATGCCTATCAGCAGTTGTCTTGTATGTTAACCGGGGACCTAGAAACGAAGGAGAGGCTCCGTCCCCGCCGCAGCCGCAGTGGTCCACAACCCCACGATGACTACCGCAGTCCACTTCACCCCTCCGCCGCCCCACACCGAACCCAGGGTTATCGTGCGGTTCGGCCCCCGGTGGACCCCAGGGTTATCGTGCGGTTCGGCCCCCGGTGGACCCCCCCCCCCCCCCAAGGGAACGTCTCACACCAGACGAGTGTAACCACTATAGTAATGGTGGTGTACGCGTACGTGGAGAACTTGTTCACGCAGCAATCGCCGACATAGTGTAACTGAAGCGGAATAAGGGGAACCAGCCCGCATTCGCCGAGGTAGATGGAAAACCGCCTAAAAACTATCCACAGACTGGCCGGTTCACCGGACCTCGACACAAATCCGCCGGGCGGATTCGTGCCGGGGACCAGGCGCTCCTTCCCGCCCGGAAAGCCGTGCGTTAGACCGCATGGCCAACCGGGCGGGCCCCATCAGTAGTTAGTGCCTTCACTAGTTAGAATCTTTTATTTAGCTGCCAGTATTGGCGCTCGCTGTATAGCAGTAGTTCGAGTAACGAAGATTTTCGTGAGGTAAGTCATTCATGAAGGGTATAGGTTATTGTTAGTCAGGGCTATTCTTTTGTAGGGATTATTGAAAGTCAGATTGCGTTGCGCTAAAAAATTGTGTGTCAGTTTAGTGATGATCAGAATAAGTAAAGAGAAAACTATCTGAGTACGTTCAGTTTTACTCAGCTATTTCAGTATCAAATAACGTATAAGTTTGCCAGCACAGTCATTCTTAATTTTCGAAGGGGACGTTTCACATGTGACTCATCGTCAGTGCTCACTTGTATTTTTTACAGTATAATTCCGCTTGATACAGTCGCCCACAGCTCTGAGGAACAACTTAAATCGATTACATTGCCGATGCCTGTCTTTATGCCGTTCCTGATAAAGACGTAGTGAGGGCTGCATGAAATGACATCGGTAGGGGCAGGTGTGTCACCCTGTGTAATTATTTATAAAAAGAGTTTGTTTTCCATTACGTCGTGCTATGTGATGTGGTTATGTGCAAGTGTTAAATGTAAATCAATTCTGAAAGAAAAAACAGATGGCACACGACGTCTACCCACCACGAGGTCTACCGGACGACTACTCGACCTGGCGAGATCCCAAAACACCCAAAGATATTTTTTGAAAGAAATTTTCGCTATTTGACTGTTAATTGTTCACTTATTTTACGCAATCATGATTTCGGCTTTGTAGCGTGCGTGCTGAAATGTTAAGATATGTCCGACCTGTCTCTGACATTTGTTCGTCGAAACAACATATCTCTGTTCTTTCAGACCAACTGTCGAAATTATTTTGCATTTAGATCTTCCGGGACCAGAATGTAGACTTTTCAGTGCTCCTTTCCTGCTCCCACTTACAGCTCCCCTGTAAGACGATGAAAAGTATGTACACAGAGTAAAGTTGTTTAAGAAAAGATTGTATTGAACCAGAGATGATCTAATGTATCGCTGATTGGTGTTACGGTAATGAGTTAGAATAACTTTAGATCGAGAGATGTATGGGGGACTCTCAAGTGTAAAGTCGTGTTGTATCTGATGTTTGCTCGATACATTCTTACTCGCTACAGGCAGTAATGATTTTTTTTTATTTGCAAGATACTATACTGGAAATAATTAAGGCAAAGAAAGTTTTTTTGTTACTAATGCAATGCGCGTATTCATAAGTGATGATTGAGACAGTATACAGCACTCACATGCAATGATTTTGTAAAGCTAATTGTTAATTTATAATCAGTTAATGTGTATGTTAATTGTGAGCATTATTAATTTTCAAAGAGTTAGAGTACAAGTTTTAAAGTTAGTGCCACATTGTTATATACCACAAGTCAACACCAGTTCCCAGATCCATGTCGTTTAAGATTAACTATTTTTCTCAATAAATTATTGTCCCAGTCACATTCGATTTAATTTAAATGTATGCCAAGCAACAATTGCACAATAGCTGTTTGCTAACTATACAATTTAAACCACTAACAGAGATCAGTGGGAACAGTTTTATCATTGCGCTTATAAAGGTTTAGTCCAGGGATAGGATTCACTGAGCACAGGGACCATTATTTACAAATTGATCAAGTTTTGTTATATTACCAGGGCCAATTTCAAATCAATAGTGTTGCATCAGATTCAGTTTTGTTTACGTTAACTCCATGCAGTTTTGGTTTGGCTTAAAGTTATTGACAATTTACATTTCGCAGTCAGAAAAGTTCCGTACGGGGCAAAGCGTATAAGCGACGAGATAAAATACACGTTCACATGTCATTCCTATTTCAAACGTACTTGTTTCTGTGGCGTCAGCGCCAGACACCACACTTGCTAGGTGGTAGCCTTTACATCGCCCGCGGTCCGTTAGTATTCGTCGGACCCGCGTGTCGCCACTATCAGTGATTGCAGACCGAGCGCCGCCACACGGCAGGTCTAGTCTACAGAGACTCCCTAGCACTCGCCCAGTTGTACAGCCGACTTTGCTAGCGATGGTTCGCTTTCTACATACGCTCTCATTTGCAGAGACGACAGTTTAGCATAGTCTTCAGCTACGTCATTTGCTACGACCTAGCAAGACGCCATATTCAGTTACCATAAGTATATCTTCAAGAATGTCTTCTGAACAGATAATATTGTGACTCATGTACCGTCAAGAGCGACGTTCATCATTAATGGATTAAAGTTAACTATCAAACTAATTATGTCCGCTTTCTGAATTCTCATTCCTTGTCATGTCCCAGACCTCACGTCAGTATAGTTCTTCCCTCCTCACGCCAGCCTGCGTGAGCTAAAACGCGTGCACTTCGGCCTCCACTCGTAACACGGTGTTGGCTCTTCTGCTTACACAAAAGTTTCAGTGCTACTTCCTGCCACTACTTCTGTTAAAAAACATCGGCCGTCACTGGAATGCCCCTGGAATCAGCGTACTCGGCCCCTATCGTCACCAATTTAGGACGATTAGTGAAAGACCGACCCATCCACTTCAGGTCGAAAGAAAAATCCCTTCCACCTGCAACTGGAAAATCGGCCCTGGCATCCACACTAGCGCGCAGGACTTGCAAACAGATGCGGTCAGGAAATGATATGTCAACAACGTATGTATGAATCTCTCGATACACTGCACAGAATACTGTATCCTCGGGCTGCACTGACACTGTCCAGTCTAGAGTAAACAGCAGTCCAAAGAGCCCAGCAAAGGAGGAAAATGTGTCTTTTAATAAACTTGTGGCTCTGGCACCCATGTGAAAGAACTTACACCCGTCACGAGCTGCCACTACAGTCGCGGGAGTCGACCAACAGTAGCAACAGAGGTGTAAGCGCCTACCCCTGCAGGCTGGGCGCCTGGGGCTTGCCGGGGCGGCTCGTGCGCCATTGTGGGCTTCGTTAGCTTGGAGGATCTCTCGTCCGCTGCAGTGGCCGGACTAACAGGCGGTCGCGCGGCAGGCATGCGGCCAATCTCTTTTATCTCGCGGAGTGCGAGGTTTTAATCAGCGCGCCGCTCATTAGACGGCGACAGCCCGAGCCGCTGGCCTTGTGCTGTGCTGTGCTCAGCCCTGTACAGTACCTACCGACACACTTTGATGTCGCTCACAGCCCCTGTGGGGCGGCGTGAGACCCATACCTCAGGAGGCGACCTCCTCCTGCCTCACAAACATTGACGTTTCTGTAGCATTCACAACGTGGGAAAACTGCCAACACTGCATCCCGACTTGGATCTTCCTCAAATTTCTCTTTCACTCACAGAGTAGTAGAGATGATGCATATACGAGGGTCGTCCACAAAGTAAGTTCCGTTTCTATTTCTATCCGCGGCAGCGCTACGATCGCAGTTCCGAGCATGCGCAGCAGTTACTCTGACTCAAGGAGAAGACATGTACGCCATTTTTAGATCGCTGCTACCGACGCGTCCTTTGTAGTGCTTCTTTATAATGTTAGCCGTAATTGAAAATGCCGCCGCGTGTGAAATCAGATCTGTGATTCGTTTTCTAAATGCAAAGACAGTTAAACCAAAGGAAATTCATCGGCAAATCTGCGAGGTTTACGGACAAAATGCTATCAGTTAATCAATGGCTACAAGATGGGTCAGACTGTTCACTGGACGTGATCAAGTGCACGATGAAGAACGAAGTGGACGGCCGTCTGTGGTTACTGATGAACTGGTTCGCACAATTGAAGAGAAGATCAAGCACAACCGTAAGTTTACACCTAGTTACCTTGCTATGGAAGTTCCGCAAATCTCACGATCACTCATTCATGAAATTGTTATTGAAAAACTGAAGTTTCGAAAACTTTGCTCAGGTTGGGTACCCAAAATCCTTACTGAACGACACAAAAACGACGGATGGGCAGTGCACTTCAGATTTTGACACCCTGCAATGAAGAAGGCGACGGTTTACTTTTCCCAGATAGTCGCGGGTGATGAAACTAGGGTATCGCGCAGCACCCCTGAAACAAAACGGCAATCAATGGAATGGAGGCACACTTCATCCCCAACAAAAGTTAAGCATGAGCAAATCCAAGCAAATCTTCACACCTCGAAAATTCATGTGCACCGATTTTTGGGACAGAAAAGGCATTTTGCTGATTAATTTCTTACCAAGAGACGAAACAATCAGTGCACTTGGTTACTGCGAGACCATTAAGAAATTGCGCCACGCAATACAGAACACCACCGTGGATTAATGTCAAAAGGTGTTGTCTTTTTTTTCATGATAATACCGGACCTCACAAAGCGAATTGTGACCAAACAACTCTTACAGGAATTTCACTGGGACGCGTTTGATCATCCTCCTTACAGTCCGAACCTCGCTCCTAGCGACTTTCATCTCTTCTCACACCTAAAATCTGTCCTTGGTGGTCAGCACTTCGATGAAGATGAGCTGAAAGAACATGTTACCACATGGTTGAATACACAAGCGGCAACCTTCTATGAAGAAGGCGTACAAAAACTTGTGCCACGCTACGACAAGTGCCTACAAAATTTCGGAAGATATGTAGAAAAGTAGTTTAACAGTTGTAGATTCTTCTACAATAAATATTTTTTTGTATTTGTTTTATATAACCAAATGGAACTTAGTTTGTGGACATACCTCGTATAATTGTAACACGAACGATAAATTCGAGGTTTCCAGGCTCCTACCCAAAGGATTGTCAGAGGTATATGCTGAGTGAGTCCTCCGATCAACCATATCTCTTCATTGACAATCTGTTGTTGATTTGTTACCCAGCCAAATGAGTGCTCAAGCTGATTTGTAGGGTATGTGCGTTTGGAGACATATCTTCTAAGGGAAGAAAAAGACGTCACACAACGAAGGAATCGGTACATGTGATGTACATGTGCAGACAAGCAAATGATTAGAATTTCAGAAACATTGGATGATTTATTCAAGAGAGAGCTTCACAAACTGTGCAAGTCAATAATGCGTACTGAGGGATATCGTGTCAAATTCTGTCTAATTGGAGCCTTAGATTGTCAAAATCCCGGACTGGTTGGGGTGCCTTGCGTATAACGCTCCAGACGTTCTCAACTGGGGAGAGATCTGGTGACCTTGCTGGCTAAGGTAGGGTTTGCTCATCACGGAAGCAAGCGTAGAAACTCTTTCCGTGTGCGGGCTACATTGAGAAGATTCTACGAGAGTCAGTCGAGCTTATTGGGCAGAAATTTGACGAGAAGACCACCGAACTCTTTAGGCATGTCTTGACCTCAACGCATTTTCTGTTTGAAAAAAAAAATGGTTCAAATGACTCTGAGCACTATGGGACTTAACTTCTGAGGTCATCAGTCCCCTAGAACTTAGAACTACTTAAACCTAACTAACCTAAGGACATCACACACATCCATGCCCGAGGCAGGATTCGAACCTGCGACCGTAGCGGTCGCGCGGTTCCAGACTGTAGCGCCGAGAACCGCTCGGCCACCCCGACCGGCTTTCTGTTTAATGGGGAATACTATGAGCAAGCGGATGGAGTCGCAATGGGCAGCCCACTCTCGCCGGTGGTCGCGAATTTGTACATAGAGCACTTCGAGGAGGAAGCCTTGGCGTCATCCAATTGGAAACCTACTTGTTTCTTCCGTTATGTCGATGACACGTTCGTCATCTGACCCCATGGTAGGGACAAGCTCCTGGATTTCCTTACCCACCTAAACTCCATACATCCAAACATCAAATTCACTATGGAGATCGAAGCAGAAGGAAGATTACCATTCCTGGACGTGATGGTCAAGAGAAGAGCTGATGGTACCCTGAGCCACGGTGTGTTCAGGAAGAAAACGCACACCGACCTGCACCTGCACGCAGACAGCTGCCACCACCCTTCTCAGAGGAATGGAGTACTAAAAACACTAGTACACAGGGCGCGCAGCATCTCAGACGCAGAGAATATGCCCCAGGAATTGGAACACATCAAAACCTTGTTCCGAAAAAACGGGTACTCGGAATCTACATCTACATCTACATTTATACTCCGCAAGCCACCCAACGGTGTGTGGCGGAGGGCACTTTACGTGCCACTGTCATTACCTCCCTTTCCTGTTCCAGTCGCGTATGGTTCGCAGGAAGAACGACTGTCTGAAAGCCTCCGTGCGCGCTCTAATCTCTCTAATTTTACATTCGTGATCTCCTCGGGAGGTATAAGTAGGGGGAAGCAATATATTCGATACCTCATCCAGAAACGCACCCTCTCGAAACCTGGCGAGCAAGCTACACCGCGATGCAGAGCGCCTCTCTTGCAGAGTATGCCACTTGAGTTTGTTAAACATCTCCGTAACGCTATCACGATTACCAAATAACCCTGTGACGAAACGCGCCGCTCTTCTTTGGATCTTCTCTATCTCCTCCGTCAACCCGATCTGGTACGGATCCCACACTGATGAGCAATACTCAAGTATAGGTCGAACGAGTGTTTTGTAAGCCACCTCCTTTATTGATGGACTGCATTTTCTAAGGACTCTCCCAATGAATCTCAACCTGGTACCCGCCTTACCAACAATTAATTTTATATGATCATTCCACTTCAAATTGTTCCGCACGCATACTCCCAGATATTTTACAGAAGTAACTGCTACCAGTGTTTGTTCCGCTATCATATAATCATACAATAAAGGATCCTAATTTGTATGTATTCGCAATACATTACATTTGTCTATGTTAAGGGTCAGTTGCCACTCCCTGCATCAAAGGCCTATCCGCTGCAGATCTTCCTGCATTTCGCTACAATTTTCTAATGCTGCAACTTCTCTGTATACTACAGCATCATCCGCGAAAAGCCGCATGGGACTTCCGACACATGGCAGATTAGACGCGCTCTCCGTCACACCACCACAGCACAACCTGTGGAGCCGGATGAAGTCACGGAAGAAGAGGTAGCCACTGCCTTTATTCCGTACAATAGCGCACTATCCGAAAAATCGGCCGTATATAAAAGAAACACCGAGTTAAAACCGTCTTCTGCCCGCCCAATAAAACACGGGCATTACTGGGATGTGTGAAAGATGACCTCGGTTTGAGGAAGGCCGGCATATACCAAATTCCCTGTGAGTGTGGGAAGACTTATATCGGACAAACAGTACGCACCATCGAAGATCGTTGCCGAGAACATCAAAGGCACACTCGACTGAAATATCCAAATAAGTCGGCGGCAGCAGAGCACTTCAAAAATGTCTCTGAGCACTATGGAACTTAACAGCTGTGGTCATCAGTCCCCTAGAACTTAGAACTACTTAAACATAACTAACCTAAGGACATCACACACATCCATGCCCGAGGCAGGATTCGAACCTGCGACCGTAGCAGTCGCGCGGTTCCGGACTGCGCGCCTAGAACCGCGAGACCACCGCGGCCGGCAGCAGAGCACTGTTTGTCCGAGAAACACGAGATGGATTATGAGCATACCAAGATCCTGGCTCAGACATCTAAATATTGGGACAGCGATATAAGGGAGGCTATCGAAATTCGCACCAGAGAAGATCTTATGAACCGAGATTGCGGCTACAATCTCAGCAAGGCTTGGGCCGCGGCATTGAATGTAATTAAGAAGACTCTCAGCAAGAAGTACGAACTGGCGACCAGGGCGGGCGTAGCAACCACATCGACGCTACGACAGATTCTGACGGCCACGTCTTCGCGACCGCCGGCGCGGGGGCGCGGACGGCGAAGAGAGCGGCCCGCGGGGGGAGGGGATTTAAATCGGCCGCTCACCCTCAGGAGCTCAGTTCGTCAGCGCACCTGACGATGGCGACATGTCTGATCGCCGAAATATTGTGCCCATTGGACACTATGAACCGGCAGTATACCCGTGGACTGTTCGAGTCATCAGAGTATTTATCATTATTCTCGTTAATAATATGTTGGAATCATGACGCAAATACACAGTAACACGTAATTCAAGATCAGAAACGGATTTTTTTTAATTTTTTTATTTTTTTTTAAGTGTTATTATATTGGAAGCCTGTGGAGCAACAAGACTGATGTAGGTACAGGACTTGTGGGTCATATAGGTTTACGTTTACAACCGGTTGCGTTTATCGAAGTATGGTTAATAAAGATAATAAGTGTGTAGATGCCCGAGGCCTAAGGTGCTTCTTCTTCTCCTTATTCTTACAGAGTGATGTAGGGCAGCAGTTAAGACGCTTTGTGACGAATATTGCCAAAATAGCCGATCCGACCATCCAGATTTAAGTTTTACATGGTTTCCTCTAAATCAGTTTCCGGAATGTGGAATTGGTTCCCGTCGATCGGGTCACAGCCGATTGATCGCCTTATTCTAATTCAGCCCGCCCTTGAGCTCCTTTTGCAGCAACCTAGCCGTCGACGAGACCTGAAATGACCACCTTCATTGTTCGTTTCATTTCGCTCTTCTTCTTGACATTCTTTTTGCTTTTTCGAAGGCCATACATGGTGCATTAGTTAATGCAGGGTGTACATAAAGTCCGGGAACACTTTCAGTTATTTATCGCACAAGAACGAAACATTGTACAGATATCATACAATGTCATTTTGAGGAGAAAACCTGAAAGTTTTTTTTTTCATGTATACCGCCACAGCGTAGTTTGGTAATTTGTCTATAGTCAGTGCTAGTCGCAAAAACATGACGAGTTCAGGTGCGGAGCAAGCCGTGCTACAGAAGGGGAGGGCTGTTTCATGAAATGACGTTTCCGATCACGAGATCTCTTTCTGTGTGATTTTTTTCTGTGGGGACACATTAAAGATCTGCTGTATGTACCGTCTCTACCACATGTTGTAGCAGAGCTCCGGAAGAGAATACGGGAAGCGACGGCCACAGTCGACGATGCCGTGCTGGGACGGGTAAGGCAAGAATTCGATTACCGTGTTGACGTCCGCCGGGTCACTCATGGTTCGCATATCGAATGTTTGTGAAAAAAACCTTTCAGAGTTTCTCTTCAAAATGCAATATGTATGACATCTGTACAATGTTTAGTTCTTGTGCAATAAATAATTGAAAGTGTTCCCGGACTTAATGTACACCCTGTACTTGTTCTGATGTTCATTTCTGCGGTTTGACTTCCTGTTATACACTATCACTTCGACAAAGAGGGGAGACAAAATGACGTTAGTCATTATGCACGTGTGTGTGGATGCGCTGCTAACCTCCGTTTGAGAACTCGATAATTTGTTTCCCCGACATATTATCTTACTTGTCCGATATTAAATTTTTTTTATTGTTCAAGCATACAGCAACTTAATTTAAGACTGAACTAGGTATTCAGAGGCTCCTTCCGTTTAAAGTATGTCCTTTTTGCGCTTGTCTTCTTGTAGTGCAGTGACGCAACATTAAAAATTTTCTCATTTCCGTTACTGCGGATTTACTGCTGCTCTTCGTTAACAGACGTCGGAAAGGCTAGCAGCATGAAGTGAGACAGATGTAGACACGAGGTTATTGAACTCGAACAACTAACCGGAAAGGTGAGAAAATGTACTTAACAGCGAACTGTTACATAAGAGTGGTGTTCAACCTCATAATAAATACATAATAATAAAAGTGAGGCTTTCATTAGAGGTAATATTACTTCGTAATCGCATTTCCTGTCGTTATATGTGGTATTACCCGCGCATCAGAATACAATGCTTCCATCATACTTGGCTAGGAGTGCTTGAAGCAGCATACGAGTGCAATTACGTGACACTAAATAGTGGTGCATTGTCTCGTACTATTCTGACAGCAAAATCATTCTGGTAAAGGAATGCATCGTGGCATATTGTCGTGTACTAAATTCTATGACACGAATAAAACGTCTACTTTGCATTAACACGCTTTTATTGTGAAGCTCATTCCTATGTCTGCTTCCTTCGCGAAGAAATAATGGAGCCTCTGTGACGACAGCTACTGGAATGATATAGTTTCCCGTCTATTACAGTAATGAGGAAACTTCTGCTGTTTTTAACCCGGCTCTTTCGCGAGGAGAATGCTGCGCGTAGCAGGACGGCCGTCGCTTCGAATGCCGCCCTCCTTTGTCCTCTTAATCCTTTTACATGCCTGGTCCCTGTATAGGTCGCGCTGGTAAATGAGATTATGTTCGGACACTAAGCGAAGGAGAAAAGCTAATCTACCGAGTGGGACTCACTTCCCAGAGGGCTGGATCTCCTTGATGAAGATTACAACCTAATTACTCTATCTCAGATGGATAATTGTTTGTCTCATAACTCTGTGGAACCACTTACGTATACCCTCAGGCCGACTTTGGGACAACTACGGAAACATCGCCTGCTCAAAGAACATATAATTTGCTACCTAAAATGCCTCTTTCAGTTGTATTTGACCAGCTTTTCAGTCAAAAACTTAGGTCAGAGTTTTTTGTGTGTAGGAATGACCTTCGGAAAATGATTGTGATCGCAAGTCAGTGGGGAGTGGATGTCGGAACAATCAGCCGCATGCGGCACTTCCTGGTTCGTGTTAACAACACGCGATGGTTGCGTACAAGTTAAAATATGCTCAATTCGCTCGACGACGCTAAGCAAATAACTCTGCCAGCCGAGCCTGGAGGAAGTATCGTATTTACAAAATTACGATCCGTCTCCGCTTGGTCCACTACTGATACTTCTTGTGCGTTTTGTGACCATGAAATCATTGTAATGTGATTCTTATAACTATAAACTCGCTAGTTTTATGTCCTTCCGATTTGTCATTTATGCAATCTGATCAACAGTATCCGGGCACTTGTTAGTAGCGTTAAAATTAAAAGAACTAAACTCCACCCAAACAGGCCACGGAGGCCCAACGGTACTGACCGGCCACCGTGTCATCTTCGGCCCAAAGGCGTCACTGGATGCTAATATGGAGACACATGTGGTCAGCACATCGGTCTCCCGGCCGTAAGTCAGCTTACGAGACCGGGGACGCTACTTCTCAATTAAGTAGCTCCTCCGTCTGACTCACACGGGCTGAGTGCACCCTGCTTGCCAATAGTGCTCGGCAGACCGGATGGTCACCTATCCAAGTGCTAGCCCAGCCCGACAGCGCCTAACTTCCGCGATTTGACAGAAACCGGTGTTACCACCGCGGCTGATGTCCATTAATATGGGTTGTGTCTACACTTCACCTTTATAACGACGTAAATTCTGGTGGGGAGACTTTCAATGGGGTGTCTGGATGCCTGTGGAAGAATCGAAGGCTATTCTTCCTCAAGAGCCAAAGCCAGAGAATGTAGTGGTGATTGACGCTGGGGTCTGGAGCAAATTCGACGTTCTTACTCATCTTAAAGGTGTTCCATCGCGTTGACATCAGCACTCCGGGCAGGCGAGTCAGGACTGTTATTGCCTACAAAACGTTGCCTGACGTACGCTACTTTATGACAGTGTGCGTTGTCATACTGACACGATCATCGTCTTCGAACTGATCCTCTACTGTATGCAGAGCACAGTTCTGTAAGACGTGTTCACGTCCTTCCTGATTTAGCGTTTTCTAAAGGGCAATAATGATACCATACGTTAAACACGCAAAACACCCCCATACCGTAACACCGCCTCCTCCGAACTTGGCTGTTGGCACTACACATGCTTGGTTCAAATGGCTCTGAGCACTATGCGACTTAACTTCTGAGGTCATCAGTCGCCTAGAACTTAGAACTACTTAAACCTAACAAACCTAAGGACATCACACACATCCATGCCCGAGGCAGGATTCGAACCTGCGACCGTAGCGGTCACGCGGTTCCAGACTGAAGCGCCTTTAACCGCACGGCCACACCGGCCGGCTACTACACATGCTGGCAGGTAACGTACTCTAGTCATTCCTCAAACCCAAACCCTACTATCGGTATACCACAGGGTATAACGTGATTTATCACTCCAAATCACTCGTTTGCAGTCATCTACTGTACAGTGGCGGCGCTCTACACTGTGTAAACGGTCGTGTAGCTTTGACTACAGAAATGTGTGCATTATGAGGAGCTGCTCGATCACTATAACACAATCTCTTAATTCCCTGCGCAAATTCACTGTGCTAGCAGAATTGCTGGTAGAATTTGCCAGACACGAGTGATTCCTTCCGCTGACTTCGTGCCTTTTTTTAGAACCATCCTCCATAGTGATCGACTGTCGTTGTCCGGCATTGCATGAAGTCTGCCTGTTCTTGGTTTAGCTGCGTTTGTTGCTTCACGTTTCCACCTTACAATAAAATCACCAACAGTCGACTTGAGGAGTTTCAGAAGAGTTAAAATGCCCATCTTGCATTTGTGGTCAGGTGTCATCCAATGACTAGTCCACGCTTCATAGTAATCGACCTATTGTGCTTCTTCTGTACTGACGCCACTCACAACTACACAAAACACTGTTCTGAGCACGATTGACACTTGAGACGTATGGAGCACATTGCACAGATGCCGTTCGTGGTCAAATACAACAGTGTTCAAATACAACAGCACAAACATCACGCTTAGCTAGCATCTGCATTTATGTTCAACCGTGCACCAACCCTTCTACTTTTATTGCTTTCGAATATTTACCGTGGCGTTTCATTGCTGGACAGTTAATGCTGGAGCAGGAAGAAAATATTGCGACGCACAGGTATATGTTCGTCGATGGCATTATTTGAAGAGTACATTCGTGAACGTCAACTCCGTTCACAAGAATTTCAAGCGGTCTTAGCAGGAAAAGTTGCTTGTATTGAGCAGCAGGTTTTGAAATGCGTGCGAGAGAAACGTAGCAAGGCTCCCAAATTCCTCGAGGTGTTATCAGAATGAAGGCGCTGGTGGTAAAGAAGAATTTTCCATCAGCAGGCGAGGAATTCAAAGCGAGTAATGGCTATTGTGCCGGGATGACGAAGAGGGAGGGGCTTGCCTAGCGGCCAAGTACAATGGTAGCCCAGCTACTTCCCGCGGTGTTGTATGGGGGAGCTAACTGATTTTCAGCATCAACTAATCAGTCTAATGAAAAATACCGTGGCTTCCGACAAAGAACGCTCAGTCATTTATCTCGACTGTAACCATTCCCGTCAAATCAAAATAAACGGCTGTTTGACGGGCGTTGCCCATATGGACATTGTTTCTTCTTATATAACGATAACTCAAGCAACTAATGATTAGCGATAGTTTAAAAGTAATATTGTTACCCTTTTAGGGTGTCTTAAATATTATATATCAATGAGACAAGTTGTCGGATTGATTGATGAGAGTTCGTGAAATGTAGATAAAGTTGAAGCCTTCTCAAAGTGTATTTTTTTTTCTTTTTCTTCTTACTTCCAGGTTCGTTTTACTGTCGGATAAATATGATGATTGCGCAGGATCGCAGCTGCTGCACCTCACACTGACACGACTTGTACCATGTTATCATACAGCCCTGAACTGGCGAATGGATTGTTAGACGTTGGTCTGTCCAAAAGTTTTCACAATTCGAGCTAGCCCACACGATAGCTGTCATTCACACCTTATTAACCACGAAAATTGAATCTGGGAAGCAGCTTAAACAACTAAGACTCATTAAGACCTTAGATCCAATTGGAGACCCTGTCAGCTTCTCTACTGTATGCCCCGTCAATTCAAAATTTCGAGACTGGATTAATAAAAAAAAAAAAAAAAAAAAAAAAAAGGAAAGTTAAGACAGTTGTCTTACTGCTACAGGTACTCTACGCAGGCTCCCCTCACTTGAGTACAGTGCGTAGAACATTCATACAATCTTGTGAAGCCGTCAGAAAAATGTTTCTTCGGGATGTTATTCAGGTCGCTCGTCTCAATGGCTCCAATATCGGTTATGTCATCAAGGCGTTGACCCTACACTGTCGTTTTGTGGTAGGTTCGTATTGACTACACCGTTTACTGATAGATTCGTACTGATAACACAAAATCTAGTCACCTGTGGTGATTTTTTCTAAGGAAAAAGAAATTGTCTGCCTTTTGCATTTCAATCAAGTCACTGCTGGCGTTCATATTGACGTTGCTTTTGTTGTAGGGTGAAGGTTGTATAGGACAAACTTTGCACACACTTTTCCCTTCTTCAGAACATTCTGGAGAATGTCATGAACACTTGATGTACAGGTGTTCTTCAGTTGCGGTCTGTGACACAAGAACGTTGACACACTGTGGCCGCACATCTTCTATTTAGGACTGCCTGCTCATAAATATGGTTCAAATGGCTCTGAGCACTGTGGGACTCAACTGCGGAGGTCATTAGTCCCCTAGAACTTAGAACTAGTTAAACCTAACTAACCTAAGGACATCACAAACATCCATGCCCGAGGCAGGATTCGAACCTGCGACCGTAGCGGTCTTGCGGTTCTAGACTGCAGCGCCTTTAACCGCACGGCCACATCGGCCGGCTGCCTGCTCATAAATGACTGGTCTGAAAGCAGATCTGTTGTTTAAAGTTGATAGTTCAAACTGCCACCGTATGTATTGCGCTACCGTTGCTTATACGCCAGGAATAAAATTAATCTCGCAACTTTTTAGACGGACAGTCTCTTGACCATAACTTGTCGCACCCATGCCGTTGGTAAAAGTAGATTGGGTTTTTATATTTTTACACATATTTATTTCTACGTTTTTCAGATAACTTTCGAAGAGTACTGTATAGTAAGAATTAAGAGTACTGAAAACGCAAGAAATTCTGAAATGTTACAGGATTCTTTAAAACAGTTTACTTTTCAGTTGATTCTCACTGGGCAGTCCACGTGAATTCGTTAGCGACCTTCTGCGCTGCAAAAACATTCCAACCAGGAAAAGCCTAAAACCTTGACCATCCCTGCTGCTAAGAACAAAGCTGGCATGCTCACACTGTTGTCCAGATACTTGCAGTGTAAAACAGATGCAAAGGAAAGAGGGGGGAAGGGAGAGGGAGAAATCAAACGAAATCCAGTTACTCTGTATAAACAACCACGGGAGACCAAAGGTAAATTATGCCAAAATGCTCAGAAAAATACACCTGAACAACTTTCAAAAAGGCCTTTGATGAACGATTAATTCCGAATTGCACTTCATTTCGGTTGTTGTTTAATGTGTATTTAGAAAAGCCAACGAATGAAAGCTGTGAATCTATACAAACGTATGTATGTAAGTAAGTACGTATGTTCCTCTTCTCCTCCTAAATAAGTGGACCGATTTCAGCCAAACGTGGTACACATATCCCGTACTGTCAGGCAACAATCGCAGTGCGAGTAAGAATCCTTTACCCATCATAGTTCAGGAGATACGACGCCATAAGGAATGAGACACGTGAAAAACTGCTGCATCATGCACGAAGTTAAAATTTTTTTACTTCTGTACTACAAATTGTATTCGCAATAAATTTCGCAGACGGTATTTACATACGACGCTAAACGCACCTAAAAAATTGTGTCACTGCATGACTCATCGATCGGGAGATATGACGTCATAAATACGGAGATGAGAGAAAAATATGCCGCGTCATGCATGAAGTTTTAATACATCTATTGTGTAGCACCATGACATTCTTACAGACGCGTCAACATAACGAAATCCCTCACACGTGGCAGGGCTTCTGACAGCTTTCAACTGCGAAGCGCAAACTGATGTATACGAAAAAAATAACCGCCTATGGAACTATGAAGAAGCGTTGCCATAGAAAAGTTCATAAAATCGCGTTCTAGACATGCGGAATAGCAGCTTCCAGCTCACAGAAACACTATATTTCTTAATTTGCGTACTCTGATTAGACATCTGTACATTATGCAATTTTTTTATGACTGCTTCATAATTCTAAACGTATTTTCAGGAATAAATGGACATGAATTTTTTTCCATAGCACACTGCGAACACAGTTCATTTTTTGTTTTCGTTTCTAATAGAAAAGTGGAAGAATGAATACCCCCGCCACCTAGTACGAAATAAAAGTTCACGAGGTACAAAAATCAACAATTAAGTTCGTAGATTCACAATGTATTCACATTTTTGTAGCGGAATGATTTTTGAGTTGAAGTTTTTCCCATTCTGTGCACAACGGATACTCAAACACCAAGTGCTACAGCTGACACGCCTAAGATACGGGCCAGTGGTAGAGCCGAAGTTTTGAAATTATCCTGTCACACTTGCTGGACCAACTAAACTAATCAAGTTTATCCGATGGAAGTTGTTTGCGGATAGTTGGCTCGTATCCTCTGTTCTTGTAGTGAAGCATCCAGATGCGCGATTGTCACTGGGACGTTGTTGCGTGTACAGCGGATGTCCCTGGGATAAACACGGGAACTGAAATGGAAACCTTATCTCGTGGGTAGCAGCGCAGTGCTGGCTCCAGGTGGCTGTTACGAGGACGGGGTAGGACGGACACCTGTTGGTTGTCTGAGTCGATAGTATTCGCATCGCCCAACACCGTACGTGCTCTATTGTCCTTTTATGTGCTTGGTAGCCCCTAGACTCGAGAATATTAGGAAGATTGGGGCTTAAAGTTCTGCCAATAAGAGGCCATAAAAAGTACAGGGTGACCCAAAAATCCGTTAACATTTGAAAATACACTGATTCACGTCATAAAGTAGGTAGACGGATAAAACTTGACACACATGCCTGAAATGACAATAAGTTTGACTGAAACCAGAAACGAGAGCAAAAAATAGCTAACAGATGGCGCTGGACAGCAACACGTCAGTGAAGCCGTATGAGAACGCTCACACTGCAAAATTTAAGATACCGAAAGTCCTAGAACTGTCGTGGAAACCGCACTGCATGGCGAGATAGTTACGATGTGACGTGGATTTATCACATCAATCGTGACAGGACCTTATTTCTTCGAGCGAATACGGGGTGCTGGTTCTCAGACTGTCAGCGTGAAGAGTGCGAGGTACACCACTATGTGACAGAATCGCATCATCTCTAACCTAGCTGACGGCCACCTGCTTGAAAGTACGACCTTTATGGAGGATGGCGGTCCACCCCGTATTGCTACACTTGGAGAGATCTCTTGCGCACACCGTTTGGTGAGTATCGCGTGTTGGGCCGCCACTTCCGTCATGATTGGCCTTCCAGGTCCCCAGACTTCAGTCTGTGTAATTAATGATTGTGGGTAGAGTTGCGCTCTACCAAAACTACGGTTCGGTACTTTTGGTGCCGTACATAAATGACGCAGTTAATGTTAAGAATACCGGTAGTACTGCTAGGGAAAGAAAGATAAGTAAATGTGATTGTGAAGAACGGAGCGTCGACCATTTTTCTTTGTTTTTTGTTTAGTCGTTTGTTTTGCACATAGCTAGAACCGCACATATTCAGTGATAGTCCACTGCGTACTTCATGTCCTTATAGAGAATAAATCGCATTTTATAAGTAATACAAATTAGTTGATCGCATAACTTCTGCGCTTTTATGATACTAAAGCGGTTACAAGTACAGTTTACATGCATAAATATATTTTAAAAAATCTTTACAATTCTTGTGGGCTCAGTGGAACGTTCTTCATCATGTTCAAAGGCAAGAGTTTCCTGTTATTATTGATAAATGCGAAAGTTGTTTATGAGTAACAGAAACACGTTTTATATAAACTCGACGAAGTATTGAAACGATGTTTGATATATTTTTGTTTTTAGTTTTTTTAATTTTCTATATTTTGAGGAAATTTAGTTTTTAGTGCTATACGATAAATCTGTATTTTTTCTACAGGATCCCTCGGTTTCATGTTACTAATCAACAGCTTTCGAATGAAACCAGAATTGAACATCGATGATTTCAATTTTGCGACAAAAACTGTTTATTTTCAAGTAATAGACAGGACGATAACGATGTAGAACAAAAATGTTCCATAGGTTACGCTGCCCTTTGTATATCCTCACTCAGTTTCTAGACGGTTCACCGCTTCCGGTTACTAGGAAAATCTAGTTAGACACTGATCACATACGTAAACAAAGTGATCGATATGACGAACAGTCCGACAGGTATGCAGCACAGACATCTAAGATACAGGTAACGAGGGCAAGATCTTAACTGACCAGGGCCACTAGGAAAACTATCGTACTGCAGACTTGCTTATATGGTCTATTGTAGCCTACGGTAGTTTTACAACTCTAGACGTGATATTACGTGAAGACGCTAATCTACCACGATCATCTGACTTAATTAGGAATGCTAAAAGATATCCGACGGCAATTTCTCACCATGCCTACTGATATGTTGTATAGTGCTATTCACAACATTGCCCCTTGATTACAGGTATTATTGATGAATGATGGAGCTGTTATATAGAACATAGTCTTTGCTAAAAATCAATTTTAATGATACAAAAGCGATAATTAGCATATGACTGCCATCTGTTCGTAATTTTGCGCAATTTTTTGGATTCTATAAAAAAAATTTTAAAATGTGTGTGAATTCCTAAGGGACCAAACTGCTTAGGTTATCGGTTCCTAGACTTACATACTACTTAAAGTAAGTTAAACTAACCTATGCTAAGAACAACACACACACACACGCCCTAGGGAGGACTCGAACCTCCGGCGGGAGGGGCCACGCAGTCCGTGACATGATGCCTCAAACCTCGCGACGGATTCGATAAAACCCCATGTCACTTCAAGCACGTGTGTCAATTTGTAGCTCTCTACCAACTTTATTCCGTTAAGCATTTCGTTTGGTATTAGAGTGCTGACAATGTGGATGTGTGAATTATTTTGATTTGATTGTGCAAATGATTCCATTTAGTTGGCGGGTCGCTGGAGAGTAGTGGAGGCAGCCAATTTTTGAGGACCGACGTTACATGGAATTTTAATGAATATAAAGTGTGAAATTAATGCAGAAGATTGATTAGTGGGTGAAACGAGAGGAGGAATATCAATCTTTAATATTGATGAGAAAGATAGTAATAAGGAGTTGTTCAGGATGTAATGCTCAGATTTAAGTGGTTCTTGTGATTTAAGGTAATAATCGATATGAAATACAAGAGATAATTATTATTGTACCATATTTCATCCAAATTTTCGTGTTTTTTATAGTAATTTTCCAGAATGACACCGTTTCATCCAAAATTTTGTAGTTTTCACGGGTAACATTCTAGAATGACACTAATTAGTGTGAAAACAGTACTAAACAATTGTGACGAATGCCAGTGGGAACTGAAACTGTTAGGGCTGAAATGTTTATCTAAGTAAAAGTATCTTGTTCGCAGAAACATTGCACTCTGGGCACAATGGGCAGAAACTGTCAATGACACCAGAGCCATCATGGACAACAACTGAACAGGCTTCAGCTGCTCAACACTTCCTGATACTACCAAACCTGACTGACTGCTCGGTCCCAATTTGGTAAGTTGTGCCCCTCTGCAAATAGGGGTTTCAATTATTTGTTTATTTCATAGTTCTCTGATTTTGAACATGTTTCTTTGTCTATTTAGTACTATTAATTAATCGCTTTTGCTGTTGATGTTTGTGGCCGAGCGGTTCTAGGCGCTTCAGTCCGGAACCGCGCGACCGCTACGGTCGCAGGTTCGAATCCTGCCTCGGGCATGGATGTGTGTGATGTCCTTAGCTTAGTTAGGTTTACAGGAAAAAATAGAGAGACCATTGAGGAAAACAGAAGCAGCTTTAAGAATATCAGGAGCACAGATGGTAAACCGATTCTGAGTAAAGAATGGAAGAGTGAAGAGTGCAAGGAATATTTATACAAGTGAGATGAACTTAAAAGAAATATAATAGAAAGGGAAGTGGATGTAGATGTAGATGAGATGGGAGATATGATACTGCGAGAAGAATTTGACAAGGCTCTGAAAGATCTAAGTTGAAACAAGGTTCTGAGAGTAGAGGATATTCCTTCAGAACTACTGATAGCCTTGGGAGAGCCAGTCATGACATAGCTCTTCCATTTGGTGTGAAGTATGTATGAGTCAGGCGAAATACCTTCAGACTTCAAGAAGAATGCGGTAATTAAGCCTGCAAAGAAAGCAGTTGCTGAAAGATGAGAAAATTACCGAATTATTAGTATAATAAGTCATGGTTGAAAAATACGAACACGAATTCTTTACAGAAGCCGACCGCGGGGAAGATCAGTTTGGATTCCGAAAAAATATAGGAACAAGCGAGGTAATACTAACCTTCAACTTATCTTAGAAGATAGTTCAAGGAAAGACAAGCCTGCATTTTTAGCATCTGTAGACCTAGATTAACGTTTGATAATATTAACTGGAATACTCTCTTAGAAATTCTGGAGGTAGCGGTGGTAAAATATAGGAAGCTAAACGCTATTTACAACTTGCGCAGAAAACAGACAGCAGTTACAAGAGCCGAGAGCCATGGAAGGAAAGCAGTGGTTGAAGAGGGGGTGAAATAGTGTTTTAGCCGATCCCCGATTTTATTCAATAGGTAGGTCTACATTGAACAAGCAGTAAAGGAACTAAAGAATAATTTGGAGTGGGAATTAAAGTTGAGGTAGAAGAAATAAAAACTTTGAAGTTTGCTAATGGCACAGTACTTCTGCCAAAGACAGCAAAGGGCTTGGAAGGGCACCTGAACGGAGTGGACAGTATGTTGAAAGAAGGATATAAGATGAACATCAACAAAAGCAAAACAACGACAATAGAATGTAGTCGAATTAAATCAGGCGATGCTAAGGGAATCGGATTAGGAAAGTACTTTAAGTAGTTTTGCTATTTGGGCAGCAAAATAACTGATGATGGCCGAAGTAGAGAGGATAGAAACTGTAGACTGACAATGGCAAGAAAACCACTTCTGAAGAAGAAAAAATTGTTAACAACGAATACAGATTTAAGCGTAAGCAAGTATTTTCTGAAACGTGGACGACATATAATTTAGATAAAAATAGAATAGAAACTTTTGAAATGTTGTGTTACTGAAGAATGCTGAACGGGTCCATCACGAACTAACGAGGAGATACTGAATAGAAATGGGGAGACAAATTTGTGGCACAACATGACCAAAAGAAGGGATCGGTTGATAAGACACGTTGTGGGACATCAAAGGATCACCATTTTAGTGTTGGAGGGAGGTGTGGACGGTAAAAATTGAAGAGGGAGACCAAGAGATGAAGATAGCAAGCAGATTCAGAAATATGTAGGTTGGAGTAATTATTCGTAGATGGCGTAAGTTTGCGAATCTCTTGTAGACCCCTGTTCACTAGTCTTGGTATTCTGACATTGGTCTCTCAATACACACATTCTTTATTGTCGTTTCTTGTTAACAATATCAGCTGACTCCCAAGAATTAGCAGCTTTCACTCAGTTAATACTAGGCAGAAATCCAACCTGCATTTGGATCGCACTTTCTTGACTCTTGTGCAGAAAGGCGTGTAGTATACTGCTGCATCCATTTTCAGTAAGCTACCACAAGAATTCAAAAATCTTAGTTTTCAAATCGAAACTGAAGAGTTTCCACATTGGTCACTGCCTTTATCCTGTTGGGGAGATCCTTGAAAAATAAAGCTGATTCCTATGCTATATTGATGATTACGTTTACATAAACTTATGACATTTGGGTTCATAAACATTTTATTTTAACTGTTATTACGTTTATGTTGTAATTTCGTTTATGTTGTAATTTCATGTACTGACACGTTCCATGACCTTGGAGGCTTGCTCTTCAATTTGGTTCTACGGAACTAGACGTGTTAAATAATAAAATAAAATGAAATAAAATAAAATAAGAGGCTTGCACAGGTTAGAGTAGCATGGAGAGCTGCATCAAACTAGCCTTCGAACTGAAGACCACTACTGCAACACCAACAACAGGCTTTGAAATTCAGACGCTTGTGCAACACGCGCCATACTTTTGACTGCGACGCATTCACTTCTGTGCTGGCAGTTCGCGTGGATTTTCTGGAGCTGCTTTCGTATATCGTACGAATGTTCCCCACCACTTCACTCCTGACAGATGGCCGTCCTATGGTTTTCTTCATGCATACATATGCTGTCTCCTCGGTTTGCTTTGCCTATCTGTGAATCTTCTGACTGTGTGGTGCCACTTTACCAAACTTGGTCCCAAATGTCTTTGAACAACGATTATTGATGATGTTTTGCGAATTCTGTGACAAAGCTCCTTTTCTATTGTGAAAGCATGCATTTAGATCACTAACGCCGGTGATGACCAACAGCGGCAACTTTTAATTGTTTCAGTCTATATGTGTATTTATGAAATAAAGTCATTACTGTAGTCACAAGTATAATTTATTTTTGTCCTTTTCATCTTCAAGCACCTTGTATATTGCCGTCTTGCGGAATTTTCAGGTGTAAATTTATTCGTACAACGATGGTGTACAACAGCTCTGTCTAAACTAGGGCGAGTTTATGATGACTTAACGGGGTTATGTTTATACTAAATTGCATCTACAAAGAATAAATCGACTGCTTGTGAGACATACACTATAGTAAATGCACTTACAAGTGCCACAGAGTTACGGAAACACGTTCTACAGGAATCTTCCTATCGTTTGCGCCGAATTTAGCGTGGAGTGTTGTGTGACCTTATCGCTCACAGCAGAGTGTCTGCCTTGTCGTCAGCGGTCTGTGATTCGTGTAAACAGCAAACACAACTGCTTGTCCAGGATATCACTGTTTTCCTTGCTGATGGCATAGAGAACAATGGGGAGCTGAGTTGCGAAAAAGCTGATGGATTGTCTGTGACTGCGGAGTTCTCTCTGTGGCAGCATTGGATTACATCCGTCGATGTTGTTAAGCATTACACTTATATTGTCGATAATTAGTATAAAATGCTACAGCTGTTCAGAACAGAGTAATAAAGTGTTAGCCTCGATAATCTACAACAACGTAAAATCTCTATAAAACACAGGGTTGTCTGCAATCGACATAACATAAATTACGCAGAAGTATATTAAGTTTAAAATATAGACCACCACACCCTTACAGAGTGAATGATAAAAGGAAGATAATCGGGATATCCATGAAATTTATCTATTTCAATATTTAGCATGTGCAACGTTTCCTGAGCCGTCTTCCATAGACGTTACGGACGATAATCTTGGATTTGCCAGTAACAATCTGCATTGTTTGACTGAGTTGAGTATACAGGGTGGTCCATTGATCGTGACCGGGACAAATATCTCACGAAATAAGCGTCAAACGAAAAAACTAAAAAGAACGAAACTTCTCTAGCTTGAAGGGGTAAACCAGATGGCGCTATGGTTGTCCCGCTAGATGGCGCTGCCATAGGTCAAACGGATATCAACTTCGTTTTTCTAAATAGGAACCCCCATTTTTTATTACATATTCGTGTAGTACGTAAATAAAAATATGAATGTTTTAGTTGGACCACTTTTTTCACCTTGTGATAGATGGCGCTGTAATAGTCACAAACATTAGCCTCACAATTTTAGGCGAACAGTTGGTAACAGGTAGGTTTTTTAAATTAAAATACAGAAAGTTTGAACATTTTATTTCGGTTGTTCCAATGTGATACATGTACCTTTGTGAACTTATAATTTTTTGAGAACGCATGCTGTTACAGCATGATTACCTGTAAATACCACATTAATGCAATAAATGTTCAAAATGATGACCGTCAACCTCAATGCATTTGGCAATACGTGTAACGACATTCCTCTCAACAGCGAGTAGTTCGCCTTGAGTAATGTTCGCACATGTATTGACAATGCGCTGACGCATGCTGTCAGGCGTTGTCGGTGGATCACGATAGCAAATATCCTTCAACTTTACCCACAGAAAGAAATCCGGGGGCGTCAGATCCGGTGAAATGGTTCAAATGGCTCTGAGCACTATGGGACTTAACTGCTGAGGTCATCAGTCCCCTAGGACTTAGAACTACTTAAACCTAACTAACCTAAGGACATCACACACATCCACGCCCGAGGCAGGATTCGAACCTGCGACCGTAGCGGTCGCGCGGTTCCAGACTGTAGCGCCTAGAACCACTCGGCCACTCCGACCGGCAGATCCGGTGAACGTGCGGGCCTTGGTATGGTGCTTCGACGACCAATCCACCTGTCATGAAATATGCTATTCAATAACGCTTCAACCGCACGCGACCTATGTACCGGACATCCATCATGTATGAAGTACATCGCCATTCTGTCATGCAGTGAAACATCTTGTAGTAACATCGGTAGATCATTACGTAGGAAATCAGCATACATTGCACCATTTAGATTGGCATCGATAAAATGGGGGCCAATTATCCATCCTCCCATAATGCCGCACCACACATTAACCCGCCAAGATCGCTGATGTTCCACTTGTCGCAGCCATTGTGGATTTTCCGTTGCCCAATAGTGCATATTATGCCGGTTTACGTAACCGCTGTTGGTGAATGACGCTTCGTCGCTAAATAGAACGCGTGCAAAAAGTATGTCATCGTCCCGTAATTTCTCATGTACCCAGTGGCAGAACTGTACACGACGTTCAAAGCTGTCGCCATGTAATTCCTGGTGCATAGAAATATGGTATGGGTGCAATCGATGTTGATGTAGCATTCTCAACACCGACGTTTTTGGGATTCCCGATTCTCGTGCAGTTTGTCTGCTACTGATGTGCGGATTAGCCGCGACAGCAGCTAAAACATCATCGTTTGTTGCAGATAGTGGCTGAACACTTTCTCCTTCCTCAAATATCGTAACTATCCGACGAACGGTCCGGACACTTCAATGATGTCGTCCAGGATACCGAGCACCATACATAGCACACGCTCGTTGGACGTTTTGATCACAATAGCCATACATCAACACAATATCGACCTTTTCCGCAATTGGTAAACGGTCTATTTTAACACGGGTAATGCATCACGAAGCAAATACCGTCCGTACTGGCGGGATGTTACGTGATACCACGTACTTACGTTTGTGACTATTACAGCGCCATCTTTCACAAAGCGAAAAAAGTGGTCCAACTAAAACATTCATATTTCTTTACGTACTACACGAATATGTAATAAAAATGGGGGTTCCTATTTTTAAAAAACGCAGTTGATATCCGTTTGACCTACGGCAGCGCCATCTAACGGGCCAACCATAGCGCCATCTGGTCTCCCCCTTCAAGATAGACGAGTTTCGTTCTTTGTAGTTTTTCCGTTTGACGCTTATTTCGTGAGATATTTGGCCTGGTCACTGTCAATGGACCACCCTGTATACCAGCTAAGTGAGGCTGTTATTTATCCAGACCGGCTGCAACACTCTGCCTTTGAGTACACAAGGCCGAGGGCGGATGATCATTAGGTCGAAGCTGCGGTACCACGTAATTTTTTGCAGAATATTATTTCTTGAGCTCAATTTAGCTGCAGTCTTTATGTCCAATTCTTGGTTGGCTGTACTATTACTCTGATAAAAGCAAGTGGATTCAGTTTTGTTTGGGATCATTTGAAGTCTCCATTAACGAAAGTATTGTCTCATTTTACGTAGGTAACTATAATACTCTGTAACTACGAAATATGACCTGAAAATGGGTGACATTGGCGAAACCAGTGACTTTTAAATACAATCAGCGATCGACAGACAGAAAATAAGCCTATTTTTATAAATATCGCGGATAACTCCCTGTAATAAATATGTTCAGATTTGATTACATTCCGAATTACTGATGGATTTGTCGTTGGTTCTCCAAGAATTTCGTATAATTTTTCGTGTTGCTTTTATCTCATCAGAGACGGACGCTATGTATAAACATAGTCCACGGCCATTAATCAAGTTTATGATAAATTAAAAAAAGAAAATGTAAGTCGCATACGGAATTGTTGTCTAGGATATCTCGCACAGTGGATTCAGCGGCCTGTGGGTCAGGGTGTCCTTCCTCCTCACACGCCGACTCCTGTCCTTCAGGATGTAACTGAATTGTATCACACTTAGTCAGAGTGTAGCTGGGTATTATGGACGTGTGTAAAGGACACAAATATGTTTGTGTTGTATGATGATGAGAAGGAGGGGATCAAGGTGAAACCTGATGTCGGCACATGGCTGCTCTTCTCGAATAGGACCAGGGGGCCTTCGAGCTTAACGTCCGCATCCGACTGGCGGATCACTAGCAACAGCGTCACATGTAAATACTTGTTTTGTAAATAAAACTGCCTTTTCCTGCTGCTACTTACTTTATTTATCCCACACACGTTTCGCCTTCTCCTGTTCTAAGGCATCATCAGTGGAATCTATAACGATACAGTTTTGTTAGTTACAGATTATCAAACAGTTCACTTCGCGATTTTTTGTAAAAAAATAATTACTTACGATTTGCTGATCGGCGTTCCCTCACATCTGGTCTGGAGGTCGCACTACCAGTGCAGTGGTAAAAGTGGTAGTGCGACCTCCAGACCAGATGTGAGGGAACGCCGATCAGCAAATCGTAAGTAATTACTTTTTTTACAAAAAATCGCGAAGTGAACTGTTTGATAATCTATAACTAACAAAACTGTATCGCTATAGATCTCACTGATGATGCCTTAGAACAGGAGAAGGCGAAACGCGTATGGGATAAATAAAGTAACTAGCAGCAGGAAAAGGCAGTTTTATTTACAAAACAAGTATTTATATGCTTGCTCCGGAGGATGGCCACACAACAAACTTGAGCGTCACATGTCATCACTTCACGAGATCGTGCAGAGAGGTTTGGAATGTAATCCAGGACATTGGCGTAAAGATGGTCAGGAACTTTACACCATCTTCTCTCCTCTCCTTGCTGGCCAGGTACTGGCAGAGAAAATTCCATCCATCACCAGGAATTGAACGAGCTTATTTCCGAGTCGCGCGCCACCGCACAGGTTTTAGTGACCTTAGCTAAGCTTCTTCCTCTGTTTCCTCGTCGTCTTTCGTCGTCTGGGAGAGATCGGTTCTGTAGAATTGTCACAAGACGTTTCTGACAGCCAATCTATCAAAACATTTCTCAGTTTTTAGTTTTCCGTACATCAATCGGTAAAAACGGAAAAATGGTTCAAATGGCTCTGAGCACTATGGGACTCAACTGCTGTGGTCATAAGTCCCCTAGAACTTAGAACTACTTAAACCTAACTAACCTAAGGACAGCACACAACACCCAGCCATCACGAGGCAGAGAAAATCCCTGACCCCGTCGGGAATCGAACCCGGGAACCCGGGCGTGGGAAGCGAGAACGCTACCGCACGACCACGAGATGCGGGCTAAAAAAAAAAAAAAAAACAAAAAAAACAACAAAAAAACAAAAAAAAACGGAAACCTTGTAAGATCACTTTACTGTCCATCTGTTTCTCTGTCGGACTGCTACAAACCCCTTTTTTTTAGAAACGGGAAGACGTACCAAGTTGAAATTTATGCCGCACACCAAGGCTATGGTTCCTTGTAAGTCAGTGCAATCTAAAGATACGGCCATTTATGTCACACATTTTGATATTCGCAAACTCACTCATCAAAACCCTCTGATCCAGAATCATGAAATTTGGCGAGAACGAAGGTTTCAGTGTACAACTAAAGGGAAAATTCGAAAATTGGAAATCTATAATTATAACACACTAATTTTTTTTATCATTTGCTAACCAACTGTCTGTCCGTCCGTTTCTTCTGAACGGATAGAGGTATGAAGTTGAAAACTATGTCGCACACTAAGCTCTACGGTCCGTTGGTGGTGTGCGAAATTGAAGAGTCTAAGTCAGTGGTTCCCAACCTAGGTGTAATTACCTCCCGATGGGTAAAATAAAACTTTACGACGTATAAAAACTGAAAGATTCGATTCTGTTTCGGTCACGGAACTAAATTATTTTCAAAAGATCACTAGTGTTATCACAATTTTGTAAGACTCATATTGATTATATAAGTTATCAATAAACACTTTTTCTTCATTAGCAGCATTAATCCTCTGCAGGTTACAGGTTCCTCACATAGTCCACCCACTACACATATATGTTGTGCTTTGTCTTGTACATTGCTGATGATAAAAGTAAGACAGCTGGGTGGGGTGGCCATGCGGTTCTAGGCGCTTCAGTCTGGAACCGCGCGTCCGCTACGGTCGCAGGTTCGAATCCTGCCTCGGGCATGGATGTGTGTGATGTCCTTAGGTTAGTTAGGTTTAAGTAGTTCTAAGTTCTAGGGGACTGGTGACCTAAGAAGTTAAGTCCGATAGTGCTCAGAGCCATTTGAACCATTTTAAAAGTAAGACGCACACGTGACAAATGCTAAATTGTAGGTAGAACCTGCAGTAGTCCAGAAATTGCTTCATTACTGTCTTCGAAGCAGATAAATGAAATAATTGACGACGGCCGCTATGGCTGAGCGGTTGTAGGCGATTCAGTCCGAAACCGCGCTGCTGCTACGATGGCACGTTCGAATCCTGCCTTGGGCATGGATGTGTGTGATGTCCTGAGGTTAGTTAGGTGTAAGTATTTCTAAGTGTATGGGACTGATGACCTCCGATGTTAAGTCCTATAGTGCTTACCAAAAAAAATTGACAGCACGACACAACAATAACTACGTAAGGCTGTACATAGTATTATTATTATTATTATTGTTATTAGACTGGTTAGACACACAGCATTAACAGCCTGAAGTCCTCCAGTTTGTGACACGTCAGAAGTAAGAAGTCCAGCAAACATGTGATTGACAAACGGTAAGTATAGTGCACACATTTGAACTTGGTTGATGTTAAATAGGGTTGCAGTATACAGGTCAAGCAAATGCTGAAATGAAGAAGAGTAATGCAGGAGAAGTATGTTTTGTAGCACAAACTGTGGGCATTTAGCTTTCTAATCTGAGAAAAAAATGTGGGTAGCGCTATCTTTCATCATTCAATCTAACGCTTCCCCGTCACACACACACAAACTAAATGTCATTCATCTTTCATCATTTTAAAAATAAAAGTGTTCCAAGAAGAAAAGTCTTTCATTCTACAGTTTAGTTGGGTGCTAAAGTTGATGCTGTGGAAGGAGAGGAACAAATAGTAAGGGAAGAGGGGTACTAACTAATGTCTGATTGTAATGTACTCAGGGGTAATGTTCTAAGAAAGGTTGAGAACCACTGGTCTAAGTCAATTCAATCAAAAGATACTGCCACTTATGTCACATATTTTGAAAATCGCTAACTCACTTATCAAAAACTATATAATACTTTACGAGACCTAGAATCATGAAATGTGGCAGAGAGCAAGGTTTCACAATACAAGTAAAGAAATAAAAATCAGAGAATCAATAATCTGTAATTCTATCACACGGGAAAAATATTTGTTTTTCATTTGTTATCCGACTTTAAACTTAAAACGTTCTCGAAAATCTTGGAATTCCCCGGATTGATATCTTGCTAGTATCCATGTCGACAACAGGAAAAAAATCGTCGAGATTCTCGATTCCCTGAATGGATGACCTGTCTCTACATAAATAATTACGTTTGTACTGAACCCTCAGAGCGCCAGTCTTACTAACACCTGACCATTCATTTTATTACAGTGTGTGGGGCTGCACCCTGAAAGGACGCGCTGAGCTACCGCGGCGGCCGGCTACGAAGGCTGGTTACGATAAAGCGTTTTGTTTACGCAACATTCTGTTTCGTTCTATTAGTCGAGTAAAATATTACTGCTCCTGGGAGTGAAGACGCTCCGGTCGGCTTATCGCGAGTGAGCGAGTGACCGAATTCGATAGGTTCCTCTCAGAGTATGCTGATGAAATAGCTCCATATTTAGCACTTATATACAACAACTCGCTCACAGAACGACACTTACCTAAAGACCGGAAAATTGCTCAAGTCACATCAATACCCAAAAATGGAAGTAGGAGTAATCCGCTGAACTACAGGCCTATATCACTAACGTCGATTTGCAGTAGGCTTTTAGAACATATACTGTATTCGAACATTATGAAGTACCTCGAAGAAAACGATTTATTGACACATAGTCAGCACGGATTCAGAAAATATCGTTCTTGTGAAACACAACTAGCTCTTTATACTCATGAAGTAATAAGTGCTATCGACAGGGAGTGTCAAATTCATTCCATATTTTTAGATTTCCAGAAGGCTTTCGACACCGTTCCTCACAAGCGTCTTCTAATCAAACTGCGTGCCTACGGAGTATCGCCTCAGTTGTGCGACTGGATTCGTGTTTCCCTGTCAGAAAGGTCACAGTTCGTAGTAATAGAGGCAAAGTCATCGAGTAAAACAGAAGTAATATCCGGCGTTCCCCAACGACTAAGTGTTATAGGCCCTCTATTGTTCCTGACCTGTATTAATGACGTAGGAGACAATCTGAGTAGCCCTCTTAGATTGTTTGCAGATGATGCTGTCATTTACCGTCTTGTTAAGTCATCAGACGATCAAAACGACTTGCAATATGATTTAGATAAGATATCTGTATGGTGCGGAAAGTGGCAACTGACCATGAATAAAGAAAAGTGCGAAGTTATTCACATCAGTACTAAAAGAAATCAGCTAAATTTCGATTACGTGATAAGTCACACAAATGTGAAGGCTGTAAATTAAACTAAATACTTTGGGGTTACAATTACAAATAACCTAAATTGGAACGATCACATAGATAATATTGTGGGTAGAGCAAACAAAAGACTGCGATTCATTGGCAGAACACTTAGAAGGTGCTACAGGTCTACTAAAGAGAAGTGCTGTGCGGTGTGAGATCCGCATCAGGTGGGACTGACGGATGACATCGAAAAAGTACAGAGACGAGGAGCTCGTTTTGTATTATCGCGAAATAGGGGAGATAGTGTCACAGACATGATAAGTGAATTGGAGTGGCAATCACTAAAACAAAGGCGTTTCCCGTTGCGACGGGATCTTCTCATGAAATTTCAATCACCAGTTTTCTCCTCCGATTGCGAAAACATTCTGTTGGCACCCACCTACATAGGGAGAAATGATCATCACGATAAAATAAGAGATATAAGGGTTCGCACGGAAAAATTTAAGTGCTCTTTTTTCCCGCGTGCCGTTCGAGAGTGGAACGGTAGAGAGACAGCGTGAAGGTGGTTCATTGAACCCTCTGCCAGGAACTTTATTGTGAATAGCAGAGTAATCACGTAGATGTAGATGTAGATGTAAATGCAGAACTGGCCTGAAAGCGTTGATAGTGCAATGAGTTTTCCTTTGTCAATACTGTACTTGTTTATTGTAGTAACGTCACAGCGTGTTTCCTACAATGATGAAGATCAATGATATCGTGGTTGAGTAGCAACTGGCCGCCGAGACGTGCTTCAGTGACACATTTCAAGTACGGTCTACAGAAGCTGCAGCACGCTACTAGGGGAAAGCGTGCAGTAGACGTGAATTGCCGTGGCCCCAGTGAGAGAGGGGCGCAGAGGAGGAAGTGTGGCTCGGGTCAGAAAAGGCGTCACCAGCTGCGCGCATTCCTCGGTTACGTAAGCCGGCGCGGCAACGCACTGCGCCGCGCCGCACACGGCCCTTCCCGGCCGCCGGCTCGACGCCACGTCGCGGACGCTCAGCTGACTCGCAGGAATGCGGGCCGCCTCCCACGCGACGCGCTGTGCCGTGCGAGCAGCGGCAGCACCGGCCCGTCTGCCAAGCTATCGCGCCGTCCAGTCTCCAGGGAGGGCCGAGCTGACTGCCTCGCTACCTGTCGCAACTCTCCAGCTTACTCGTATCAAAGGGAACGTCAGCGGAGTAAACTACTAATTTCAAATTAGAAACGAAAACACCTCATAATGTTCTGCAAAATTATTTTCATTTGGTCTCGAACCGGCTTTCGGCTTCTCAGGCCATCTTCAGGTGACAACTGACTGTCGCGAACAGAGATAAACATGACGTGCGGCCTTGCACAGATCTTAGTTGTACAGAAGATACAGAAATGGCACAGTATCATACGTAATTGCAGAGACTTCGTTCTAATACGTGCTGTACGATGTAGCCATTGTTGCATTATGTGTTGAAAATGGTTTCCATGTGCCTCGACGCATGCGGGTACGCGCCGTAGCATGTTCTGTCTCACACGTTGACATCGGCTAGGCTGCATCCGGACAGTTCCAAAGGCAGCATGAATACGTTGCTCCAGTGTCTCCACATCTGGAATGGGCTCTCCATACACGATGCTTTTGAGATGACCCCATAAACAAAAATCTCACCGAGTGAGATCCGGTGAACGAACAGGCCATGCAACTGGACCCCCACGTCCGATCCATCGACCAGGGAAGACACGATTGAGTTGCGTCCCGACGTTCATGGCGAAGCGGGCTGGAGCACCACCACGTAGCAGCCTCATAACACTTCGAATCATCAGTGGCACTTCTTCGACCAGGCAAGGCAAAGTCACCTGCAAGAAACGCCAATAGTTCCGGCCAGTTAGGCGACGTGGAAGGAAGGCTGATCCCAAAATACGGTCGCCAATCATCCCGGCCACCCGTTGCCATTTGTCTTTCCATAAGTAAATATAATGTCGGCAAGCTCTCGATTCGAATACGGAACCATTATGTACAACGCTACATCACATACACTACAGGGTGAGTCAGCAAGAGAAGTGAATCGGATACATTACCTGTTACTACGGCAGGAGAGGGCGCTAGGGCATGAAGTATGAGGAACAGTACCCCCCTCTAGGAGGAAACCATGCTTACTGTAACTGTGGCAGCATGGTACAGCGCGTATTAGACCGCAGTCTCTGTAACAAAGTATGACTGAATAAATGGTCTCTGGCATGGAAACCATGCATTTCCGGACATGGTTAATTAGTCCTTTTTTTGTTCCCTATCCTCTCATCGACCAATCCCTAGAGTTTGCACACGGTGGAAAAAATCACGCTGTATAATGAAGTACTATCGGAAAAATGCTGCAAGAAATTCATTTAGATCTTGATAAGATTTCAGAGTGGGACAAAGCTTGACAGCTTGCTTTAATGTTCAGAAATATAAAACTGCGAACTTTACAAAACGCAAAACGGTGGTATCCTGTTAATCATTACTCTGGTCTTCAGTAGAAAGAAATGATTTATGTAGTTCTCCACGATAGCTTATCCTTATTCTCATGAACCTTACACGAGATATACAACGAAGCATATACACAGCCACTTTGCCCTGCTTCAACACGCAATGTGATAAAATAGAGGATGAATAATTTTGGTACGATGTACCCTCGGCCATGCACTGTACAGTGACTTGTGGAGTATATTTGTAGATGTAGGACTGGCTGACGCTTGAAAATAGACGTCAACGATTCCTCGTAACGTATTTAGAAATCATCGAGGACCATTATTTGGTGAGTAACACATCCAAGGGCAGCAGGCAATGTGGGATAGAGAGCCAGGCTTGACGAGAACTTCCAGACTTTGTACATAACAGGGCACAGCTGTTCGTCACGTACGAAGGCGTGCTGGAAAGTGCTGCCCCAAAATTTTTTATGTGAAAACTCTTAAAGCTTTTTAAATAAAACAAATGTTCTTAATATTCTACATCTCTATTCTTCATGTCTACGTATCTATTTCTCAGCATAGTCACCTTGGCGACGAACACTCTTCTCCCACTAAGAGATCAGTTTGTTAATACCGTTACTGAAGAATATTTGAATTTCTTGACGGAGCCACAACCTCTCACCTCTGCATGCACCGCCGTATCACTATCAAAGTGAAGTCCTCGAAGATGTTCTTTAAGTCCTGCAAACAGGTGAAAAGCCGATGGGATTGTACGGAGGACGATAGTTACGCCACACACAGCCATGTTACACGCTGTAATTCAGAGCCCTCTAGCGGCAGACGGCTGTAAATATGTAAACATGAAGAAGAAAGATGTTACAATGTTAGTATTGTTTGTTTGTTTTAAAAAACCTTAAGAGATTCGTAGATTACTTTTCAGCAAGTCCTCGTACAGTGGGGGCACCGTCTGCCATGCATTTCGCAGTGGGTTTTTAGAGAACGGATGTGGGTATAGAAGTACTCGGCTCTTCGCTTCGGTTAGGGAAATAGCAGTGAGTGTCGGGTGCAGGAATGCTCGTCTCTTCCGTCCAGCCCTTTGTGCGGCACTCAAATGGATGCGGGTTAAGCTCGAGAGATTGACTGAAACGAGCTTAGTGCCGCCTCGATAATTTCCCATTACGTTGAGAATTTCGCTGCTCGGAATCGGAAGCGGAAAAGAGAAGCTCTTTAGAAAAGTCAACGAAGAGATGAAATTCCCGCGCAAGTGAGAAATAAAGAAAAAAGTAATAAATTTCAAGTCTGCGGTGCTTAATTACTTTGCGGGCGACTACTAACTTGAGGGACGCTGGTCAATTTAGTAGCAAAAGCGAAAAACTAACTAACCTTTAGGACTTAGAAACAAATACCGTGTTTTTTTTAAGCATCTTTATCTAAGTGCGGAATTTTCACACCAGCACTTTGGACCAGCTTCGTTTCAGCCCGCGTGTGTTTAATTTAAAGGGAAAGAATTTTTAATGCTTACCAGTACTTCATCATCAACATATACGACACTGACAGTCGCCATTGGTGGAAAAGCAGTAATGCTCCTTGACGCTTTTCTGGTTTTAAGATAGCTTAGTCTTCAAGTGGAATATAATAATCCAAATCTGAAGCAAGACAGGTGTCAGTATTATGTCACCATCGGTTTAATGCACATGATTGGCTGCGAAATACGAACACGAATTATTTGTAGAGCAATTGAAGGACTTGTGGAAGCCGAGCTCGGTAAACATCATATCAAATTTCGCAGAAATGTAGGATCAAGTCAGGCAAAACTGATCCTACGACGTGTCGCTGAGGAGTAGTTTAACAAGGACAAACCTGCATTTATAGCATTTTTAGATTTAGGGAAAGCTCTTGAGAGTGTTGACTATTATACACTATTTGAAATCCTGAGGCAGTACCGATAAAATACAGAAGGCGAAAGGTTATGCACTACTTGTACAGAAACCAAACATAGAAGTCGAAGACGCGAAATGGAAGGAGTGATTGAGAAAGGTGTGACAAAGGGTTTTATCTTACGCCCCCCACCTCTTCCCCTGCTATTCAATCAGTACACTGAGCATGCAGAAAACTGAACCAAAGATAAGGTCGGAAAGGGAATTAATGTACCAGGAGAATAAATAAAAATGTAAAGGTTGCCAACGATGTTGTAATTCTGTCACATCAGCACCTCTGAAAGGACGGGACAGTGCCCTGAACAGAGGTTTTCAGGTGAATACCAACAAAAATAACAAAGGGGACTAGAGTGTAGTAGAATTAAGTCAGGCGATGGGGGGGTAATTATATTAGGAAATTAGACACTAGAAGTAGTAAATGACTTCTGCTATTTGGTCAGTGGCGGAGATATACAATTCTGACTGACAATAGCAAAAAAAGCATTTCTGAGAAACACAAATATTTTAAAGTTTAATACAAATTTAAGTATTGCGTTTACTGGAAGTATTTGCCTGGAGCGTAGCCTTGTAAGGAAGTGAAACGTGGGCAGTAAACAGTTCAGACAAGAAAAGAATAGAAGGTTTCGAATTGTGTTAGAATAGAAGAATTCCGGAGATTATATAAGTAAATAGAGTAACTAATGAAATGGCACTGAATCGAACAGAGGAGTATAGGAGTTTATGGGACAACGTGACTAAAAGAAGGAATCAGTTGATAGGATGCTTCCTGAGACGTCAAGGTCTCGTTAATTTGGTGATAGAGGGAAGTTGGAAGGGGGGCGGGTGAGGGGGGCATAGATTGTTGAGGGAGAGACCGAGATGTTGAATACAGTAATCAGGTTCAAATGGATGTAGATTGCAAGTCGTTATGCAAAAATGTTGAGGCAGACTAGGATGGAGATCTGCATCAAACCAGTCTCTGGACTGGAGACCACAACACCAACATCTTCTGTTTGGTAAGATAAAAAAAATCACAATGGTACACCTAAAACAGACGTTCTCATAACACTACAATTCTTCAATCGCAATGACAACACGTTTTTGTTGGTGATCATCTCTGAGAATTTGACGGTAGCAGATCTATACAATCTATCGCACTGTACAACTGTCCGTGCAAACCTTAACACAAATTCATAAGAACACTCTGATTAATTTTCCATTTAGTACGTTTATTTTCTGTACATGTCACTTCAGAAATGTTCCAAATAAGGAGTAAAGCTCACTCAAAACGTTTCATGCTTGCTTCACAAAAATAATAAACCACAACTGAATATTTAACCCACGTTAAAACTGATCCAGTATTGCAGTCCATGACCAAGCAGCATTCCGCAAACAATGGCCTTTCGGACCAACTCACAGTGTCAGCTTGTGGCAAATATCACATAACGAATACTTCTCCAAAGAGAAGAGTGTCAAGAAAAAGCCTTTGAGTCTGTCCGTAAAATATGTTTACTTTGTCGCACAGGAAATTGTTCAAATGGCTCTGAGCACTATGGGACTTAACATCTATGGTCATCAGTCCCCTAGAACTACTTAAACCTAACTAACCTAAGGACAGCACACAACACCCAGTCATCACGAGGCAGAGAAAATCCCTGACCCCGCCGGGAATCGAACCCGGGAACCCGGGCGTGGGAAGCGAGAACGCTACCGCACGACCACGAGCTGCGGACTCGCACAGGAAAAGCAGTGCCCATTGACGGCTTGGAAATCGCTCCACAGTTTAATAGTGTCACTATCTTTGAACGTTACAAAGCATGAAATATCGTTTCATTTTTAGGCCTACAACTTTTTATTGATCCGTGGATACTCTTCCTCCTAAATTCGAACTTAACAGTTTGATATTGCTGTGTAGTCTGAGGGAGAGGCAGCCAGGTCAAAAGCACTTCAGGGGCAAAGATGCGGGCTGGTGCCAGTGACATAGAGACTCGCCAATTGCGCGAGTTCCACCAGCGCCGAGGATGAAGATGTTGACTTCGCCTCGGCCAATTGCAGGCCGAGTGTAATCCGCCAATGACCGAACGACAACGGACAGAACCCTGCTCGGAAGACAGAAGGGTAGCTCCCGTCCAGGGCTGACTTAGACACGGAACGTCGTTTAGTGAACACTTAGAAGTGAACAGACAGTTGTTGTAACTGCATTTGCTATGTACTGTGAAGTTTACCTACGATTATTTGCACTTAGCCATTGAGGACCTTTTTTGTGTTACATTACATGCAGTGTTGCAGATTTAATCATTCAACAAGCCACAAAGATAAGTAAACATTTTTGACTCATTTGTGTCACTTTGTTCTAATTTGTTGGAGTGTTGTACAACCTTGGTTCTCCTATTCTGTTACCTGACCCTGGGACATAGCTGTGTAACAGTGACAGGGAGAAATTGTATTAGCGGTGTACGACAACAGACCGTTTCACGAACTCACAAACTCAGCCTCCACAGCAGTAACGACGAGGCCTTTACAAAAATGGCGACGAGGGTTTACAAAAGACTTAAAGTTAAACAAAGCATGAGCACTCCACTACTAACTAGGTTCTTACTTTAGTGAGATGTAATGATTTGTTACACATATACAGAGCGGGTTATTTAAGTTGACACATCAAATATCTCGAGAAATTTTCCTCCCAAAAAAAAAAGTGGTAAAGGCGAAATCAGTGTGAAGGACGGGAGTCTGAACATGATACCATCCAGATCCTACTAGATAGCACTGTTGTCGGCTAAACAGAGGGCAACTCATATCATGATGTTCCACGATGTCGCTTCATAAGTCGTTTGAAATTCAAAACGACCCTCTTGAATTTACCGACATCTGCATCTAGTTCTGACTCGTTCATTAATCTGGACTAGCCTGCGATTTCGTCAGACAAATCCTGTATGGACATTACAAATTACGAAGTTCTCGTACAGTTTTTAAAATACTAACTGTTAAATATTTGAATGTTTGTCGCAATAGGTCAAATAAAAGCCGGAATAATGGAAACATATTTATTAAACACAATGGCTAGTCTCACAGTATACAACATGTTACACTCATGGCTGTCAACAACAGAGTTACTGTCCAGCCCTTTGAGACTCCCTCTCACACCACTTGCCTGATGCCACATCCGCCAGCTACATAGGGTGCGCTCTTTGCACCATTGCAACATAACATCCACACGTTGATTCAGCTGCTGTTACCAATGGGTTTTAGCAACCCACAACGCCTTCGAATAACACGTACAAGTTTTTCAGATTCTTTCACTCGCTATGCGCAGACTATTAGTCCTGCAGGTAAAATGAACAGGACTTTTTGTAGCAAATTTAATTTAGTTCAATTTTGTACTCGGATATGTTTTCCCTGGAGGCCACGAGTTCGAGTTGTTCAAGAAAAACGTGTCTGAAGGTCACTTAAGTACGTTTTTCTTTAATAATTCGAAATCTGTTGCCTCCAGTGAAAACGTATCCCAGTACAAAATTTCACTGCATTAAATTTCCTACGAAAAGCACCTGCCCTTCTTTTCTGTAGATCTCTCACTTATTGGTACTGAACGAGAGAAAATGAAGCATGGTTTTTGAAGGTGTTGCAGGTTGCATACAACTCATAGAGAGAGGCAGCCGAACCATCCTGAATGTAACTAGACTGACGGAAGAAAGCATCACGCTCAAGGTCAAGATCATTTTATTGAGAAGTGACATGAGAGGTAAATTCGTCATTATAGAAGTATGTGACAGAATTCTAACCAAACTAAATATAGATATCGCGGTAAAGGGTGCCAAAACAGTCGCTTCAACACACAGCGACAACACAGTGTGTATTCTCGCATGCAAACGGTCATAAAGGTGCCAAATGACGTTCTGCATCCCAAGCATGTGGCACCTTTTGTTGCAAGTCAGCAATGGTTCTGTAGCCTCTGGAGATCGAAAAGTTCAATTGGCGAGAGATCAGGTAATCTTGCTGATCATGGCAGTTGTACACCACAAAGAGCGCGTTGGGTTGCGGCAGCCGTATGTGGGCGTGCATTGTTCCACTGGAAAAGGATGTAATGTTCCTGTAGAAGAAAATGGCAGTAGTCACTGTCCAATTTAGTAGGCACTGGTTACTCAGCCCTGCAGAAACACAAATGTGACCGCGAGTTGTAACTGATGCCACCCCCCCCCCCCCCCCCAATCCCACACGTACACAGGGTGGTCGGAAATTTCCGTTACAAACTTCTAGGACATATACAGGGTAGTGAGTACAGAACATTTTGAAAAAGAACCAATGTCCGGAATCGTATAGTTTCCATTCTAAGACAGCTTCAATTGAGATGTGTACCTCGTCAACGTCTGCTTAGAGCAAGAGAAACGTCTCAGAGTTCCCTATCCTGGTGTGCAACAGGGTAGACACGATGACGTGTACTACGTCAAACGATC
The DNA here is from genome assembly GCF_023864345.2 of Schistocerca serialis cubense. Classification (NCBI taxonomy): domain Eukaryota; kingdom Metazoa; phylum Arthropoda; class Insecta; order Orthoptera; family Acrididae; genus Schistocerca; species Schistocerca serialis. The sequence continues at coordinate 323,390,549 of NC_064644.1, forward strand.
CCCAGATGTCACTTATTGTCCGCTTTGCTGTGAGACCGAGTCAATACCTGTGCATCACCGATAGAGGAAACATCGTGCAGGACACGTTTGCGGAATACACAGACATGTTCCTTGTGTATGCCGAAGCTGGAGGTAACGGAAGAGCTGCTAGTCGGCTCTATCACGAACGTTTTCCACACCGTCACACTCCATCGCACAAACTGTTTGCGCAAGTTACACAACGGCTACCTTCACCGGGAGGAGGCAGGACTGTGGTGCTCCACGGCGACGCCGCCCTCCCGAATGTGAAGAAGGTGTACTGCGTCGCATTGAAGGTAGTCCGCCAAAGAGTTGGCGAACAATTGCGCGTGCAATGGCTGTTAGTCACAGTACCGTCTTGGACGTCCTGCATGAGCAACAATTACATCCGTACCACTTACAAAGGTTACACGCTATGGGCCCAGCTGACTTTCCTAAACGCGTCGCCTTCTGTACATGGTTCCTGCACCGTTGCATCGAAGCGTCCCTGTTTCTACGTCGAGTTCTCTTCACAGATGAAGGTAGGTTCACAAGGGATTGTGTTCTGAATGCTCGAAATGGTTCACAAGGGATTGTGTTCTGAATGCTAGAAATAGCTATGTCTGGGCAGACGAAAACCCTCATGTTCAGGGATTTCAAGACAGGTTTGGAATTAACGTGTGGGCAGATATACTGGAACGCCATGTGATTGGACCATACCCATTCCATCCAAGCTCACGGGTCTCGCATACTATGCCTTCCTACCTCACATAATGGACCCGTTCTTGGAAGCTGTGCCATTGAATGTCCGTCAGGAAATGTGGTTTCAGCATGATGGAGCACCACCTCACTTTTCACTGGCTGTCCGGAGACATCTCAAAAGACGGTGGACAGGCCGTGGTGGTTCAACCGCGTCGCCGCCACGATCGCCGGATTTAACCCCTATGGACTACTTCTTGTCGGGTCGTATGAAGAGCCTAATTTATGAGACACCTGTAGAGACAGAGGAAGATCTGCTGGCACGAGTTCTGGAGGCTGCACAAGACATTGAAGAGCCACCAGGTGGGATGGAGAGAGCGTACCAGAACACGCTTCGGAGGTACAATGTGTGTAACAACGTTGGTGGTCGCCACATCGAGCCGCTGTTATAATGCATCGGTACGTTGCGGCTGGTGCCTTAGATGCTGGGTTCTTGTTATTGTCGACTAATGTAAACCATTAGGTGTAAGTTGTAATGCAAATGCGTAAGTAATAACGGAACGATTCAGTATTCTTTTCAAAAGGATTGCAATAATTGTACTGGGTCACGCCTAAGCACATTCCTCACGTGGGTGTGGATGAGATAACCATCTGTATTGAAACTGTCGTAAATCGGAAACGATACGTTTCCGGACATGGGTTCCTATTCAAAATGTTATGTACTCACTACCCTCTACATGTCCTACAAGTTTGTAACGGGAATTTCCGACCACCCTGTACACCATCAAACCTGGAGTGGGACATACGTGTACTGAGAGACTGCAATCTGGAACACGCCGCTCAGCAGGTTTACGCCGTACACGTATACGTCCATCACTAGTGTATGGATAGAACGTATTCTCGTCACTAAAGACAACAGAGTATCATTCCACTCCAGTCGACTCTTCCGTGGCACCAGAGTAGCTGTACGTGGCGGTGTCGTGGAATCAGTGTAGCGTGGCCAGAGGCACACGTGATCTTAGTTCTGCTGCAAGCAGACGGCTTCCAATTGTCATTGGTAATACAAGAGATGCAATATGTGGCAGCATGTCTTCCCTGGATGATATTCAATCAGCCACTTCCGCTCACACAATGTGTTGGCCTAGACGTGCATCTATACCAAGTGGGAGTCCAGAAACTGCTCTACAGGTGTGGGAATGTTCCATAAACCACTGTTGAAAGCAGTGACACACCAACCGATACAGAGTGCCCAACATGTGCAGCAATCAGTCGATACGTTCATCTAGTTTCCCATTGCTCCACAATGCGACGTCGTTCAGATAGCTAAGGTTCTTCAAAAGGAGTACGAACTCGTCGGTAAGAATTGATTGTTCTGTAGAATGAATGTTGCGAACACTGATCTGCTCTTAACACACTTATTGCCTGCAGAGTCAAAACTGTGGGCTCAGAGGCAGGACTCCTGAGCGACATCTGATCCCTGACACTGTGACGAATGAATGGCTCTGAGCACTATGGGACGTAACATCTGAGGTCATCAGTCCCCTAGAACGTAGAACTACTTAAACCTAACTAACCTAAGGACATCACACACATCCATGCCCGAGGCAGGATTCGAACCTGCGACCGTAGCGGTCGCACGGTTCCAGACTGAAGCGCCTAGAACCGCTCGGCTACACTGGCCGGCGACGAATGAATCTACCGCTACAATCCCTCACCATGCACATATGTATTATACCCTGCTGCCATTGAACTCAGAGTAGTGTATTTATTGTACTGAAGACGAACCTGCGACTCGTATTGTCACTCTTTTTTTCCTTTTTTTTTATGGGAGCCCTTGTGTTCAACCACGAGAAGAAAAAATTACTCCTTGAGACTGCACCGAAACATTTTTTATTATGAGACACAAAACAAAAGTTAAAATTCAAGCAAAAAAGTGGTAGGTTCAAGAATCAGGTTCAACATATACGATGGTTTATATCAACAACATCTAACGACAGCCTCACTACTTCCTCCCGCTACAGTTACACCACGTATCCATTTCTTCAGCTGTTTCCATTGTTTACAGCTTGTTTCATAGAGCTTTAAAAAGAAGCACATACCGTCCAGCATAAACTGTGAAAGAATTTGTAATGTCTCTTTCGGATCCACCATAAATTAAAATCATTTTAATTTGTTCTTCAACATAATATTACCTCTCCCTTCCTCCTAAAAGTACTGATACCTGCTAACAACAGTTCTAATGAAAGTCTTGTATTGCTATGGTAGTCCATAACATGGACTAACGGTAAAAGAGAAAAATCGTTTCGACTTTAAGTGATTTATACCCGGAGGGTCTATAATGAAAGCCTACCAACAACATGAGAGTGTAGCACAAGGCAGAATGAATAAAAAACGTTACAGAACTAATCCTCAGTAACATTTTTATCAGAAATAGAATTTAACACACAATCTCCTCACCATCAGTATTGTGGTAGAGTCGTTATAACCTTTCACACAAACTTTGTAGGAGGAGACTTCAAAGCCGGCCGAAGTGACCGCGCGGTTCTGGCGCCGCAGTCTGGAACCGCGAGACCGCTACGGTCGCAGGTTCGAATCCTGCCTCGGGCATGGATGTGTATGATGTCCTTAGGTTAGTTAGGTTTAACTAGTTCTAAGTTCTAGGGGACTAATGACCTCAGCAGTTGAGTCCCATAGTGCTCAGAGCCATTTGAACCATTTTTTTGAGACTTCAAAAAGTAAACATAAATATCTCTCACGGATTAGGCGTGGCCGACTGCTGCCTACAAGGAAGTGCGAGCAGTGATCTATTGTTGTAACGGGTAGCTGAAAATCGGTGTGCGTGTCGGAGCTCCGGAAGAAAAGGGAGAAACGGAGGAGGGAGAGGCGTCTGCGATAGAGTGACTAACAGTATTCGAGCGAAATGCGACGGACAGACAGCGGACAACAGACCAGGAGGAGGACAAACAACTCAGACGACAACGGGCGCTAAGCGAAACCTTCCTCCCAACAATGACGGCAAGGCTCAGAGCAGCGGAGAAATAAATCCAACGCCCGCATCTCGTGGTCGTGCGGTAGCGTTCTCGTTTCCCACGCCCGGGTTCCCGGGTTCGATTCCCGGTGGGGTCAGGGATTTTCTCTGCCTCGTGATGGCTGGGTGTTGTGTGCTGTCCTTAGGTTAGTTAGGTTTAAGTAGCATCTTGGTGATGCCGTTACTTCTTTATTCATGCAGCTCTTTTTTTTTTTCGTTACGAGGCTGGGAGGAACCCGTTCGACACCTCCCTACCACTGAACAAATCAGAGGAGGCTTCGGGAATGGCGGCCTTCAGAACGTAAATTACACCTTATTATGACAGGCCAAGCATATGTTACTGAGTGCTGTACTACACGGTAGACTGATACAGATACATGTCACTATTTTCAAGACAATCACCAAGTGTCTGCAAACAAAGGTAAGAATCTTTTACCAATCGTTCGCATCATCCACGTCTGTGCGTCATAAGACAAATTATTGGTACCGTTTAGATTAGATTAGATTAGATTAGATTAATTATTAATTCCATAGACCCACAAAAGAGGGGATCCTCCTGGATGTGGACATTTCATTTTGTCCATATACTGCCAGAATTTCATGTTGAATATGTGTGCAATTTAGATTCTTTGCCCACGAGAATCGTACTGGGTCACTTACTTCAGCTTTGGAGCACTTTTCCAGTTGCCGCGCAACTTCATCCCCACACTGTGACACAACTGTTGTCCGTAACCCAGCAGAATGTGTCTGTAGGAAACCCGGAACAGGTGCACTCTTCAGACAATGCGTCACTCTTGTTGCGCATTGGTCTTAGCGTGGGACGACATGTCTAACTTATTTTCGGAAGTCCCTACTTACAAGTATTATTCCTTTTTAATTTTCATTTTAAACCGCATGTGAAGAGGGAAAGAGTCGTAGAAGAAGATTCTGTATAAAGTTACTTTTTCTCGTAGCACACGAATATTTTATTAAAAAATAGATGCTTTCGATTTTTAAAATGAAGCTGTTTTCTATGTCACCGAAAACAGCGCCATCAAGTAGTAAGCTAACAGCGCCATTTTTTAGGTCGTACTCGTGTGAATTAAGCTGCACTGTTTCCTTGTTTGTACCTTCCATACTACAGGTTGAAGAAGTTTACATGTGATTGTAAGCTCTTTGAGGGTACTCACCTTGGCCTGCTTAAGATCCCAATTGCTGTCTGGGCATATCCTTCAGCACAGCAACCTGCACATGAAGAAGAAATGTATTAGTGTACAGTAAAATTAGGCGGTCGTATACTGCCCTAACTCTAAATTCTCCTTTCTTTTCGGTAGTGGCAGACCACATAGGTGGTTCATCTATTTCAAAAGACACATTGTGAACCAGCAAGAGAGTTGATGTAGTGCTCAAAGCACTGGAGTAACAGTTTGGAGAAGCGGGATACATATCTTTGACCAGCCAATCGCAACTACAGTACCTATGTATTCTCTTAATTTCACTGAAACGACAGGAATGCCTTGGCTCATGGCTTGAATGTAATAAAATGGTCATTGAAACTATTATTCTTAAAATGCTTAATGTTTTTGCAGTCAATCAGTGGTCATTTGGATGAGTTGGGTTGTTTGGGGGGAGAAGACCAAACAGCGAGGTCTCCGGTGTCATCGGAGTAGGGAAGGACGGGGAAGGAAGTGGGCCGTGCCCTTTCAAAGGAACCATCCCAGTATTTGCCTGGAGCGATTTAGGGAAATCACGGAAATAATGGTCAGGTCCTGCAGAAAGTGTCATCACTTCTGTCTCTAAGCTGGTCGTAGGTTGTGTTCCATAAGTGAACGGCCTAAAGACAGAAGTGATGACACTTTCTGCAGGACCTCACCATCATTTTGCAAGACAGTGCTCAAGCACATACAGTGCAAGCTGTTATTTTTTACTGATTTGTTTGACTGATGGGGCTGCTAAGTGCTATACCACCTACTGCACTCCCCTGACTTACGCCCTCGTGAGTTCAACTCAATTTCTAAACTGAAGGAAACACTTCATTGCATTCACTTCATAACTGCTACAAATCGTCGGGCAATAGACCGCGCCGCGCGAACTGTCAACACAACTGGCACTGCTAAGAGTATCCTACGACTTCCATATCGCTGGCAACGGGTTATACACAATGCTGGTGACTACTTTGAAGGTCAGTAAAACTTTGAACACGTATCTATTTTTACGAGCTGTAAATAAATAGTTGTCAGTATCAAAGTTCCAATCCTCGTATAACATCTAGAAAATTGAGTGAGAGCCTGCAGTTCGGAATATCTTTGTAAGAATGGGACTCTGCCGAAGATTGGGTCCACAACAACTAAATGCTTAAGCATTATAAGATTTGTCGGGATTGACGAATGTAAATAAACTAGACGTGAGAGAAGGAAACTTGACTGTTTTACTGAGATCCAACTTCATTAGCCATAGGAAGAGATAGAAAGAGAGTGAAAGGCCTTTTTGCAGTACAAAATGGTAGGAAGCACGTTGCTGATTAACCGCCTGAAGTAAAACACAGGAAAGAGGACCAGTATCTTTTAAGGAATCTTTTTACTGGTCAGCACTCAGAATACCTGCAGTCCAACCAATCCGAACAAAGTAAATAATGCAAATCACAGAAATATGTGTCTCCCTTTTTAAGAGCAGTTGGTTCATCTTCGGCCTCCATAGCCAACGGGGTCCATCTTCAAGTAGATTAGCTAAGGGATCCACAAAGATTTCGAGCTGACTTAAACTTAGCCACAAGCACGGATCACTGGTGGGCCGCCAATTACTGATTCTGCAGCCGCTTCAGCCTTCACGTACGTACTGATATGGTAAGTTTGAACGGTGACACCTAGGTGATTCATACGGACAGTAAAGTCTTTTTATAGAACTTCAGGCTTCACTCTGAAGATTTGCTTTCAGATTTGTATGACAAATATGCTTTTACCTCCGGCCACAGGTGCAACGCATTCCCTTCTCTAGCGCTATCCATCTTTTACACTAACATTACGACCATCACGGTACTACTTCACCGATACAATTGTTTGATTTTGATATACGATTATATTATTTTATCTCATTCTCTTCCATCAGATGAGTCAAGGTTTTACTTTAGAAATGCTACTGATCGTCCCACTATTTATGACTCACTTTGATGTAATAATTGTGCTTTTTGTTTCATTTAGTAGCCATTCAATTCCTAATTCTACATTTCAGAGGGTTTGTAATTAATCTCTGTCAGATAACAGAGCGAATTAGCACACTTATAGACTACCCAACCCGCATCGACTAACACCTGTCGTAGGTGGTATTCACGAAACTTTCTCCTAAATCGGTAAAATGGTGTGGCAGATGCCTACTAGAGGGAGCTAACTGCAACTTCGTTGTTTTCGTACATTTAGGCTCATTCTTGGAACTGGAAAATGCATTGTAATTGTTGTTTGAGAAACATTCTTCCCATACTTCTAATTCATTTACATAAATTCAATTTGGTCTTCCGCTTCAGATATTCTGAAAGCTGCTGTTATTCTAAAAGTTGCTGGGAGTTAATCTATCGACAGATCGTGAATCTAAATGGCACGTTTTCTGTCCCCGCAAAACCAACAACGTTTCACTTGCCGACATCTACGTGGTCAGCTCATCTCGCAGAACAGCGAAACAACAAAACCATCGAAGTCAAGACACGTTTCCTCCTTCAAGATATGTTCTGACTGTATGCTACGTGAATCTAATCCAAACATTTGAACGTATTCGCTGAGAAACTTTTTGGCCTAAACCTTTCTAGATGCAGTTGCTAACCCCTTATACAACTGTCTCGCTCATGCCCCCGGTTAAGAATCTTTGGTCTGGGACTTATTCCTTTTGGAGATCCCACTGTATATAAAAAAAATCACCAGAGAGAGAAAACATATCAGTGCTATACGACTGACAATGCGAAGAATCTAGGAGATGTAGGTTGTTTCACATTGCCTTCAGCCCTATCGAACAGGGCAGTTCCAAACCGAGATTAACTATGGGTTTTCATCCTCTTTTTTCGATATTTGTTAACATCTATTCACCTTGGGAAGTGGCAATGAAGAACATTCGAATGGATGCTTACAGAAGTGTCCTATTCCTTCACACCGTAATTCACTGAAGACAGCTTTATATAGACGGCGATTTAAAAGTTCTCGTTCGGAGGTCGTGTAGTATAGGATCGGTGTCCCGAACAGACAAAAGTTCCGTGAGCACTGAGGAAATCATCCGATCGACTCACCATGTTGAAGATACCAGCTTGGCAAAACACCGTGTCCTGCTACCTGAAGATTCCCCAACTGCAAGCTGTCGTCCGACAGGAGTCGTCGAATCCTGCCTCGGGCGTGGGTGTGTGTGATGCCCTTCGGTTAGTTAGGTTTAAGTAGTTCTAAGTCTAGGGAACTGATGACCTCAGATGTTAAGTCCCATAATGCTCAGAACCATTTTAACAGCAGTCGTTGACCCTCCAAGGCCCTTTTCCAAGGGAGTGAAGGCTTGATGGTCGCAAGCGCAGAGATCAGAACTATAGGGCGAATGCTCGAATGCCTCCTACTTGAATTGGGGCCGCTTCTGCGTTCCAGCATTTGCAATATGGGGACGTGCGCTATGAAGAAGCAGCAGCTATCTTTGTGGCAGTTTTCCCAGAAATTCGCCTTAATTGCTCAAACACATTCTTCATTGTTCGACGGATGTCTACCTGTGTTTGTCCTTCGGCAGCCAAGAAAAGAATAACCGCACGTTGGTCCTGTTTGGAAACACTTAGTAATGACGTCGCCGTAGTTTACATGTCCGTATTTACCGCAAGCACTCCGGAAGGACACGAATGCCACACTATTCCCTTGCCGATAGGTCTAAGTTGCATATATACTGGAGCAACATCCTCAAATTGAAACTATTTGATCGCCTCTTATAATTTAATCTGTTACCCTGTGGCCAGAGGATAAATAAAGAGGAAAGATGAAGACCACCTACAGGAAAATTAAAGAGTCCTTTGGAGAAAAAAGAAGCAGCTGTATGATTATCAAGAGTTCTGATAGCAAGCCAGAACTAAGCAAAGAAGAAAAAGCTGAAAGAAGGCTGAGAAGAATGTGTAGAAGGATTATACAAGTGGAATGAAAATAAAGATAATATTATAGAAAGGGAGGAGGTAGTAGTTGAAAGTGACCTGATAGACATGATATTGCGAGAATATTTTGACAGAGCACTTACAGATCCAAGTCGCAACAAGACCATAGAGTGCACAATGCTCCATCGGAAGTATTGAGATACTTCGGAAAACCAGCCTTGAGAAACCTATTGCACGTGGTTGGCAAGATATCTGACACAGGTGAAATAGATTCAAACAGTGCGGACAGGTGTGAATGTTCCCGAGCTATCAGTTTAATAAATAATGACTACAAAATTCTTATACGAATCACTTACAGAAGAAAGGAGAAACTGATAAGGCCGACCTCGGAGATCAGTTTGAGGTCGATAGAAATTATTACTGACCGTACGACTTATCTTAAAAGGTAGGATAAAGAAAGGCAAACCTATTTATACTAATTGTAGATGTCGGTATTCTGAAGGCAGCGAAGATAAAATATGGGAAGTTAAAAATAATCTACAACTTGTACAAAAACAAGACTACAGTTACAAGAGTTGAATGATATGAAAGGGAAGCAGCAGCTAAGTCCCATTACCAAGACAATTTATTCTCAGGTACATTTCTACATTGATTTCGAAATAAAGTGCCGGATCTAATGTGCAGTTGGAGGTAGCAGTATTCGAGGAGGAAGCTATTCGAAAGTAGACGTTAAAATCATTTTTATGGAGCTACAGTTGAACCGGTATCCCACGTCATTGAGAGGCTCTGAATCTTGAAATTAATGCCTGTATGAAGCACCTGGAAACACGAAATACGGTGTATCGTTAGGGATTCTCAAGGAGGAAACGCACCTGGAGGATGAAGATGAGCCTAAAGAACATGTAAAACTTTCCAAAAGTGAATATCGTAACTGATGTAGGCTTGCTTGAGGTGAGCTTATTAAGCGAGAATATGAAAGCGAGCACGGGAGACCCGGACGTTTACAAGCTTTTTCAAGAATGTAACGTCTTATCGCTCTGCTCAAGTGTTATTCAGTATGTATTGAAATAAGAGGACGAAGTGAAACTTCCGTGTCAGTATCCGTTCAACTGACCTATATTTAGCGTCATAGCTCCAAACTTTTTTGAATTATCTCCTTGAAATATTGAATTGCAAGCTCTGGTAGCTTCTGTTCTTTAGTATTCAGTCGAAAGTCCCTTCGGCACTGTGATCCTCAGGATACAGGACTACCGTCTTAATGAAGGATTATAAAAACCGTCCTGGCTTGTTCTCTGCAAAACGGAGAGCTGTATGTGAAGAATATCGTAGATTTATATCAACTGTAGTTGAAAGTATTCTATTAATTATATTCACTAGCTGATAATTTACTATAATATAAGGACTTAGGTGAACTAAATTGCAATAGGTTGTTAGTCTAAATGTAGTACAATTTTCTTACAACTTCAGTTATCAGAAGAATGAAAATGCATACCACCCATCCTTTTCCTTGTCATTCCAGATTTATGCATCACAGTACAAAGACGACTCTGCACAGGAAGTCAATGGTAGGTCACCTCGCTCGAGAATTTAGCACGAAAATAAAAAGTGTCTACCACATTGCCAGTGAATCTAGATCTTTACATATTCATATTTTTTTATACGTGTGTACCTTCTAAGAGAGGACGTACCAGAATACCAAAAACGCTAAAAGATTTTTCCGAAGACAAAATAAAAAGTGCAATACACTGTTACAGGCCCGCAGGTTTAATCCAAGAAGCAGATCATAATAATGACACTGATATAGCGTGGCTGCAGGAAGTGGTCCAGGAAAGACAGTGTGCTGTTGTGGAACTTAATAACAAACATACCATGTTCCTTCTCTGAGGTGGACATTAAGATGGACTGTAAAAAAGTGATATATAGTCGTTTTTCATTTACTCTGGTAGGAAAAATTGCTCAGTTTGCTTTTCTGGGAAACAGAAATCGCCAAGTTGCGCCGTTATTGCCAGAAATAAACGCCGATTGGTGGATGGATAAATCACGAATGTATAAAACGACAGGTGTCTGAATGGGCCACTATGTTTGGATTTAGCTCTGATAATGCTTCAAATCATTCGACGAGTTTCCATTTATCCTATGGAAGGTTGAAGAGAACATACAAGAACACAGAGGTCCCGCGGAAGCAAGGTAGAAAGAAAGCTTTGAGTTTAACGACGAGACGGTTAGTGACAGAAAAGAAGATTGGACTGTGGAAGGGTGGGACACGTGCTATGTTCTTTTCAAAGAAATCATCCTGGCATTTGCCTTATTTTATTTTATGTACTACCACACAAAACTGGAAAAGATAATTTATATTCTGTGTAAAAAGTATGAAAGTCGGTTTTATTAAGAGTTCTCGGAAGAAAAGAGATTTCCGTAGGGATGCAGAGGCAGAGAGGAGAGAGAGAGAGAGAGAGAGAAGGATGAGGATGTAGGGCATTGCTGTTAGAGAGATACGTGGGAGCTCATAGCTATGAAATATTAATTTCGAGTGCCCTACGGCCCGTAGTAGTATGGCTACCTACCTGGCAATTTTTGCGAGTACTGGCGCCAGTAGTTTATTCTCGTGTGACTGGCGCGACAATGACAGACGCCTGTGTGCCGCTGTGGAGTGGAACTTGCAGGTCACGGGTTTCAGGCCGTAAAATATTTCATGAAGGAGGCCACGGGCTAGGTGCCGTTGCTGCATAAATGATGGCGACTGCAGTACCGGTCCACCCTCTTAGCGGGAGGACAGCCGGTGGTATATTGGGGGTGGAAGGGGCAGGGAGGGATGGAGAGTGGGAGGCCTGCTCCAACCCACGCCAGCAGAGCACGCACCAGCGACAAGCCACGCGCCCCGTTCTTGATGGACTACGCACGCAACTGCAGCTGGCACTCACGCGACGACCGTCAGCTGTTCGATCGATCAACTTCGATCATGCGACCAGTTCAAAGACCTCAGAACTCAATGCGGCGTAAAGTCCATGCAGCCGAACGTTCGCTTCGTGTGGACTATATGTGTAGAGGAATAATTTCGCTGAAGATACAGAATTGCATTGCCAGGAAGTTGTTGTTGTTGTTGTTGTTGTTGTGGTCTTCAGTCCAAAGAATGGTTTCGTGCAGCTCTCCATGCTACTCTATCCTGTGCAAGCTTCTTCATCTCCCAGTACCTACTCCAAACTACATCCTTCTGAATCTGCTTTGCGTATTCATCTCTTGGTCTCCATCTACAATTTTTACCCTCCACGCTGCCCTTCAATACTAAATTGGTGATCCCTTGATGCCTCAGAACATGTCCTACCGACCAAACCCTTCTTCTAGTCAAGGTGTGCCACAAATTTCTCTTCTCCCTAATTCTATTCAATACCTCCTAATCTTCAGCATTCTTCTGTAGCACCACATTTCGAAAGCTTCTATTCTCTTCTTGTCCAAACTATTTATCACCCACGTTACACTTTCATACGCGGCCACACTCCATACAAATACTTTAAGAAACGATTTCCTGACACTTAAATCTATACTCGATGTTAACAAATTTCTCTTCCAGAACGAGATTTTCACTCTGCAGCGGAGTGTGCGCTGATATGAAACTTCCTGGCAGATTAAAACTGTGTACCGGACCGAGACACGAACTCGGGAACTTTGCCTTTCGTGGGCAAGTGCTCTACCAACTGAGCTACCCAAGCACGACTCACACCCCGTCCTCACAGCTTTACTTCTGCCAGTATCTCGCCTCCTACCTTTCAAACTTTATAGAAGCTCTCCTGCGGTTCGCAGGAGAGCTGGTGACTACTTTAAGGATAAAAATATGGAAACACCAGAACACAACACATTACCGGTCTTAATAGAATGCAGAAAACCGTTGGCATTCAGAACAGCTTCCAATCGTCTCGGAGTGAATAAGTATCCCGTATGGTATTCAACGGTGCCTCGTACCATTCTTGCTGCAAAATAGTGGAAGGTTCAGGTAAAGACGATGGAGGTGGGTACCGATCATGCCCCCTTCTTTTCAAAGCAGACCATAAAAGCTCACCGCGCGGAGTAGCCGCGCAGTCTTAGGCCCTTGTCACGGTCCGTGCGGCTCCCCGCGTCGGAGGTTCGAGTCCTCCCTCGGGCATGGGTGTGTGTGTTGTCCTTAGCGTAAGTTAGTTAAAGTTAGATTGAATAATGTGTAGGCTTAGGGACCGATCACCTCAGCGGTTTGGTCCCATAAGACCTTACCACAAATTTCCAAAAAAAATTCCACAAAGGCTCAATGATACTGAGACCGACCGACTGTGTGGATAGAGAAGATCTGACTATTCATCCTCGTGGTCACAAAACCAGTCCTGGACGATGAGAGCTGTGTGAACAGGGTCCTGTCGTCTTGGAACACAGATTCACAACTGGGGAATAAACATTGTACGATGTGATGGACTTGATCGGCCAAAATGGTCAAATAATCATTGGTAGTAATGCAACCTTGCAGAGTACTCAAGGGGTGCACGAAATACCACGATATGGCTGCCTAAATGATCACTGAACCCTGCCACGTTTCTTTTTTGGGACGCGAAATTGACCAGGAGATGGAGAGTGTGAAACAACACTCATCCGACCAAATCACATTCTTGCATTGTCATGGGCATTTGCATCGCTGATACAACTATCGTTCTCATACTTTCCACACAATCCTCTTCAATGACCGTCTGTCACTTCCTTTCGAGTTTTGATTTAGCGAATGATGTTTTTCTGCCTTCCACGTATGCGGTGCCGCTTGAAACACCAAATACTTCGGCTCCCTTGATTAACGGAAAACCCAGCGACAATTTGCCCACGGACGAATTCACTCAGCTCCGGCATAATGCACCCACAACTACACAGAATATTGTTCTGATCACGACTGACACTTGCAACGTAATGAGGGTATTGGACAGGCGCCGTTCGTGGTCCAATACAGCGGCGTTACTTGCCAGCTTGGCTAGTCTATGCTCAAACATGCATTCCTCTCGATGTTTCCATATTACTGTCTCACCCCCATAAACCAAGGAAAAGACAGTAAATATTGCTACTCTTCTATAGTGAATTTAGGTTAAGAGAACAGCAATCATCGGAGTGGATTGTCCTTGTGTTTCGACTTGTTTACCGTCAGCTCCAGCCAGCAGATAACTTACGTTACGATGGGTATTTGTTGTGTGGGTACCTGTAGTGTGTGTTAATTCAGAAGTGTCGAAGTCAGTTTTGTGTTACTTTTTAATGACGTCATGTTCACATGAGTGGCCCACTGTGCTACGCTTCTGAAGTGCCTTTGAAGAGGGGAAGTGGATTACCGAAGAAAAAGATGTAGTACAAAATTGTTGAGGCTTTCGTGGCCACTTGTTGACAAACTGCCTATTGGCTTCTGTCTCGGGTTTTTCGCCGACACTCATCTAATGATTTTTCTGACGTTTCGCCAGCACGAGTGGCTGGCATTGTCAAAGCTTCACCCTCCATTGCCGGTGGTGAACTGGAGCCGAGCTCGGGGGCGTTACAGACTATATGTACCTGGAGCGCCAACGTCCGAGGGCTTCTCCGCGGTCATTTCCGGTGCGGTTCTCCTCTTGCTACCTGCGACGGTCGTTCGCTGCAGTACGGGAAGCCAGGATCCGTTTACCTTAAGGCTTTCATCTTTCTTGTTCAAACTGTTCGCGTGTTTTTGTATTTCTACAGCTTCTCTGAACAACCGCGTGTGATAGTGGTTCTCTACAGCCAGAACTTCCGTGTCGGCGAATTTTATTACGTGGTCGGTCTCATTCAGTGCGTGCTCTGCCACGGCCGATTTCTCCACCTGCCCCAACCTGCAATGTCGCTTATGCTCTTTGATCCTGGTGTTAATTGATCGAAGTGGCCGTGCGGTTAAAGGCGCTGCAGTCTGGAACCGCAAGACCGCTACGGTCGCAGGTTCGAATCCTGCCTCGGGCATGGATGTTTGTGATGTCCTTAGGTTAGTTAGGTTTAACTAGTTCTAAGTTCTAGGGGACTAATGACCTCAGCAGTTGAGTCCCGTAGGGCTCAGAGCCATTTGAACCATTTTGTTAATTGATCGTCCAGTCATTCCGACATAAACTTTTCCGCATGTGCATGGTATGCGGTATATTCCCGACATTGCAAGTGGGTCTCTTTTCTCCTTCGCTGATCTAAGACACTCTTTGATCTTCCTTGTCGGTTTGAAAATCGTCTTTACGCCATGTTTGCGCAATATACGGCCGATTCTGTCCGTCACCCTGGGAATGTACGGCAGAAAGGCCGTACCCGACATTTCTTTTTCTGGTTCCTTACTTCGCCGAGTGTTTGGCTCTGTTACACTTCTAATATAATAGCCACATGTGGGGAAGACCGACACATACATTAAGGACTTAGGACATTTCATTGAGAAGCTGAAGAAACTGAAACTTGCAGCAAACGACATCCTGGTCAGCTTTGATGTTGTTTCGTTATTTACGAAAGTGCCACTCAGTGACGCTCTGGAGCACATCGGTTCCATTTTTCCGTTAGACATCAGAAAGCTCTTCCATGCATGTGTCACCACGAGCTATTTCACGTGGAATGGCGATTTCTACGAACAGCTGGAAGGCGTCGCCATGGATAGTCCTCTCAGTCCAGTGGTGGCCAACTTCTTCATGGAACAATTCGAAGCACAGGCACTGGACTCGGCGACTTGTAAACCTAAGATGTGGTACAGGTACGTCGATGATACTTTCGTGGTGTGGAGCCATGGTGAAGAACAGCTCGGTGACTTCCTAAGACACTTGAACAGCCTCCATGCCAACATAACATTTACCATGGAAGTAGAAAAGGACAAGAAACTGCGATTTCTAGATGTGCTGGTCACAAGGGACGGCGAAAACCTGGGACACAGCGTGTATCGAAAACCGACTCACACGGACTGATACCTGCACAAACTGTCAAACCACCACCCGAACCAGAAAAGAGGCATGATTAGTACGCTCGTAACCAGAGCAGGACGAATATGTGAGCCATAACACCTCAAACGAGAAATGCAACACCTGGAAACTGTCCTGAGGAGCAATGGGTACTCCACAAATTATATTAGAAGTGTAACAGAGCCACACACTCGGCGAAGTAAGGAACCAGAAAAAGAAATGTCGGGTACGGCCTTTCTGCCGTACATTCCCAGAGTGACGGACAGAATCGGCCGTATATTGCGCAAACATGGCGTAAAGACGATTTTCAAACTGACAAGGAAGATCAAAGACTGTCTTAGATCGGCGAAGGAGAAAAGAGACCCATTTGCAATGTCGGGAATATATCGCATACCATACACATGCGGAAAAGTTTATGTCGGAATGACTGGACGATCAATTAACGCCAGGATCAAAGAGCATAAGCGATATTGCAGGTTGGGGCAGGTGGAGAAATCGGCCGTGGCAGAACACGCACTGAATGAGACCGACCACGTAATAAAATTCGCCGACACGGAAGTTCTGGCTGTAGAGAAGCACTATCACAGGCGCTTGTTCAGAGAAGCTGTAGAAATACAAAAACACGCGAACAGTTTGAACAAGAAAGATGAAAGCCTTAAGGTAAACGGATCCTGGCTTCCCGTACTGCAGCGAACGACCGTCGCAGGTAGCAAGAGGAGAATCGCATCGGAAATGACCGCGGAGAAGCCCTCGGACGTTGGCGCGCCAGGTACATATAGTCTGCGCCCGCGAGCTCGGCTCCAGTTCACCACCGGCAATGAAGGGTGAAGCTTTGACAATGCCAGCCACTCGTGCTGGCGAAACGTCAGAAAAATCATTAGATGAACGTCGGCTGAAGAACCCGAGTCAGAAGCCAATAGGCAGTTTGTCAAAAAGATGTAGGATTGTATTTTTAAAAATGCGTTCTTCTGTTCATATCTTCATAATGAACAAAGATGCGAGGGGCGTCCAATAATTAATGCTCCACATTTATTGCGAAAGCAGGTTGGTTTATTTCAGGAATGCAATACACCATATTATTCCCCACTCTTTTGGCAGCAAAACCCTGTTTTTACCGTCACCTCTCTTCAATGTGCCGGTGTTACGCCATCTTACTGGGAGGGGCTGTACGCCCAAATGATACACCTCGACTGGCCGACGTCGGAGCCAACGTCCTGCTGCATCAGTGACCTCCCCATCATCTTCGTACTGCTTCCTGCGGAGTGCACCCTTCATTGGGCCAAACTCCTGGAAATCAGAAAGTGCGAGATCCAAGCTGTAAGGTGGATGACAAAGAGGAGGCCAACGAAGTTTTGTGGGCTCCTCCCGGGTGCACAGGCTTGGGTGAGACCTTGCTTTGTCACGAAGAAGTTCGTTCGCATTTTTGTGGCAACTGCTGAAGTCGTTTCTTCAGTTTGCTGAGGGTAGCGCAATACACTTCCGAGCTGATCTTTGCACCATGAGGGAGGACAACAAACAGAATAACGCCTTCAGGGTCGCAGAAGGCGGTAGCCGTGACTTTACCAGATGAGAGCGCGGTTCAAAATGGTTCAAATGGCTCTAAGCACTATGGGACTTAACATCTGAGGCCATCAGTCCCCTAGACTTAGAACTACTTAAACCTAAATAACCTAAGGACATCACACACATCCATGCCCGAGGCAGGATTCGAACCTGCGACCGTAGCAGCAACGCGGTTCCAGACTGAAGCGCCTAGAACCGCCAGGCCACAGTGGCTGGCTGAGGGCGCGGCTTTGAACTTTTTCTTCAGAAGAAAGGTGGTGCGGTGCCATTCCATGGATTTCCGTTTTGCTTCCGGTTAGAAGTGATGAACCCATGTTTCATCACCTGTGACGATGTTCGATAAGAAATTGTCACGATCAGCCTCGCAAAGCGCAAGCAACTCCGCACTGATGGTCCTTCGTTGCTCTTTATGGGCTTCTGTTAGTTGGCGAGGAACCTAGTGGGTATCACCTTTGAGTACCCCAACTGGTGGACGAGTGAGTCAGCACTAACAACAGAGACGTCCAGTTCTGCTACGAGATGTTTGTGATCCGTCGTTCACCTCGACTGAATCAGAATGTCTGCACGTTCCAACACCATAGTAGTCACAGTTGTGTGCGGCCGACCGGCACAAAAGAGATCGGACAGGTTTGTGCGATGATGACCGGCGTCTCGCCCAACGACTCTCCGTGCTTTTCTTCTCGGCCAGATTTCCGTAGACCCGTAAATATCTGCAATGCTCAGGTTTTCCTCCAAAAGATATTCAGAGATAGCTCTCTGTTCCGAAGGTACCTCCGTTACAGACTCCATTTTGAAGGCTACGCGTAGTGCCACCAGCTATCGGAAGTTTAAGAAACTATAGGAGTTGTTGTTGTGGTCTTCAGCAGTCCTGAGGCTGGTTTGATGCAGCTCTGCATGCTACTCTATCCCGTGCAAGCTTTTTCATCTCCCAGTACTTACTGCAACCTACATCCTTCTGAATCTGCTTAGTGTATTCATCTCCTGGTCTCCCTCTACGATTTTTACCCTACACGCTGCTAAATTTGTGATCCCTTGATGCCTCAGAACATGTCCTACCAACCGGTCCCTTCTTCTTGTCAAGTTGTGCCACAAGCTCCTCTTCTCCCCCATTCTATTCAGTACCTCCTCATTAGTTATGTGATCTACCCATCTAATCTTCAGCATTCTTCTGTAGCACCACATTTCGAAAGCTTCTATCCAAACTATTTATCGTCCATGTTTCACTTCCATACATGGCTACACTCCATACAAATACACTCCTGGAAATTGAAATAAGAACACCGTGAATTCATTGTCCCAGGAAGGGGAAACTTTATTGACACATTCCTGGGGTCAGATACATCACATGATCACACTGACAGAACCACAGGCACATAGACACAGGCAACAGAGCATGCACAATGTCGGCACTAGTACAGTGTATATCCACCTTTCGCAGCAATGCAGGCTGCTATTCTCCCATGGAGACGATCGTAGAGATGCTGGATGTAGTCCTGTGGAACGGCTTGCCATGCCATTTCCACCTGGCGCCTCAGTTGGACCAGCGTTCGTGCTGGACGTGCTGACCGCGTGAGACGACGCTTCATCCAGTCCCAAACATGCTCAATGGGGGACAGATCCGGAGATCTTGCTGGGCAGGGTAGTTGACTTACACCTTCTAGAGCACGTTGGGTGGCACGGGATACATGCGGACGTGCATTGTCCTGTTGGAACAGCAAGTTCCCTTGCCGGTCTAGGAATGGTAGAACGATGGGTTCGATGACGGTTTGGATGTACCGTGCACTATTCAGTGTCCCCTCGACGATCACCAGTGGTGTACGGCCAGTGTAGGAGATCGCTCCCCACACCATGATGCCGGGTGTTGGCCCTGTGTGCCTCGGTCGTATGCAGTCCTGATTGTGGCGCTCACCTGCACGGCGCCAAACACGCATACGACCATCATTGGCACCAAGGCAGAAGCGACTCCCATCGCTGAAGACGACACGTCTCCATTCGTCCCTCCATTCACGCCTGTCGCGACACCACTGGAGGCGGGCTGCACGATGTTGGGGCGTGAGCGGAAGACGGCCTAACGGTGTGCGGGACCGTAGCCCAGCTTCATGGAGACGGTTGCGAATGGTCCTCGCCGATACCCCAGGAGCAACAGTGTCCCTAATTTGCTGGAAAGTGGCGGTGCGGTCCCCTACGGCACCGCGTAGGATCCTACGGTCTTGGCGTGCATCCGTGCGTCGCTGCGGTCCGGTCCCAGGTCGACGGGCACGTGCACCTTCCGCCGACCACTGGCGACAACATCGATGTACTGTGGAGACCTCACGCCCCACGTGTTGAGCAATTCGGCGGTACGTCCACCCGGCCTCCCGCATGCCCACTATACGCCCTCGCTCAAAGTCCGTCAATTGCACATACGGTTCACGTCCACGCTGTCGCGGCATGCTACCAGTGTTAAAGACTGCGATGGAGCTCCGTATGCCACGGCAAACTGGCTGACACTGACGGCGGCGGTGCACAAATGCTGCGCAGCTAGCGCCATTCGACGGCCAACACCGCGGTTCCTGGTGTGTCCGCTGTACCGTGCGTGTGATCATTGCTTGTACAGCCCTCTCGCAGTGTCCGGAGCAAGTATGGTGGGTCTGACACACCGGTGTCATTGTGTTCTTTTTTCCATTTCCAGGAGTGTACTTTCAGAAACGACTTCCTGACACTTAAATCTATACTCGATGTTAACAAATTTCTCTTCTTCAGAAACGCTTTCCTTGCCATTGCCAGTCTACATTTTATATCCTCTCTACTTCGACCATCATCAGTTATTTTGCTCCCCAAATAACAGAACTCCTTTACTACTTTAAGTGTCTCATTTCCTAATCTAATTCCCTCGACATCACCCGATTTAATTCGACTACATTCCATTATCCTCGTTTTGCTTTTGTTGATGTTCATTTTATACCCTCCTTTCAAGACACTGTCCATTCCGTTCAACTGCTCTTCCAAGTCCTTTGCTGTCTCTGACAGAACTACAATGTCATCAGCGAACCTCAACGTTTTTACTTCTTCTCCATGGACTTTAATACCTACTCCGAATTTTTCTTTTGTTTCCTTTACTGCTTGCTCAATATACAAATTGAATAACAACGGGGACAGGCTACAACCTTGTCTCACTCCCTTCTCAACCACTGCTTTCCTTTCATGTCCCTCGACTCTTATAACTGCCATCTGGTTTCTGTACAAATTGTAAATAGCCTTTCGCTCCCAGTATTTTACCCCTGCCACCTTTAGAATTTGAAAGAGAGTATTCCAGTCAACATTGTCAAAAGCTTTCTCTAAGTCTACAAATGCTAGAAACGTAGGTTTGCCTTTCCTTAATCTTTCTTCTAAGATAAGTCGTAGGGTCAGTATTGCCTCATGTGTTCCAACATTTCTGCGGAATCCAAACTGATCTTCGCCGAGTTCGGCTTCTACTAGATTTCCATTCCTCTGTAAAGAATTCGGGTTAGTATTTTGCAGCTGTGACTTATTGAACTGATAGTTCGGTAATTTTCACATCTGTCAACACCTGCTTTCTTTGGGATTGGAATTATTATATTCTTCTTGAAGTCTGAGGGTATTTCGCCTGTCTCATACATCTTGCTCACCAGATGGTAGAGTTTTGTCAGGAGTGGCTCTCAAAAGGCCGTCAGTAGTTCTAATGGAATGTTGTCTACTCCCAGGGCCTTGTTTCGACTTAGGTCTTTCAGTGCTCTGTCAAACTCTTCACGCAGTACTGTATCTCCCATTTCATCTTCATCTTCATCTACATCCTCTTCCATTTCCAAAATATTGTCCTCAAGTACATCGCCCTTGTATAGACCCTCTATAAACTCCTTCCACCTTTCTGCTTTCCCTTCTTTGCTTAGAACTGGGTTTCCATCTGAGCTCTTGATATTCACACAAGTGGCTCTCTTTTCTCCAAAGGTCTCTTTAATTTTCCTGTAGGCAGTATCTATCTTACCCCTAGTGAGGTAAGCCTCTACATCCTTACATTTGTCCTCTAGCCATCCCTGCTTAGCCATTTTGCACTTCCTGTCGATCTCATTTTTGAGACGTTTGTATTCCTTTTTGCCTGCTTCATTTACTGCGGTTTTATATTTTCTGCTTTCATCAATTAAATGCAATATTTCTTCTGTTACCCAAGGATTTCTACTGGCCCTCATCTTTTTACCTACTTGATCCTATGCTGCCTTCATTACTTCATACCTCAGAGCTACCCATTCCTTTTCTACTGTATTTCTTTCCCCCATTCTCGTCAATTGTTTCCTTATGCTCTCCCTGAAACTCTGTACAACCTCTGGTTTAGTCAGTTTATCCAGGTCCCGTCTCCTTAAATTCCCACCTTTTTGCAGTTTCTTCAGTTTTAATCTACAGTGCATAACCAATAGATTGTGGTCAAAGTCCACACCTGCCCCTGAAAATGTCTTACAATTTAAAACCTGATTCCTAAATCTCTGTCTTACCATTATATAATCTGTCTGATACCTTCTAGTATCTCCAGGATTCTTCCATGTATACAACCTTCTTTTATGATTCTTGAACCAAGTGTTAGCTATGATTAAGTTATGCTCTGTGCAAAATTCTACCAGACGGCTTCCTCTCTCATTTCTCTCCCCCAATCCATATTCACCCACTATGTTTCCTTCTCTCCCTTTTCCTACTCTCGAATTCCAGTCACTCATGACTATTAAATTTTTGTCTCCCTTCACTACCTGAATAATTTCTTTTATCTCATCATACATTTCATCAATTTCTTCATCATCTGCAGTGCCAGTTGGCATATAAACTTGTACTACTGTAGTAGGCATGGGCTTCGTGTCTATCGTGGCCACAATAATGCGTTCACTGTGCTGTTGGTAGTAGCCTACACGCACTCCTATTTTTTTATTCATTATTAAACCTACTCCTGCATTACCTCTATTTGATTTTATATTTATAACCCTCTATTCACCCGACCAAAAGTCTTTTTCTCCTGCCACCGAACTTCACTAATTCCCACTATATCTAACTTCAACCTATCCATTTCCTTTTTTAAATTTTCTAACCTACCTGCCCGATTAAAGGAGCTGACGTTCCACGCTCCGATCCGTAGAACGCCAGTTTTCCTTCTCCTCATAACGACGTCCTCTTGAGTAGTCCCCGCCCGGAGATCCGAATGGGGGACTATTTTACCTCCGGAATATTTTACCCAAGAGAACGCCATCATCATTTAACCATACAGTAAAGCTGCATGCCCTCGGGAAAAATTACGGCTGTAGTTTCCCCTTGCTTTCAGCCGTTCGCAGTACCAGCACAGCAAGGCCGTTTTGATTAGTGTTGCAAGGCCAGATCAGTCAATCATCCAGACTGTTGCCCCTGCAACTACTGAAAAGGCTGCTGCCCCTCTTCAGGAACCACACGTTTGTCTGGCCTCTCAACAGATGCCCCTCCGTTGTGGTTGCACCTACGGTACGGCCATCTGTATCGCTGAGGCCCGCAAGCCTCCCCACCAACGGCAAGGTCCATGGTCCATGGGGGGGGGGGGGGGACTCTTATAAATGGCATATGGTTTCTGTACAAACTGTAAATAGCCTTTCGCTCCCTGTATTTTATCCTTGCCACCTTTAGAATTTGAAAGAGAGTATTCCAGTCAACATTGTCAAAAGCTTTCTCTAAGTCTACACATGCTAGAAACGTAGCCTTGCCTTTCCTTAATCTTTCTTCTAAGATAAGTCGTATGGTCAGTATTGCCAGGAGCTGAAACGGAAATAATCCACGAAGTCCCGCAACAAATACTTTTCCTTCAACCGAACTGTCCGAGAAAAACATGTGTTGCATTAGTTATTGAGCGCTCCTCATACAAGAATGGCGATTACGCTGGCTGTAGCCCTGGCAGATAAACAACATTTGTTTGGTACTTTTTTTTATTTTGCTTCTGGAAAAAAGATGTTTGAGGTGGACAAGATATACTCAACACCAACCAAGATATTGTTAGTAGTCGTGGCCTTTGTGCCGGAGAGTAGGCACTTGAACATCGCTCCCTGTTCGCCAGACATGTCCCGTTCGCAGACACAGGCTACAGATCCGTCCCGGCAGTGGAGAAACACACTGAGCTAAGCGCCCAATGGTCTGCGATTAACAGTGTATGCGCACAAGAGCAAAGCGCGCTGAGACTAAAGCAGGAAACCTCGCGCACCACAGAGCGATCGTAGTAACTGCGCAGTCTGCGTCCTGTGTAGCTGTAAGGGCACTCTGTGATTACCCGACACTCGGAGAGTCCAAAGCGCTGTGTGCTCTTCGCCTGCTGCGGTAATCGTTCGTCCTAAATACCCAGCCTCTTATTCTGCTCCAGTAAGAGCCTCATTTCTTCAAAGAACACTGAGCTCTCTACAGTCTTCTCTTTGAAAGCGTCCCTTACAAGTGTAATCTGGTTTCCAACACTTCCGCAGAGGATATTAAAACTGGCGTTTCTAAGTGTGTACCTGAAAACTACTGCAGGGCTGTAAGTTGGGTTCTCTCTTCACAGTTTTATTTTTTAGTGCGCAACGTTAACCCAACATGGCACGGGGGCTAAACTTCATGGATTTACTCTGCAACTGAATGTCAGAAACAAGTACAAACGGTTATCACTGAAAATATTTCTTTGATAACGTTAAAAAAACACGTCGGGGAGCGTAAATGCTGGTTATTGAGTAAAGATTGCTGGATATTTGTCTCTTTAATCGTCGCTATAGCTACATCGCGTAATTTTACACTATCACATACCCCGGCGATATTATTGCGTCGAGTGGCAAAAATATTCCGATCATGGAGATATACACACATAAAAAAAGTTTTACATCACCTCGGTTCCGATAGTTCCGGAACCTGTACAGAAAACTGGAGTAGAGATCAACATAAACATCATTTCCGCCCTTTTTATTGCTCATGAAAACCACACATTGCATGTTGTACCACAATACAGTGAGATCCTCAGAGGTGGTGGTCCAGACTGCTGTACACACCGGCACCTCTAATATCCAGTAGCACGTCATCTTGCATTGATGCATGCCTGTATTCGTCGTGGCATACTATCCACAAGTTCACGAAGGCACTGTTGGTCCAAATTGTTCCGCTCCTCAACAATGATTCGGCATAGATCCCTTAGGATGGTTGGTGAGTCACGTCGTCGACAGACAACTCTTTTCCATCTATCCCAGGTATGTTCGATAGGTTTCATGTCTGAAGAACATGCTGGTCACTCTAGTCGAGCGATGTCGTTATCCTGAAGGAAGTCATTCACAAGATGTACACAATGGGGGTGCGAATTGTCGTCCATGAAGACGAATACCTCGCCAATATGCTGCCGATATGGTTGCACTATCGGTCGGAGGATGGCATTCACGTGTCGTACTGCCGTTACGGCGCCTTCCATGACCACCAGCGGTGTACGTCGGCCCCACATAATGCCACCGCAAAACAGTAGCAAACTTTCACCTTGCTGCACTCGCTGCACAGTTTGTCTAATGCGTTCAGCCTCACCGATCTACCTCCAAACACGCCTCCGATAATTGTCTGGTTGAAGGCATATGCGCCACTCATCGGTGAAGAGAACGTCATGCCAGTCCTCAGCGGTCCATTCGGCATGTTGTTGGCCCCATCTGCACAGCGCTGCATGGTGCCGTGGTTGCAAAGATGGACCTCGCCATGGACGTCGGGAGTGAAGTTGCGCGTCATGCAGCCTATTTCACACAGTTTGAGTCGCGACACGACGTCCTGTGGCTGCACGAAAAGCATTATTCAAAATGGTAGCGTTGCTGCCAGGGTTCCTCCGAGCCATAATCCGTAGGTAGAGGTCATCCACTTGGGGCCGGCCGGTGTTGCCGAGCGGTTCTAGGCGCTACAGTCTGGAGCCACGCGACCGCTACGGTCGCAGGTTCGAATCCTGCCTCGGGCATGGATGTGTGTGATGTCCTTAGGTTAGTTAGGTTTAAGTAGTTCTAAGTTCTAGGGGACTGATGACCACAGAAGTTACGTCCCATAGGGCTCAGAGCCATTTTGAGTAGCCCTTGGACGGCCTGAGCGAGGCATGTCATCGACAGTTCCTGTCTCTCTGTATCTCCTCCATGTCCGAACAACATCGTTTTGTTTCATTCCGAGACGGCTGGACACTTCGCTTGTTGAGAGCCCTTACTGGCACAAAGCACCAATATGGAAGCGATCGAACCACGGTATTGACCGTCTAGGCATAGTTGAAGTACAGACAACACTAGCCGTGTACCTCCATCCTGGTGGAATGAGTGGCACTGATCGGCTGTTGGACCCCCTCCATTTAATAGGCGCTGTTCATGCATGGTTGTTTACATCTTTGGGAGGGTTTAGTGACATCTCTGAACAGTCAAAGGGACTGTGTCTGTGATCCAATATCCACAGCCAATGTCTATCTCCAGGAGTTCTGGGAACGGGCTGATGCCAAATTTTTTTTGATGTGTGTATTATGAAGAGCTACAGACTAACACTATACGTTGCTTTGAAGCCGGTGCCTTCATATTGGATGCCACCAAGCATTAGCAGACTACGATTGCTTCTTGTTCTTAATTTTTGTCATTTGCACGCAACAGTTGTTTCAAATAGTAAATGTTCCAGTGCTCTGGTAAATAACACAGCATCAACAAGAAATTTTAAGACTTTTTCCGGTTTAAATGTCTATTTGATCCAGTAATACGGCGCATTTAGTCTCGTTAGTGTAACTTTGTTTTTTGCGAGTTTTATCCATAATGTATGCAGTTGAACTCCGTGACTGTTCTGTTGTAGGGTGTAGAGTAATGAGCGCTACCAGTCACAATAGAAAGTAAAATGTAAATGCCGTGTGGCTAGGGCCTCCCGTCAGGTAGACCGTTCGCCTGGTGGAAGTCTTTCGAGCCGACGCCACTTCGGCGACTTGCGTGTCGATGGGGATGAAATGATGATGATAAGGACAACGCAACACCGAGTCCTTGAACGGAGAAAATCTCCCATCAAGCCGGGAATCGAATCTTGGCCGTTAGGTATGACATTCCGTCGCGCTAACCACTCAGTTACCAGAGGCGGACTCAATAGAAAGTGATTTTATTTATTGTATGGCCCATCACGGGCTTGTGCCCATCTTCAGATTGTTTACACTGAATTATATGTTTCTGTGCTCAATGTTGGAGATTACTGTTTAAATAAAAAACAATTAATAACTGATGACTAAATCGACCCAACTGGAGCAACTATAAGTTTCTAAGTGGCATGTGTTGTAAGGTATTGTAGTGCTTGCATACACCTGGAGTATCCAAGTCGTTCCCACGTTACATTCATCACATTGTTAAAAAAAATTTCGATTTTTACACATTAATATATTAATGCGTAATATACAGTCAATGTGCAAAACAACGAGTATTCTTCTAAAAATATAATGAATGTATGCGGAGACGACATGGATATCCAGCTGTATGTAAGTAGCATAATACTTTACAACACATGTCGCTTCCAACTGTTTCAGTTGGGTATGTTTAGTCATCATCATATTACTCGCTTTTTGTTTAAACAGTGACCTTCGACACTGAACACTGAAACATGTAAATGAATGTAAACAAACTGAAGATCAGTACAAGCCCGAAACCGGTCGTCTGTTAAATAAAATAACCTTTTATTGTGACAGGTAGCAGTTATTATGATACACTCCACAACGTTGTTTCGAATAAACAGTGGAAAAAACATGTAATTTAACTTGGCTTCTTTCTTAGTCTAGCATTTTCCTTAATATGGACTGACGAAACTTTTGTTCGGTGTATATGTTTTTCTGAAAGCATTGACAACACATCTTGCTATGTTTTGGTCAGTTTAGAAACTTTCATTCTCACAGCGCTCACCCAAAGAGCTTTTAAAGTTGGACTGTCAGGAAGCATCAAGTCGAATGACAGAAATAAACCGCTAGAGTGAAAGTTATCAGCGCAATCAAAATTCATGTATATAAAAGAAAATAGCGTTTGAACGAGTCAAATTACGAATGAAATGTGATTACTTTACATTTTAGACTTTAATCAGAACGTTTAGTGAACCAGTAAATGACGCAAGCAAGCATTTTTAATCAAATCACTTCCACCAGAATATAATGTTTGGGGCAGTCTACATGGTATACGTCGGCTTCGTGTCTGTGACATCATCTGAGTTCCACTTTGTGCTTCTATGATTCCGATTCACTGTGTTCATGTTATTAAAAGACAGCACCAGCGAACCCATCTAACTTCACTTTTATGCACGCCGGTTCTTTTAAACCGCTTAGCCTGGAAAAACGCATCCACCTGATATTTTTGTAGAACTTGTAAGGTGTCAGGCAAATCCAACACCTTCCATGAAAACCCTGACATGATAAGCAAATCCAGTAGTATGTCACATAGCTCCGAATAAATCGTGACATTAAATTAACCAAAGTAATACGAGTAACGAGTGAGCAAATGGAATACCACAGACTAACACAAGAATGCCTAAATGCATGTCATACCTTCCCACCGTGAGACAGACGCAGTTCCGAGGGGAGAAACGAGAACAGAATCCGAGAGCAGAACCGTATTAAGCTGGAAGGCCCTACGATAAGGGACGGACACCCACGTGGCCAGCTAACCGCTAGGACCACACCCCAGCCGCAAGTTTTAGCGTGAGACTTTTTCGCGTCTCTTTTACGTCAGGACCACCCCCCAGCCCATGTTAAAAGATAGATCCCTCCAGAAGAACAGTATAGATCTTACGATAACACAAAAAGGGCCACACCACCCGCAAGTTTTAGCGTGAGACTTTTTCGCATTTCTGTTACTTCAGGACCACCCCCCAGCCCATGTTAAAAGACAGAGCCCTCCAGAAGAACAGTATAGATCTTACGATAACGCTAAAAGGACCACACTAGCTGCAAGTTTTAGCGTGAGACTTTTTCGCGTCTCCTTACGTTGCAAACTTTAAAAACATTCCCCCACCACAAAAAGTATAACGTTTCTCATTGGATGGACAGAATTTTTGTAGGCAGAGCTTAAGGTTAACATTGAGACCCTGATTGGTCAGATGAAAACACAGCCAGATAGTTTTTTTTAAACCAACTTCGGTAAATTGTAGTAAGGAGAAGTTAGGAGAGAGTTGCTTCCGAGACGGCGAGGTGAGCGGAGGTGTGCTGCCCGTCGCCCCCTGACGAACACCGACAAGGTAATGAACGCACGCGATGCCGCATAACAGCGCATAAAGCTTCACTCAGAACTGAAGAAGTCTCATTAGTTACACCCCTTTTTGCGTAATACTAGTGTCGATCGTCAATTAAAGCTCATGGTGTTCACATTTGCCACTTGAAGTAAAAATCTGAAACGCGATGATTTTTCTGTTATATAGTTATTGAGAAGCCACATCAGCCACTGTAATTTACGACAAGTTAGATAAGTAATTAAAGATAATTGAGGGTCACTGTAGACCATTTTGATAGTTTTCTCTTTTGTGAAACTTAATTTAAACCTAGATTATAGATGTGATATGGCATAGGTCATCCTTCGATCCATTGTACAACTTGGAAACCCATTCAGGGAATATTCGTTCACATTTTTGTTGAACGCAGTTGGTTTTACCATCCTGTATTAAAACATTTCCTTTTATCAATAGTGCAATTTATAAACAATGTTTTGTGAGTAGAATAAAATTTCCAACGGTAAACTTAACTGCTTTTTCGACGTTATTTTACCAGCTAAATAAAAATAGGAAAGCCTTGAACCCCTTCCACTAAATTTAGTTCGTACTAAGATTCTTTTACAGGGAGTGCAGTGGAGCTGACGCTGAAATCATTAAGTATTTGGTTATATCATCGCTAGTCTCATTGAACTCTTCTGAACTCTACATGTCATGTGTGGTCTGGCGTCTCCTTACCAGCAACAGGTCCCAGGTTCAAACTAGTCAATTCCCTAAAAAAACACGCTCAGAGCGTCGTTGCGCGAAAGTGGTAGGGAGACACGATATAGAACAAACAGACACCACGCAGAATGTTGGAAACTTGTTACTGATTTTTAAATGAAAGTCATTCTACTGTCAGAACTTCAAATATGTTTGGAGATTCTTTACCAGGAATAATTTTTTATGAACTTTTATCTTACATATCAGTAATAATGATACCCTGAATAAAAAGTCACCATCTTGGGTCTTCTTTTCTTTTAAATTAAACCAGTTTTTAAAGCGCAGATTCAATTACGTTCATTAAT
Organism: Schistocerca serialis cubense; assembly: GCF_023864345.2. Lineage (NCBI taxonomy): Eukaryota > Metazoa > Arthropoda > Insecta > Orthoptera > Acrididae > Schistocerca > Schistocerca serialis. The sequence continues at coordinate 323,420,060 of NC_064644.1, forward strand.
ATTTAATCCCACACATTACAGTAATGAATATGCTCTTTATTTCAGATCAGAATATGAGACTGAGCCAAATACATATCTATCAGCGCAGATTGCTTAAAAAAATCAGTGACAGAAATGTTGATGGGTCCTCTCTACTATTGAAAATTCAGTTTTGCTATAAGGGGCAGTCAAATGAAGAGGAGACACATGGGAAAAATGGGGAGAAATCGGGATTGTATGAAAGATGTGTAAAGGCTCCCAGTGGAACTTCAAAAATAACAGCAATAATTGTTAGTACATTTATCCCACTGTGAGACAAGACGGTGAATGCCTTCACGGAAAAAGTTTGCGGTTGTCTATGGAACCACGACTGTACCCAGACATGCAGTTCTTCGTCTTAAGCAAATCGACGGCAACGAATGTCTTTCTGCAGGGCTCCAAAAATATGGAAATGGCATGGGGAGAAATCGGGACTGTATTAAAGATGTGTGAAGGCTTCCCAGTAAAACTTCTGCAGCGAATTCCAAACACTCTTGGCAAAATATTGGCGGACCCAAGCTGCAGAAATTTCGCTGGGAAGCCCTTACACATGTTCCATAAGAGCCCCGACTTCTCCCCATGCAACTTCCATATTTTTGGAGCCCTGTAGAAAGACATTCGTTGTAGATTTTCTTCGGACGAGGAGGTGCACGTCTGGGTAGAATCGTGGTTCCATAGGCAACAGCGAACTATTTTCCATGAAGGCATTATCTGTCTTGTCTCAGAGAGATGTATTAACAGGTATGGTGATTAATTTTGAGACAATGAACAGTTTACTTACTTTTCCCATCTGCTTCGTTTTGATTTGACTGCTCGTTATACTTTACTTATTTGTTTCATTTACAGCCGGAGTAGTATCCTGAGCGATAAAATAATTCAATTTTCAGTTCTACCTACTGCCTTTTTCCTCGTACCTGCCCTACAAAATACGAGTATTATTACAAATGTGATCTTTGATCGTAGGCGTCAGTTTTCACCTACCAAACTAAATTTCACTTTTCTACATCTGGCGCGATTACTCTAATTTATCCCCAAAACATATATCACAAATTACATGCTTCCGGCTCAAACTTCTGACAGACGAAGTGTTTTACTTCGCTATACGTTACGACAAAATGTTACGGATGTGTGACTCTTCGTTTAACCCATGTCTCCTCTAGAGGTCAGACAATAGACAACTCTCTCAAACTAAAATCTGAATTTGAACACGTCTTTGATCTCCTTCCAAAACTACATTTCATTGTTCCTCCGTACGAATAATGCGCAAATTGTGGCCATATCTATTTATGATTTACTCAATATTCTGGTCCAGATTCGCTCCACTATGAAGATAACGGCGACAGTTTACGCTACAGCCCGACAGGTACCGTCTCCTCTGTCGATGATCAAGTCGTGGTTCCCATCATTGGTATGAGACGTCAAGATGTCACTCCAGACGCGAGAAACTCATAATTACTGTATACAATAGAGGTTTGCCTCTCAAAAAATTGTTTCATTAAGTAAGAACTCAAAGGAAGGAAAGCTGTGCGTGAAAAGAAGTGTAATCTCTAATTTTTGTCTCTTCATTCTCGAGGGCCAGTAGGCAGTAGGTTGCGGGTCTTATGTTTCCAGACTTTCAAAAAGACTTTCGACTCAATCCAGCACTTCCATATATTAGACAAAATAAGTGTATACGGAATAACTGAAAAGATTTGCGACTGGACTAAAGTCTTGCTAGCAGATAAAAGGCAGTACGTGAAATGGAGGGGAACGGTCATAAAAGGAAACCGACTATCGTCCGGTGCACCTTACATAAGCGTGATTGATTGAGGGTGCTTCTAAACGACAAAATTGTGACCGGGAGGGTTCGCGATGTACAATATACGTATCTACTGGTGAATAACGTACGTAGGCCTGTGAGGGCGTTTGCACATGAGGAGTTTTGTGCACAGCGGTTACATCGTTAGGAAACAGCTACGAAAAGCAGAGACCAGTAGACGATTAGCGCCTGATACAGCGCATGAAAAATGACTCTAAACCTAAATACACTGTCTGATCAGAAGTATCCGAACACTTGTTTATGAGCTTTAATATGGAGTGTGTCGAGGCTTAGTCTTAGTGAGGTCTTGAACTCTGCTGCGGACACTTTCAACGAGGTGCCTGAACGTCTGTGGGGGAATGGCTACCCATTCTTACTGAACAGCCGAAACCACGGGTAATGATGTTGGACGATGGGGTCTGGAACGAAGTCGCCATTCTAAGCCAACCCAAAGGTGTTCCACTGGGGTCAAGTCGGGACGCTGCGCAGGGAAGTCCATTCCAGGAATGTGTCCACGAACCATGACGGGCAGATGCCCTATTCCGAATTGCTTCCGAGATAGACCACATTTAATGCTCATTTGTTTTTGGGCTAGTAGTGTGCATGTCCATCCCACCTAACGTCTTTGACGTTTTCTTCTAGTCCAACCTAGCTCGTTGCTTTCAACCTGTTTGCTGCTGATGACTTTCTGCAGTAGAAATAGGAGTGGACCCAAAGCTAAACCCTGTGGGACTCTGTTTGAGATATCTCCCCAGTCACTAAAATTTTCTACCCGTCCAGTATTGCTCGAATTATTCAGCACACCTTCTTGCATTCTGTTCGTTAAGTAAGATTCAAGTCAGTTGTGTGTAACGCCATCAGTTCCGCAAACAACAAAGTACATTAAATGTGTTCTACCTCAGAAACCACTCGAAATATGCCACATGTCCATACGAAGTTTTCTGCTTCATATCAGTATTTCGGTCATATCTCTGGATACCGACCTTTCCTCCTGGGATACCCCGCATAAGCCGGATCGTCTGTGATGTGTGATACAAGAGTACACTGAAACGAAAGGGTCAATTATCAAGCAGCAGGAAGAGAATACTTCCTCAATTCGTACTCAAAGCCGATAATCCATTTCACAGAATAGCGTTCGCTTTTTGCTCTTCTGGGCATACTCGCCTGAAACGTCAGACGTTGATCTAAAGGAGTGACAATCGCCCTCATGCACTCCTCGCCCTCTTCGTTAAGGTGGGCATTGACTTCTCCGGCCAAGCGGCAATACCGACACGAACTCCTGCCTTACTGGGCGTTTCTGAGGCTATACCGTTGATAGCTTCTACACGGCTGACGTTCAGATAGCATCCCATGTTACATTTTCGTCCCCGATGTATTATCTTTCAACTGGCCACCACATCATATCGGATCACGACCATCGCGTCACGTACTCGACGAATGATCGGTAGCCAAATCGACCGTGAAATCGAGGTACTTTGCGTGCGCAGCTGTTTCTACAGCACAGGCGTCACGTTCCTGTGTACCCAAACGTTGTACCCCTTTCTTCCAAAACTACAGTTGCAGTCAGTATAATGTTGAATACTGTTAGTGATTAGAAATCTTTCCATTTCGGACACACTGGATTCGTTTTTACAATTTCTTGAGAGTAGCACAACATACTTCGTAGATCGGACAGGTTTGCGCGACCTAGTTGCAATGATGACAGACACCTCGCCCAACGACCCACCACGCTTTTGTTCGCTGCCAGGCCTCCGTAGACACTCTGCAATCGCCTCTGAGTATCTGTGATACTCTGGTTTTCCGCCAAAAGAAACTTAATGAGAGCTCTCTTCTTGGAATGCACCTCCACTAAAGACGCCATTTTGAAGGCTACAAATAGTGCTGCCACCTATCCGGAACCCCATGAAACTATAGTGACTGAACGGAGAATATATCGCGATGTTCCACAGCAAATTCCGCATTTTTTGTACCGAAACTGGCCTAGAAATAGATATGTTGCATCACTTATTGAGTACCCCTCGTATGTTCACAAAAATACAGAATTTTTTTTATCTTGCTTGCAGTATGGCACACGCTACATCACAAATAGCAAGTCACCATTTCAATGTCGAAGGCAACGGCCTTGCCGCAGTGGATACACCGGTTCCCGTGATATCACCGAAGTTAAGCGCTGTCGGGCGTGGCCGGCACTTGGATGGGTGACCATCCAGCCGCCATGCACTGTTGCCATTTTTCGGGGTGCACTCAGCCTCGTGATGCCAATTGAGGAGCTACTCGACCGAATAGTAGCGGCTCCGGTGAAAGAAAACCATCATAACGACCACACGCCCCTCCTATCCGCATCCTCCATGAGGATGACAGGGCGGTCGGATGGTCCCGATGGGTCATTTGTGGCCTGAAGATGGAGTGCTTATTTCAATGTCGAACACACCAAACACAATAAAGCAATATGAAAAATACTATTACAGTGCAGTTATTCTATCAGTATACTGCCTTGCCGCAGTGGATACACCGGTTCCCGTGATATCACCGAAGTTAAGCGCTGTCGGGCGTGGCCGGCACTTGGATGGGTGACCATCCAGCCGCCATGCACTGTTGCCATTTTTCGGGGTGCACTCAGCCTCGTGATGCCAATTGAGGAGCTACTCGACCGAATAGTAGCGGCTCCGGTCAAAGAAAACCATCATAACGACCACACGCCCCTCCTATCCGCATCCTCCATGAGGATGACAGGGCGGTCGGATGGTCCCGATGGGTCATTTGTGGCCTGAAGATGGAGTGCTTATTTCAATGTCGAACACACCAAACACAATAAAGCAATATGAAAAATACTATTACAGTGCAGTTATTCTATCAGTATACTAATTCAGTGTGGTCATCAGTTCCCTATAACTTAGAACTACTTAAACCTAACTAACCTAAGGACATCACACAACACCCAGTCATCTCGAGGCAGAGAAATCCCTGATCCCGCCGGGCCAGAGGCGGGATTCGAACCTGCGGCCGTAGCGGTCGCGCGGTTCCAGACTGTAGCGCCTAGAACCACTCGGCCACCCGGCCGGCTAACAGACTTGGATTGTGACCACAATCTAAACTGCTCTTTCAGAAAAGTGCAGTAATTCGAATTAGTCGTGCACATTTCGGGTCAGTCGTAAAGTTCGTCTTATCGGAGAAACAATGAAGAGTAACTCCACGCACTGCATTGTAAAGCAATAATATGTCACTGTGGCATTCGCCAGTTAAAATTTTACCGCCCAGTTTCCCTACAGAACACCGCTGGGCTGTTAAATTCAAGTTAGTGCACTTTCTTGAGAAGTCAGAAGCTTGGCAAACCAACAACATACACGAAAACCAAATGTATGTTTGACACAAACCCGAGAACAAAATGTCTGCAGACACAGTACAGTTGAAGGGCTTATTTTAATAGTGGTGCAAGTCCATTACCTCCACTTTTCTGCCTATAATGCACCTGAAATTAATGATCCAAACAAACAGAAAGAAAGGTTCATCTCTAGCAAGAAGCCATGCGCTTGAATATTTCTGGTATCTCAACTGCAGATTTTTCAGCGCTCATTTAACTTCAACACTCTGTATCTCAAAATGAACAAAAATGGACTTGTACCACTATTGAAATAAGCCCTTCAGTTTATATGAGGTCAGTATTTGTGAATTTTTACGAAACTAAAGAAGGGTGCAGGAAAAAACAAATGCAGATAACGGAAAAGCGCATTTTCAAAAGCCGAAAAAAGCGAATGGAGGAAAGGAAATCAAACATTTGTCGACTGAACTCTTCCGTCAACAAGAAGAGAAAGCAGTTGTCTTCTCAAGTAGAAAGGAGCAATCAGTGTCGCAAGTGCGCACGTAAAACATCACATACTTATGGTTTTAACTCTAAAGGAACCGAAATGTGAAAAGCATTATGTATGTAAAACAATTACGGAATCACCACTGATGATGCTTTACCAATAAAGCAAAACACGTCTCGTGAGAATGTTTCCTAATTTACAATACGCTTAAGACAGGAAAGGTCGATAATAACTGTTATACAAACAGCTACTGCTGAGGATGAATTACTGAGTGTGAACGAGCAGCGCCATTTTTTCCGCCAACAGGATCCACATACACACTAAGCGATCCACCGAATGTGTTCGGCGCACTGTATTTCTGGTAAGCACTGTCCCCCTTCCCTCTTCCATTCACGAATGGCGCGTAGCAAGAACGATCTCCATATGAGCTCTAATTTCTCGAATTTTCTTGTAGTGATCATTTCGCGAGACGCGTAAGGGCGAGAGTAAGATGTTGCCCGCCTCTTCTCTGAACCTACTCTCTCGAAACTTCAACAGTAGACCTCCCCACCCCCAGTGATGCACAACGCCTCTCTTGCAGCGACTACCACTGGATTCTTTTTTTTTTTTTTAAAACAAAAAGAGTAAACATCCATTTCACTGCCTATTATATTTATCTTTTTTACTATCCAGATTTCAATTTTTATGCCATTCTTTGATATATGCATCTTAAAGAGATGTGTTAGCCTTGTTTATCTGCTTTAGACTGCCTTAACATAAATGACTTAATAATGGTCTAAGTCTTCTAGCATCGTACTTGATAGGGGCAGAAAAGCCGAAATATGACAGTTAAAAAAAAAATAATAATAATAATAATGCACAGCCAAATGGCGGTTTACTCTTTTAAAAACTGTTGTGTGACGGTGGATCAATGCCATCTAAAACTTATTCTGCCACTAGAGTTAGTTGAGCATTTCCGTACGTTGGATTTTGTCTATCTCTTCTGTAATTTCAACCTGGTAAAGGTCATAGACTAATGAGAAATACTAGCGAATCGTTCGAAAAAATGTTATGTAAGACTCTTCTTTCGTAAATAAATTAAATTTTCTTAAGATGCCTTTAATGAAATCCGCCAGCCGCCCTCTTTTACTATAGTTTATTTTATGTGGTCATTCCACTTTAGATCATTTCAGATTTGCTTCCTCCCTATAGTCAACTGCATTGTCTGCGAACAGCCTTAAGGAGCTTCCGATTTTATCTACTAGACAACTTACGTACAACTATCTGTACCCGGCCATGCTTCGCTGCGGCTCTCTTTGCTTAAGTGGAAAAGAAAGAAAAGAGAATACACACGTTCTAACATGTATGAGAATTAGACATAAGTCCTACTGTATGTCCTAATCTCGTTCACTCCTCTATCTCTATCCATCTCTCCCTCCCCCCCCCCCCCTCTCTCTCCATCTCCTCCTCCTTCCCCGTTTCTCTGCCCACCACCTCCTCAGCCTCTCTCTGTCCAACTTCTCCCCCTCTCCATCTCCTTCTGCTCCTCTCCCTCCCCCTTTTTCGGTCTGTCACCTCCTTCCTCCTTTACCCCACCACCACTCTCTCCCCATCTCGTCTTCCCCCCTCTCTCTGTCCACTTCCTACTTCCCGTTTTCTATGTCCATTTCGTGCCACCATTCAGTCCACCTCCTCTTGTCCTCTCTCTCGGAGCCTGAGGGTTGCTTATTGTTATTGCAAATTCAGATTCTTTAGTAGTATTCTAATCATAAACCCATAATCCCTAAATACACTTTCTTGTTTGCTAACAACGTTTCACTATTGTATAATTTACGTATTGAAAAGCATATATTCTATATGTGTCTAAACGTTTATTATGGTATCGTGTAAAAACTTGAAGTAAATAGGAAAGGTACTCGTATTTATTGAAATTTTTGGTAACAATATTTCCGCTTCATACATTAAATATAAATACTTTTATATTATATATATATATATATATATATATATATATATATATATATATATATATATATATATTGAATGATTAGCTATCTAAAAGCACGCGCGTATTTGGCGTCAACGATGTGTCAAAATTTCAAAGCAATCAGTCAAGAACTTTAGGAGATACACAATTTTGAACAGACGAACATTTGCATTTTTATTTATATAGATGGTCAGTCAATAAAAAAGGATTTTTTAAAAATATATATATATTACAAGAATGGAATATAACAATTATTTAATTTTCAACGTAATTTCCCTCGAATTCTATGCTCTTATGCCAGCACTGGCAAGCCCCTCAATTCCATGTGTAAGGAGTTCTTGGGGGCGTGTGTGTAAGTAACCAGTTACGCACTACTGCCTGGATTTCCTCATCATCAGCGAACTTCGACCCACTAAAAGGTTCTTTCACTAGGTTAAAATTGCGATAATCCGAAGGTGGCAGGCCACCATTGTGACCGAGCGGTTCTAGGCGCTTCAGCCTGGAACCGCGCGACCGCTACGGTCGCAGGTTCGAATCCTGCCTAAGGCATAGATGTGTGTGATGTTTTTAGATTAGTTAGGTTTAAGTAGTTCTAAGTTCTAGGGGAGTGATGACCTCAGATGTTAAGTCTCAGAGCCATTTGAACCATTTGGAAGGTGTCAAATGGCTCTGAGCACTATGGGACTTAACTTCTGAGGTCATCAGTCCCCTAGAACTTAGAACTACTTAAACGTAACTAACCTAAGGACAACACACACATCCATGCCCGAGGCAGGATTCGAACCTGCGACCGCAGCAGTCGCGCGGTTCCAGACTGTAGCGCCTAGAACCGCTCGGCCACTACGGCCGGCCGGAAGGTGTCAGATGAGGGGAATACGAGGGTTGAGGTAAGCAGACGAACTTCAAATGTCCCCGCACATATCCTTGCGCTTTTCTTTCATTTCTGATGTCAGATATCTTGGGACCCATCTCGCGTACACTTTCTTCAACAACAGTGCATCATGAACAATATGGTGGGCTGATCCGACACTAATGTTCATCGTCGTTGCTATACCACTCACCTTAATACTCTCGGTTTCCCGTGTAAACTCATGAACTCAGGCATTGTTGTTTTCCGTAACCGCGCAGGCAGAGCGACCTGGTTGTGGCGAATATTCAACACTTGTTACACACCGCACGAACTTATCCGATCACTTACAGAACTTTCACCGTGTTGCAGTGCCATACTACGGTGAATTTCGACAGGTTCCAGCCCTTGAGTTAACAGAAATCTAACGACACTCAATTGCTCCAGGATGGTGCAAACCAGCAAGCGTGTCGCCATTTTGGTTCAATGATTCCCCGCATTCTGTTCGCGAGGTAGGCGTGCCAGCCCCATTTGACAATAGTTCTAGGAAACCAACAAAAACAACAAAGAAGGGAAAACTTCCGTATTTTTACACAACTTTTCCGGTTATTTGGTTCAAATGGCTCTGAGCACTATGAGACTTAACATCTATGGTCATCAGTCCCCTAGCACTTTGAACTACTTAAACCTAACTAGCCTAAGGACATCACACAACACCCAGTCATCACGAGGCATAGAAAATCCCTGACCCCGACGGGAATCGAACCCGGGAACCCGGGCGTGGGAAGCGAGAATGCTACCGCAAGACCACGAGCTGCGGACCGGTTATTTCTTGAATTGACCTCGTATATTGTAAATGGTAACGGTCCTTCCACACTTCGTTGCTATACTCCTCAAATTACCTCCACATCTGACGATTCTTTTCCATAAAGAGCGATGTGTTGTGTTCTATCTGCATCCACTTAGAAAACCGATGGATAGTCGGTAAGCTCGTATTTTACAGTGAACAGTATCAATTGCCTCCGTGAAGTCAAAGAACGCGATATCGGCCTGGACCCTGTTGCCTATGGCACTCTCGATCCCTTACACGAACGAAGCGTGCTGAGGAAATCTTCGTTCTCCCAAAACATCATAATTTGTGAGCGTAAAACATGTTCCAAGCATTTATCCCGACTTGCGGGGTCTGCTGTTATGGTTAACCGGATTTGGCGTGTTAATTTTAAGGGGTGGCCGGATGCCCTTCCTGTCGCCAAAATAGAAGACGGTAATATAGGCCTATAATTATACACTGGTGTCGAAAATTAAAGCAAAAACTGGAAATTTTGCAAGGCTGCGTTTATGTTGCTGCAAAACAATATAAACAGGTGATAAAGTAGGAAGAATGTAAAGAATACAGAGCGTAAACAACTGCAACATGCATAACGATTAGCTATTAGACAAGTCTTTCGCGTCTCAGGTGCTAATCCCTCCTCAAACATTCTGTTCTGTTCTTTCTCTGTGCTCGTATATTCAAAGTTGTTTTCATGTTGCTGGAGTTTGCAGCTCAAACACTGGTCTGATGGATCTCTTCGTGCACGTCTACCGTGATGAAAGGCTAATCGTTTCTTCACAACAATTATGTTCATTTGAATCTGTTTGTTGTATTCAAGCCTTAATCTCCCGCTGCAAATTTTATCCCTTCAACTTCCCTCCATTGCCAAATTAACTACTCCTTGAATCCTCATAACGTGTCCTACCAACCTATATCATCTTTTAGTCGATTTATGCCCTAAAACTGCATTTCCCCGATTCATTTCAGCACCTCTTCTTTGGTAACCCTATGTGTCTAGCTAATCATCGAATTCTTATGTAACACCACATTTCAAAGGTTTCTATTCTCTTCTTATCTGTACCGCTTCTCGACGACTTCTCACTTACATATTAGACTACACTCGAGAAATAGACTTTCAGAAACTACTTCCTAATTCATAAATATACACTGTTGTCCAGAATTAAAGCAACAAACGTAAATTTTGCAAGGCTGCGTTTATGTTGTCACAAAACAGTATAAACAGGTGATAGTAAAGTAGAAGGAATGCATAGAATTCAAAATGTAAACAATAGCAACATGCATAACGGTAGACATAAATGTTTTTCATTTTTTTCCAACATAACGGATTTGCACACACTTTCCGACAACTGGTTAATGTGCTCTGTATGGGGTGTAACCACTTCTGGGAGCAATACACGCCTGATAAAGATGGGGCATGCTGTGAATGATATCATCAATCTCATGTTCAGGCAATAACGCCCATTCTTTCTGCAGAGATGCTCGCAAGTCTTGGAAAGTGGTTTGTGGATGTTGACGTGATGCGAGCCTTCTTCCTAGTGCATCGCAGACGTGCTCTATGGGATTCAAATCGGGAGAGCGAGCAGGCCACGCCATGCGTGCAATACCTTCCGTTTCCAAGGAAACATCAACCACCCGCGCTCTATAAAGTCGAGCATTACCGTCCAGCAGTGAGAAATCTGGGCCCACAGCACCTCGCAACAACCGCTCATGAGGTTCCGAGATCTCGTCACGATACCTTGCCGATTCTCCCGTACCATTTCATGAAGAGGTGTTTGGGTCATACCACACGGGAGCCCCCTCAATACCAGTCTCTGTCCACAATGTCTGGGTCCTTAAACCGTGTTCCACATTCCCCCCAGACGCGAATCCATCGACAATCTCTCTTTAGACAAAATAGAGATTCATCTGTAAAAAGAACATTGGTACACTGTTCGACAGTCCAGGAGGCATGTTGACGACTCCACTTGAGACGTTTCCTTCTGTGGAGACGCGTCAGAGGTACACATACAGCAGCTCTCCGACAGTAAAGGTCACTCTCCTGAAGCCCTATGTACATCGCTTGCCTCGATACGACACGTCCAACTGACGCTGCGAGGTCAGATGCCAATCGGCGTTCGGTACTAAGGCGGCACCGTCATGCCCTTGCAGCCAAATAACTGTCCTCCCTTTCTGAGGTCACTCGTGGTCGGCCCTGTACTAGTCTTCGGGATACAGTTTCGGTCTCTATAAACTGTTGCCACATACGAGAAACAACAGAACGATTCACATCAAGCCATCGGGTCACATCAGTTTGCGACTGTCCTGCTTCCATTCTTCCTGTGGCCCTCCACAGTAGAGAGTTTGTAGGCATCTTTTCTGTGCCATACTGCACCGTCTGTGACTGTGTACACAGAGATTGTGGATGTCGGACTACCCGGCAAACACTACCTCGTTTGAAGGTACCCTGACGTCATCGCTGGCGTCGTTGTCCGTTGACCGGAATGCCATCTTTCGTGGAGAACACGACCGTATGAACATCGGTTGACAATTTGTATTATTAAACCATGAATTAGGCACAGGACGGGAAAATAGCGGTTTGTTGCTTTAATTTTGGACACCAGTGTATATATCTGTTCTACGAGCTTTCTTAAAAATGGGGAGGCCGAGCGGTTCTAGGCGCTTCAGTCCAGAACCGCACTGCTGCTGCGGTCACAGGTTCGAATCCTGCCTCGGGCACGAATGTGTGTGATGTCCTTAGGTTAGTTAGCTTTAAGTAGTTCTAAGTCTAGGGGACTGATGACCTCAGATGTTAAGTCCCATAGTGCTTAGAGCCATCTCAACTTTTTTTTTTTTTTTAAACGGGGATGACCCGTGTTTCAGATCGGTTCTCTAGAACTCTGTAGCCACGGCGCTGTAGTCTCAGCTGCGGATGAGTGTAGGCCTGTCAGTCATTACAGTGACGTGCCGTCGGCAATCTGGCCAAGCGATACAGGTAGCAACGCAGAGCACAGTGCTTCGACTGATGCTGTTCTATGACACCAATTGCAAAATGTTGCGTGTGTGCAATACTGCCGACGATGCCTCAAAACACGAATGAACGCCCTCCTTTCTGCGCAGTCATGGAATGTCAGCAGACTATTTCTCATTCGTGCCAGCTATGCGTTTCCTACGCAAATTAATGCAAATTCGAAGAAGAAAAATCGGCGATTACAGGTTTCAACTTCGTCAATTTATCGACTTGCGTGACAAGAACACCCAGAATTAGCACAGTCCTTCTAACTTTCGACAGTTCTGCCGTCCATTATGCTTAATATTACGTTAGACCAGTCACCTGCAGTAGCCCTGAAGAATTACATAGATAAAACAGAGTAGGGGTTTGGTAAAATAAAATGTTTCACAAATAAATAATAATCATGATTATAAAACATTCAGCATTCCACATAAAACCTTCACATTACGTTTCTTTTCCTTTTCTAGAAAAACTTACCCCCAAGCTATGCATTGCACAATACTAACACCTCTTCCTGTTTCTGAGCTCATTATAGAGGGATGCTGACTCAGTTTTTCAGGATAGCAAATGGGAAGTTGTGGTACAGAAAATGGCCCAGAGATCACCAGTGTGTGTGTGTGTGTGTGTGTGTGTGTGTGTGTGTGTGTGTAGTGAGTGAAGTGTTATGAAACAATGTGTGTATAGTGTGTGCAGTGACTAATAGTGAGATAAGAGTGAACAGTATGGCATTACGCTATTTGTAAAAAAGTATTGTATACTAGGAGTAAATATAATGATTGTCTCTAACTAGAAGTCTGTAAATGTATGTGTATACGAATTAGCTTATTTTAAATTGGTCTAAACTTGTAAATACTTTGACATATCCTATATCTTTGTAAAAAGACATCTACGGATGAATAAAGCTACTACTGCCTCTATTACTACTACAGATGGGGTTGCGATTGACACTACCAACTCTATGCAACACGATTTTCTGATACAAAGCTATTCATGCATCTTGATCATCCTATCGTCATTCGCTTTAGCAGGATCCGCTTCTTTGCATTTTGGAACATACCGTTTCCACCTTTTGTTAAAGTAAGTGGGAGGAGGTGAGAGAAAGGGGATAATAATTTTCATGTCCTTGCTCTTACGGCCTAGAATCTAATTTTTCTTCAGTTTTTCAACTTAATTTATCGACATTTGGTCCAGCGAAACTTTACAGCCATCATTGAGCGGACAGATAATAAAAATTTCTTAAGGACCAATTAGGGCATAGGTCTCTCTCCTGTCTAGCATTTCTAACTAACTTCCAGCTCGACACTATTGAGTCTAGATCTACCATTATAGCTTAGGTTGAGCATTAAATCACACAAAGCCGAGAAAATATGTACCTACATGGATTCTATGTGTTAAATTTTCGAGAAGCTCGAGTCACGTGCCAAGTGACAAAAAACATAATCTCACATGGGTTACCTGGGGACGTTTGTGGCTGTTTTGGTGATTTTGTGCTGCGAGCAAACTATCTGCGACGGAGAGAAATCCTCAGATACACATTTAGTATGCGCCCAAGGAATTGTTTGCCCCATCACCACTAAAATTTCATATTAATGATTTAGCAGACAGTACTAGCTGCAGTCTCAAATTAAAAGTCAAAATCCTAAAAATGTGCATGTTCTACTGTGGTTATTTATTTCATTGGACAGTTTTCATCTTAAAAAGCCGTCAGCAGACTATGATTAACAGTATCAGATTGTCAGAGATGAGATAGTACCTATGTGAATCTGTCATCCAATAAATCGGTTCTCGACAGTCTTTCAGCCCAGCGAAAAGATTTTCTATGACAAGTTGAGGAACAACAATATGTGGATACAGCACAATAGCTACTGGAAAAGAATGTTGACCAGCAGGAATAAAATATCACCTGGAAGGATTCTCGTAACTTCTCATTAATGTGGCGCAGGGTACTAAGGTTGTTATTACAGTGCCAAAAATCGTTGACAGAACTTCATAAACGCTACAACCACATTCCAATTTCCTTAGTACAACATCCAAGGTTTTATAATACCAACCTTACACATCATCAGTAACTAAGATCTTATATAGAAAAAGAACAGCCCAACACACAAAATGAGTATTTGATAGGAGCAACGTTCAAAACTTTGTCTAGACACTGTGTTAAGCTTTCTACGATTTCCCTAGACCACATCAGATAGAAGCTGTAATGTTTCCAAAGCCCATTCTCAATATCTTCTCCCATCCATGTAACGTATGAGTTACTGCAAAACCACTCGAAGTAACTGTAACATCCATTACTTCGTTTTTAATTTACATTTTGAAAAACATTTTCAAGTTTTCCCAATGTTGGCTATCGACTGGAACTACAAGTGACTTCCGTAAAACGAACGCTCCTACTGGGAAGCGCTAAATTCTCGTTACCTATTGTACAAGTCATAACAGAGAAATTGTAAAAAGAAAAAATGGACAAGTACATGAATTTTAAAGAGATTTAAAACTATTCAAAAATTAATGTAGTGGTATACGAACTTAAATTTCTTCTCTTGAATATTGGACGCATTAGGTTTTACTGAAAGATCCTTGAGACTTCTCAAAAATTGTAATAAGGCTCTTTGAAATTTTATTGTTGGGTTAAGCCATAAATGCCCATAACTTTTTTAATACCGAGTCTTATAACTTTCAGGTTTGTCACTTATTAGTAACCACGGAGTACGTAACAGTAATTTGTAGTAGTCAGTTCCCTAAGGAGGTTTCTCGCAGTAGATCTACGATGACCTCTCGAGCACGTAAGGTCGTACACTGCTACGGAACAGGAAATAATCAAAATAAAACTTACTTTACACCAATCACTCTTCATTATTAGGAGTTCGATAGTCAGTGTTTATTGTTACAAGTTATGAACTATCATATTAGGTAGATAAGGAACGTAAAACATAGTATCATTAGGCATGAAACTCTGCAAAGCATTTGTTTTGCAAATTTACGTTATATTCGCGGCACATTTTGAAACTTTTATTACTACAAAGCCCACATCTTCTTCTGACCTGACCAGTGAGAATAATACGTTGACTTTGTCAGGTCGCAGCAGGTTCGTTGTCGTTGAATTAAATGCTATTAAATCATTTTAGCCTTAAGCCAATGAAACAGTCTGATTTATTGATGTTAGATATTTTACTCTGACCTTAAATGAAACAGTCATTAAATGAACTAACACTGTCATCCGTAGACGAAGGTCGTCTCCTATTTACTGGTACAATCTCCGATATAGCCTTAAGGAATGTTCTTCTTTTTCACTCGACATTTGAAGGAAATAACTGATCACACAGTTACGTCTTTATGAGTCAAAGAATACAAGCAAGGCAAATACTTCTCTGCTGATAATCAGAATTACCTCAGATGTTGAACAATCTCCAGTATGCGTCTTCAGTGTTCATGTGATGTTCGCGTTGAAGGCAACACAGCCCTTGTATGTAGTTACTCAAATGTGAGGAAGGGAGGGAGAGAGGGAGAGAGAGAGAGAGAGAGAGAGAGAGAGAGAGAGAGAGAGAGAGACAGACAACCTAGACGCTCTTCATCGACTATACAACTTCTCAAACTGTGAGGACATTCTGAAACTGAAAATAACATCATCGCAAACGTTCGCTTTTCCTTATAGTTCAACGACTTGTTTTAAAATAAGTCAGTCGTGTGTTTGATAAGTTATATCAGCTCTTCCAAATAAACAAAACCGCTGCAATCGTCATAGGTCGTTCTCGGCAGTGCGCCAACACTTCTGCACTTTGCGCTGGCGGTGACTCAGTACTGACTTTGTATAGCCAGCTCCCAGTTAGTTCCGTTCTACTCGCGAGTTGCCCGTGAGACGCACGCAGCAGCATGTTCTTAAGTAACGATTCTTTATGCTATGTGACATGAATTCCAGTTAAGGCTCAAGAGTGGGATTAAAATTTAGTATGAAAAGATATCGGTGATAAGTTTAGCTGATGACTTGCTATCCTCAGCGAAACTGAAGTAGAGCTGCACGACCCGTTGAATGAAATGAGAGCAAACCGAAGAAAGATAAAAGTAATGAGGGGTAGTGGAAATGAGATTTACGTTAAACATCAAACTTAGAGGCGAATATGTAGACGAAGTGAGGGAATTCTTCTGCTACCTTGGAAGAGTAGTAACACATGACGTACGAAGCAAGGAGAACACAAAAAGCAGACTAGTCCAGGCAAAGAGGGTATTCCTGGCCAAAAGAAATCTACTGAGTGACGCGCGGAGTGGCTGCGTGGTTAGAGGCGCCATGTTACGGACTGTGCATCCCCTCCCGCCGAAGGTTCGAGTACACCCTCGGGCATGCGTGTGTGTGTGTGTGTGTTTGTTGTTCCTAGCAAAAGTTAGTTTAAATAGTGCGTAAGTCTCGGGATGGATGACCTCAGCAGTTTAGTCGCTTAGGAATTTACACACATTTTTCGACTATTTACCAAACATAGACCTTAATTTGAAGAAAAAATTTCTGAGAATATACGTCTTGAGCTCAGCATTGTGTGGTCGTGAACGACAGGCTATAGGCAAACAGGAAAAGAAGAGAATCGAAGTTTCTGAGATATTCTGCTACTGAAAGATATGATGAGGAATTAGGAAGTTCTCCGTAGAAAAAACGAGGAAAGGATTATGTGGAGAATGCTAACAAGATGAAGGGACAGGATAGTGGAACATGTTTTAAAGGGCTTGCACGGTTATAATGAGAGCTGTAGAGAATAAAAACTGTAGGTAAAGACAGATATTGGAATACATTCAACAAATAACTGAGAGCATATGGTGCAATTGCAACTCTAAGAAAAAGAGTGGAGGGCCACATCATGCCATCCAGAAGACTGATGATCCAAAAAATTAAGCATAAAAAAGTGTCACTAATATATCAAAAAGGTCTTTCGGGCTGAAGATTCTGGGGGTCTGTAGGTCACTCTATAAAAAGGTAAGATTGATTATTCAAATAAACTGATCTAATACACATTCTCAGTGACCTGGCTGTTACCGAAACGTTTAAAATATGGTAGTGACACTAATAATAAAACACGATCCGTGAACCAACTGGGGGAGAAAAAAATAGTGCAGAATATTCGCCTACAGGAACTCAGGAGAGCCTACGGAAGAATTCCCGAAAGCTACAACAAACAATGTCCCTCTACACGTAAAAAAATATGACATTACAATGTAGTTATCAAACCAGACGCCCTGTGTACCAGACAAAAACATACGAGTACTTCACATAAAATGTAACACGAAAAACATCCTGAAAGTGGAATGCAAAATTACAAGAACATTCTCGGCCCAAACAGAACGGAAGACGGCTACAGAATAAAATTCCCGAAAACAACAGGAAAATTATTCAGCCTCGCGGCAGATAGAAATTAAAATTTTGTGGAACATCCGTAAACTCGCAGCAAGAAGATACTGCACAACAAAGAATATTTATTATACACTTAACTCTGAAGACTATATCCTGGATCCGTCGGAAGTTTTAGACAGAAGCTCGTACAGCAAAAAACTGACAGGTGGGAGTTCAGTCTTAGAGCTAAGCAGTGAACGAAGCAGTAACAAAACTGACTGACGAAAGACAGAGAATTCACGGAGAAAAAAATGAAATTTTCGTGACAATTAAGAAAAAATCAATTATACAGCTTTTCTTGATCCAATAGGGCCAAACAACCTATAACAATAATAATAATAATAATAAGTTGTAAGTTGAAAGCGATAAACGAATAGCTACTCCCCCGCGTCTGTAACAAACAGTTGCATTACCTTTAGTTACCATACAGGAAGAATGAAAATCGTGAAGGATTCTGTCACAGCAGTTTCTTCTGTCGCTTATAGGTCAGCTGAAAGCTGCCGCTGGAGCGATCGTCAGATTACGGAAATTCAAGAATGAGACCAAGGAAAAAGAAAATGGAAAACTACACGCAGGTTCCATGTTCCTAGATTTGAGGACATCATTTGAAACGGTGCCCAACTGCAGATTGTTAGCGAAGGTAGGAACATTTGGACTAGGTTCCCAGATATATGTCTCGAAGACTTCTGAAGTAACAGAACCCAGTACGTTGTCCTTGACGACGGGTGTTCATCAGCGTTAGGTATAGTCAGGAGTGCACAGTGCTATTTTCAAGTTTACGATTCCAAGTTTGACTTCTGTCTTTCTGTCTGTTCATCCTGCATTATTGTCTTACCCTAGTCGCGTCATACCAGGAGGAATCTAGCAAAGAATTTTCTAGGTCCGTGCATCTGATGATGGTCTCCGCTCATCTCCATTTCAGCTTCGAACGGTTACTATTACAACGTAAACTCTTGTCACTGTTCTTTTCCAAAAAAAAATAGTGTTTCAGTATTTTCTCAATAATCTCAACACACTTTTCTCCACAATTCGTAGAGCAACTCCCTGTTTTTGAGTGGCTAGCGCATTTAAGATATGCGTCTCATTATTACGGATTGCAAATGTCAGTACATACCCTTTACGAATATCAGAAGACTTATGTGACGTTATACATGTTATTACGATGATGAATATTACACCATCAGTCACTAATAATACGAACCGAAAGAGAATCTCGCTCTGGAGCTCCGACAGGGCAACAGGAAATAATGTTTGAGTGTACCAGACCGTCGACATCAATGACATTAGAAATGAAGACCATTTGAACGTGGTTGGTAAATGAATTCTGTACTGGTCTTGTTTAAAACATAATCCTAACGTTCGTTTCAAGTGACTTAGGAGAACCACGGGAAAATCAGATCACCTGTAGCTTCCAACGCTGCCATTGGCCTGTCTCTAACAATCTGGATGTCGACGTGACGATACACTCTTAATTCGCACCTTTTGTGGACAAGAGTCGAAGAATTAACAGTACTTAATGTCCACTGGAAGCATTATTCCGAACGGTTTAGCTGACTCCGAGAAGTAAAAGTGTGAAAACTCGCATTTGTCGATTTTTTTGGGAATGCTGCCAGAGATTTCGTTGCTCTCGCACGCAGTGTCTACTTTCGCGCGTTGCTCGCCAGCCCACGTGCGTTACGCAGCACTCGCCGGACAGTGGAAAGTACCGTCGTGTGAACACACTCTCTCTCTTGCATCCACTGCTCTCACACCAAATATACGCTGTGTCCCAGAAATGTTGCGACAAACTTCTAGGAGAGGTGGGGCACATGATAAGGATTGAGAACTGCATAGCAATCCACGGCCGCGAATGTCGTCGTACGCCGGTACGTGGCGCTGTGGACGAGAGTATTGGCAGGGAGCGCCGTTAGATAGTGTTGTACGCGAGAGTACTTGTGAGGAATGTGAGTACATCCTCATTCGAGGACTCGGTTCCAGACATGCACTTAATGTGTTGAATGGCTGACAAGGAACCCATTGAATGTGAGGTCGTAAAAAGGCCAAAAGGCCAATGATGTTTACAGCATTCGACTCCCCACCTATTGTGTACCATGCAACCGCAATGTTTGCTGCTGATGGCAGTATGGGTCGGGGCTGAAGGTATCCAGTGGTGACAACAGCATCAGACTGCGGAGCGTAGCTGAACTGCTTAGTCGACGAGTAACTCACAACAGTGCTACGGTGATAGTGGTATTGATAGAAAGCAGAGCAATGGCAAGGATAAAGAAAGCAAACATTGCATCATATCTGAAACAGTTGACGAATTGATATTTCGTCAGAAAGGAACCCAAGGAATTTCGCATATGAAAAGTTAGAGTTTCTGCAAGCGTTTCAATGGAATATGTGTCGTATACGATCGACCGTGCGGGGAATGTACACGAGGAGTACAATGATGACTATACGTGATTAACAAGTGAAAATGATGCTGAAACAGGTGTCGACACATGTCGTTCAACGTCCTCGGCGGACAGGGAGCCCCAAATTCAGTCTCCAATTAAATGTATTAAGGGACAGTCGTCGTCAAAGGAGCGGGTACTAAACATAATTACGTACACGTAAGATCATCCGCAGCGCCGGCCAGGGTGGCCGAGCGGTTCTAGGCGCTACAGTCTGGAACCGCGCGACTGCTACGGTCTCAGGTTCGAATCCTGCCTCGGCCATGGATGTGTGTGATGTCCTTAGGTTGGTTAGGTTTAAGTAGTTCTAAGTTCTAGGGGACTGATGACCTTAGAAGTTAAGTCCCATAGTGCTCAGAGCCATTTTTTTCATCCGCAGCATAGTAAAAAAACAATTATGAATATATTTCGAAGAAGCCAGCAGCAATATGGCCGTGTATTGCATAAGAAAAATTACTGATATTCAAGAGAGAACAAGGCGCATTTGTTACAAAACTGATGTTTGCGCGTTTCAAAGCTGCTCGATACATTTTACAGGATGTGCTTTTTAGTGACCTCCTATGTTATTCACAACATATTGCGCACGACATAGAATACAGTGATTTCAAGGGAAGCAGTGGACGGCTGCGTAACTTCAGACAGTGTTACAGAATTGGAAGACTTAGGGTAACGAACTTTCGAACAAATCGTCAAGTTGACGATGGACAGCAAACTGCGGAATCGGCCCGAAAATTTGTAGATGAGATAAACAAACTTATCACATCGTTTTGTACGGAATTTGTTTTTAACACCGGCCAGTCGGGATTTAAAGAGGAAATGCGTATGAAAGGAACCCTGGAAATTAGAGGTACCAAGAGAGTTGTATCAAGGTCAACAGACATCAATGCCATAACGCATCTGTATACTATTGTGCCTACTGTTAATCTGGATGGCAAATTGTCTGGAAAGTTATTTACTATGCTGCGAGAAGTTGGAGGTGCTGTCCCACCTACGATTCTTTCTCGTGAGCGTGATCTTGCTAGTGCAGTGGGAGTGGGAAAATGGGCCAAAGTGAACTGCAACTATGGTACGCGCACTGCTTTTGGCCAATAGCTGGTTAAAATAACTTGCTTTCGCTTGATTCCTGGCCTGCGTATAAAAATCGTACTACTGAAAAGTTTGTGACATTGTAGTTCATACCACCTGGAACCACTGGACAAATTTAGCCTCTGAATGTTTGTTTTTTCCGTGTCTAGAAAACATATCATCGCACTATCTGCAGCTGCGCCTCAAAGGATAGCCGGTTTCACAATAAGCTCCACGACGTACTGATTCGCATTCGATTGTATGCCATTACATTCCAGCAGTTCGCATCACCCCGTTACACTAACATGATTTTCTGGGCATTTCTTAAGAGTGGATATCTAGCTGAACGTCCTGTTCGTTTATAAGTCCCAAGGAGTTCGCCTTCGATCTTGACGGTGCGAAACTCTATAATCTGTGTGGCGCGCCATTTTTCATTCGGTGTTTTTTGTTTTGATCACTTCCTGAATGTCGATGATGTCCATTTTGTGAATTATAATGCATCAGCCCATAGAAGGTTGATCTCTGTGCCTCCCGGAGACTCATTTTTTGTCGCCCTCCTGAATCACATGGTGAGTCACTAGCAGCTAATATTTGTAAACACAACATTTTCAAGTAAGCCTTACTAAAGACTGAACTTGTGATCTCGCGCTCAAGTGGTTCCTTGTGAATGCAATGGACGAGCCGCTGCATGTATTTATGGAGAACAGTTATCAGGCAGACATGAACGGCGCCACAGTTTGTTTGTACATCTAGATCGAAATTTGTGCGATTACGGGCCATTAAGAAGTGGCATGGCTAGTGAGAGCAAGCCACGAAGGCACGTTCTGCCGTTAGGGAAGAAAGTGTGTTCAATGCCGTAGAGACTAATCCAGGTTCCAGCATACATGCCGGTAGTTCTGACTTAAGACTGTACCGTAGCAGCGTCTGGCATGCTTTGGACGCAGTGTCCTCACACGCCCTTCATTTCCATAGGGTGCAGTTCTTGCACCCTGATGACCATCTTGCACGAGTGCGTTTCGTACAGTGGTTTCTGCAACAAATTGGCCGGGATATGCATTTCCCAGCTTATGTGTTGTTCACTGATAAGGCCACATTTACTACGGATGGGGTATTCAGCCACCACAGTGAGCACTTGTGGGTACCAGAAATCACCCTCGGTGCGTGCCACCACGCGGCGCAACATCGCTTCACAGTCAATCTGTGAGAGGGTTTTATCGGCGACTGCTTAGTCGGGCCGTACGTTTTACGATCCCTCTTGACTGCCGCAAATTAACAGACCTTTCTAGAACAGGTTCTTCCTGGCTTGCATGAAGATGTTTTAGCAAATGTGACGTGCAGCATGTTGTTCCAACAAGATGGGGAGCCTGCTAATTTCGCACTGGCCGTTCGTAGGCACTTCAACACGTCATTCCCACATGGATGGAGTGGGCGTGGCGGACCAGTTCCTTGATCCTCATGCTCACCAGATATATATGGAGCCTTGATTTCTTTCTGTGGGGCGCCAGGAAATCTCTCACGTATCGCGATCCTATGGAGCCAGCAATGTATCTCGTCGCAAGGGCAGTCCGAGCAGCTGCTACAATCAAAGAACCTCTCGGTGCATCAGGCTGCTACAACCAAAGAACCTGCCGCTGTGTTCGAGTGTGTGCGGCAGTCAGCGCTCAGTCGGTGAGAGGCATGCGTTTCATTTGTTGTTGCAGACGTCGAGCATCTGCTGTACCGTTAGGGCTATATTCATGTCGTGCACCATGTGTACCCATTATGTCCAAATGAAACACTCTCTTGCTTTCCTTCCGATCGTCGACCGCTGCTACCACTTATACCTGACGGTTGTGCCTATGGGTTGCTACGTAATTCTCAATCTTTATGATGATCGCCACCTCCCCTAGAAGTTTATCGCAACATTTCTGAGACAATCTGCATTCGTCTCGGAGTATGTGTATTGCTGATAATGGGTAACCAAGCCTGGAGTGTCACTGAAGCATAGCTAACAAGTTCGAACTTAAAAATTGGATAACGAATCATGGCAAAGGATGTGGGGCAAATCGTTAAAGGAAGGAGAATAGACTGATTATTCTTCAACAACAGCAAGTGGTTCAAAATTTACCATGTCGATTTCAGTTAGGGCATTGTGGACTTCTTACCGGAAAGCGAACCGCGTCCTATAGATTTAAAAAGTATGATGCGTAGCTACGGGAGTACAGGGTGTTTCAAAAATGACCGGTATATTTGAAACGGCAATAAAAACTAAACGAGCAGCGATAGAAATACACCGTTTGTTGCAATATGCTTGGGACAACAGTACATTTTCAGGCGGACAAACTTTCGAAATTACAGTAGTTACAATTTTCAACAACAGATGGCGCTGCAAGTGATGTGAAAGATATAGAAGACAACGCAGTCTGTGGGTGCGCCATTCTGTACGTCGTCCTTCTGCTGTAAGCGTGTGCTGTTTACAACGTGCAAGTGTGCTGTAGACAACATGGTTTATTCCTTAGAACAGAGGATTTTTCTGGTGTTGGAATTCCACCGCCTAGAACACAGTGTTGTTGCAACAAGACGAAGTTTTCAACTGAGGTTTAATGTAACCAAAGGACCGAAAAGCGATACAATAAAGGATCTGTTTGAAAAATTTCAACGGACTGGGAACGTGACGGATGAACGTGCTGGAAAGGTAGGGCGACCGCGTATGGCAACCACAGAGGGCACCGCGCAGCTAGTGCAGCAGGTGATCCAACAGCGGCCTCGGGTTTCCGTTCGCCGTGTTGCAGCTGCGGTCCAAATGACGCCAACGTCCACGTATCGTCTCATGCGCCAAAGTTTACACCTCTATCCATACAAAATTCAAACGCGGCAACCCCTCAGCGCCGCTACCATTGCTGCACGAGAGACATTCGCTAACGATATAGTGCACAGGACTGATGACGGCGATATGCATGTGGGCAGCATTTGGTTTACTGACGAAGCGTATTTTTACCTGGACGGCTTCGTCAATAAAGAGAACTGGCGCATATGGGGAACCGAAAAGCCCCATGTTGCAGTCCCATCGTCCCTGCATCCTCAAAAAGTACTGGTCTGGGCCGCCATTTCTTCCAAAGGAATCATTGGCCCATTTTTCAGATCCGAAACTATTACTGCATCACGCTATCTGGACATTCTTCGTGAATTTGTGGCGGTACAAACTGCCTTAGACGACACTGCGAACACCTCGTGGTTTATGCAAGATGGTGCCCGGCCACATCGCACGGCCGACGTCTTTAATTTCCTGAATGAATATTTCGATGATCGTGTGATTGCTTTGGGCTATCCGAAACACACAGGAGGCGGCGTGGATTGGCCTCCCTATTCGCCAGACATGAACCCCTGTGACTTCTTTCTGTGGGGACACGTGAAAGACCAGGTGTACCACCAGAATCCAGAAACAATTGAACAGCTGAAGCAGTACATCTCATCTGCATGTGAAGCCATTCCGCCAGACACGTTGTCGAAGGTTTCGGGTAATTTCATTCAGAGACTACGCCATATTATTGCTACGCATGGTGGATATGTGGAAAATATCGTACTATAGAGTTTCCCAGACCGCAGCGCCATCTGTTGTTGAAAATTGTAACTACTGTAATTTCGAAAGTTTGTCTGCGTGAAAATGTACTGTTGTCCCAAGCATATTGCAACAAACGGTGTATTTCTATCGCTGCTCGTTTAGTTTTTATTGCCGTTTCAAATATACCGGTCATTTTTGAAACACCCTGTATATACCCTGCGATCATGCAGTCCTCAACTGTAACAGCAGGAAGAGATACGCTGGAGTTACATCTAACTTCCTGGACGCTATAAGAACCATTAAAATGTGCAGAAATCGAGAGCGTGGCAAACATACTGACGGAAAAACATCGCAACTCCAGGGAGGAATTGTGTGACATAATCGGAAGTTGGTAGGCGTGTTTCTACATCTCGTAATTTTTCCTCCTATCTATGTAATTATGTAGTTATGTAGTTCTCAATTCGTTCGAGCAATCAATCATTCATAATAGGAAACATAGTCATAACTCAGTCACTCAAAATGATTCAGAAATTTTACTTGTTAGAATGAAATCAGGCGATGATTCTTCTTCTCTGCAGGCTCGTGCTTTGAGGCAGTCTGCTAATCTGTACAAATAAAATGCCTCGTATTTTTGGGAGCGTTGTATAATCAGTCGGGAAACCTCAGATCAAGCGGATATTTGGCTTTGATGAAGTTCAACCTTCCGAAGAAGTAATGGAGCTCTTGGATTATTAAATGCAGTTTCGTACCCAGTCTTTCGGAAGTTCCCTTCTGATTAACAACTACGCAATATATCGATGAATATCATTAATTCTCAAATGTCAAGTAATGTAAATTGTTACACACCTTTTGTATGAAGGAGCAATATATATATATTTCCCTTTTAATCGTACAATTTCGTATCAGTTATCTTTTGTCATAAATCTCAATATTCGGATTACAATTCTTCAAACAATGCTCAGGCTAATCGACACGAAGACAATTTCGGAAGCTTTTTTCTAACAACCACAAGAGAGAGTACTACAAAGAATAATTGTGCGCTCATGGCATAACTATTGTATGAATCTACTTTGCGCATGGATTCTGCGAGTATGAAGATATAAAATTAGTAAACGTCATTGAAGGGTAGAATTGTATCAGAATAATTCATCGAATATACAGAGATATTACAATCTGAAAGAAGAAGTCTATTCAGATTTCACGCCAGTCGCACAAGAGTGACGTTAGAAGCGCCACTATGAAGATACAAATCAGCTTTGCTTTCAATAGACGCTGTAACGGTGGTGAGCGTTTGTTACAATTAGACGTGGTTAGCTGATGTTACTCGAGAGTGCCTTTAGGGCGCCAAAGAAGGCATTACCAACACCTCACTGAATTTGAACGAGGTCGTGTAATAGGGCTAAGAGAAGCTGGATGTTCCTTCTGCGATACTGCAGAAAGACTTGGCAGGAATGTGGCCACTGTGCTGGCAATGGTGATCACGGGACTGTACGATCGCAAGAATGCCGATCTCCGGACGACCACGAGGCATTAACGAGAGAGAAGACCATCGTGTTCCATGAACGGCTGTGGCGCATCGTACTGCATCTGCAGCAGCAATTTGAGCAGCAATTGCCACCACAGTGACACAAAGAACTGTTACAGATCGTTCAATGGCAGCTCCGAATAGACGCTCTGTAACATGCATTCTGCTGAACCCAAACCACGACCACCACCACCACCACCACCACCACCACCACCACCACCACCACCAGCAGCAGCACCACCACCACACCACCACCACGATTTGCGACTTCATTGGTGTCAAGCGAGAGCTCACTGGAGGACAGGGTGAAGGTCTGTTGTGGTTTCTGATGAAAGCTGTTTTTGCCTCGGTGCCAATGACAGCCGTGTGTTGGTCAGAAGGAGGCCTGTTGGGGGCCTGCAACCAACCTGCCCGCGAGCTGCACACGCTGGACCTACACCTGGAGTTGTCTGGAGTGCGGTTTCGTATGACTTCAGGAACACTATCGTGGTTTTGCCACGCACTCTGACTGCAGATTTGTACGTCGATCTGGCGATTCGACCTGTTGTGCTGCCATTCACGAACAGTATTCCAGAGGGTGTTTTCCAACAGGATAACGCTGGCCCACATTTCGCTGTTGCAACCCAATATGCCCTGCAGAGCTCTACGTGTTGCCTTGGCCTGTCACCAGTTGAGCACATATGGGGCATTATCGGACGACAACTCCAGCGACATCCACAACCAGCGTCAACCGTCGCTGTATTGACCGACCAAGTGCAACAGACGTGGAACTTGGCTCTGAGCACTATGGGACTTAACATCTGAAGTCATCAGCCCCCCAGAACTTAGAACTGCTTAAACTTAACTAACCTAAGGACATCACACACATCCATGCAGGATGCAGGATTCGAACCTGCTGCCGTAGCGGTCAGGCGGTTCCATACTGAAGTGCCTAGAACCGCTCGGCCACTACGGCCGGCACGTGGGACTTCATCCCACAACCTGACATAGGGCACAATGCATGCACGTTTGCATGAATGCAGGTATACCGGTTATTATTGTACCAGAACTTCACATTTTCAAAGGCTTATCTCTCGCTTGCATTAACCTGTGATCTTCTAACGTTAATCACTTCAACATGTTTCCTAGACAAACGTGTTCCCGAAATTTCATTACTCTACATTAATTGCTTTTTGGTGTTGTGGTTTTTTTCCATCAGTGTTGAGCCTCAATATGCTATTCAGGGCGAAAAGCCACACATACATTTACGGAATTTCAATCATGCAACACGCAGAAATCAGCGAGGCAGTCATTCTCTGTCATATTATCGTATGTTTAACTAACATGTGAATATTCAACCATCACAGTAAAGTACGTCAATGTGCACTTAAATAGACCTCATGTCCAGTACTGACACTCTCCAGCAACACGTAAATTCATTTGTATATAGAAAACTGTGCGCCACTCGATTATGAACGATATCGTTCTAAACATAGTTAAATATTTTCGAAGTGATTGAATGCTAATTTTACTCCACATTTTAAGAATTATTTAAATAAAACCACGATGCCGGTAATTGCTGTGCTGGCTGCCCATTCTTGCGGTTCACGATGTCCACTTAACTGTCACATGAACTGTCTCAACTGTTTTAATTTGTTCGTTAGTTCTGAGTGTAATCGGACACTAACGCAAGTTGCATGTTACGCGACGGTTTAACGTAAGCCATGCATGTCAAAAGCTTCCGCTTCTTCCGGAAGAAGAAAAATAAAAACCATTGTTACCGCTAAGCAATTACAATCACATACAATGTAAACAACCAGGTTTCATGTCAAAACACCATATTTCATCGGCATCAGTTTTAACTAGGAAAAGCCGAGGAGTTATCAGCACTCTATCGTACAACAAAGTGGACACAAAAGTCTGTGTGACGGCTGTCGAACTGAACTGTCGCATTTGTAAACCCTGGGAAGCTGCTGAATCGTAGGCGAATGCGAAACAGTTTGACGGGGGAATTTGGCGTTACGGCGTAGTACACCTGCTGTTGAGGTCGCTATTGAGCGGCAGAGCGGTGTTGTGAAAGGGCTGCGCGCAGGGCTGCCCGTTACTGATGGCAGCCACGGGTGGACGCAGCCATTGCCGCCCAGAGCACACCAAGGTCGACCGGCCATCAGCGGCGACCTTGCTCCGCGCTATTCTGGTTGCCGGACGATAGTCGCGGCGACCACAAAACCAAGGACGCCCTTCCCATCATGCTCCACAATCGTTCCGAATCACAAACCACGGCTTCGCCTGCTTCCGCCGCCGAAATGTCCACGTGCGGAAGGGCGAGCCCAGCGAGGGGAACGGGTGAGTAGCTGGCTCCCAGCTCCCCTTCCCCACCCCCTCCCAATTTCGCAAGTCGATTTTGTATCGTTTCCCCCACACAGTCAGACATAACAATTCAGTTTCACTTTGGAGAAAGAAGGAATACATAATGGACTGTTACTAATAACGGGTGCATCCAGTGCCCCAGCAGAATGCACAGAGTGGTTGGCCACAAGTTGCCGACAGCATGGCTGCCAGCAATCCTAGCCAGCAGCCTCCCAAAACCTGGGTACGCTAGCATAAACAAGCGGTCACGACAGAACTGCCGTTGGCACCGACGTCTCGTCGCCGCGAAACGCCGTCCCCGGTCACAAGCTGCTGAATCACTGTTGCCTGCCAGTCACCTGCTAGGTTAGCCGAGGCAACGGCCTTCCTTACAGTCGCCACGAAACAGGCGTATCACGACTCTGAACTGTCCAACGACGTCCAAGAAAACGCCGTAGGCTGTCACGTGACAATCAGAATAGCGAAGAACATCTGCAGGAACCAGCAGTTTAGTCGCCCTGAAGAGAAGATCGCAGCAAAGACAGTCGAAACGTCGATTTGAAAAGTATCAAAACAGCGCGTCCTAATGTCGAAAAAAATTTATTCCAAACTCAATATCAGTTTCAAGAAAGCAATTACGTGTAATGGAAAGTGTAAGGAGAGCTATTACGGTGAAATCTGACTAAAACTGTTTTGCATTCGTCTCTGTTCTCATTGCAGCTCAAAATAGGAGATGCCTCTGGAGTCTAAAAGCTTCCATAAGAGCTGTACCTTCAGTTAGCGATGTTTCTTTTTGCGTTATGAACCAATGCCAAAATCTACGAAAACTGGGAACACACGAAGCATTCACACGTATCTGAAAGTTTCCTGCCTACAGAAACGTAATAATCTCATAAAAACTGGTTTTAGGTGCTTATTATGAAATTTATTATGGCCGCAACTCGGCACCAATCGTGTAGTGAGTCTGCTATGCTAGACTCCCCTTTGGGTCCCAGTTATGAAATAAATGGATTTTAATAATAGGTCCATATTGGGCACCAGTTACGTTGTGATGGAATTTTGAATTTATCAATTATAATTTAATTGCAGCGTAAGAAAATTAATAATAGAGACTAAGATTCAATATTTTGCTATAAGTTTCGGTGGTTGAGTTCCTTCTGATGAAAGACCAAATTGGGTGGTGCGGAAATCTAGTGCTGGATGGTGATCATGAGCTAGATTTTCACTTTCTGTTGCTTATAGATTACAATTATTCCCAAACAGACTTCCTCGGTGTATCTGAAGGTAAGATTCGAGCATAAATACAGGTATCAAGGGCTCTACTCTAGTATGCACTAAGAGTCTTTTCTGTTACTTACTGATTAGCAGTTGGGGAATATACTGCTTGCCCCGTGATTCTGACGTGATTCTGAGCACAAGAAGAACTGAGGGTGCCGCCGTAGCTTGCTCAGTAAGTCGGGATAAATATACAAATTATACAAGAACCAAAGTTGAGTTAAAGGTTGAAGGACGTGAAAGAACAGCACTAGAGAGAAGGTGGTGAGACAATGTTGTATCCAATCTCTGACGTCATTCAGTCTGTTCAATGGGTATGCTGTGAAGGAAACTGGGAAGAAATTCGGAAAAGGGGATTAAAATTCAGGGAGAAGAAATAGAAAGTTTGAGATCTGCTGAAAACTTTGTAATTCTGTTAGAGAAGGTTGAGGATTTAAAAAAGCAAATGAACAGAATAGATAATGGTCTGAAAAGTGGTAATAGGATGAACATCAACAAAAGAAAAAAAAGGAATAATGGAAACTAGTCGAATTAAATCATGGAACGCTGAGGGAATTAGACATTAAAAGTAATAAAAGAGTTTTGATATTTGGCCAGCAAAATCACTGGTGATTATTAATGTAAAACAAAAATGCAGACTGGCAATAAGAGGAAAAGCATTCCTGAAAAAGAAGAATTTTTGATCATCGAATATTAATATAAGTGTTAGCAGGTCTTTTGCGATGACATTTGTCTGAGTGTAGGACTGTATGAAAACGAAACATTGTCGACAAACAGTTCGGACAAGAGAAGTGTAGAAGTTTTCGAAATGTTGTGCTACAGAAGAATGCTGATGGTGTGATGCGTAGATCGAATAACTAGTGAACTAATCAAGAGGCACCGCATTGAATGGGGAAAAGGAAATTTATCTCACAACGCGACTAAAATAAGAGCTCGGCCGATACGACACGTCTATATATTCCGCAAGCCGCCTAACGGTCCACGACAGAGGGTACTTTATAACACTACTGGTAATTTCCTTTGTTGTCCCACTCTGAAATGCGAGCGAGAGAAGAAGGACTATCTTTATGCCACCTATCTTGGTTTCGAGGTCCTTAAGCTAAATGTACATTAACGGCAGCAGAATCATTGCGCCGATTCTCTAAATTTTATGAACAGTTCTTCTCGAAAAGAACGTCGTCTTCCCTTCATGGATTTCCATCAGATTTCACAAAGTATCTCCGTAAAACTCCCGTGTTGATCATACCGATCAAAAACCTAGCAACACGCTTCTGAACTGCTTCGATGTCTTCCTTTAAGCTGGCCGGTGTGGCCGAGTGGTTCTAGGCGATTCAGTCTGGACCCGCGCTACCGCTACGGTCGCAGGTTCGAATCCTACCTCGGGCATGGATGTGTGTGATGTCCTTAGATTAGTTAGGTTTAAGTAGTTCTAAGGTCTATGGGACTGATGACCTCAGATGTGAAGTCCCATAGTGCTCAGAGCCAATTGAAACATTTTTATTTTTTGTCTTCCTTTAATCCGACATGGGGATCCCAAACACTCGAGCAGCACTCAGGAATGGGTCGGACAAGTGTTCTGTGCGCGGTCTTATTTACAGATGAGCAACACCTTGCTAGTGCTCCCCCAATAAACTGGAGTCGGCCATTCGCCTTCCCAACAACTGACGTTTCGCGCTCGTTCACTTTCTTGTCAATTTGTAACATTACGTCTACATATTTAACGGATATGACTATGTCAAGCAGCGCACCACTACTTACTTTTTTATCCAGGAGAAGCTGGTCCCGGCGGAGGTTCGAGTCCTCCCTCTGGCATGGGTATGTGTGTTTGTCCTTAGGATAATTTAGGTTAAGTAGTGTGTAAGCTTAGGGACTGAAGACCTTAGCAGTTAAGTGCCATAAGGTTTCACACACATCTGAACATTTTGAACAGGAGAAGCTGCCATTCTTCACACCAAATATAAGTTCTGTCTAACTTTCCTGTATCCTGCTACAGTCACTCAACAACGATACTTTCCCGTGTACTACAGTGTCATCAGCAAAGCGTCGCAGATTGCTATTGACCCTGTCAATCAGATCATTTTTGTATGCAGAGAACAAGAGCGGACCAGCCATACATCCCTGGGGCACTCCTGACGATCTTCTTGTCTCTGATAAACACTCGAGGCACAAAAAATCGTCTGGCAGCCAGTCAAGAAATATTTTAGGGAATTGGTTTAAGAAATTTATTTCAAAGGTCTAGTCAAATCTTTACAAGTGTTCTCCCCGAGTAACTTACGCCTTCAAAACCGAGGCAGTTCTGTACAGTTAAAGCTGCTGACAAGTGACGCCTTGAGTCCTCTGCTGAAACTGCTAGCTGCCATTTGTTTTAGCCAATAGCGTGCGCGGCCTACTGATCACGTATGTGGACTCTGGAGTGTTTTGCGGAGCCGAACGCAGTTGCTTCTCTCTCTTGTAATCCAGACCTCGAGCAGAACAGACGTCTTTTTGGAAGGCAGAGCCTCTGGCTCTGCTTATCACAGCCGGCCACCAACGTAAGTTAACATGAACCGCTTCCTCTTTCGTTGCACATTTCAATTAATTGTTCGACCTCCTAGACTGGCCTAAACTTGGTAACTTCCGACCCTAGGCACGACCCTTGTACACCGTACATTGAAATACATCCTATTTATTGTACCTAATTCCCTGTTTTGTCATTTAACGGCAGCCCTGGATGCCCACTATCAAATTCTAATCGCTCGACCTCCTGCACACTGCCGCCACGAGGCATATGTAACAACCACCTCGCCCCTTTCCCAAGTCTTGTATACATTTACAAGTAGCTGCACAGAGAAAAACAGGCTTAAGGAGAGTGCTCAGCACTCTACACAATGTCTGGTAGTTGAAAGTTCATTGATTATTGATCTGAAGGGGGCCACTGAACTGGCTGAGCCGGCCGCGGTGGCCGTGCGGTTCTAGGCGCTGCTGTCCGGAACTGCTACGGTCGCAGGTTCGAATCCTGCCTCGGGCATGGATGTGTGTGATGTCCTTAGGTTAGTTAGGTTTAAGTAGTTCTAAGAGCCATTTGAACCATTTTGAACTGGCTGAAACTGGTTATCTACACAAACTGTTGTGAAAGGATACTAAACCCTCAGGCTTAAGAAGAGTTGCATTCACCAGACCTCGGACTGATCACAGCACAAGAAAACAGTTCAAAGTTCTGCGTAGTGCTTCCAATAGGGACAACTGCTGTCTGCAGTCCAAATTTCGTGTTAATGGGCGCTTTACCTTACCGTCTATCACGATATAGGTAATGTCTCTCTCCACCTCGTGAGATGGCGAGGACTTCAGTGCGCGTCCTGTGCAGCCTCTGCACTCGCCGGCTACCAGCTGTTGCGGTGTCTGCGGCTCGGAATGCGAATGGCCCCGCAAGGTGACTGTTCTGCTCCGAGGCGCCGGCCTCGCTCCGCCGGTGCGCGACTCCGCTGGAGAACCATCCTCTCCAGCTGGAGGCGCCGCCTCCCGCTGGAGCGCTTCCCCTAGCAGCGCGGAAGCACGTTCGTACCGTGGCATACGCACTACAGGTGTCCGCGACTAACGCGACCCTGCTACGAGTAGTTAAGAGGCTACTTCTATCAGCGGAGTAATTGTACACTACCAGCCATTAAAATTGCTACACCAAGAAGAAATGCAGATGATAAACGAGTATTCATTGGACAAATATACTATACTAGAACTGACATGTGATTACATTTTCACGAAATTTGGGTGCACAGATCTTGAGAAATCAGTACCCAGAACAATCACCTCTGGCCGTAATAACGGCCTTGATACGCCTGGGCATTGAGTCAAACAGAGCTTGGATGCCGTGTACAGGTACAGCTGCCCATGCAGCTTCAACACGATACCACAGTTCATCAAGAGTAGTGACTGCCGTATTGTGACGAGCCAGTTGCTCGGCCACCATAAACCACACGTTTTCAATTGGGGAGAGATCTGGAGAATGTGCTGGCCAGGACAGCAGTCGAACATTTTCTGTGGCGTCACCGCCAGACACCACACTTGCTAGGTGGTAGCTTTTAAATCGGCCGCGGTCCGGTAGTATACGTCACCCGCGTGTCGCCACTGTCAGTGATAGCAGACCGAGCGCCAGCACACGGCAGGTCTAGAGAGACGTCCTAGCACTCGCCTCAGTTGTACAGCCGACGTTGCTTTGAAAGGTTCACTGAGAATTACGCTCTCATTTGCCGAGACGATAGTTAGCATAGCCTTCAGCTAAGTCAATTGCTACGACCTAGCAAGGCGCCAATTATCCTTTGCTATGTATCTAATGACGCATATACTGTATGAACAAGACCAACGTTCACCAATTGTCGATTAAAGTATTCCAGCAGCTACGTACTTTTCTTTACAGCATTCATTACGTATCCTGTTTCAGACCTCACGCCAGCCTGCGTGAGTTTAAGCGCGTGCCTTTCGGTTACCCGTCACTGTGGATTGGCTGTCTTGCCAGTCCACAACATTTTCTGTATGCAGAAAGGCCCGTGCAGGACCTGCAACATGCGGTCGTGCATTATCCTGCTAAAATGTAGGGTTTCGCAGGGATCGAATGAAGGGTAGAGCCACGGGTCGTAACACATCTGAAATGTAACGTTCACTGTTCAAAGTGCCGTCAGTGCGAACAAGAGGTGACCGAGACGTGTAACCAATGGCACCCCATACCATCACGCCGCGTGATACGCCAGTATGGCGATGACGAATACACGCTTCCAATGTGCGTTCACCGCGATATCGCCAAACACGAATGCGACCATCATGATGCTGTATACAGAACCTGGATTCATCCGAAAAAATGACGTTTTGCCATTCATGCACCCAGGTTCGTCGTTGAGTACACCATCGCAGGCGCTCCTGTCTGTGATGCAGCGTCAAGGGTAACCGAAGCAATGGTCTCCGAGCTGATATAGTCCATGCTGCTGCAAACGTCGTCGAACTGTTCGTGCAGATGGTTGTTGTCTTGCAAACGTCCCCATCTGTTAACTCAGGAATCGAGACGTGGCTGCACGATCCGTTACAGCCATGCGGATCAGACGCGGATCGACTGCTAGTGATACGAGGCCGTTGGGATCCAGCACGGCCTTCCGTATTACCCTCCTGAATCCACCGATTCCATATTCTGTTAACAGTCATTGGATCTCGACCAACGCGAGCAGCAATGTCGCGATACGATAAACTGCAATCGCGATAGGCTACAATCCGACCTTTATCAAAGTCGGAAACGTGATGGTACGCATTTCTCCTCCTTACACGAGGCATCAAACAACGTTTCACCAGGCAACGCCGGTCAACTGCTGTTTGCGTATGAGAAATCGGTTGGAACCTTTCCTCATGTCAGCGCGCCGTGTGTGAATGCTCTGAAAAGCTAATCATTTGCATATCACAGCATCTTCTTCCTGTCGATTAAATTTCGCGTCTGTAGCACGTCATCTTCGTGGTGTAGCAATTTTAATGACCAGGAGTGTAATAAGAGGTATAGTCGTAAAGTTTTCATTACCACTTACAAAAAATAGTTTCATAATAAATGTTTCTTTGACGACTGCGAATTTCTTCCAGAGCTCTAGGAACACAGCATAACTGGCCGCCAGGTAGGTGCCTCGTTTCTTGACAGTTTCACACTGTTGCCTCTTGAATAAAATACGGGGACATGGAGTATCAGAGCAATTGCGCGACTGGACTGAAGAGTTTGTAGCAAACAGAACATAGCATTTGATTTTCAACGGAGAGATGTCGACAGACGAAAAACAAACGTCGAGCGAACCACAAAGAAGTGCTATAGGACCATGACTTTTCACAACATACACCAACCTTTAAGCTCCCAATTCCTGAAAGAATCTAGCTTTCATGAATAAAACAGCTTCAGACGACTGATTTGTTTACAGATGAATTAATGTGTTAAATACACTCTGAGACAGAAAAAAAACAAAGATGACACACCACGAAGAAATTGTCCGAATGGGACGTAAATCGGTAGATGTGATGTACATGTACAGACAAACAAATGATCACAATTCCAGAAAAATTAAATGATTTACTCGAGAGAACGAGCTTCACAAATGTCAATGAAGTGTTGGTCCAGTTATTCGGATTGGCACTGATTGATAGGGCTGTTGGATCTACTTCTGAGGGATATAGTGCGAAACCGTGTCCAGTTGGCGAGTTACCTCGTCAAAATACTGAGCTTCATGGAGGACCCTGTCTATAATGGTCCAGACGTTCTCAACAAGGGCGATCTTGTTGATCAAAGTAGGGTTTGGCAAGGAAGAAGGCGAGCAGTAGAAACTATCGTCGTGTGGGGCAGGCGTTATCTTGCTGAAATGTAAGCCAAGGATGGCTTGTTATTCAGGGCAATAGAACGGGACGTAGAATATCGTCGACTTACCACTCTGCTGAAAGGGTGCGATGGATGACAAGCAACCGGGTCCTGCTATGAAATGAAATGGCACCCCAGAGCATCATCACTCCCGGCTGTCGAGTCGTCTGGTGGGCAACAGTCAGGCTGGTACCCCATCGCTGTTCAGGGCGTTCTTAGACGCGTCTTCGGCTTGGAACCTCATTGACTGTAGTAGAATTCTCGTCAGTGATCAGTTCCACTTCGAACAGAGCCCCGATGAACAGCGAAAATATTTCTAGAGACGCCCCAGACGGCGGTGGGATACCAAACTGACTGTCGCCCGTTATACGATCTGATAAACAGGAGTGATGGGCCGGGGTGTCACTTCCTTTCATGGCAGGGCGTCATTGGTTGTCATCCGCGGCATTTACAGCACAACGGTACGTCGACGATACTCTATGCGCCGTTTTAACGCCCTTCGTAGCAAGCCATCCTGGACTTACACTTCAGCCAGACAATGCTCACCCACACACGGCGGGAGTTTCTACGGTTTGCTTTCTTGCTTGTAAACCTTTCCTTAGCTGGATAGATCGGTGGATCTCTCCCCAACTGAGAACGTTTGGAGTATTATGGGCAGCACCCTCCAACCAGTCGGGATTTTGGCGATGTAAAGCGCCAGTTGGGCACAATTTGGCACAATAGCTCTTCTATCTACTGCACTTTTTAATGTTGTGGTGGAGGGAATGAATAGGGCAGTTAAAGATATAGTAAAAGAAAAGGACGAAAAGATTATTTTTGCAGATGATATAGTATTATGGGGTGATAAGAGGTAGATGTACAGTTACAACTTGATGCGTGGAAGGAAATAATGGAAAGGTATGGATTAAAAATAAATAAAGATAAGAGTGAATTAATGGTATTTGGAAGAGAGAAAGGGATCAACGGAAATATTACCTTGAATGGAGAACCTGTCAAAGTGGCAGAAAGTTTCACTTATTTAGGGAGTCAAATATCTAAGGATGGAAGAATAACCAACGAAATTAATAGGAGGTTACAGAAGGGAGGCAATTTCTACCAAACAATAAAACACCTGACACGGAATAAGGAAGTTTCAGAAAAGGCAAAACTCATTATGTATACGAATTATTAGTTCCCTATTGTCACATATGGTGGAGAAACATGGACAATGACAGGAAGGGCCCGGAGCAGACTGCAAGCAGGGGAAATGAAATTTCTCAGAGCAGTTAAGGAAAAAACAAGAACGGACAGAGTAAGGAATATAGAGATTAGAAAGGGCCTTAAACAAGAAAGTAGGAGAAAAGAAATTGAAAAAAAAAAGAGATTAGGATTGATGGGCATGTTAAGAGAATGCATGGGCAGAAACTCCCCAAAATTATGGAAGAACTAAATATGGATGGGAAAAGACCTAGAGGGCGCCCAAGAACACGATGGAAAATGGGGGTGAGAATATCTGTGGAAAGGAGAGGTGTGACCTGGCAGCAAGTAGAGGAGGAAAAGTGGTGGGAGGACCGAGCCAAATGGAGAGGACTCGTCAGCACCCAGACCCGGCAGTAGGTGGAACGGGGTCCGGATATAGATAGATAATAGATCCCTTAGTAGAACATCCAATAACAGTGTTAATCAATTGAAAGCCGAATAATTGCTTTCATAAGGGCCAGCGGTGGACCAACACTTTACTGACTTGCTCAACTTATGAGGCTCTTTCTCTTGAATAAATCATCCAATTTTTCTGAAATTGTACTTATTTTCCTGTCTGTATATGTACATGATATCTTCCGATTTCCGTCCCATTCGGATAATTTCTTCGTGGTGCAATTTTTTTTCATCTTAGAGTGTATTTTGGGATAATGCTAAGAAGAAATATGAAATGAGACGATCACGTATCACCAGTATTAGGGAAGGCGAATATAGCACTTTAATACGTTGGAAGTATTGTGAGAAAAGGCAACGTATCTGCAAAGGAAATCACACTTCCTAGTGCAACTAATTCTAAATTATTGTTGCATTGTTTGAAGTTCTTATCAAGAACGCATGTCTTAACGTCAGCGACTTCACAAATGTATATAAAGTGTACTAAGCAGCTGTAAACAGTGGATTTTTAGTATAATTATCTGTGAGGCATACTCGGAAACCGTCTGCCAAGGGCATATTGAGTGACAGAATGGCAAATATGCTTAATATTAAAGATAAACATTAGCGGTCAACCATACGAGGGTAATCCCAAAAGTAAGGCCTATTTTTTTATAAATACACATACCTGTTTAATTTTACAATGGCTTACATCAGTTTACAGCTTGAACATTTAGCTACTTTTCGACATAATCACCATTTCTGTCGATGCATTTTTGTAGACGCTGTGGCAGTTTTTGTATGCCCATGTCATACCAGCTCGCCGCCATGCTATTCAGAAAGTTATGAACCTCTTTTTTCACCTCGTCGTCGGAGCTGAATCGCTGGGACCACAATTAACGCTGACTGGTACTGTGAGACTCTGAAAAAACTCAAACTGACAATCCAGAACCGGAGAAGAGGAAGCAAGGGCGTACACATTCTCCATGAAAACGCTCGCCCACAGATCGCTCGGCAAACCGTTGTTCTCCTGCAACAGTTTCAGTGGAACGTAATCACCCACTCACCCTGTAGTCCTGACTTGGCGCTCAGTGACTATCAACTGTTCCCTAGGTTAAAAGAACATTTCACCGGAAAGCGATTCAGCTCCGACGACGAGGTGAAAGAAGAGGTTCATAACTTTCTGATCAGCAAGGCGGCGAGCTGGTATAACATGGGCATACAAAAACTGTCACAGCGTCTACAAAATTGCATCGACAGAAGTGGCGATTATCTCGAAAAATAGTTAAATGTTCAAGCTGTAAACTGATGTAAACCATTTTAGAAATAAACAGGTCTATGCACTTACAAAAAAATAGGAGACCTTAGTTTTGGGATTACCCTCGTAGTTAGTCAAAAAAGTCGTAATTCCACACTCGTGAGTATTCATCATTACAAATGCAGGAAGCTGTTTTTGTTCTGGCAGCTGTAATAAACGGTTCAATTAATGAAATGTTGCACGAAGATCGGCAGAAATGGGCGTAAAGCACCTCAGCTCCCTCAGAGTGACACCGGAAGACTTTCGCCAAACAGCAAAGAACCCTCGCGGTTGGCTCGCTCTACTCAGATCAGACAAGAAGTGCGGGGGCAACGACCGTTCCAGCTTGCGGCTGGCGCTGCCCGCACAAGTACATGGGGTGCCAGGCACTAGGGAAACACTAATGGTCACCCGAAAGCTGGATCAGCGTATTCCCCAGCCAGTGTGTACGTTCAACATTCTATGAAGAGACAGAGTCCAAGAGACAGTTTGTGAGAGGGTGGGTGCTGGATTTAGAAACAAAACAGTGAACGTAGCTCCCGCTACCAGCAGACATTGCAAGAGGTGAGTTAAACAGTTCTTTTAGATGGGAGCTTACTACGTTGTCCCAGAAGAGAGGTATCGTCCCAAAGCTGCCTCCGTCCCTGAATGGTCACACAGTCGACGGAACGTTAGGTGTTAATCCTGCTTCGTTTTAAAAATTGGATAAGTTGGTCCTCATACAAAGACTTAGGTGGTTGTGAGGCGAGACTTCTTGCCTGGCTAGAATAATTCTTCCTGAACCATTTCAGGCAAATATCACGTCGATGCCTTGAATAGGGTTATGCCTAGCATAACTACTGCTTGATGCACCTAAACTATAGCCTTTTCTCCGTTTTTTCACCCAATCTTTCCACGAATTCCCTATTTGAAAGCGTCTCTTTTTACTCCTAAAAACCGACATGTAACTAGCTACCAATAAGATTATTTCAACATTTTTTTCTTGAAAAGCGAAATATTACACAAATTCTTGTGTTAACGGTCGTGAAATGGCAGTCGTAACAGAAAAAGCAAATAGGTTTCTAGAGATTAGGCTCCAGATAGCAAACTAACAAGATACGAGGCAGTTGCGTACGCTGCGATAATTTGGACACCTAGTCTTCTACGTGAATTGTCCTACAATATAAATATTGACTAAATTTTTTTAATACAAACTACGGATGTTCTACAGTAGCAATAAATTTTTTAAGCAGTATCATCCTCAGAAACAACAGCATGTTGGTGAACAACTTTGATATTTTCCCAAAATGACGTTTTAAATTTAACATCTTTTTCCAAGTAACAGGAGTCTTGAGAAGTGCAACGGAGTAGTAGCATACAACGCTAATTGCTATTACTGAATAAATAAAAAGGTAGGGTGTAATGAACAGAGGTATCAGATTTGGACTATAGTATAAAATACTTTTCAACTAAACAGAAATTTGTAACTGATTAATTAACTGTAATAACTCATAAATAAATGGCAGGTCTATATAAATAAGAAATACCATCTAAAAATTTTGTTAAAAGTAAACTAAACGCCTGTAAGAAGAAATTTTCAAAACTTTCAAAAACAGTAACAGACAACCAACTGATAGAAAAATCGTACACTTTCAGCTGTTCGGATTTCATATTACATGTGAAAACGATGGCACTAATAAACTGAATAAGTTTAAAATAACATGTCCAATAACGCACAGAACGTTAGGTGGCACGACATTAAAAGGTACAAATTTAAAATTTTATAACCCAATAGCTTTCTCCATAACAGCACACAGACGTGAAGATGACTTATGATTAAAAAAGAAGAATACAGTTGGCTGAAACGACACTTGTAAAGAAGTAGGAAGATGTAATCCTAGAAGGTAAACACATAACAATATTATAAGACAAGGACTTAATACTGTGTGAATGAACAAGCAATGGCACAATATATAGAAAGGAAACAAAATGTCAACATATTTGGGGAAGACAGAATTATTAAACAAGTAATCAATTAGAAACCAACAGGAAAGACAGACATAGGTCGAACGAGTGACAAATGGCATAATTCAAGACGAAACAGGGGCTGAAGGTAAAGCATCATACTACACTCCTGGAAATTGAAATAAGAACACCGTGAATTCATTGTCCCAGGAAGGGGAAACTTTATTGACACATTCCTGGGGTCAGATACATCACATGATCACACTGACAGAACCACAGGCACATAGACACAGGCAACAGAGCATGCACAATGTCGGCACTAGTACAGTGTATATCCACCTTTCGCAGCAATGCAGGCTGCTATTCTCCCATGGAGACGGTCGTAGAGATGCTGGATGTAGTCCTGTGGAACGGCTTGCCATGCCATTTCCACCTGGCGCCTCAGTTGGACCAGCGTTCGTGCTGGACGTGCAGACCGCGTGAGACGACGCTTCATCCAGTCCCAAACATGCTCAATGGGGGACAGATCCGGAGATCTTGCTGGCCAGGGTAGTTGACTTACACCTTCTAGAGCACGTTGGGTGGCACGGGATACATGCGGACGTGCATTGTCCTGTTGGAACAGCAAGTTCCCTTGCCTGTCTAGGAATGGTAGAACGATGGGTTCGATGACGGTTTGGATGTACTGTGCACTATTCAGTGTCCCCTCGACGATCACCAGTGGTGTACGGCCAGTGTAGGAGATCGCTCCCCACACCATGATGCCGGGTGTTGGCCCTGTGTGCCTCGGTCGTATGCAGTCCTGATTGTGGCGCTCACCTGCACGGCGCCAAACACGCATACGACCATCATTGGCACCAAGGCAGAAGCGACTCTCATCGCTGAAGACAACACGTCTCCATTCGTCCCTCCATTCACGCCTGTCGCGACACCACTGGAGGCGGGCTGCACGATGTTGGGGCGTGAGCGGAAGACGGCCTAACGGTGTGCGGGACCGTAGCCCAGCTTCATGGAGACGGTTGCGAATGGTCCTCGCCGATACCCCAGGAGCAACAGTGTCCCTAATTTGCTGGGAAGTGTCGGTGCGGTCCCCTACGGCACTGCGTAGGATCCTACGGTCTTGGCGTGCATCCGTGCGTCGCTGCGGTCCGGTCCCAGGTCGACGGGCACGTGCACCTTCCGCCGACCACTGGCGACAACATCGATGTACTGTGGAGACCTCACGCCCCACGTGTTGAGCAATTCGGCGGTACGTCCACCCGGCCTCCCACATGCCCACTATACGCCCTCGCTCAAAGTCCGTCAACTGCACATACGGTTCACATCCACGCTGTCGCGGCATGCTACCAGTGTTAAAGACTGCGATGGAGCTCCGTATGCCACGGCAAACTGGCTGACACTGACGGCGGCGGTGCACACATGCTGCGCAGCTAGCGCCATTCGACGGCCAACACCGCGGTTCCTGGTGTGTCCGCTGTGCCGTCCGTGTGATCATTGCTTGTACAGCCCTCTCGCAGTGTCCGGAGCAAGTATGGTGGGTCTGACACACCGGTGTCAATGTGTTCTTTTTTCCATTTCCAGGAGTGTATTTGGCAGATTAAAATACGCTGAAAACCAAAAAAGATTGTTTTAAAAATGATTGAGTAAAATATTTTGGATATTATGGGAAGTGTAGTGTAATGTTTCAGAGAATTTGATTAAGTTTAGAAGAAAATAAATAATAGGCTTGTAGATCCCAATGACTTTCATAATTTGTATCCTGATTGGCGGATACTATAATGTGTCCGGTAGTCATGACCTTCATTCAGTCCATTCTCGGAAAATGTACAGGTCGACTTTGATAATTTCACGCTACGCTCAATGTTCAGCCAGTTTAGTTGGTACAAGGAGCTCTCGACATCCAAACTATAGAGCTGCTTAAGGAGGTTGGTCCTGTTTGTTTGCAACAAGAAAAGTCATTCTCACTCACAACTTCACTATCAACTTCACCCTTTTCACGCAAAAACATTAACACCTATTCATACACTAGGCTGTCACATTTTTTACTTGAGGCATATTGTACCGGAATGAAATTAAAAGTAGACCCTATCGCCTGGTTCTGACCACGGAGTTCAGAAGGTTTCTCTTGTTTGAAAGACACATGCAGAAACTGATAACCCTTCCAAATGTTCCCATTTGGGACTTCCTTTGCCCCACAATCAGCTAGTCTGCTACTTGGTAGCAAAGTTTCTGAGCCTCCAACGGGTCATTACTCAAATAGCCCACTCTACCTTTGAGGGTGGGGAATGAGAAAACAACAGCAACAAATTTTAGACGCACATACACACAGTTTTGAATTTTGTCTGAGGCAATGGTCAACACTGACCCGGAAATAAAATAAGTTCAATCACTATCAGTCCCGACCAAGGTTATCGGTAGGTTTCCCTTGGATGTACGGAAAATGTCAGAGATGGTAATTCGACTTATTCATTACCATTTCAAATTCCTCTGCCATACTTCTAACTCATCTGGTATTTGGCTCCTGAGAGGAAGTGAGACTCCATAATAGGGCGGATCCCAAAGAGCATGCTATACACTTTGGAACAGAGAATGAAAATAAAAAAGTGGGGTGATAGTTTCCATTCTCAATCCTTCTTGTTGACTGATACCTTCTGAAAACAGCAATTAGTCAGCGATATTAGGTACAGTAGTGTTCTAGAAAAACCCTTGTTATAGCCGCATTTCCACTTTTATCTGCGAATTTATTGCCCTATTGACCACAGTATCACCTACCTACACCGTTGTTGCTATTTTGAGTATCCCTTGTAGTGTCTGGAGAGACATTTCGGGGTAAGAATTCGCAACTCCTGAGGCCCCGACTTTCACGGTCCTTCGGAATTTGGGAGACTCCTTACTGGATTTCGTCGTTTTTAATTGAAGTTCGTTTTAGGTGAGTTTTGTATAGTAACTTGTGTCCTATGAATAAAATTTTCAGAACACCAGAAAAATGAGAATCTCCCGCAGACATGCCGGTATTGGTGAAATTTTCTTTAATACATTGGAGAAAACGCCTTATTAGTGGATAAAGAATTTTCGTCTTTGATTGTTTTCTTATTATAACCAGTGTGTTATGAATATATGTAAATTGTTTCAAGC
Source organism: Schistocerca serialis cubense (assembly GCF_023864345.2). Taxonomy (NCBI): domain Eukaryota; kingdom Metazoa; phylum Arthropoda; class Insecta; order Orthoptera; family Acrididae; genus Schistocerca; species Schistocerca serialis. The sequence continues at coordinate 323,464,189 of NC_064644.1, forward strand.
AACGGCACATTGAAGAATTATCAAAAAACGTTGTTTTTCGTACTATTTGTTATAATTAAACGTCAGATAATGACATATGCTCAGTTCAAGCCTTCATGAGATTTAAGTCACAATCGCCAGTTGCATGAAACCACCGTAGTGTAATGGATAAAAACATGTTCGCGTCCCATTACTGCCAAATCCTTTTTTTATTCACCTTTGAGTTTCTAATAGATTGACGTCACACGTTCGTGATCGTTCGCTCCACAACGCGTGAGATGGACGTGACGTTCAAAACATTCGCGTCGGACTGAAGTGGAGGTTACGCTTTTCCTTCACCGCTGAGTAAGTTTAGCTCGAACTTCAGTTGTTTATACATTTGTTAAGTTCTACATTCACGTAGACAGAATTGCGGATTTAAGACAGAAGTTGAAGTATTCGCAAGAATAATTGCGAAACGTACTGAAAATGCTGTATTATCAGGTTTTCCTAAGAGTCCTTCATCAACCGCGAAAGTGAGACGCATTGCTGACTTACAACCAAAAAGCGAGTTGGAGCCGGTCACCATTGAATCCAACAACATATATATTCAACAGTGTTTGTTAACATGTATCAACAACGTAAGTGTATTTTTAGAGCAACGGAAAAATAATTTTCAGGAGTTCGTATATTGAACAGGTGGGATATTACATATCTTTCTTCCAGGACTGGATAAGCGAATTACTTGGATAACTCCTTTTATTATTGTGAGTAATGACGTAAAATTCGATGTTTAGGTGAAAAAATGAAAAGCAGTGTCTTCCATTATAAATAAACTAGACCGTGCGGTCCAGAGTGTGCAGACAACACCAAATTACGAAACACGATAGCAGCTCCTGTGGTCCTCGACACAGCGTGTCAGGTCAAAATGATGCCACGTTCGCCTCAGGTGTTGTGCACTGAGTGTTACCCGACAGTTCGTAAAGTACTGCATTGGCTACAGCGCTCCCTTTTGTACGTGTGCGAAGTCAGTGGGAGGCAGTTAATCAGTGAGAGGGGGCAGCGGCTGAATGCTCGTGGCACAAAGCAAAGCGAAATGCAGGCTGTTGCGTAAGCCATGTTTACCAACACCGCTCGAGTTCAGTCACCCCGCTCATCGACCAGCGCTGATCCGCCACTGCGTCCCTTCCCACGGCCCCCATATCGATAGCCTGCCACGGAAATTAACTGCTGAGTCAAAGCTTGCTCTGTCTCACCGATGCGTGGATAGTTGGAAGAATAAGTATTTGGATGGCAGCGGGGCTTCAGACGTGGCTATACCAGTGATCTCGTAGAAAAGAAGTTACAATGAAATGAATACCCCTAGCTGCATACAGGAGTTGATATAAATCAATGGGGACAGTTGAAAATGTTTGCCCCGACCAGGACTGGAACCCGGGATCTCCTGCTTACATGGCAGGCGCACTATCCATAGGAGCCACCGAGGACACAGTAATGAGTATAATGGGCAGCGGCACTATGAATATAGTGCGGGACAATAAGTTGGAAATGTGGGTCTCACGGGAGGCGTGCCAGAGATAAGTCCCTGCAGTCGCACTATCCTCTGTGTCCTCGGTGGCCCAGATGGATGCCGGCCCGGTAGCTCAACGTGTTTGGTCAGAGAGCTGGTTGGTCTCTGTAATACAAAACTGAGTAGAAGGATCAACAAACGAACTTGACCGGGTGTCATTTGACGTCCGCAACGACCAAACACGAAAAAAAAGATGGATAGAGCGTCTGCCATGTAAGCAGGAGATCCCGGGTTCCAGTCCCGGTCGGGGCACACATTTTCAACTGTCCCCGTCGATTTACATCAACGCCTGTATGCAGCTAGGTGTATTCATTTCATTGTAATTTCATTTTAACAAGCTGCATGGTCACCGATGGTACCTGTTCTTTCGGACATGTTCGAAAGAACACATACCATCTTCATATACCTCATAGAAGAGAGTGAAATAAAAAGCAGGTCGAATTAAAAAAAAAAAAAAAGCTTTCTTTCACAGAGTGTCTCTTGATTGCCCATAATGCCTTTTCTGGCGTTACAGTAACCAATAAGTAGTGAGTGTGGGTTTAGATGTGACTGGGAATTAGCACTGAGGAGATCAACGCGCTGCTCACATAACGTCTTGCTGTTTGCGGTTAAGGATGTTGCATAGCACATACTATCAAAACTATCCGGACACATATTAGTGGACTTTAATATATGTGTCCGTCCGTCGTCTTTGTGACGAATTCCGCTGGGGATTCTTTCAACGAAGGTTTTGTAAGTCTCTGAAAGAATGGCATCCCATTCTTCCTCAAGAGCCAAAACCAGATCAGGCAGTGATGTTGGACGCTGGGATCTGGTGCGAGCCGGCTGCGGTGGCCGTGCAGTTCTAGGCACTTCAGTCCGGAACCGCGTGACTACTACGGTCGCAGGTTCGAATCCGACCTCGGGCATGGATGTATGTGATGTCCTTAGGTTAGTACATGAGATCTTCCTGGTCTTGGTTTACTGTGGTGGTTATTTCGCGTTTCCGCTGCACAGCCACATAACCAGCAGTCGACTAGGGCACCTTCAGAAGACCGAAAACGTCGCTGGTGGATTTGTTACTCAAGTGACATCCAATCACTAGTCCTCGTTCGAAGTCAAAAAATGGTTCAAATGGCTCCGAGCACTATGGGATTTAACATCTGAGGTCATCAGTCCCCTAGAACTTAGAACTGCTTAAACCTAACTAACCTAAGGACATCACACACATCCATGCACGAGGCAGGATTCGAACCTGCGACCGTAGCGGTCGCGCGGTTCCAGACTGAAGAGCGTAGAGCCGCTCGGCCACTGCGGCCGTCCGTTCTAAGTCACTGACCTTGCCTGACCGACCCATCCTGTTCTCATTGCTGCCGTATTGGTAACACAACAGTCCCGGCCTCCTTTTATACTTCCACGGCAGCGTCTCGTGGCATCTGGTGGTCCATTCCACATTACACGGGGCTGTCCGTATTCTTACGATCAGACAGTATAGGCGCAGCCGCTGCTAACGCCAGATCAGCTGTTATCGGAAGCTTTTCTGATGATTCGTCGTTTGTTCTGCCGACCATTACACATGCTCCACGTAACATCAACATACGCCTGGCTACGGACTTGGATGTTACGAAGGTTGCCCAGAAAGTAATGGACCGCCTTTTTTTTTCTCAGCAGCAAACAATGCTACGAAAAAAAAACGTTACGTATATATTACTTGAAGTCTCATGAGTGAGCGCGCCAAGTTTCCGTCACTTCTGACAGACAGCGTAGCTGCAGGACAGTTTCAAAGTGGTGTCTGTAGGTGATGTATCGCCATTGAATTTCTCTCTGCAGAGAAAGAAACCGTGGGGAATATTCACATACGCTTGTGGAAAATCTATGGAGCATCTGCTGTCGACAGAAGTATAGTTAGTCGCTGGGAACGTAGGGTGAGGTCATCAGAAGGCGGTTCGACGGAGCTCCACGATTTTCAGCGGTCGGGGAGACCATCCACGGCTGTCACACCTGACAGCCCTGACCTAGCCCCTTCGGACGCCCACTTGCTTGGGCCATTAAAGGATGCCATTCCTGTAAGGCATTTTGAGGACGATGAGGAGGTCATACATGGAGATTATATGGAAAAATAGGGTGTGTAGATAAAGCACTATTCTTTCGTGTGTGTAATTGTCATTATGTTCAGTAAAGAATTGTTGAAGAAAACAAATGCGGTGCATTACTTTCTGGGCAACCCTCGTAGAACTGTTGTTCTACTAGATGACGACGCGTGAATGCCTGGTATCTTCTGTCTAGACCATGATTGTGAATTTCCTTTAATCTCCACTGTTGACGACCCAGATAGCTTACGTTTTATGCTTGCTTAGAGAGAGTTGAAGGTCTCAATCCGTGAAGATACAAACATTTATCAAACGGCTAACGACGACGATGATGCTATGGTCGCACAGATCCTGTTGGTGAATCATCGAAATCTGCGGTCGTAAGACGAAACGACAAGTTTCCACTGTAAACTCCACTCTAATTAGAGCGGCTCGTGGATTAGCTCCAGCGACCTCGTCGCAATAAACGAGCGCCTATCTCCGCCCTTGGATGGTCTGCCTGGCCCACAGAATGGGGATCGATGCTATAGGCAGGGCAGGGCGTGGGCCTTCAATAGGCGACGGCGTGTTTGCCTCGGTTTAATGGAGCGTCCGGGCCGTGGAGAGCTTTGAAAAGCGCGCAGCCAGCCAGCCAGCCAGCCAGCTGTGAGGGGCTAACTGGGCGTTGCCCGGCCGCCCACCAGCACAAAGGCGCCGCCGGGGCGCCGCGCTCTGCTCTCGTGCTGGAGTGTCGCCCATTGATGGATGCGGCACTCACGTCGAGCTCCGCAGAAGCGCTCTGCTTCTCGCGGGACACCACTTCCTCCTGTTGCTGCCTCACTCCCCAAACAGGGCAAAAAGAGACAAAGAATGCGAAATCCTGCACCTTTTATAGGCATGTCACCTCTCGTCCAAAATAAAAAATATGTAAAACCCTTTCAGGGATCTGGTTTTAGTGGCCGAGCGGTTCTAGGCACTTCAGTCCGGAACCGCGAAACCGCTACGGTCACAGGTTCGAATCCTGCCTGGGGCATGGATGTGTGTGATCTCCTTAGGTTAGTTAGGTTTAAGTAGTTCTAAGTTCTAGGGGACTGATGACCTCAGCAGTTAAGTCCCATAGTGCTTAGAGCCATTTGAACCCGTTCAGAGTGGCAGACTTCTGCCTATAACGCAGTACAAGGAGCAATCTATGACTGTGCGACATGTGATCATCATACCCGTCCAGTCATTATTGCAGTACTTGAATGTTGTTGCTGCCGCTGTTTCTTTCTTCAACCAGTTCCTCATTTGGCATCGCGAACCCGACGGGACCCTGTTCCCGATCCCCCTACCTCAGAATAAACCTGGGGAGGCACTGGGAATTGCACACAACGACGCTGGTCTTCGTCTGTGGAGGCAGTTCTAAGTAAAAGACATTTTACTAAAACTATTTATACGCTAACCACCTGTCAAAAGCATCAATAACCACCTTTTGCAGTTCAGATCGCTGCGGGACTGTCATGCAGGTTCTGGAAGATGCTGACAGGAATGTGGGACCATGCTGACTTCAGTGCCGTGACCAGCTGCGCTACGTTTCACAGCTGAGGAAACATAGCGTATAGAGCCCAATCGAGTGGTCCCACGGATTCTCGATTGGCTTTAAATCTGGGGAGTTTAGTAGCCAAGGGAGTATGGTAAACTTAGCCCGCCCGGTTGGCCGCGCGGTCTAACGCACGACTTTCCGGGAGGGAAGGAGGTCTTGGTCCCCGGCACGAATCCGCCCGGCGGATTTGTGTCGAGGTCCGATGAACCAGCCAGTCTGTGGATGGTTTTTAGGTGGTTTTCCATCTGCCTCGGCGAATGCAGGCTGTTTCCCCTTATTCCGCCTCAGTTACAGCGATTGCTGTGCAAACAAGTTCTCCACGTACGCGTACACCACCATTACTCTACCACGCAATCATAGGGGTTACACTCGTTTGGTGTGAGTTCCCTGGGGGGTCCGCCGGGGGCCGAACCGCACAATAACCCTGGGTTCGGTGTGGGGCGGCGGAAGGGTAAAGTGGACTGCGGTAGTCGTCGTGGGGGAGTGGACCACTGCGGCTGCGACGGGGACGGAGCCTCTCCGTCGTTTCTAGGTCTCCGGTTAATATACAATATATACAATACAATGGTAAACTTATCCTTGCGATCTCTGAAACATGCACAGACACTGAGTTGTGTGACACGTTGCATCGTCCTGCTGGTAGATCCCATCGTGCCAATAAAAAACGAATTTCGTGTAGGGGTGGGCATAGTCTCCATCGACGTATCAAAAATGGCAAAAATAGCTCAAATGGCTCTAAGCACTATGAGACTCAACATCTGAGGTCATCAGTCCCCTCCATCGACGTATCCACACTTGTGTTAATCCACTGTAACTTCCAGAATGACGAGATCACCTAGTGAATGCCACGAAAACATTCCCCAAACCATAACACTTCTTCCTCCAGCAAAGACCTTTTCAACGGATGCTGCAGGGTGTTAGCCATCAGATGTTTCACGCCATACCCACCCTTGGCCATCTGTTTCATAAAGCATAAAACATCATTAATCTGAAACAGTCATCTGTTGCAACTCAGTGGACGTCCAGTTGAGGTACTGGCATGAAAATTCCAGCCTTGATTGGCCGGCCGGAGTAGCCGAGCGGATCTGGGCGCTTCAGTCTGGAACCGCGCGACCGCTACGGTCGCAGGTTCGAATCCTGCCTTGGGTATGGATGTGTGTGATGTCCTTAGGTTAGTTAGGTTTAAGTAGTTCTAAGTTCTAGGGGACTGATGACCGCAGAAGTTAAGTCCCATAGTGCTCAGAGCCATTTGAACCATTTTTGAACCAGCCTTGATTGCCGATTACAGCAGTAAGGATGTGTACATAAACCAGGTGCCTGCTGCTGAGATTTGTACGCAGCAACTTTTGCTGAACGGTGTTTGAGAAGACACTGTTTGTTGCCCCTTGGTTCTTTACGGCGGTCAGTTGCTCGTGTAGGGGAGGACATGATCTCCAAAAGATGTATCCGAACTTGTGTTGATCGACTGTACCTTTCAGAATGACGGGATCACCCAGTGAATGCAACGAAAGCATATCCCATACCATAACGCTACCTCCTCCAGGCCGGACCCTTTCAATGATTATTGCAGAGTGTTAGCCATCAGATATTTCACACCATACCCGTCAACGGCCATCTGTCAGATGGAGCATAAAACGTCATTCATCCGAAACGGCCACCTGTTGCAACTCAATGGATGTGCAGCTGCGGTCCTGCCTTCATCGGCAAGTCAGCATGTGTGTACGAACCAGGCGCCTGCTGCGAAGACCATACACAGCAACGTTTGCTGAACGGTCTTTGAAAAGACACTGTTTGTAGATCCTTGGGTTATTAGGGCGGTCAGTTGCTCAGCCATTGTATGTCTATTGGCCCGTAAACATCTCCACAGCTGTTTTTCACCCAACATCTATGGCCTGTGGTGCAGCACAGTTGCCTCAGAGCCTGTTTTGGATAGCGCCGTTTTGCCATGCACGGTATACTTTTACCATGGCTGCACGCGAACAGTTTACAAACTCAGCCGTTTCGGAAATGATTCCACCCTTGGCCCGAAAACAAATGATGATGCCCTTTTGGGCATCAGATTAATCACTCCGTTTCGCATTATGACAACGACTGCACTGGTTTCCGTGTCCCTCGAAACGCTTTGTACCCTCTCCACTGCTAGTGCTGATATCTGCCGTCTGTGTGTGGTTATTGCATTTTGACGTCGAACATACATATTAATGAGATTGGACCCTGTATTTTTACATATATCGATTCCCGAATATCTCTACTAAGCCTAAAAATGATAACAAGGGAAAGTCCCAGTCTCACCCTCATCATATTTAGAATTATATATTAATACCTTCAGCTGCTGGCGAGCGTTGATATATATCAACGGGGACAGGTTAAAATGTGTGCCCCAACCGGGACTCGAACCCGGGATCTCGTGCTTACATGGCAGAGGCTCTATCTATCTGTTTTTATTATTTATTTACTTATTTTCTTGCATTTTGTCCGTTATTGATCGTTGTGTTTGGTCGTTGCGGACGTCACATGACATCCGTTCATATTCGTTTGTTGATTCTTCCACTCAGTTTTTTATTACAGAGGCCAGGCATCTCTCTGACCCAACACGCTGAGCTACCGTACCGGCGTCCAGCTGTGCCACCGAGGGCACATAGGATAGTGCGACTGCAAGGACTATCTCGCGCACGCCTCGCATGAGACCCCCATTCTCACCTTATATGTCCACACACTACGTTCTTAGTGTCCCTACCCAACACACTCATTACTCGTGGGAGACATTCTTACCAAGTCCCGTAATACACTCCTGGAAATTGAAATAAGAACACCGTGAATTCATTGTCCCAGGAAGGGGAAACTTTATTGACACATTCCTGGGGTCAGATACATCACATGATCACACTGACAGAACCACAGGCACATAGACACAGGCAACAGAGCATGCACAATGTCGGCACTAGTACAGTGTATATCCACCTTTCGCAGCAATGCAGGCTGCTATTCTCCCATGGAGACGATCGTAGAGATGCTGGATGTAGTCCTGTGGAACGGCTTGCCATGCCATTTCCACCTGGCGCCTCAGTTGGACCAGCGTTCGTGCTGGACGTGCAGACCGCGTGAGACGACGCTTCATCCAGTCCCAAACATGCTCAATGGGGGACAGATCCGGAGATCTTGCTGGCCAGGGTAGTTGACTTACACCTTCTAGAGCACGTTGGGTGGCACGGGATACATGCGGACGTGCATTGTCCTGTTGGAACAGCAAGTTCCCTTGCCGGTCTAGGAATGGTAGAACGATGGGTTCGATGACGGTTTGGATGTACCGTGCACTATTCAGTGTCCCCTCGACGACCACCAGTGGTGTACGGCCAGTGTAGGAGATCGCTCCCCACACCATGATGCCGGGTGTTGGCCCTGTGTGCCTCGGTCGTATGCAGTCCTGATTGTGGCGCTCACCTGCACGGCGCCAAACACGCATACGACCATCATTGGCACCAAGGCAGAAGCGACTCTCATCGCTGAAGACGACACGTCTCCATTCGTCCCTCCATTCACGCCTGTCGCGACACCACTGGAGGCGGGCTGCACGATGTTGGGGCGTGAGCGGAAGACGGCCTAACGGTGTGCGGGGCCGTAGCCCAGCTTCATGGAGACGGTTGTGAATGGTCCTCGCCGATACCCCAGGAGCAGCAGTGTCCCTAATTTGCTGGGAAGTGGCGGTGCGGTCTCCTACGGCACTGCGTAGGATCCTAAGGTCTTGGCGTGCATCCGTGCGTCGCTGCGGTCCGGTCCCAGGTCGACGGGCACGTGCACCTTCCGCCGACCACTGGCGACAACATCGATGTACTGTGGAGACCTCACGCCCCACGTGTTGAGCAATTCGGCGGTACGTCCACCCGGCCTCCCGCATGCCCACTATACGCCCTCGCTCAAAGTCCGTCAACTGCACATACGGTTCACGTCCACGCTGTCGCGGCATGCTACCAGTGTTAAAGACTGCGATGGAGCTCCGTATGCCACGGCAAACTGGCTGACACTGACGGCGGCGGTGCACAAATGCTGCGCAGCTAGCGCCATTCGACGGCCAACACCGCGGTTCCTGGTGTGTCCGCTGTGCCGTGCGTGTGATCATCGCTTGTGCAGCCCTCTCGCAGTGTCCGGAGCAAGTATGGTGGGTCTGACACACCGGTGTCAATGTGTTCTTTTTTCCATTTCCAGGAGTGTATATGTGCATCCGCACAGAAGAAGAAGGTCATGGCCGGTATTGCCAGAACTATATACTTATATAGATATGATGTCTGTTCTTTAGGACTTGTCCGAAAGAACAGACACCATATCAATGTAAGTACAGATCATATTTAGTGGTAAGATGACCCAGTGGATAGCCCGTCAAAAACTGAACGCAGATCAAGCATGAAAAGTCCCGTAGTGCTCAGAGCCTTTTTAACCATTTTTTTTTCATACACAGTTAAAGGTCGTAACATGTTCGCCAACTACTCCGCAAGAAAATCGGCACTATATCGCCCCATTTAGCGTATATTAGTGGAACTTTACCACCAGACAGCATAGTATATTAAACAATCAACTGCGAGCCAGCAGAGGGGCTGTAAACTTCTGTTGTATGAATGATCAAAGTACACCCGCCTTAAAGTAGTGTTTTGTTTCAGCTGGGTGCATTAAACTCGACGAGATTGTAGCTACTGACATCCGCAACGTTTGTAGGACGACGTGAAACGGTAGGAAAACGGCAAGAAGAAGAGAGACGTGAAGCAGAATTTGAGCTTCGGTGGAGGCCCGCGCGGACGCAGACGGGAACGCCGCAGTGTACCGCAGAATGCCGCCGGCAGTTATGTCAGCGGCCGGGCGAAACCTTCCGGTGTGCAACACGGCGGCGGCGGCGCCTGCCTGCTTGTCTGCCCTCCAAGGTCCGCCGGCCGTGTAACAGCCTGGCGGGCCGTGGCCTGCTTCTGCGACTGCCGCCCACCGCGTGTAGATAAAAGGCACCGCTAACTTTAGACGCGGCTGCGTGGTCCGCGTTTCCGCCGCCACCGCGCATGTCCTCAGACACTTCGCCACTCAGCGGACGCAGTAGTACCCCGTGGTCGTGACTAAAGTGCAGCAACTCAGGGAGATCCTTGGTGGGCTGTAATTATGGTATGGCAGGGAAACTTGGTACACCACTGGCCATTAAAATTGCTACACCACGAAGATGACGTGCTACAGTCGCGAAATATAACCGACAGAAAAAAGATGCTGTGATATGCAAATGATTAGCTTTTCAGAGCATTCACACAAGGCTGGCGCCGGTGGCGACACCTACAACGTGCTGACATGAGAAAAGTTTCCAACCGATTTCTCATACACAAACAGCAGTTGACCGGCGTTGCCTGGTGAAGCGTTGTTGTGATGCCTCGTTTAAGGAGGAGAAATGCGTACCATCACGTTTCCGACTTTGATAAAGGTCGGATTGTAGACTATCGCGATTGCGGTTTATCGTACCGCGACATTGCTGCTCGCGTTGGTCGAGATCCAATGACTGTTAGCAGAATATGGAATCTGTGAGTTCACGAGGGTAATACGGAATGCCGTGCTGGATCCCAACGGCCTCGCATCACTAGCAGTCGAGATGACAGGCATCTTATCCGCATGGCTGTAACGGATCGTGCAGCCACGTCTCGATCCCTGAGTCAACCGAAGGGGACGTTTGCAAGACAACAACCATCTGCACGAACAGTTCGACGACGTTTGCAGCAGCATGGACTATCAGCTCGGAGACCGTGGCTGCGGTTAGCCGCCGGCCGTGGTGGCCCTGTGGTTCTAGGCACTACAGTCTGGAACCGCGCGACCGCTACGGTCGCAGGTTCGAATCCTGCCTCGGGCATCGGTGTGTGTGATGTCCTTAGGTTAGTTAGGTTTAAGTAGTTCTAAGTTCTAGGGGACTGATGACCTCAAAAGTTAAGTGCCATAGTGCTCAGAGCCATTTGAACCAGTAGTGTAAATACGCTAACGCCTCAAAGGGCAACCGATTTACGCTGAAAAAAAAAGTTTGAATTTTGGCCACCAGGTGCAAATTTGGCGCTGTAAACTGTTTGTATTACGGTATGACATCCACGCTGTCATTTGAGAAGCCATACGATGGAAATGGAAATGAGCGTTTGGCGTCATTGATCGGGAGGCCCCTTACGGGGCAGGTCCGGCCGCCTTGGTGAAGGTCTTATTACATGCGACACCACATTGGGCGACCTGCGCGCCGGATGGGGATGAAATGATGATGAAGACGGCACAACACCCAGTCCCTGAGCGGAGAAAAGTCCCCGACCCAGCCGGGTATCGAACCCAGGCCCGTAGGACGGCAATCTGTCACGCTGACCACTCAGCTATCTGGGCGGACAGCCATACAATAATTACGGCCCACACTCGATCTCCGTCAGTAGCTGCACTTTAATTATAACCACAAGGCACATTACCTGTTTCATTCAGAAGTCACAGTACTCCGAGAACTGACGCAAGGGCAGTTTCCAGTTAAAAGTACGTAACTCCAAAATTTTTTAATTATCACGAGGATTCGCCTGAAACTCACTTCGCTGGTTAAGTTTACCGGACCAGGATTTGCGCTTAGTACCTTGCTTTTGGCAGGCAATGCTCTTACCGATTAACCAATCCACTTCTCACGCCTCGCCGCCAAATCTTTACTTTCGCCAGCACCTCTGTCCTATCTTCCAAACCCAAATGAAGTGCTCCTGCATACTTTTCAGTCCCGCATACGAGACGTTCAAGGAGCGCCGGTATGAGCCTGACCGTAAGATAACCCGTGTGCGTAACGGTCTCATCGAATTAGGAAAGGAAGTCGGCCGTGCCCTTTCGAAGGAACCATCCCGGCATTTGCCTGGAGCGATTTAGGGAAATCACGGAAAACCTAAATCAGGATGGCCGGACACGGGATTGAACCGTCGTCCTCCCGAATGCGAGTCCAGTGTGCTAGCCACTGCGCCACCCGTGTGCGTAACGGTTACAAGACGGAACTCTCAGTCTGCCTGTTATAGAACGAAGCACTGTCGCCATAAATAGGATCCAATCTCAGTTATCTAAATTGCAAAAATCACTTTTTTGCGAATGAAAAGGAAATATGGTAGTGTGAAATATCGTAATTTTGCTAAGCCGTATAGTTAAATTTCCTCTTGAACTAAAAGCTCATTTCTTGAAAATTAATCAGTCATTATGTAAATACTGAACTGTAACAATCATGATTAAGTTTTGAATGTAGTATTTGTAATATCCACAGAAAACTGTTGATCCCAGCATATCATAATGGATTTTACGAAATAGCAGTGCCTGTGTTATTGAGAAGTACGATGCAGTCAGTGTTCCTTTCGGAGATTCATGCATGTCCGAAGGAACACTGCATCGTTATTCTTAACAAAACAGGCACTGCTATTTCCTATTTATTCGCCAATACCAGGAGCTCGACTCTCAATAGATATCTCCTTTCTGGACGGGAATATGCATAACATACGAATGCAAGTTGTAACACATCGACGACAACCTATGGAAGTTTGCGTCTGGTGGTCATTCGTGCACGGATAGCCGAAGCGATTAGGGTGACCACTCTCGTGAAGTGGGATATTCGGGTTCGAGTCCCGGTCTGGCACAAATTTTTATTTGTCGTCATTCCGATATACAGCCGTCGGTGGTTCACATTAGCAGTTGCGAATACATTTCCTGTATGATGAATTTTATCTTTCTCACAACTATATCGACTACTTTTATATATAAATGTTTTGGATGTAGTCTTGTAAGAGCTGCAGTGGTATGTTGTTTTTAATTTTAGTGATTTTCATTTAACTGTCACATATTTGAGAGTGAATTATCTGGAAGGGTTGCTCAATCAGAATTAATAACAATACATAGTACCATAAGGCTATGTCACGTAATTATTACAGCGTTGCGTAGTGCAATAAAGAATTCTTTTTTTATATAAATACTTTAACGAACAGTGAAGTTTTGATTATGTAACTGGATTTGATTAATTTTGCAATTACTTGCCCACACAGAGTAGCTCTCGCGTGAGCAACTACAGTTATCACGCTTACATGTATTACTGATCGTTTCGTATACTTAAATTCAATTAAAACTAATTAATTTCAGGTATAAGTTTTCCACTTTACAGCTGACGACTGTGCAATTTCTTTATGTGATTAAACTTCCATTGGACTGTAGTTTTTTCATTGATGTCAAACTCGACTAACTATTAAGAAATAATCTTTGTAGTTAATTGCGTTTGCACTCATTTGTTAAAAAGCCAGTGTACCCAGTTGTCACATTAACGATTAGTTGTACTCCCTTCCACGTCATTTCCGTTTATCTTATTCGGAATCAATGTATTTCCGATTGCTTGGCCGGCCGCGGTGGCCGTGCGGTTCTAGGCGCTTCAGTCCGGAGCCGCGCGACCGCTACGGTCGCAGGTTCGAATCCTGCCTCGGGCGTGGATGTGTGTGATGTCCTTAGGTTAGTTAGGTTTAAGTAGTTTTAAGTTCTAGGGGACTGATGACCTCAGATGTTAAGTCCCATAGTGCTCAGAGCCATTTGAACCCGATTGCTTGCACACAAAATCACGGTCGATACCAGCGCACGCCAGAGGTTTACAATCGGCATTCATAATCTACAGATGGATTTGTTATTGGATCACTTACTTTCAGCTAAGCTTTGGAAGAATTTTTACTTTGTGTGTTGAATGTAGCTGGATCGGTGGTTGTGATGTGTGTAAATGTGCATTAAATAAATATAAGGAAACCTATTATTTTGATTTCAGTATTTTCTTTACAAAGTTTAAGCCCTGTTAAATAATTCGTCACACCATATTTCAATTTTTTTTGGAGGGCCATAAGTCTTTTGAGTGGTCTGGTGAGCCCCCCAAGAATTCCCGCCAACCTATTCATCTCACTGTAGCAGTTGCAACCTACGTCCTCAGTTCTCTATTGGATGTATTCAAAAATGGTTCAAATGGCTCTGAGCACTATGGGACTTAACATCTGAGGTCATTAGTCCCCTTAAACTTAGAACCACTTAAAGCTAACTAACCTAAGGACATCACACACATCCATGCCCGAGGCACGATTCGAACCTGCGACCGTAGCAGTCGCGTGGTTCCGGACTGAAGCGCCTAGAACCGCTCTGCCACAACGGCCGGCTGGATGTATTCCAGTCTCTGTCTTCCTCTACAGTTTTTGGCCTCTACAGCTCCCTCTTAGTACCATGGAAGTCATTCCCTGATGTCTTAAACAGGTGTCCTGCCATCCTGTCCCTTCTTCTTGTCAGTGTTTTCCATATATTCCTTTCCTCGCCGATTCCGCGGAGACATGTTTCTGTAGCACCACATATCAGATGCTTCTTCGACCCTCTTTCTTTCCGGTTTCTCCACAGTCTGTGTTTCACTACCATACATACTCCTAACGTACATTCTCAGAAATTTTTTCCACAAATTTAGGCCTATGTTTGATATCAGCATACTTCCCTTGGCCAGGAATGCCCTTTTTGCCTGAGCTAGTCTGCTTTTTATACCTTCCTTGCTCTGTCCATCATGGGATAGTTAGCTGCATAGGTAGCTTCTGGCCTCTGGCGATGTTATTCTACGGCAGTGGCGCAGCGGTGGTGCCTCGGAACTACGGCAGGTACGGGTTTTTCCCAGCGTCTCATGGGGTCTTCGTGATACCGTTTTGCTGTGCAGCATCACTGTGGTGGTCGATACTTCTTTCAGCGCTCTCGAAACTCGACGGCACCGCACTTGCACGTTGAATTTTAATCCCTTTCTTTTACTGCCGTCATTGCTCCTTCAGTGTATAAATTGAACATTAGGTATCTAAGGCTACATCGCTGCCTTATATCCTTTTTCATCCGAAAACTTCGTTGTTGGTCTACCTACATACATATTGTGATCAAAAGTATCCGGACACCTGGCTCAAAATCACTTACAAGTTCGTGGCGCCCTACATCGGTAATGCTGGAATTCAATATGGTGTTGGCCCACCCTTGGCCTTGAAGACGGCTTCCACTCTCGCAGACAGACGTTCAATCGGGTGCTGGAAGGTTTCTTGGGGAATGGCAACCCATTCTTCACGGAGTGCTGCACTGAGGAGAGGTATCGATGTCGGTCAGTGACGCCTGGCACGAAGTTGCCGTTCCAAAACATCCCAAAGGTGTTCTATAGGATTCAGGTCAGCACTCTGTGTAGGACAGTCTATTACAGGGGTGTTATTGTCGTGTAAACACTCCGCTACAAGATGTGCATTATGAACAGGTGTTCGATCGTGTTGAAAGATGCAATCGCCATCCCCGAATTGCTCTTCAACTGTGGGAGGCAAGAAGGTGCTTAGAACATTAATGTAAGCCTGTGCTGTGATAGTGCCAAGCAAGACAACAAGGGGTGATAGCCCCCTCCGTGAAAAACACGATTACACCATAACACCACCGCCGGACCATGTGGCCGAGAGGTTCTTGGCGCTTCAGTCCAGAACCGAGCTGCTGCTCGGTCGCAGGTTCGAATCCTGCCTCGGGCTTGGATGTGTGTGATGTTCTTAGGTTAATTAAGTTTAAGTAGTTCTGAGTCTAGGGGACTGATGACCTCAGATGTTAAGTCCCATAGTGGTTAGAGCCATTTGAACCTATAACAATGTATGATTGAACAAGTGGTCTCTCGCATTAAAACCATGGGTTACCGGACGTAAGTTCAGCAGACATGTTTTGTTCCGTATCCTATCATCAGTCAGTCTCTAGAGTTTGCACACGATGGAAAAGTCACCCTGTGTATTAGCCGTCTTTTCCTGCAGCTTACACCTTTTTTTCTTAAAATTTCGAACACCTTGCAACATATTGTCAAACTCATTGGCTCGCGCAGTGCGCGGCGGCAGTGGGTGGGTGGCAGAGCCCTAGATCGGCCGGCGGAGCGTGATCGCTGGCGCAGCCAGGCCCCGTTTCGGCCAGTCCAGTTTTGCAACGCGGCCTCGTTCGAGGGCGGCGCAGCGCAGCGCAGCGCGGTACGGCACGAAACACAGCGCGAAGCACACACCGCCTCGCCACGACGCAGCTCCGAAGCCGGCAGCTGCCAGCACTGCTGTGTTCTGCGTCGGCCCGCCGAAGGACGCAAGCGCCCACTGAAAATACGTGGTTGCATCTACATGTTGCAGACGCGTCTTCATTAAAACTATTACGTCTTACATACACTCATAATCGTAAATTAAGGATAATTGTAGAATGTGGTGCCACACAACGTGGCACTACACAAAACTGGCACTAATAGCATAGGCACATAGGGAACACGCAAGACACAGATCTGTAAGTCCACGGTATTGGTGATAACTTCAGAAAACGTCCAGAGACACATGTGCTACAAAACGCAACTATTTCCTGCACATGTACCCCGACATCAATATGGGATATGATCGCCCGCATCTCGTGGTCGTGCGGTAGCGTTCTCGCTTCCCACGCCCGGGTTCCCGGGTTCGATTCCCGGCGGGGTCAGGGATTTTCTCTGCCTCGTGATGGCTGGGTGTTGTGTGCTGTCCTTAGGTTAGTTAGGTTTAAGTAGTTCTAAGTTCTAGGGGACTTATGACCACAGCAGTTGAGTCCCATAGTGCTCAGAGCCATTTGAACCATTTGGGATATGATCAGTATGCACACGTACAGAGGCCGCACAACGGGTTAGCATACTCTGGATCAGGCGGTCGAGCAGCTGCTGGGGTATAGCCTCCCGTTCTTGCACCAGTGCCTGTCGGAGCTCCTGAAGTGTCGTAGGGGTTTGAAGACGTGCAGCGATTCGTCGACCGAGAGCATCCCAGACATGCTCTATGGGGTTTAAGTATGGAGAACAGGCAGGCCACTCCATTCACCTGATATATTCTGTTTCAAGGTACTACTCCACGATGGCAGATCGGTGGGGCCGTGCGTTACCATCCATCAGGAGGAAGGTGGGACGCACTGCACCCCTGGTGCAAATAGCGTCCCGATACAACTGACCTGTTACAGTTCCTCTGTCAAAGTCATGCCCGGGTGGACGTGCACCAATCATAATCCCACCCCACACCATCAAACCACGACCTCCATACAGATTCCTTTCAAGGACATTAAGGGTTTGGTATCTGGTTCCTGGTTCACGCCAGATGAAAACCCGGCGAGAATCACTGTTCAGACTATATCTGGACTCGGCCATAAACATAACCTGGGACCACTGTTTCAATGACTGTGTTCTTGACACTATGCTTTACAGCCTCTCCTGTGACCAGGGGTCAGTGGAATGGAACTTGCAGGTCTCCGGGCGAATAAACCATGTCTGTTCTGTCGTCTGTAGACTGTGTCTGGAGACAACTGTTCCAGTGGCTGCGGTAAGGTCCAGAGCAAGGCTACCTGCAATACTCCGTCGCCGTCTGTGGACACTGATGATTAGATATCGGTCTTCTTGTGGTGTTGCACACTATGGACGTTCCGTACGGTAGCGCCTGGACGGATTTTCTGTCTGCTGGAATTGTTGCCAAACTCTTGAGATCACACTTTGTGGCACACGGAGGGCCTATGCTACGACCTGCTGTGTTTGACCAGCCTTCAGTCGCCCTAGTATTCTACCCCTCACAACGTCATCAAAATGTGTTCTTTGACCCATTTTCAACACACAGTCACCATTAGCACGTCTGAAAACGTCTGCACATTTACTCACTACAGCGTACTCTGACATGCACCAACACACCTCTGCGTATGTGGACTGCTGCCAGCGCCACCGTGCGACGACCGCAGGTCAAATGCACCACATGGCCATACCCCGAGGTCATTTAAACCCGCAAACCGGTCACCAGAGCGTTGTTTCACCATGTATCAGCATTACCCTTAATTTATGAGCATGAGTGTATATCTTTTTTAGCACCATCACTTTCAAAGTACAGTAGGAGGACAAAAATACGGAAACACTAAAACACAACACATACGATGTCTAATACGGTGTAGGAAGACCACTGGCATTTAAAACAGCTTTCAGCATCTCGGAATGGGTAAATACCAGTCCTCTAAGGCTTTCAAGTGGATCTTATACCATTTTTCGTGTGAAATAATGGCAATTTCAGATAGTGATTATGGAGTTCGGATAGCAATCACGCAGCTTTGTCTCCAAAGCAGAGCACTGTGGCTCAATAATATTGAGATCTGGTAACTGTGGTGGAAGAGAAGAAGCGACAATTCGTCTTCGTGCTCACGAAACCAGTCGTGGGCGATGTGAGCTGCATGAAAAGAGGTCCTGTCGTCTTGGAATACAGCATCACCACCGGGGATTGGTTGCTTGATTTGGGGCAGGGGGCCAAACAGCGAGGTCATCGGTCCCATCGGATTAGGGCAGTATGGGGAAGGAAGCCGGGCGTGGGTTCTAGGCGCTACAGTCTGGAACCGCGTGACCGCTACTGTCGCAGGTTCGAATCCTGCCTCGGGCATGGAAGTGTGTGATGTCCTTAGGTTAGTTAGGTTTAAGTAGTTCTAAGTTCTAGGGGACTGACGATCATAGCATTTAAGTCCCATAGGGCTCAGAGCCATTTTTGAAGCCGGCCGTGCCTTTCAAAGGAACCATCCCGGTATTTCCCTCAAGCAATTTAGGGAAATCGCGGAAAACCTAAATCAGGATGGCCGGACGCGAGTTTGAACCATCGTCCTCCCGAACGCGAGTCCAGTGTGCTAACCACTGCGACACCTCTCTCGGTACCACCGGAGAGCAAACATTGTACCATGGGCTGGACCCGATCAGGCAAATTGTCACACAGTCGTTGGCAGTAATACGACCTTGGGGAGTAACCAAGGAGCCCATGGCGTACCGTGCTGCACAAGTCGTCACCGAACACTCGCCATATTTTACTCTTGGGACGTAAACTCGACCACAAGATGAAAACAGTTTAAAACGACACCCGTCCAACCAAATAAGTTCCTTTCATTGCTTCATATTCCCGGCTTTATAGCTTCGTCCCCACATTTTCCTGTTACTGGCATTTACGTCACTAATGAGTGTTTTTGAAATTCCAGCTCGCAATGCAATTCCTTGCTTCTGGAGGTCCCTTCGTTTTGTTTTGGCCCCAACACGTTTGGTTCAAAAATGGTTCAAATGGCTCTGAGCACTATGGGACTTAACTTCTACGGTCATCAGTCCCCTAGAACTTAGAACTACCTAAACCTAACTAACCTAAGGACATCACACACATCCATGCCCGAGGCAGGATTAGAACCTGCGACCGTAGCAGTCGCGCGGTCCAACAGTTTTCACGAGTGCGATGTACAGTTCTGCAGCGACTTTTGCAGCTGCCGTCCACTTATTTTTCGTCACAGTTCTCTTCAATGGCCGCCTGTCACTGTCAGTCAACACACACTTTCGCGCGCGGTGTGACGTAGAGGCTGATGTTTTCCCGCTTTCCCTGTAATTGGTAGAAAACTGCGATACGGTACCTCTTCAAATCCCAAAAACTTAGCCTCAATTGGTTACATAAGCATCCATGATACGAACACGAACAATTTTCCCAATTTCGAATTCGTTTAGCTCTGACGTAATGCACTCACAACTACACAAAACAATGTTTTGATCACGACTGACATTTGCAGCGTATTGAGAACATTACATTCATGCTGCTGATGATCAAACACAACAGTGCAACCTGCACATTTGGTTACCATCTGCATTTATGTTTCAAGCATCCTTTTCTCGCGGTTTTTCCATTTTTTTCCCACCGCTGTATCTGGAGACCGGGTATCTCCTCTGCAGGAATGTTGTTTACGACCCTTCTGCTCTGTTGGTACAGTAGAGCCAGAATGTAGTAATTACCAGCGCTCAGGCTGAAATCGTGTTCCTTGGTTTCCGGAAGGCATTCGACACAATTACGTACTGTTCTTCAATTAAAAAAATACGAACTTGTAGAATATCAGACAAACTTCCTTATTGGATTCAAGAGTTTCTAGCAGAACTGTACATGTCACTCTTAAGGGGGAGTAATATTCATACATAAAAGTCGTTTCGGACGTACACCAAGGGAGTATTACAGGACCATTACTATTCACAATATATATACGAGGTGCTATCCAAAATTTTCTGGACTGGTCCTGCCATCTGTTGAAAACCTTACCTTTGAACTAATGGTCACAATCACCCTCGAAGTAGTTCCCATCCGCACGTACACACCGGTCTCAGCGCTTCTGCCACTGGTCAAAGTTTTCTGGAAGTCCTGTTCTTTGAAGGTGTTTATCACCGCCAGCGATGCTTCTTGAATCCTCTCTAGATTGTCGAACCGAGGGCCTTTCAACATGAGTTTCAGTTTTGGGAAAAGCGCGTAAGTCGCAAGGTGCCAAATCTGGCGAGTACAGTGGGTGGGGTACAACCGCCATGTTGCTTTTTTTTTCCAAAAAGCTACCGGTGAGCAAGGACGTGTGATAGGGCGCGTTCTCGTGATGCAGCAGCCAGTTCCCTTGACGCCAAATTTCGGGCCGTCGTCGCCGCACGTTTACACGGAGCAGTCGCAAAACGTCACAGTAGTACGCAGAATTCACTATTTGGTTGGGTCGAACGAACTCTTTGTGCACAATTCCCTCTGTATCAAAGAAAACGATGATCATGCTCTTCACTTTGCTCTTCACCTGTCTTACTTATTTTGGGTCTTGGGGAGCCCAGACTCTTCCATTGGGACGATTGCTGCTTTGTCTCTGGTCAAAACCGTAAATCCACGTCTCGTCGCCGGTGATAACCCGTGACAAGAAGGTTGGATCATCAGATGCGGTCTGACGCGCCGTTCTATTTGCGGATTCATCGTAAAATCGCCACACGCCAAATACAAAGTATTACGGAAATCACTGTTGACAAGCAACACGTCCTCCCAGCTGAATGCCACTCCGCACACTAAATGTAAATGTCGTGTGGCTAGGGCTTCCCGTCGGGTAGACCGTTCGCCGGATGCAAGTATTTCGATTTAACGCCACTTCGGCGACTCGCCAGTCGATGGGGATGAAATGGTGATGATTAGGACAACACAACACCCACTCCCAGAGAGGAGAAAATCTCCGACCCATCCGGGAATCGAACCCGGGCCCTTAGGATTGACGTTCTGTCGAGCTGACCACTCTACTATCGGCGGAGGACACTTCGCACACTGAGTCATCAGATGTGCAGCTCTCGCCACCTAGCGGTGCAAAGATTTACTGCTCCTACTTTCCAGATGGCAGCACCACTCCCGAAAATTTTGGATTCCACCTCGTATATCACATAGTGGATAGTATCGAAAGGTCCATGAGGCTGTTCGTGGATGATTGTGTTCAGTATGGAGACGAAACAAAAATGGAAAATTGTAGCGAAATGTTGGAGGACCTACAGAATGTTGACACTTCGTACTGGGGTTGGCAGCTCACTCTCAACATCAACAAATGTAACGTACTGCGCATAAATCCATCGCCGAACAATCAGTGAAAGAAATCTGGTCCATTATGTTGTTTACGACTTCGCACACAACGGTAAGGAGAGGTGGGCTACAGAGTGGTGTGGCAACTGTCGTAAGAAAGCTGGACAGGATCAGAAATGATAAGCGAACAAGTTAACACAGTAAACAGAAGATTTACTTAACTTGCATTTCTCCAAATGTACGAGGACTCGTTACACATAATGCAGCAAGAAACAGAATCCGGTTATCACAATTTCAACAAGGGAGAGGCCTTCTGAACTATGCGTGAGTGATGGCGTCGGAGCTGCGATAAGATGGCGACTGCGTAGCATCTGTGGTGAAGAGGCTTCAAGTGTGAGTGGGCAGTCTGGTTGCTGCCGTCCGTCCTACATGGCGGAGAGCGTTCGTGGTACCGAGCTGCTCGAGGAGTCGCTCAGCAGGCGTGGCTCAGCGGGAACGCTCCACTGGGTCCACCCAGTCCCACACGACAGCTATCAGCGTCTGACGGAAATTTGCACTTCTATTGCTAACTTGAAGAAGCTAGTTGAGTGGTATCGGTATGTGATACCACACATTAAATACGTTGGGTTCGCAGCTCGTGGTCTCAGGGTAGCTTTCTCACCTCCCGAGCACAGGGTCCCAGGATCGATTCCCGTCGGGTTCAGGGATTTTCACCTGCCTCGAGATGACTGGGTGTTGTTATGTAGTCTTCATCGTCATCATCATTCATCCCCATTACGGCCGTAGGAAGGCAATGGCAAACTACTTCCACTAGGACCTTGCCTGGTACGGCGGTGCAGGTCTCCCGCATCATTCTCCTATGCTCTGTCAAGGAGTATGGGACTTCATCACCATCAAATACCCTGGGGTACGCGTACGGAGCTGTTTAAAGCACAAAGAGCACGTAAAACTAGTCGTAACAAAAGCGGGATTAGTTGGAAGAACCCTTAGTAAGTGTAGCCTCCCCACGAAGGAGACAGGTTACGGAATCCTCGTTCGCCAACACTCGAGTATTTCCCACAAGTCTGAGACCCTTCCCGTATAGGATTGATAAATAAAAAGGAGAAGATCCAAAGTAGAGCAGCAAACTTCGTTACAGGTTCGTGTTTAGCAAGCATGAAAGCATCACGGAGATGCTCATCCAATTCTAGTGGCAGATGCTATAAGAGAGGGGTTGAACAGGGTCTCCATTAAGTCACTTACATTTCAAAGATCGGGAGAAAGCGCAATTTTTTATCTGGTATGTAAAACCGAGATCTGTGACAACGGTACTTCGGAATTATCGACTCCACTGTGGGAGGGAACCATTGGCAAAAACAAGTATAGCCGGCTGTTGTGGCCGAACGGTTCTAGGCACTTCAGTCCGGAACCGCGCTGCTCCTACGGTCGCGGGTTCGAATCCTGCCTCGGGCATGGGTGTGTGTGATGTCCTTAGGTTAGTTAGGTTTAAGTAGTTCTAAGTGTAGGGGACTGATGACCCCCGATTTTAAGTCCCAAAGCGCTTAGAGCCATTTGCACCATTTTTTGAAAACAAGTATAATGAAGTGATTCAGAACTTTAAAGAGACAGGCAACGAAGTGGGCGTCCGCTTGTGTCTCAAGCACATGTTAACAGACTGCGAGCTGCATTTCAACGCAGTCCCCAAAAGTCAATTCGTCGCGCATCACACGAATTGCGGGAAGCTGTTAAGTGAACGGTTACCTCTTTTTGCGTACAAAGTGCAAATTTCCCAAGCATTGTATCCTTACGAGTGTCCTCTGCGCCATGCATTTGCCCATTCCATTGTGGCCTCCGTAAATGCTAACAATGACTCTCTGAAAAAGTGCCTGTTTTTAGATGAAGCAACGCTCTGCATTTCTGGGTATGTGAACGGCAAAACGGTTAGGATTTGGGGCTCCGAAAACCAACACAACACACTTGAGCTTATCGCCGATAGCCCGAAGGTTAATGTTTGGTGTGGCCTAATGCACGATGTAGGCCCTTCTTCCTTCGCAGAAAAATCCTTAACGGGAAATTTTTACCTGGACATGCTCGAACGGTTCCTGGCTCTGAGCACCATGGCTCTGAGCACTAGAACACTTAGAACTACTTAAACCTAACTAACCTAAGGACATCACACATCACCCAGTCATCACCGAACGGTTCCTGCTAGGCACAGATCGAACAGCTGCAGCAGTTCCAGTATGATGGTGCATCTTCACACTGAACTTCGGACGTGGGGGATGTTCTGAACGACATATTACATGAGAGGCTGGAGGGGTCGCGATGGTCCCATCGCATGGCCCTCGCGCTCTTTCGATGTCACGCCATTAGATTTCCTTTTGTCAGGTTACGTCCAAATCTGTGAGATTCCTATCGACTCAATGAAGTACTCGAACTGTTGATTCCACACACATAGGCAGAGCTCGAATATCACCTTGATGGTCTACGAGCGGCGAGTGAGGTGACACTTTGACATTCTGGAAGAAGGAAAAAAAAAAAAAAGCTTTGAGAGCTGCTAAACGTTTACGACATACCACGATCTCTATCTCTAAAAGATACAAGTTATGATTTTTTTCAAAACGTAGAAGAACTCAACGGATACCCTGCACATCACAGTGTGGTTTAGGATTGGGCAAACGACACAGTTTTCCCGATACGTCGCAGCGTTCGATACAATATCGAACCTGTTCGATCAATTAACATTTGACTCGCCGACCTCCAAAACAACTACTTTACAGACCTGTTTTATTTGATTATGAGAGAATAATGGTTTACGCTTTTGCCTCACTTAATGACAGGATCTCGGCTTTCTGCCGCGAGTCACGTGACTTACATGTTGGCTTCAGACCTCAAAACGGTAGCAGTCTATGTTGTCTATGGTCTGTGTATGGACACGAGGAGTCGTTTCTGAAACATCCCCTTGAGATTGGTGCAACAAATAATTATTTGGCACCTAATTCCCTTACGACTACTTTAGGCTGCTCTGAACGCACACTCGGCGCAGTCAAACGATAACGGGTCATTCCGCCTGTTTACGCGCAGCATGCACGGAGCCAAGCTACAGCGAGACGCTGGAGGCACTGGTATCGGAAAGGTGGCGTCGAGGTCAGACGAGCGCTGGAGGCAGTCGCCGCTCACCGAGCGAACTCTGAGGTGCCGGTTGGCCGTGGCTCCGCAGGGGAAAGCGCGCTGGCCGCAGTTACCAGAGCAGCGGCGTCGTCACGTGACCGGTTGCGTCATCGCCGGCCACGGGTCGACTTGGCAGCAGATCACGGGCGCGCGGCCGACGCGCGGTGCGGCTGGGACCGTGCGTTGGGGCCATTTTTAGTCCTCTATTCACGGCTTCGTAAAACCAATTCCAAAAATAAGCACGTACTCGCAAGTGTGAATATTACGAACTACCCAATCAATGAGTCATGGTTGCAAAAAGCTGACTACTTTTAGAATAATGGAAAAATTGGTATAGTTCGATCTTGGGGAATATCAGTTTGGGTTCCGGAGAAATGTAGGCCGGCCGCGGTGGTCTCGCGGTTCTAGGCGCGCAGTCCGGAACCGCGCGACTGCTACGGTCGCGGGTTCGAATCCTGCCTCGGGCATGGATGTGTGTGATGTCCTTAGGTTAGTTAGGTTTAAGTAGTTCTAAGTTCTCGGGGACTGATGACCACAGCTGTTAAGTCCCATAGTGCTCAGAGCCATTTGAACCATTTGAGAAATGTAGGAACACAGTAGTCAATACTGGCCTTACCTTAGAATACAGACTTACTAAAGGCTAACCTACGCTTATTGCATTTGTAGATCTAGAGCAGCTATCGCCAAACAGTCGGTCGCGACCAACTAATAGCTAGCGGGCGCACTTCCGGTAGATCGCGGTAACGTTGAGACTGGATAGCCTGGATAGGTCCACTGAGCTCAGACCGCGTCACGGCGACAACTACCTGCTTCTCCTGCGCAATTCCCATTGTTACTCAACAATACTACAGGGTGGCGAGAACTCCCTGTACCCCTGTAAACCCAATTATCTATCAAATGTTCTTGTGCAGGTAAATAGCTATGTTGCTTCTTATCAGTTGTTCGAATCCATAGTTGGAATTCATGTTTACATGTTTTCCCAGTGGCATTCGAGCTTTAATACGTAGCTACGGCAGATGTGAGCGGTCATAGTTATACAAATGGCTCTGAGCACTATGGGAGTTAACATCTGAGGTCATCAGTCCCCTAGAACTTAGAAATACTTAAACCTAACCAACCTAAGGACATCACACACATCCATGCCCGAGGCAGGATTCGAACCTGCGACCGTAGCGGTCGCGCGGTTCCAGACTGAAGCGCCTAGAACCGCTCGGCCACATCGGCCGGCCATAATTATACCATAGAGAAGCGCTTAGTGACAAGGCTGTGGGTGCACGAGCAACACACAAAGGCAGACCATGAGAAACATTATGAGAGCTTTCCACGAAAGAATAATTAGAGCTCCACTCGAAAGGCAACATTTGTGGGTCGCCAAAGACGTACTCTTGCTTTTGGCAGTATTAGAGACATGTCGCAGAGTGATAGGAAGAAGACGCTAGAAGAAACATATGCTTGTGTCTCAGCAGCGGTTGAACAATCACCTGTGAAGTCGACGCATAAACTTGCTTCCGAACTCGGTACACGTAAGAAACAATGCGAGATCTCATGAAACAATATCTGAAGGTCGGACCTTTTCGACTGTCGTTCGTAAATGAGTTGTCGGACACAGACGGGAATGAGCGCATTTCAGCATGTCGCGCTTTGTTAATTCAATTTCCAAATGCAGTGAACCGTGCCAAGATCATATTTTCATATGATCACGCCATTTATCGCAGCTCACGTGCTAGAAATAGTATCGCCTAGACCAAAGAGAATCCTCATTACACAGTCGAGTAAGGAAGAAACCCCTCTTACGCAATGACATGGGCACCGTTGACATCACGACGTATGCCTGTACCGCACTGTTTTGAAGGGACTGTGAATGGCTAATATTATTTACACATGTTATGAAACCGATTAATACCTCACCTTGAGGAAAGGGGTATAATAGAACGCGGATGGTTGCAGCGAGACGGAGCGTCTTCTCTCTATGCTTTTGGAGTCCACGAGTTTCTAAGTGATCACTTTGCAGGACGGTGGATAGCTTGTGGTTCATCAGCAACACCAACTCGCTTGAAACGGCCGCCATGAAGTCCTGACCGCACCACACCTGACAACTCGTTATGGTAACTCATTAAGTTGCTGAGGATGCATTTCGCAGTGTGACACCGAACATGCTCGAAAATATGTCAAGAAAATATGGAGGCGTTTGGCAATGTGTTTACAGCAAGGTGGGGAACATACCGATATATTGAACGTATTTGTTGACTTCTGACGTTAGCATACGACGCTGCCGCTTTCTCCTGCTTCCATGTATATGCGCTCTTCAGTACAAGCAGGATTTCAGAACGTCGGCTTAATCAGTTGATCACTTACCTAATGGCGATGTCATTAGCGGCAGATTCACACGCGAGCACGTGTTGCGCACGCACCGCGGGTAGTCTATACCGACCAGGATGTCGTTCCTGTGGAATGGACTTAACTCTTTGCACGATAACTGAGCCGATCAGTGTCCTACGGGTACTATTGTCATGGGCTGAGTCTCCTTTTGCCAGGATCAGATTGCTACGGCGACTACCACGTCCCGTAAGGTGAGCATATCTACGGAAACCTCCGATATCACTTTACGTTTCATTCAGTGACAAACAACAAAACTTTGTATATGTAAAGTAACATGTAATTAAATAACATGTTATTATACCTGGGCTAAAGCCGTCAGAATATGATGCAGTTTGATTAGAATAAAACACCACTCAAAAAATTAAATTATTGAAAGAGTATTGAATTTATCGTGAAATTTGTGAAGCCATATGTTGTAGTAATAAGTGTAAACCATCACATATGACACACAGGCGCTCACCAGTGGCGTCAGCCGAGGAAAGATTAACCCTGGAGAGTGATACCTAAGCCAGAGAGTTGGAGACAGATAGCAGCTGAGTGCGAGTGAACGTTGGCGAGTGAGGTAGAATCATGCGAAGAAACGGTGAGGTAATTAACAGTTTCGAGATAGAGTACTGAGGGCGGAAGGTAGTGCTGGGCGGAAGGTACTGCTAAGTATTGAGTATAAAACAACTCGAACTACTTTAATTTTGACAAAGAGCAACTTATGGAAAAATGTAGTGCGACAGGTAACATACAGTATCTGGTAACAGTTACAGTTGTGATATAACAGTGAAAATGCAAGGAACAATTAAAAAGATTCCGTTTGAGTACTTTGCTGCAGCGTGGGCTTATGTGCAACGTTGCGCGACTCCGAGGCGGGTATATAAACACCGACATGTAGGCAAGGCATTAGTGAGGCATTCGTGTCTTTTCGACGTGTGTGCGATAAATGAGGAAACGTGACCTTAAGTGACGTTATTACCAAATGCGTCCAAAAAGGGCCAAAGCGCTGTTACATTTTTCTTGATTGCCGATGCCGGCCGCGGTGCTCTAGCGGTTCTAGGCGCGCAGTCCGGAACCGCACGACTGCTACGGTCGCAGGTTCGAATCCTGCCTCGGGCATGGATGTGTGTGATATCCTTAGGTTAGTTAGGTTTAAGTAGTTCTAAGTTCTAGGGGACTGATGACCTCAGACGTTAAGTCCCATAGTGCTCAGAGCCTTTTGAACCATTTTTTTTTTATTGCCGATGGACAAATATCGAAAGACATCCATCTAAGAAAGAAGAATATCTATCGGCAATTCGGTTGAAATGTTGGGGAAAACTGCGACAGGGGTGTCGCTGCTTGATGATACCGCACTTCCCCATATCGCAGATGTCGTAATGCAGACGTTACACCAACTACAGTGGGAAATACTCAAGCACCTGTCATACAGTTATGGTCTCTCCTCATGTTATTATCACACTGCAGTTGTTTAAAAAAGGCATTGTAGGCTCGACGATTCTTGCTGGACGAGAATATGTAGCAGGCAGTAACGAACATCTTCGCGCAGGTAGCCACGATATTTTACGAAAGAGGTATCGTCAACCTAGTGCGTCCTTGGAATCATTGCCTCAATGCTGACAGCGATTTTGCCTGACTGGTGTACCAGTTCTGGACTGTACGGCCTTTCTGATTGTCCCTTATAATAAGTGATGATGCGAAAGGAACGAGTGTCTGTCTCTCCTATTTCAATAAATTATTGATATAAAAGTTTACCTCAGGAAAGGATCGACGCACTCTATCATAACTCAAACTCTTATTAACGTAATAAAGAACAGATTTTTATTACAAGACCTGCAGCACAGTTCGTGAAACGAAGAAGAAGACACATTCACAAGAGAACTGCTTGGGAATGGCAGTATCGTTCGCATGGAGCAGTCTCGTTCAGTAACTTTCCTTACATTCGTATTTCATTCATAAACGTAGTCAAATTTAATTATGTGAACGAAAATATTTATTCCGCACACTCATTAACATTCAACTGACGGAAAACAGCAGACTTTCTACGAGGGGCGTTCACTAAGTAACGTGTTTTTTTTTTTTTGTTTTTCTTTTTTTTGTTTTTTCTCAGCAAGTTTTGGTCGGAAAAATGCAGAATTTGTAGAGCGACATAGTGGAGTATTTCCACCTCAGCCCTTTTAGTTTCATGAAGTTACGACAGACGGCGGCGCTATACGTAGCCTTCAAAATGGCGTCTGTAATTGATGTTCTTTCCAAACAGAAAGCTGTCGTTGAGTTTCTTTTGGCGGAAAACTAGAGCATCTTAGACATTCATAGAGGCTTGCAGAATGTCCACGGAGACCTTGCATGGATAAAAGCTTGGTGAGTCGTTGAGCGAGACGTCTGTCTTCATCAGAACAAGGTCGCGCAAACCTGTCGGATCTCCCGCGTGCCGGGCGGCCGCACACTTCTGTGACTCGTGCAGTGTTGCAATCCGCTGGGTTCCTCTCCGCCTAATAAACGTACATAAAGAGCATCGAAGGACCATGCGTGCGGTATTAATTGCGCGTTACCAGGCTGATCGTCACTATTTTTTGTCGAATGTCCCCACAGGCGACGGAACATCGGTTCATCACTGCGAACCGGAAACAAAACGGCAGTCCATGGAACGGTGTTATACTGCCTCTTCTCTGAAGAAGTTCAACGCCGCATCCTCAGCCGATAAAGTCATGGAGGCGGCCTTCTGGGTATCTCAAGGGGTTATTCTGTTTGACGTCCTCCCTCATGGTGCAACGATCAACTCTAAAGTGTATTGCGCCACCCTAGTAAACTGCAGAAAGGACGTGAGCGTGTTCGCCGCCACAAAAACGCAAACGAGCTTCTCCTTCTCCATAACAACCAAGACCTAGCGCAAGGCTGCGCACTCGAGAGGAGCTCACAAAACTTCATTGGACTATTCTTCCTCAACCGCCCTATAGTCCAGATTTCGCACTTTCCGACTTCTGTCTGTTTGGTCCAATGAAAGATGCACTCTGCAGGAAACAGTTCGTGGATGATGAGCATCTTATTGAAGCAGCAAGACGCTCGCTCCGACGTCGACCAGTAGAGTGTTACCATGTGGGCAAATAGGCCCTCCCTGTAAGATGGAGTAATCCACTGCACTGAACAGAGATGTTGTTGAAAAATGGAAGTTTTAAAGCCAAAACAGTTGGGAATAAAATCAACCTGCTTTCAGAAATAAATGTGTTGCATCACTTGTCGAACTCCTTCGTATATATAGATCAAATCCTCTCCCAGCACGAAGAGGTGTAACCGTCACGGTTGGTTTGCACAACACGCGCACTTAGCTCCTCACGGAGCACAACTGCAGTTTCCGCCGTCTAGTGACAAGCAATTACCTCTACAAGACGCTCTTAACATACTACTGTGCATAATTGCCGACAGTCTCTGCACTGGAGAAACGAGGGAGATCGGGCGCGCGAGCACGCAACGCACAACAAAAGCCTGTCAGGCTCATAGCTCATTCCGCTTCACGACAGTTCTTTCCGACTCGTGTTTTCCGCTTCTCACGTCCTACATTTGTCGCTGGGTACATTATTCATACGTTCCTCTGACAGGACATCGTAATGTATTTCCTGCCTCTTTCTCTGTACACTTTCACCTTCGTTGGTGTGTAACGCACAGACAGGGCGTAATGGGTGTAAGTGCAAATTTTTCAATTGGTGACTTAGGACGGTGTACTGGACACCATTAAGTCAGTATTTACGTCATTTGTAGGCTAATAATTATAGCTGCTACAAGTATTCTGTTTTTGGGTTCGTTATTACCTCCAAGTGCATGTGGCAAGGGCAAGCCATTAAAGCTTATTTTCCTATGAGCTGCTGGTCAGGTGTTTATGTGTGGACACGTGGATGTATAATGGTTAGCCTATACTGACAGGCGTAGTCCACTTAGTAGAGCAGTTACGACCGGGTAGAAAGCGTCAGGTCGTAAAGTTCGTGACGTTTTTGTCGGAAGACTGTTCACACAGAGAAAAAACAATTAACACACGTGTTTACGTATTAAGGTACACAAATAAAAATATCTGCACTTATACCCGTTTTATGTGTTCACATTTACACTTACGTGAAGCCGACCGCTGTGACCGAGCGGGTCTAGGCGCTTCAGTCTGGAACCGCGCTGCTGCTACGGTCGCAGGTTCGAATCCTGCCTCGGACATGGATGTGTGTGATGTCCTCAGCTTAGTTAGGTTTACGTAGTTCTAAGTCTAGGGGACTGATGACTGATGATGGTAAGTCCCATAGTGCTTAGAGCCATTTGAATCATTTGAACTTAGGTGAAATGCTCATTTATCATTGACGACGACACGATCCAGAAAATCTTCATCGTCATGCAGAAACAATTCGTTTTCAAAGTTGGCACTTAGGCTGTAGTCTGTAAGCTTTAGAGCTAACGACTGCAAACGATAAGGACGTGGTGGTAAGCGTCTCGTTAAAAGTGTCTACACAACGACACTGGAATATCTAATTCACTGTCATTGCGAACTGATTTCTTGGGGCTACACGTGAGCCTTTGTCACTCATTCAACACGTCCTTCAGTCTGGGAATAGAGATGACAGAATGCATGCGCACGTGCAAAAGTATACAAACAACACTGTTTGAGTTGGACTTCCATTTGATGTATATCGTTTACAGTCGTAACAATGAAATGTACTCGCATTTGCGAATATGGACATCCATCTGCTGTATAACGGAATGACGACAATGAAAATCTGTACCGGGTCGAGAATCGAACCCATGTTTACCGCTTTACGCTAGTGATTGCCTTCCCATTAGGCTAACGGAGCACACTCATGACCAGACGCAAACTTCCACGTGTTGTCAAGAATGTGTCTCAACTTGCACTCGTACATTCACTACGCATATTTCTGTACAGGAGAGATATTTTAACTGAAATGTCTTCCCTGAACGGGAATAAAGGTAATGAGTGTACGAGTGTAGGTTGCAGTCACATTGTTGACAACATACGGAAGTTTGAGTCTAGCCGTGCGTCGTATTCGGATAGCCTAATGGGAAGGCTACCGCTCGCGTAAAGCAGTAAATCTGGGTTCGAGTCTCGGTCCAGTACAGATTTTCACTATCGTCGTTCCATTACACAGCTGAGGTAGAATATATTTGCAAATGCGAATACCTTACACGTATTTCATAACGGCTGTAGTCGCCACAGGACCTCTTCCTTCGGACATACATGCATACCCGAAAGAACTTTGCATCACTCTTCCGAACGACAAAGGCACTGCAATATCACATTATAATTGCAAGTTGAGTATAATTAATGCTACAAAGCCTTAAAACCTCAGCTACTCATTTTGAAACACACAGTATCATCAATAACTCGTTTTAACATACTAGAGTTAGTAGTCTTTTGGAAAACAGTCGCCGCTGCTAGTTATCACGTGCAAATTACGCAGAATTACTCGAGTCCTGCCTAACATGTTAGATAACATTAACGGATACTCCGTCAGCGCTATAGTATAACAATAATCATAAAAAACACATTCTGATGTTTATCGCTTTACCGTCTTTCCTTGTCATTCTCAGGTGACTATTATTTCTAATTATACTGAATAACCAAAGAAACTGGTATACCTACCTAATATCGTGTAGGGCCCACGCGAGCAAGCAGAAGTGCCGCAACATAACGTGGCGTGGACTCGACCAATGTCTGAAGTAGTGCTGGAGGAAACTGACACCGTGAATCATACAGGGCTGTCCATAAATCCGTAAGAGTACGAAGGGGTGGATATCTCTTCTGAACAGCATGTTTGCAAGGCATCCAAGATATGCTCAATAATGTTCATGTCTGGGCAATCTGGTGGCCAGCGGAAGTGTTTAAACTCTGAAAAGTGTTCCTGGAACCGATTTGTAGCAATTCTGGAACTGCCCAAGTCCGTCGGAATGCACAATGGACATGAATGGCTGCAGGTGATCAGACAGGATGCTTACGTCCGTGTCACCTGTCAGAGACGTGTCTAGACGTATCAGGGGTCCCATAATACTCCAACTGCACACGCTCCACACCATTACCGAGCCTCCACCAGCTTCAACAGTCTGCTGCTGACATGGATTCATGAGATTGTCTCCATATCGGTACACGTCCATCCGCTAGATACAATTTGAAACTAGACTCGTCCGAGCAGGCATCTTGTTTCCAGTCATCAACAGTCCTATGTCGATGTTGAAGGGCCCAGGAGAGGCGTAAAGCTTTGTGTTGTGTAGTCGTCGACGTTTCGTTGAGTGGTTCGCACGCTGACAGTTGCTGGTGGCCCAGCATTGAAATCTGCAGCAATTTGCGGAAGGGTCGCACTTCTGTCAGGTTGAACGTTTCTCTTCAATTGTCGTTGGTCCAGTTCTTACAGGATCCTTTACCAGCCGCAGCGATGTCGGAGATTTGATGTTTACCGAATTCCTGATATTCACGGTACACTCGTGAAATGGTCGTATGGGAACATCCCCACTTCACCGCTACCTCGGAGATGGTGTGTGTCATCGCTCGTACGCCGACTATAAGACCACGTTCAGACTCACTTAAATCTTGATAACCTGCCATTGTAGCAGCAGTAGCCAATCTAACAACTGTGCCAGACACTTGCTGTCTTACCGTAGCGCCGTATTTGAATACGCATGCCTATACCAGTTTCTTTGGTGCTTCGGTGTATTTGGAACCGTATAGTAAGAACTCTGCAGAGCATATTCTCTAAATTCATTAAGAAGCGGCCTCTACGTTCTGAGCCGTAACTTATCTTTGGGGCGGTTAGTGTGTCGGCTCTTTCATGTGCCCGCGCTTTGCCGCGGAGCGATTGGTCGCGATCGCATGTATAAGCGCGCAAGGAACGATGCGAAGGGAGTCGGCGTAGCAGCGAGACGCGGTGGAAGCTACGATGGTTACCGCGAGAGGGCAATGACTGTGTCCGTCGTCGTCGTCGCTGCGGTGCTGGTCGTGCCGTGGGCCGGTGGTGGGCCGTACGCACCCGGAGGTTGTTTTGGCCGAGTACGGAAGCAGCGCTTGTGAGTGAACGTCGTGGCGTGAGGTTTCACGCTAATAGTGGAACTGAGGCCTCGCTACGTCTGGAGCACAGTGCAGACGTGCAGAGGCCTCAACACGGTTGTCTGTGTCCTATCACCATGCCTAGACTTCCGTCTGCCGCTGCCACCTTCAGCTGTGTCATTTCTGGTGGGTAAGCTGTTTTCCCATCCAGGATCGTTCTTGTACGATTAACTGTTGGTTGGCCCTTTACGGCTTTCGCGTTGAGCTGTGATACCTCAGATGTGCTGTCACGTTGTATGTGTTGGAGTTCCTCGCCCTGTAGGTACTGTTTCGCTTACGAGTATCACCTGCGTCTACTGCGTAATTTACTGGGTCTAACTTACGAAAGCTGTGCAAATTGTTCAAACTGTATAGAGCTTGAGTCCGGGAAATTTTGCTGGAGTAATATCTGTTTGTTTATAGCCCAGTGCCTGACAAGTTCTATAAGCTCGATTGTGATAAAGTCTGTTATGTTGTTTCAAGTATGTTGTATTGATCAGCAGCGTGTGTAGTCTTAACTGTGAGTCAGTCAAATCACTGGTAACGTTGGCTCTTGCAGTACTTGATTACGTACTGGTTACCTCTGCTCAACTGTGTGGCCAAGCAGCTCAAATTATGCAAAGCCGTTTTAGTTGTAATCTGAAAGGTGTAATTTTATCTTAACCGTATAATGAGCTATGCTTTTACTGCTTTGGGCACTGATAGAGTATTTCAATAGGCCACCTACTTAAATCATTTGATAGATAAAATTGCAGTGAAAATGTCTTACGTGCTTTAAAATATTGCAGTTTCAATTGAGAACTTCGGGCTTATTGACTGTTTGAAAGGCTGTATGTTAATATCTGATTTACCATCTTGCGTGCAAAAGGTTGCCTGGCTTCACAGTGGGCGTAAAACGAGCCATGTTCTAATAGTTTGTTTGATGTGTTATAGAAGGAAGTTATTGTTTTCTAAGCCGGCTGGGCTGAGCCCCACGCGTTGCCGCGTGACCATTAAAAGTAGGTGGGTAGGCTATTACGTTTGAACAGTACTGAGACTGATGCATGTTCAAATGGTTCAAATGGCTCTGAGCACTGTATAGAGCTTGCGTCCGGGAAATTTTGCTGGAGCAATATCTGTTTATTTATAGCCCAGTGCCTGACAAGTTCTATAAGCTCGAGTGTGGTAAAGTCAGTTATGTTGTTTCAAGTATGTTGTGTAGTCTTAACTGTGAGTCAGTCAAATCACTGAGGTCATCAGTCCCCTAGAACTTAGAACTACTTAAACCTAACTAACCTAAGGACATCACACACATCCATGCCCGAGGCAGGATTCGAACCTGCGACCGTAGCCGTCGCGCGGTTCCAGACGGAAGCGACTAGAACGACTCGGCCACACCGGCCGGCACTGATGCATGTATTCTACCTTTAAGAAATTTTTTCTGATTTAAAATTGTAGTTTGTAAATAATGTTTTTGATGTTTTAAACTATTCAAAATATTTCAGACCGCCAAGCTTGTTAGTCCTCTGTAAAATAATTTTGTCTGAATAATTTGTATTGAACAAGTAAAGCATCAGTAATGTCTTTTCTTACAACTTTTTTTTTTAAAAAAGAAAGCTGTATTTTGCATCTATGTTTAATCACAAGCAAAAGTATAAGTTCCAAGTTTAAAAAAAAAGTCACTGCCATTTGTCTTAAAATGAAATATATATTCTTAAACGTTAACCTTGTTGCTCTGCAAGAATTTATCTGAATTTTCCACTTTATGTATTACTTGAACAAATTGTAAATTTTAGTATCATTGTGTCTTTGTGCTGTTACCAGAGCTGTTTGTTTCGATGTCTGGTGAATAAAGTTTGTCGTTGGGAATCCTCTACGGACTTGGTCCTTTCACTCCTCGCAGCCTTTAGACCTGCTAGCAACATACCGCATTCATTGTGAAGCGACTTTTTTTCGTTAAATGCACTGTCATGTCACACTAGTCAGATTTTTGTTTTTTTGATCTATAAGTAATATGTGTCACAAGTAAATACACTGAACCAATCATTTCTTTTGCACAAAGGAAAGCAAAGATACTTAGTCGATCGACTATTATGATGCAGCATTTCGAATTCACTTCAAAAATAATTCGTTCGACCTATCACGTAAGAATGAAGAAAAGGCATTTCAAAAAGACTAACCTGATTTCACAAGAGTATATCTTTTACATGAATAACGATGGAATAAGATATCTTAGTCACATGATAGTTCATTAAAATTTGACTGCCATTTCTCCTCTCCAGTCGTCATTAGATATTATGTCCGCCCCGATAGCTGAGTGGTCAGCATGACGGATTGCCGTCCTACGGGCCCGGTTCGATTCCTGGTTGGGTCGGGGATTTTCTCCGCTCAGAGACTGGGTGTTGTGCTGTCTTCATCATCATTTCATTCCCATGCGGCGCGCAGGTCGCCCAATGTGGCGTCGAAAGTAATAAGACCTGCACCAAGGCGGCCGAACCTGCCCCGCAAGGGGCCTCCCAGCAAATGACGCCAAACGCTTATTTCCATTTCCATTAGATATTATGATGACTGCAAAGCCTAAACTAGTAATCAAATTGAAAAGGGAGCATGTAACTGAGACATCGACTACTTGTAGACTAATTCGATACAAAAAGAAAGAGGCATAGGTCTGCTTGGCAGAAATACACGGCTCCTTTTCTTTAACGACAGAAACCTGCGATAAATTTTAACTTAGTCACCGGCACTAAAAGTTTACCTTGGCGCCTGTTTTAAGCCGTCGGTGGAAGTCTCCCTAGTGTAGCTCGCTTGCTCAAACGTTCACTAACCAAAGTGCGTCAAGAAGACATGGTAATAACACACCAGCACGAGACATTTTGCAATCGTCCTTTCCACCATGCCGTGTGATTTTCGTCGGTAAAACGTCACTGGACCTCCTACAGCTTCGACGGTGGCACCACCAGAATTAAGACACTGGTTGTTAATGTAAGTTTGCACGCCATTGCAGCCGAGAGTTAGCCATGTCTCTGCCAGACGTCTTCTGCAGCAACGTTTGTGTTTCAAACCATTCAGATCCCAGCTGCTTACGAACCCTTCATGGTGGTAATAAACAGCAGCGTGTAGGCTTTCGTGAACTCACTCAGGCAATATAGATGGAAGATAACAATTTCCTTTCTCATTTAGTGTGCAACGATGAGGCTGATTTCGATTGAAACGGAAAAGTACAACTCCACAACATAAGAATATTGTTTGTATGTTGGCACCGCTAGAGACTGTGTTAATATCGCTGACAGCGCTCTGCGCCCTCGGCAAGAGAGACAGTGGTTGGACAGACGAGCAGTTAACGTGTGGATAGGGAAGTGTATGGACATGATGTTCTTAGTGGAAGCTGTGTGTTGGTAGGTCATACATTGTAAAGTGAGATGACATTTATAAGAAAATACGTAAGCAAATGCATGATGATGGATATTTGGTTGATAATGTTTGGTCAGTGGAATTGTTGACAACGATATAATTTTTGTAACTGGATGTCACACGAATAAGGTAAAATTATCTAAATACAGTGCATTGTTTGCTCTTCAACAAAATCTTTCTTTCCCTAATCATATGTCTTCTAGTAGTTAGTCTTTAGTAGTTAGAATCTTTTATTTAGCTGGCTGTAGTTGCTACTTGCTTTTGTATCTGTAGTTCATGTTAAGGAGATTTGTGAGGTGAGTGACTTATGAAAAAGAATGGGATTTGCGCTTTTGGGATTCGTAACTGAAATGAGTTTAGGCAATTAACAGAAATGGAGATAGTTCCACATTTCTTTAATTTCATATTTTTTAGATTTGTATTATTGTTAGAATTTCTTGTAATTCAGGACCATTCTTTTGCTAGTTATTGGAAGTCATGTTGTCAATATATAGCAATCAGATGACGTTGTGCTTGTATATTGTAGGTAATAAATGAATAGGTAAAGTTTGAGTTGTCTTTGTCAGGGAAAATTCTCTAGATAAGTGTTTAATAAAAAATAATTAAAGAAGTAGTTTCAACAGTAGCCGGACACCACGAGAGAGAGAATAAGAATATTGACTACACGTAAGAATGTTGTTTACCCAGTAGCCAGACATCACGAGAGAGAGTCCCCAAAGCTTCGTGTGTTTTGCATCGTTTCCCGAGGAAAAACTGGTGGCCCATTCTTTTTTGCAGAAAGATGGTTACAGAAATCACGTACCCGTAGATATTCAACATCTGGATTCTCCCACAATGGCGAAAACATGCCAGAAATTTCATATTGTGATAGGATGCAGCATCACCCGGATGTAATCCGCAAAAGTAAATTGTTTCAACGGTGGATTGGCCTTAAGCAGAATACGCATGTACCATTGCACCGTTGGCTGCCAA
Organism: Schistocerca serialis cubense; assembly: GCF_023864345.2. Taxonomy (NCBI): domain Eukaryota; kingdom Metazoa; phylum Arthropoda; class Insecta; order Orthoptera; family Acrididae; genus Schistocerca; species Schistocerca serialis. The sequence continues at coordinate 323,502,668 of NC_064644.1, forward strand.
GGTCTCTTTTTTAGGGTTCTGTACCTCTGTCGGATCACTTTATTATCTGCTCCTCTACCCGTCTCTTAAGACCCATTTTGCCAGGAACAGGTAGAGGAATCGACAAAATTCGAGGGTTGGAACTTAAATAATGGCAACTATTTATTCATAACCGATACAAAAGAGTTACATTTTTGCACCTGTTACTGTCCTTCAGAGTAGTTACCAGAGATGTGCAGAACACGCTGCCAGCGATGTGGAAGGCGTAGTATACCGTTATCTGAAGCGAATGCCACGAACCCAAAACCGAAACCCCAGTCCAACGAATGGCGTCATTAGGGGTCACCGCGAAAGTCGAAAGTGCGTCAGAGCCCCAGTATGGTGAAAGTGATGGTGATTATTGTGTACGACAGTGATGGTGTTATCCTAACGCATTACGTTCCTCCACGGCAGCCCGTCAATGCACAGTATTACTGTTCGTTTTTGGAGCATCACCTGAGACCATCTTTGCGAAAGAAGTGGCGACACTTTGTGCGCAACCCACCCATAATTTTGCACGACAATGCGCGGACGCATACAGCTCAAGCTGTAACTGCTCTGTTCGGTCGATGGGACTGGGAAGTACTGTACCATCCACCATATTCCCTGGACTTACGTCCTTGTGAATTTGATTTAATTCCGAATATGAAGGAACCACTTCGTGGCATTCGCTTCAGAACTGTTCCAGAGATTCCGCAAGTAGTAGACCGCTTTGTTCACACCATCAACAGAACAGGCTCTGCTAACGGTATACTACGCCTTCCACATCGCTCGCAACAGGTTCTGCACATCGCTGGTAACTACTCTGAAGGACAGTAACAGGTGCAAAAATGTAACTCTTTTGTATCGGTTGTGATTAAATAGTTGCCACTATTTAAGTTCCAACCCTCGTATATAGACAATTAAGTTAGTACGCAATCCTCAAAGCGCAAGTCCTACACTCACACTTGACCAGTAAAAAATAAATAAATAAAAATAAAAAAATGAAACGCGGGAAGCCGCATAGCAGTTGCGTAGCAACCAGATATGTTCGCAGTAGTGTGGAACGAGTTTAAATATTGTCTCTATGTTCGTTGTGCGTTCAGTGGAGTGAACATTGGGAATCTATGAAAACTAAACGAAAATATAGATCTTGAATGCAATTTTAAAAATTACCACATGGTTTTATGGGCAGGTATACCGTTGTGATATCAGATGGTTCGTTTGAAAAGAAAAAAAATCGTTGTAGTTCTATGCGTATGTTAAAATTTACCGCAAATTTCTTTCTTCATCAGTTAAGAAGATATAGCCTTGAGGAAACTCACTGCATTTCGACGTGTACGTACCTAGGAAAAGACGTTGGGCCTGCTCGGGAATGACAGACCCAAGGTGTACATGACTTCCAATAGTTCGACATTGGGTGCGGTGCTTAAGTGTACCACTCGGACGCTCTGGAAGACTGTAGCTTTGCCATCAGCTCCACTGGCTGGCTCCTTCGCGATCGAGTCACCCAGCACGCCAGGTGAGACGAGTCGCTCGCGACTCTGACGTCACCAGCTCGTCCGCGCCTGCCCCAAGTGCGAAATGCGTGCGCCTCTTCGCCGCACGGCGGACACATCTCCTTTAACTCGCTGCGTGAAGTTTCGCGTGAAGCGGTTTTCTTTTTGTATGTTAACATCAGACACGTTCGCGTGACTGAGTCGCAGAGTCTTCCACGTTCAACTGTGCTGCTGAACGTTTCACTTAAGAGTATTCCAGAGAAAGAGTAATGACAAGAAGTTTCCAGGTTTTCATGCTTTTTTTGTTTTTTATTGCATTTATACCGTCTAAACAAATTATCGCTAAAGTAGATTACCTTATGGAACGTCGATGTGGGTGACAAGGCGCTATGACGCAGGCCCAAAACTGCTTCTGTAGTATAAAGGTCAACTCAACTATGTGATGTCAAATGAGAATCTGGTAGCGTAACTGGCACACAAATCGCCGATGTGGTATCAGATCGAAAGCCTGGCGCCAGGCGGGTAGGAACATGACGTTTCTTCTAGTTTAGAGAAATAAAGGCAAGACTGAAGTTAAACGTGTGCACCGCTTTACTTACAGAGCCCTCGCTAAGGATTTTTTTTAACCATTTTACAATTCATAGTCAAGAGACGAAGCATTTGCGAGATATGTCTACGGTAAATAACACATTTCTAAATAATGACAGTTCCTTTATTTTAGTCTTCGAGACTAGTTCAACGTCTTCCACAGTGTTTCTCCGTCCTGTAAGAAAGTCTTCATTCTTGCATACTCGTTGCACCCAAAGTCCTTAGTTTGTTGTTGTTGTTGTGGTCTTCAGTCCTGAGACTGGTTTGATGCAGCTCTCCATGCTACTCTATCCAGTGCAAGCTTCTTCATCTCCCAGTACCTACTGCAACCTACATCCTTCTGAATCTGCTTAGTGTATTCATCTCTTGGTCTCCCTCTACGATTTTTACCCTCCACGCTGCCCTCCAATGCTAAATTTGTGATCCCTTGATGCCTCAAAACATGTCCTACCAACCGATCCCTTCTTCTAGTCAAGTTGTGCCACAAACTTCTCTTCTCCCCAATCCGATTCAATACCTCCTCATTAGTTACGTGATCTACCCACCTTATCTTCAGCATTCTTCTGTAGCACCACATTTCGAAAGCTTCTATTCTCTTCTTGTCCAAACTGGTTATCGTCCATGTTTCACTTCCATACATGGCTACACTCCATACAAATACTTTCAGAAACGCCTTCCTGACACTTAAATCTATACTCGATGTTAACAAATTTCTCTTCTTCAGAAACGATTTCCTTGCCATTGCCAGTCTACATTTTATATCCTCTCTACTTTGACCATCATCAGTTATTTTACTCCCTAAATAGCAAAACTCCTTTACTACTTTAAGTGTCTCATTTCCTAATCTTATCCCTTCAGCATCACCCGATTTGATTTGACTACATTCCATTATCCTCGTTTTGCTTTTGTTGATGTTCCTCTTATATCCTCCTTTCAAGACACTGTCCATTCCGTTCAACTGCTCTTCCAAGTCCTTTGCTGTCTCTGACAGAATTACAATGTCATCGGCGAACCTCAAAGTTTTTACTTCTTCTCCATGAATTTTAATACCTACTCCGAATTTTTCTTTTGTTTCCTTTACTGGTTGCTCAATATACAGATTGAATAACATCGGGGAGAGACTACAACCCTGTCTCACTCCTTTCCCAACCACTGCTTCCCTTTCATGTCCCTCGACTCTTATAACTGCCATCTGGTTTCTGTACAAATTGTAAATAGCCTTTCGCTCCTTGTATTTTACCCCTGTCAACTTCAGAATTTGAAAGAGAGTATTCCAGTTAACGTTGTCAAAAGCTTTTTCTAAGTCTACAAATGCTAGAAACGTAGGTTTGCCTTTTCTTAATCTTTCTTCTAAGATAAGTCGTAAGGTTAGTATTGCCTCATGTGTTCCAACATTTCTACGGAATCCAAACTGATCTTTCCCGAGGTCCGCTTCTACCAGTTTTTCCATTCGTCTGTAAAGAATTCGCGTTAGTATTTTGCAGCTCTGACTTATTAAACTGATAGTTCGGTAATTTTCACATCTGTCAACACCTGCTTTCTTTGGGATTGGAATTATTATATTCTTCTTGAAGTCTGTGGGTATTTCGCCTGTCTCATACATCTTGCCCACCAGATGGTAGAGTTTTGTCATGACTGGCTCTCCCAAGGCCATCAGTAGTTTTAATGGAATGTTGTCTACTCCCGGGGCCTTGTTTCGACTCAGGTCTTTCAGTGCTCTGTCAAACTCTTCACGCAGAATTTTTATCTCCCATTTCATCTTCATCTACATCCTCTTCCATTTCCATAATATTGTCTTCAAGTACATCGCCCTTGTATAAACCCTCTATATACTCCTTCCACCTTTCTGCCTTCCCTTCTTTGCTTAGAACTGGGTTGCCATCTGAGCTCTTGATATTCATACAAGTGGTTCTCTTCTCTCCAAAGTTCTCTTTAATTTTCCTGTAGGCAATATCTATCTTACCCCTAGTGAGACAAGCCCCTACATCCTTACATTTGTCCTCTAGCCATCCCTGCTTAGCTATTTTGCACTTCCTATCGATCTCATTTTTGAGACGTTTCTATTCCTTTTTGCCTGCTTCATTTACTGCATTTTTATATTTTCTCCTTTCATCAATTAAATTCAATATTTCTTCTGTTACCCAAGGATTTCTATCAGCCCTCGTCTTTTTACCTACTTGATCCTCTGCTGCCTTCACTACTTCATCCCTCAGAGCTACCCATTCTTCTTCTACTGTATTTCTTTCCCCCATTCCTGTCAATTGTTCCCTTATGCTCTCCCTGAAACTCTCTACAACCTCTGGTTCTTTCAGTTTACCCAGGTCCCATCTCCTTAAATTCCCACCTTTTTGCAGTTTCTTCAGTTTCAATCTGCAGTTCATAACCAATAGATTGTGGTCAGAATCCACATCTGCCCCTGGAAATGTCTTACAATTTAATACCTGGTTCCTAAATCTCTGTCTTACCATTATATAATCTATCTGATACCTTTTAGTATCTCCAGGATTCTTCCATGTATACAACCTTCTTTTATGATTCTTGAACCAAGTGTTAGCTATGATTAAGTTATGCTCTGTGCAAAATTCTACAAGGCGGCTTCCTCTTTCATTTCTTCCCCCCAATCCATATTCACCTACTATGTTTCCTTCTCTCCCTTTTCCTACTGATGAATTCCAGTCACCCATGACTATTAAATTTTCGTCTCCCTTCACTACCTGAATAATTTCTTTTATCTCGTCATACATTTCATCTATTTCTTCATCATCTGCAGAGCTAGTTGGCATATAAACTTGTACTACTGTAGTAGGCATGGGCTTTGTGTCTATCTTGGCCACAATAATGCGTTCAGTATGCTGTTTGTAGTAGCTAACCCGCACTCCTATTTTTTTATTCATTATTAAACCTACTCCTGCATTACCCCTATTTGATTTTGTATTTATAACCCTGTAATCACCTGACCAAAAGTCTTGTTCCTCCTGCTACTGAACTTCACTAATTCCCACTATATCTAACTTTAACCTATCCATTTCCCTTTTTAAATTTTCTAACCTACCTGCCCGATTAAGGGATCTGTAGAACGCCAGTTTTCTTTCTCCTGAAACGACGTCCTCTTGAGTAGTCCTTAGTAATGAGTAATAAATCGACGTGGATGAGCCGAAACATTATGATCACTGTCAATTTCGAGATTGAATGCCACCTGGACCGTTGTGGGCAGGTGACGCGGTAAGGAAATAATATACGCGGACGCAGACAAATGGGGAATCATTCTAGCGATGATAGTGATATCAGCTATTGTAGCAGGGGACAGAAATTCGTGGTCCGGCATCTGGGAATGGGCATCTCAGAAAAGGCATTCGACGGCCGTTCGCGTGCTACTAACGTGAGCGTCAATTGCAAAGAGGTTGAAGGTCGGAGAAGTAACAAGCAGGAAATAAGGTGTTTGACGTCCGACCTCATCACAGAACATGGAGATCGGAGCTTGCTGACAGGACTGACAACAAAGTAGGGATACAGTGCTGATGCATGCACAACTCTTCTGGAGCTCGCAGTTCAGCGCAAATTGTTGAACATGAGATTTCGCAGCAGACTGCAGCTGCGTTTTCAAATACGATTACATTAGGCACGGTATTGTGGAGGTTAGAAAGAAGTTAAATGGAAATGTATCACTGTTTGGATAGATCACATTTCTTACAGCAGCAGTGCGGTGGCCGTGTCCGGATACGGCGTCACCCAGTCAATGACTGCTCGGAACAGGCACCACCCCATGGACGCAGGTCGGTGGCGACAGTATCATGTTATGGGGCACATTCGTCTGGGATTCCATGGAACCTCTGGTAGTAATCGAAGGTGCCCTGACAACTGTGGACTACGTGAACATCATTGGGGAACACAAGCATCCATTCATGTTTGATATCTTCCCCGGCGGCGATAACATCTTCCTCAAGAAATCGAGAATGTAATGAACCCAAGGGAAGTCTCACAGTGAAGTATAAATAGTTTACTTAACATATCACAACTCGGATTCCAGAAGGGCTGCTCGACTGAGTATGCTATTTATACGTTCACTCATCAAATAGTACAAGCCTTAAATAATAATATATGGCCAGTTGGTATTTTCTGTGATCTTTCCAAGGCGTTTCATTATGCAGATCACAGTACTGTCTTATAAAAACTCAAGTTTATGGAATTGATCGTTATGTGTGTAGTTGGTTTCAGTCATACTTGGCAAACAGAATTCAAAATTTGTGCTGAGTGATTCATGCTATGTTGGAAGGGTAGAAAATTTTAGTGACTGAGGAGAAATCACACAGTGAGTCCTACGGGATTCAATTCTGAGTCCAACCCTATTCCTTGCATATGTGAATGATCTTCCACTTAACACTCAACAAGCAGAATTTCTACTTTTTGCAGACGATACTAGTGTTCTACTAAATTCCATTAAACAGAAAGCAATACAAGAGGTTGTATATGATAGTATCCAAAGAATTATAACGTGGTTCTAAGAAAATAGACTTTCCATAAATATTGAAAAAAAAAACACGCATTATATTCAGTTCTCTGTAACAAATAACAACTACTGATGTAGCACATGGTCAGGGACCAGTAAATAGGGCAGAATGCTCAAAATTTTTGGGATTACATATTGATGGAAACTTGAATTGGAAGAAGCATACTACTGAGCTTCTCAAAAAATTAAGCTCAGCCACTCTTGCTCTTCGTGTAATTTCTAGTCTTCGAAAAAAAAACGAATTGACCTTCTGACATATTTTGCATATTTCCACGCAGTACAGCCTTATACACTTGCACAAACATGTTCAGTAAGAATAATATGTGGTGTTCACTCCCGAATACCGTATAGGTACCTCTTCTATTAAGAGGGGCTGGGCATTTTAGCTGTGCCGTCATTGTACATATATTCGTTAATGGAAAAAATGGTTCAAATGGCTCTGAGCACTATGGGACTTAACATCTGTGGTCATCAGTCCCCTAGAACTTAGAACTACTTAAACCTAACTAACCTAAGGACATCACACACATCCATGCCCGAGGCAGGATTCGAACCTGCGACCGTAGCAGTCCCGCGGTTCCGGACTGAGCGCCTAGAACGTTAATGAAATTCAGCGCAAATAGTTCATCCCAGTTTGAGAAGAACAATGATGTCCACATCTGCAATACTAGAGGGGAATAATGACCTTCATTACTCATTATTAAAGCTGTCAGTAGCTCATAAAGGAGTTCCATATGGAGCAACAAAAACTTTTTTGGTCCCCTGCCCTATAAAATAAAATGTCTGGCGGGCAGCAAAGCAAGTTTCAAATCTAACTTAACTCCACTTCTCCTGGACAACTCCTTCTGTTCCATTGACAAATATTTTCTTAAAACTGTTAGCCAATAAAAACATAAGTAAAAACTATGTTTTTAAGTGTAGTTGCAAGAGCAGGACGAAAAATAAGTATTCATTAATGTCAGCACATATTTTGATAAAAGGATTGTTCAAATGATTTAATGGTCTAAGGAACATGTAGCTAACTAATTAGTTCTCTGTTCGGATTCATAGTTTCGATACAATGCATGGGAACCAATATTCAATTTCTTTCCAGTCATTCGGGCTTGGAAGTTGATTATCTCGTTGCTTTTCCACTCACTGGCGTTAATTCCAATATAGGGTGATTTTCCTCTCGTTTGTATATGTATGACCACATAAAGTCGCGTGGTGCGTTGAAGGTTTCTTGGTTGTACAACAAGAGATTTTATATAAATTTTCTGGACAATATACAGGTTATTCAGACCTCATACAATATGGGATTCTTACGAACTTATTTCTCACCGTTCTGAGCTTCGTTCAAATCATTAGATGGGTTCACTTAAGAACTACGTTTTCGAACGAATTACGTTCTGCTTTCATTAGATTTCAACAGAGAGAGAACAAACTGCCTTTAGCGGTAACGGCACTTTCTTGTTTTTAAATGAAATTTTTCAGGTAGCCAGGTAAGTTGGTGTTGCAGTGTAACTTCATGGAAAATGGACGCAGTGACAGATACTTCGATATTTAGCTATCACACCAGCACGCATCTTTTCAAGGTATTAGACGTTGTACGACACAGGGAGCAAGCATATTTGCACTGCACGAATTACACCTACATACTATGTGTTCATATACACAGATAGCGAGTAGCTACAGCAGTTGTATTGTAAGGATTATGGTTTCATTGTCGTCTCTGTTTAGCTAACGTTAAATCCCATTTTGAATATTATTTTGCTCGTTGACAAAAGTTCCTTGTCACTACGAAATTTAAAACAAAGCAGGATTGCGTTTGTTCTCTTGTGGGTGAGATTTCGTATAAAGGTGATTGCTTAAAGTCACTGAAAAGAGGGGTCAGAGTTTCTTATGAACTCACAGGTTAAAGCATAAAGTGGTGAAAGCTTTCAAAATGTACAGCTAAAAGTATTGTTACTGAAAATATATACAACTACCAGTCACTATTTTTCTACAACCCCATAAGGGAACAGTCACGGAGTTCGACAGCCTCCACCATGGATAAAATTCATATACAACTACATTTTTCTGCGTCTTTAAACCTACAACCCTAAAATTATACACACTTAGACATTGCTTTACCTTTAACGAGTGACACTGATTGAAAACGTATCACGGATAAACAATACCACGTGGAAACTACAACCCCATTCTGTATGCACGTGAGACCGCTACGGTCGCAGGTTCGAATGCTGCCTCGGGCATGGATGTTTGTGATGTCCTTAGGTTAGTTAGGTTTAACTAGTTCTAAGTTCTAGGGGACTAATGACCTCAGCAGTTGAGTTCCATAGTGCTCAGAGCCATTTGAACCATTTTTTTGTATGCACGTGACAACGTAAACACGCATTGTTTACGAAGGTTTGTAAACATCAAAAAAATGGTTCAGATGGCTCTGAGCACTATGGGACTTAACATCTGAGATCGTCAGGCCCCTAGAGCTTAGAACTACATAAACGTAACTAACCTAAGGATATCACACACATCCACGCCCGAGGCAGGATTCGAACCTGCGACCGTAGCGATCGCTCGGTTCCAGACTGAAGCGCCTAGAACCACTCGGCCACAACGGCCGACCTGTAAACAGTCGGCTGTGTAACCTTACCCGTATGCAAATGGTTTCCGCCAGTAACTTAACACGTGGTCCTTCAGTACTAGTTTATAGCTACTTAGGCATTTTGTGGCCACAGCGTTTCGTTGTACCACTTTCACCACTACGCTGACGCCAACCAGCGCGCATGCGTAAAACATCTCGCAACGAACGAGAGAAAAAGTGGCTGTGAGGAGAGTAGTGGAGAGGAGGAAAGGAGAGGGGGATTTAATTTCCGGTGTGTCACGTGACTCTTCCCGCTCTCCGTGTCCCACAAAACCAGACGAGGCTCACACTTTTCAGCGCTGATACCAGAGAGAGAGAGAGAGAGCATTTGGTTTTTAGCTGAGTTTTTCACTTTGCTCAAAAGAATATGATGAGGTTTTACCGACATAGGCGGCGTCTGTAACAAGCTGCGTCTACGTGCGCTTTTTAAACTCGGCAGCGAAGCCTCACATTTAAGATCCTACAGAACGTAAATTCTCTTAATCTCTGCCCTTTCTTTTTTGCCCGTCCCCATTGCTCTGTCCCCCTCTAAACCCTCTCTATAATTACCTACTTCTCTCTGCTTTGATTCAGGCTTCCTCTTCGTCTTACACTCACCAGCGTATCTCCTTCAAAAACAGAACGTTCTTCTTTTTAGTGCCTTTGGTAGCTAGCTCACCATGCAGCTATCTTCGCAACGCTAAGTATTACCAGAAAAATTCGTTAATACAATATTCTTATGCGTTTTACTGTTTACTGTATTAATGCATTTTACTGTTGACGTCGCACTTACAGCGATATCTCACAGGCCGATGTAAATGATTTTAAGTTATTGATAAAAACTGATGGTGATTAAAAGGTTATTTTATCGGCCGCGTTTGTTGTTTGTTAAATATTGCTATCTTCAAATACGTTCGAACAATGGAGCACCACCTGCACAAAACAATAAGTAGTTCAGAAAACCTTTCTGACGTGCAGTTCGGTTTTTGCGCGATAGTGAGTAGACTCCCACGCAACGACTGTTCATCAATTGCGCAAATGCGGCGCACATCAAGTCCACTTTCTCGTCTCTCAAGTTGTCACACTGGTTGAATGAAGCTGCTTGTGTATTATATAATACATAAGAACTAAATTTTCACACCAGTTTCATTATTATTCGTCGCACAAATTTTGGTCTCATGTCTTCCTAGTTTTTCTATTGCGACTGCGATTTGAACAGCAGAATACTTACGAGACAGCTAACGAGAGGTTGTAGCTACTTAGTACATCACCTGACGACAGAAAAGAGACTTTGCAGTTAAATGATAAAGAAATACTTCCGTAATACGAAAGTTATAATGTGATGGACTAAATTATCGGTGTGTCCGAGCGGTTCTAGGCGCTACAGTATGGAACCGCGCGACCGCTACGGTCGCAGGTTCGAATCCTGCCTCGGGTATGGATGCGTGTGATGTCCTTAGGTTAGTTAGGTTTAAGTAATTCTAAGTTCTAGGGGACTGATGACCTCAGAAGTTAAGTCCCATAGTGCTCAGAGCCATTTGAACTATTTTTGGCTAAATATCAGGGGAAAATCTACAGTGACAATTTAAGCGAATTACTGCTGTTGGTGTCCTACTCAAATGTAGTGTAAGACACGAAAATTAATGATAATGAGGAAATCTACTATGTGTGTGACGGCTATATTCAAAGACCACTAAGGTCACTCATGACAACGCCCCCAGTAGCTGAATGGTCAGCGTGACGGATCGTCAATCCTCTGGGCCCGGGTTCGATTCCCGGCTGGTTCGGGGAATTTTCTCCTCCCAGGGTGTTGTGCTGTCCTCATCATCATCCCATCATCCTCATCGACTGCAGATCGCCGAAGTGGCGTCAAATTGAAAGACCGACACCCGGCGAACGACCTGCCCGACGGGGGGCCCTAGCCATACGATTAAAATCTGAACACTAACGAAGACGACTAGATTGCGACACTAATACAGGGCTATTACAAATGATTGAAGCGATTTCATAAATTCACTGTAGCTCCATTCATTGACATATGGTCACGACACACTACAGATACGTAGAAAAACTCATAAAGTTTTGTTCGGCTGAAGCCGCACTTCACGTTTCTGCCGCCAGAGCGCTCGAGAGCGCAGTGAGACAAAATGGCGACAGGAGCCGAGAAAGCGTATGTCGTGCTTGAAATGCACTCACACCAGTCAGTCATAACAGTGCAACGACACTTCAGGACGAAGTTCAACAAAGATCCACCACTTGCTAACTCCATTCGGCGATGGTATGCGCAGTTTAAAGCTTCTGGATACCTCTGTAAGGGGAAATCAACGGGTCGGCCTGTAGTGACCGAAGAAACGGTTGAACGCGTGCGGGCAAGTTTCACGCGTAGCCCGTGGAAGTCGACGAATAAAGCAAGCAGGGAGCTAAACGTGCCATAGGATGGTGCTCCACCGCACTTCCATCATGATGTTCGGCATTTCTTAAACAGGAGATTGGAAAACCGATGGATCGGTCGTGGTGGAGATCATGATCAGCAATTCATGTCATGGCCTCCACGCTCTCCCGACTTAACCCCATGCGATTTCTTTCTGTGGGGTTATGTGAAAGATTCAGTGTTTAAATCTCCTCTACCAAGAAACGTGCCAGAACTGCGAGCTCGCATCAACGATGCTTTCAAACTCATTGATGGGGACATGCTGCGCCGAGTGTGGAAGGAACTTGATTATCGGCTTGATGTCTGCCGAATCGCTAAAGGGGCACATATCGAACATTTGTGAATGCCTAAAAAAACTTTTTGAGTTTTTGTATGTGTGTGCAAAGCATTGTGAAAATATCTCAAATAATAAAGTTATTGTAGAGCTGTGTAATCGCTTCAATCATTTGTAATAATCCTGAATTGTGGTAGTTAGACTTAAGGTTCTAAAACTATCCAAGAAATTAATTTTGAGACGGAATGCCGAACTAAAGGTACCTTAAGTCTTACTCAGTTTTCTACATCCTGTAACGGAAAATGTGTCTAAGTTATAGCATAGCCTGATTTTAAACAGCGAGCACTCAATAAACGGATTCCGAGACTTCATCGTATGTCGTGCATACGAAGGTTGTCCGGAAAGTAATAAAGTAAACTACGCAGAAAAAATATTTCAGAACCATTATATTGAATTAACGCACTTCATGTATTCTAAGGAATTTGGCGCCAGGTTTGCAGATGGACTGAAAATTTCTTGATAGGGTGTACGCTGCACTTCATCCTCGGTATGTACCTGTGTTCACTGAAGAAATGTCTGGGTTCTCCCATGCAAGTTTTAAAATGCCACTACTTGTCACTAACTATGTAACGGTAAGTATTAGGTTCAATTTAGTTGTAGATGACGCAGTATTGACAGAGTTCAATAATAACTGCCAGCGAACTCTTGACGCTCGTGATATGAAAAGTTGCGCATTTCAAGGCAAAACATTTGCCCTTGGAGCACTGAAACAATTAGTCACAAATAAAAACAGTGTATGAGAGTAACAATGTGTAGCGATATGAAATGGAAAGGCTATATTGCTAAAGAGTCAATAGGAAGTTCCTTGGAACTTGACTGCATACCAAAAAAGCTTAGACGGTCATGTTTCGCCAAACGCATTTCGCTACGGTCTTCTGCTGTTGCCACCTCCCTGTAGGCAACATCGCCAAACATGGCCGCAGAAAAGATGACAGAGCGGAATAACTTGGAAATTAAAACTAAAAGCATCGAACAGACTCTAATCTTGCAAATAAAACATATGATTTACGACAACCTCCATGTACATTACTACTCTGCAATTCACACCCAAGTGATTGCAGAGGGTTCACAGAACCACTTACAAATTGTTTCTCGATCGGTCCACTCTCGAATAGCTTATGGGCAAAATGAACGCCTAAATCGTGCCGTGCAAACTCTGATTTCTCTTACTTCATTAAGATAGTTATTTTTCCCAATGTAGGTGGGAGCCAACAAAATACTTTCGCATTCGGAGAGGAAAGTTAGTAACTGTAATTTTGTGAAAAGATCTTTCCACGACGAAAACCGCTTTTGTTGTAATGATTAAAACATCAAACGTGTTCCGGCGTGTAGTCAAGCGCCAGGTTTGCAGATGGACTGAAAATTTCTTGATAGGGTGTACGCTGCACTTTATCCTCGATATATACCTGTGTTCACTGAAGAAATGTCTGGATTCTCCCATGCAAGTTTTAAAAAGCCGCCACTTGTCACTAACTATGTAACGGTATGTATTAGGTTCAATTTACATGAAGAGGACATAAGCGCCGCGCCGCCTGGCCGCGGCCCAGTTCTGCGGGTTCTACAATTTCTACAGCAGCGAGTTCAATAAATGCATCAAGACTAGCCGTGGTGCTTGTACTTTGTAGCGTTGTCTATCTTATTTTGTCTGTCGCCCTTTGCGTGCGACACATCTTTATTTCACAAAGTTAAATATTGTAATAATTTCCTTTTGTAATAAACTTCATTAATACGATTTGCTTGAATTGTTGTCTAGCGATCCAACAAAGCAGGTTTCCTAGCCCCCCCCCCCCCCCCCCATATTTGACGAGTCAGTAGGGAACAACAAAGCGTGCTTATCGTATCCCTGACACTCTCTCCCCTATTTCGCATTAATACGAACCGTGCTGCCCTTCTTTGAAATTTTTCGATATAATCCGTCATTCCTACCTGGTAGGAGTCGCATACCGCGCAGCAGTACTTCAGAAAAGGGACGGACAAGCGTAGTGCAGGCAGTCTCTTTACTTGATTTATTGCTCTGCCAGTGACATGCAGTCTTTGATTCGCCTTCCCCACAACATTTTCTGTGTGATCGTTCCGATTTAAGTTTTTCGTAATCGTAATCCCTAGGTATTTAGTTGAATGAACAACATTTAAATTCGTGTGATGTAGGGTGGAACCGAAAATTAAAGAAATTTTTGTAATTACTCTATTAGAAGACCTCACAACATCCATTATTTAGGCTCAAATGGCTCTAAGCACTATGGGACTTAACATCTGAGGTCATCACTCCCCTAGACTTAGAACTACTTAAGCCTAACTAACCGAAGGACATCACACACATCAATGCCCGAGGCAGGATTCGAACCTGTTACCGTTGCAGCAGCGCGGTTCCGGACTGAAGCGCCTAGAACCGCTCGGCCACAGCGGCCGGGATTATTTAGGGTAATCGCCACTTTTCACATCAAACAGATATCTTTTCTAAATCATTTTGCATATGGGTTTGATTTGCGATGATTTTACTAGAAGGTAAACGACAGCATCATCTGCAAACAATCTGAGAGGGCTGCTCAGATCTTTTACACCTATTTTACAGATTAGGAACAGCAGTGGGGCTATAACACTTGCTTGGAGAAAGCCAGATGCCACTTTTGTTACACTCAAATTCCCGTCAGTTACCAAGACCTATGCCCTTTCTAACAGGAAATCACCAATCAACTCACACAACTGAATCGATGCTCGATAGACATGCAGTTTGATTAGAAGCCGCTGGTTGTGAGCAAGGATGGCAGAAGCCTTCTCGAAATCTGTAAATATGGAATCAACTCTAGATGCCCTGTCGACAGCACTCATTCTTCCTGACATTTCATGACGCTCAAACGCCGTATACGTTCACGAATGTTACTGCATATTGATGTCAGTGATATGGGTCTCTAATTTGGCGGATCACACTTGAAAATGCTGCAACCGATCATAACTATCTATTGGATACCAAACAACCTTTCTTTAACCTAGTGTAATGGTATCCGTGGCTTGAAGATGGTCGCTTGACCGCAAGTGGTTATTCGTACCGAAATGCACGTTACAGAAGCTTTTGATGGTTTCCTGATGCCGTTGTTTTACGACATTGAAATTGTGCAGCACTATTTACGGAAAATATTCTGTGGAATGACATACACTGAAGCGCCAAAGAAACCGATATACGGATCCGTATTGAAATACAGAGATATGTAAACAGGCAGAATACGGCGCTGCGGGCCTACATGAGACAACAAGTGTCTGGCGCTGCTGTTAGATCGGTTATTGATCCTACCATGGCAGGTTATCAAGATTTAAATGAGTTTGAACGTGGTGTCATAGTCGGTGCACGAGCGATGGCACACAGCACCTCCAGATAGTGCTGAAATGCGAATTTTCCCGTACGACCATTTCACGAGTGTACCCTGAATATCAGGAATCCGGTAAAACATCAAATCTCCGACATCGCTGTGGCTGGAAAAACATCTTGCAAGAACGGGACCAACGATGACTGAAGAGGATCGTTCAAAGTGACAGAAGTGCAACACTTACGCAAATTGCTGCAGATTTCAATGCTGCACCATCAACAAATGTCAGCGTGCGAACCATTCAACGAAACATCATCGATACAGGCTTTCGGAGCCGAAGGCCCACTCGTGTACCCTTGAGCTCTACGTCTCGCTTGGGCCCGTCAGCACCGACAATGGACAGTTGATGATGCCCGCATCTCGTGGTCGTGCGGTAGCGTTCTCGCTTCCCACGCCCGGGTTCCCGGGTTCGATTCCCGGCGGGGTCAGGGATTTTCTCTGCCTCGTGATGGCTGGGTGTTGTGTGCTGTCCTTAGGTTAGTTAGGTTTAAGTAGTTCTAAGTTCTAGGGGACTTATGACCCCAGCAGTTGAGTCCCATAGTGCTCAGAGCCATTTGAACCATTTTTGAACAGTTGATGACCGGAAACATGTCGCCTGTTCGGACGAGTCTCGTTTCAGATTGTATCGAGCGAATGGTCGTGTACGGGTATGGAGACAACCTCATGAACCTCATGAACCCATCAGCAGGGGACTGTTCAAGCTGGTGGAGGCTCTGTAATGGTGTGGGGCATGTGCAAGTGGAGTGGAGACAGATGGACAGCAAATGCTAAAAAAATTGTATAATTACAAATTAACAATTAGGATTTTTCCCTTTAGTTTTCTGTGAAACCTCTTGCAAAATTTTATGATTCTAGATCAACGGAAAGTACCTTTACAAGTTTTGATGAGTGAGGTTGTATCGAAATAAGTGACGTAAATAGCGTATCTTTTGTCTGCTTTAACTTACAAGCTTAAAATTTTCTCGCTGACATGGGACCGTATACTTTAGCATGTGAGACAAATTTCAACTTGATTCCTCAACCCCTTCCTGAGAAAAGATGTCTTAAGGGGGGGGGGGGGGGGTAGGACGTCAAACGGGCCGACTTGGAGCAGGAGAGGCACCACAGGACATTTTAATTTCCACTGTCTATACTTTTACAGACAAATTCATAAAACTTTGTCAGCATGACCAGGAAGAATTCGGGATTCACAATCATAGCAATGGAAGTTCAAAAACATAACAAAATAAATTTTTTTACGTGTGAAATTTCATCATTTTTTCACTTACTATGGGCTGCATTTGTTGCTATAGGTACATTTTTCTTCACAAGTAAGAGAGATTCTTCGATGAATATTGCACAGCATACAAAGTATACTTACAGGTGTATGAAACTCTAGAATTTTCTAAATCTATTAAAAACTGTGCTAAAAACTGAGATAATTAACTACAAAATTTGATTTTTTTCTAAACATAAAGTTTAAAATGTAACAGCCCATTCATTGTTTCATAAATTAAATAGATTCTAGAGTTTCAGACACCTCTAAGTATGGTTTGTATGCTGTACAAAATTCATCGAACAGTCTCTCTTACTTATGAAGAAAAGAGTACCTATAGCAACAAATGCAGCCAATAGTAACTGAAAAAATGATGAAATTTCACATGTAAAAAAAATTTATTTTGTAATGTTTTTGAACTTCCACTGCTATGAGTGTGAATCCTGAATCCTTGCTAGTCATGCTGATAAAGTTTTATGAATTTATTTGTAGAAGTATAGGCACTGGAAATTAAATTGTTCTGTGGTGCCTCTCCTGCTCCAAGTAGTCCTGTTTGACGTCCTACCCTCCTTAACAGTCGGAGGAAAGAAGGAAACAGAGTGATCCTATAAAGGCTCCGTTATATTGGTTGGGGAAAGGGACCCTAAAAATGGTAACAAAAGCGTCTGACCTCAGTAAGAGGAGGTAATTAACGTCAGCATTGTCTCTAGATGGCAGCGACCATATTCTAGTGTGTAAATTGAGCATATAAAGTGTTCTGGCGCCACGGTCGACCTTCTTCCTTAGGACTGTTGAGCGCCAGCGACCTTAATGACCCCACGGTGGCCAGGCGGCATCTGCGGCGACCCGGCACCGCCTAACGGCCCTGGAAACAGACTGAGACAAGTCTCCGGGCCGGCGCGAACAATGGACGCCCGCCCGCATTGTCCGGAACACTTCGCCTTTCTCCCCGGACACTCCGTAACGCTCGTCTACTAGGTAGGTCCTACTTCCCAGTCAATACAGCTCATTATCCTGGGCGGTCGGCTTTTACTGAAGCACACTGAACAAAAAACTTGTCAGCCTCAGAAGACGTCACGCTAGTACCGTGTAACACCGCCTGTAGACTTGAGGATGACCTCGATTCGGCGAGGACGAGCGTCCAGAAGATGCTTCAGGCACGTCACGTTCGGCTGAAGCCACTAATTGATTGTTAGATACCGCAACCTACCAAACTGAGGGTATATAGACTGATACGTCTCATCCGCAGTTCCACATAGTCCAGACATTTTCGGGGTAAGTACCTGGTGATATGGAGGGCACTCGAATGCGATGGGAAGCGTGGGCGTGTGAACACGACTGTTATTATCTTAGGAGACGGGAGTGTGTACAGCACACTCATCGTGCAGATTGTGACTTGTGTTAAAAAGTAACTTGTTTGTTTTCATGTTGTGAACGAAAGCTTCAACTGACCTGGTTTCCTACTCTTTAACTTCGTCCGTGTTTGTGTTGTACGCCTGAACGATGGTGTAATCACGTAAACACCATCAGATGATAAGAGTCGCCGAATCAGTCAAAAACTGTGAAAATCTATTTGAATAATTACCAAAATAATCAGAAAACAAAACTTTGTAGTAGATAAGCTCTGCAGTGAAACTCTTGTATTGTGCAGTACATTGAACAGCACTACTGTGCGTGACGTCACAATATGCGACTTGCCATTTTAACACACAGAACTACCGGACTAAAAATTCTACAAAATAATTAAAACTGCTCCTTAAGAGAAAGTATTCTGTATAACGCGATCCTAAGGTACGTCCAGTGTATATTATGAAAAAGTTTGTCTCCCTCAAAATCAACATTAATGCTCTATACGCCATTTAATAGGCAGATGGAAACATCCAACTTCTGGTATAAGTTCGTAGGCTTCCGCGGCCGGTGTCATTTCGGATAAAATAGTTTAGCTCTTTCAGTAGTTCACAATGACGCAGCCAATACCCAAAATTATTTTTCCAAAATGTAACTTATGTTGTGTGTGAGTTAGACTGTAACCTCAATTTATGGAAATATAGGCTTAAGATATCTAGAACAGAGGTAGGGATTTCTCCAGGTGTTACGAACGTTTTGTGTTGGGTGGCTATTGCCCACTCATCCACATAGTCACTGTATAGGAGAAATATCATATGACGTAAACAAGAGAGATGCGAGGACAGATCACTGCGGTAAGCCATTATTCATTACTTTTGGGCAGCTAGTGTCTTTTGCTGTCGTTATAGCAAATCTCCTTCCAACTAATATGTTGTCAACTACTTATGGTGTTCGTCTGCATGGAGTAAGTTGTAATAATTTATAAAAAAGACCCTTGCCTCCAAGCCGTATCATATGCCCCACTTCCGTCAACGAAAGCAGCTGATGTTTTCTGCTTCACTTGGTGTCCTGCTTCAGTAACTATTATTAATGATAATGATCAGAGTAACTCCGTCGTAGCCTGATAAATAAATCACCCAGAAAGGAAAAGATATGAAACTTAAGGGGTTGAAAGCGTACGTCACGATACTTCGGTGATTACTGAGATAAATTTACAAATAACTTGACAGTATGAGCCCACTATCAGTGTGATGTTTCATCCACTCTTGACTGGATGCGTACACTGATTCAGTTAGGAAGAGTACCATAAAGTCTTTGTATCCTCTCCTGAAGCAAGATCGTTCGCAACTGTTGTAACGGTCCTTGATACCGCGTCCAGTCATCCTGATTTCGTTTTTCCGGGATTTCCCTAAATCGCTCCAGGCAAATGCCGGGATGGTTCCTCTGAAAGGGCACGGCCGACTTTCTTCCCCATCCTTCCCTAATCCGATGAGACCGATGACCTCGCTGTCTGGCCTCCCCCCCCAAATAGCGCAACCCCAAACCGTTCCTTGATATCCTACGCAGTTGACTTCAGAACTGGTGCCACATATGTCCTAACGGGCACAGATCTTGGAATCCTGCTGGCCACGGGTGTACCTCATCACACATACCGTTCATAGAGATACGTGCCATAGGAAGCATTGTCCTGTTGAAAAATGGCACCGCTATACTGTCGCAGGAGAGGTAACAAACGAGAAAGCAGCATTCCTGCGACCTATCGTTGTGCCGTCACTGTTCCGCCAAACACTACCAGCTGGGACCTAAGTCATACCAAATGGCTCCCCACACCATGACGCCAATATCAACTCTAAGAATGTTGCAAAGAGTCCTTGACCATGAGTAAGGCTGCCATGACGTTCCCATACAGTCCGACATCGGGCCACTATCACTGCTCCTTAAATCCGTATGTTGTACGATTCAGCCAGTCGGCCAAATGCAGACCCACAGTGAAATTCCTTTGAAACTGTCAGGTGCTGATTACGTTGTCTCACATGAGTACGCGGCATCCCCGGTCGTTCACAGCGATCACTCAGCACCTGGCGTTCTTCACCCCCCCCCCTCCCCCCTGTATACCGTACGAGGCTTGGTGACAACACTCAACACGAATAACAGTAATCGTCCTGTCCCAGAGAATTGCAATTCTAATCATTCACATATTCTCCGATGTTTTGTACGTATACGAAGTTACATCGGTATCCAACCATGTTTCGTGGATGCTTCAAGTTTTTTTGTAAAGCACAGTAGTGTATATTTTGTACACGTTACTTCTTCTTTTACAAGCAATGTGCGAGGAAACTCGTTACTTTGCATATATGAAGAAACTGATAATGTACACGCTTCTATTGTTACTCAGATGGGAAAATTACATAAATACCACCTCCGACTCCGATAAAACAATTGCGCATCGTCCTACTCAAATTTCGAACCCGATAAAACTATCCGTACTCTGAGTATTTTGGTAGATCTGTTTGCATCATTATGTCACATTATCATATCTGATCAAGTAGGCTTTGCCTGAATGCAATACTAATAATGTAACGAAAGACAGTGGTAAAAGCCCAGAGTACCCGAAGCGCCGAATGTAACATTTATCTCGGCGCTCACGTCCAACCTTGGTGTTTAGTAGTGTATAACAAAGGGCAATTGTTCATCGTGGGAAAGCAATTTCGTAGATAGAAGTGGTCAGTGAAATCAGCCCTGATAAAAGGTAGAACGAAGATAATTTATGCAAAGAATTAGTGAACATTATGCTGCTAGAGAATTTTATTTTAGTGTGTAAGCTTATTACGGCTTTATTGCCCTCATCAGTACATGTTCTGACATTGTAGATGGACATTTATCATCTTTGAGTAAACTGTTACTGCCGTCCGTATTCGTTGGATGTAATATTTTTCAGTAATGTTTTACCGTTGTTCGATGATATGATGTTGCATGTATATTATAAAACGTTATAAAATATCAAGAAGCATACTGTCTACTAATTCTCTGCATAATCTCCTACTGTGACATAATACATGCTGCAAGTCCCATAATAAAGAAAAAAGAATATAATTCAGTTACAGCAGAGAAAACTCAAGCAAAAAAATCAAAAGCGATACTAATGCAGAGAAAGTATCATACCAAAAGCTACACTTATATGTGCAGAACACTGAATGGGGAATATATGAAGATGAAAACGTTTATCTTTCCTTACACACAAAGTGTGTTATTGAGCTCTCGTCAACTCGAAATTTAGTTTGAATATCTCAGTGCTTTAACGGCAATGGTGCTACTGAAGGTGATATGCCGCTGCCTTTCTTCGACACACGAACTGACTTACCCATCAAGATAACAGGTGGCCTACAGATCAATGTGGACAGAGAACTATAGTACAGCTTTGCATTTTTATACACACTAATCATTTCCGAAGTCGAAAAAGTAATAAGTGACTTAAAAACACCTAGGACCAACTAAGACTTGAACTCTGGACCTCTGGATTCGTAATTTTAACTACTTAATTTAACGAACAGCATTACACTGCTAGGAAGGTGCCTGTATATAATTCAATTGCTTACGAGTGTAAATGTGGAACTCTCGATTCCAGTGAACCAAGTAAATAAGCAGAAGACTAATTGTACCTTATGCTGCACAGAACTCTTGTCACTTATTCTTCTATGCTCGACGACGACAGTTGGAATAACCGATGGGGAATGCCTGAAAAAGAAAAATTTGTCAAACAATCTGAATGTAACAATATGTGAGTGTGCTATAATACTTGCCTATTGGTAGTAATCTATCGTTGTATCTCATGAACGATATTTCATCAGTCGTGTTGTTACTTCGAGTTCTAACATAGAATTTCAGATACATAAAGAAACACCTGCAGAATTATGTCATTCGCATAAGGCGGGAAAATGTAAGTACGTAATACGAAAATATTATTAAGTATTCTATTAACTACGTTAACGACTACAGTTTGGTGTATCTTGTCTAATTAGTCTGCTTTCGAGTCCTTGGGCTTGTGCCTACATACTGACGAAAAAGAAAATTCCAGCACCAAGAAGGAGCTCGCGAGATGAACGAAAGTTGGTTAGCTTGTTTACACACATGAAAGATGACGTCCATTCAAATACCGCGACAGTCACTTACCAGTGGCGCTAGAACCACCGATATGAGGATGCAAATCAGGTTTGCTTTAAATATGCACTGTAAGGGTCGTGAGCTTTAGCTACCTTCGGAATTGGAGGTAGTGACCTAACGTTAGTCAAGAACGTGACAGTTCAAGAGGCCCTTCAGAATCAGTGTCGCCGGCCTGTGTGGACGAGCGGTTCTAGGCGCTTCAGTCTGGAACCGCGCGACCGCTACGGTCGCAGGTTCGAATCCTGCCTCGGGCATGGATGTGTGTGAAGTCCTTAGGTTAGTTAGGTTTAAGTAGTTCTAAGTTCTAGGGGACTGATGACCTCAGATGTTAAGTCCCATAGTGCTCAGAGCCATTTGAACCATTTTTGGAATCAGTGTTGCCAAACGTGTTCGACTGATTTCGTAAAACCGAACAAGACAGCGACACAAAAATTTGACCTGGGACGGTGTTAAGGATCGAACCCGGGCCTCAGGCTGAGCAGTTTCTACAACATGAGAACAATTGACACAATCTGTATCTGGTGGGCCCCTTGAATTTGCGCGAAACGGCCTGATGGCTAACTTCAGCGCTAATTAATTCGGAAATACTGCAACGTGTCGAAGTTTTTTCTTAACAATTGTTTCGCCTCAGAAACAACACCCTTCAAGTTTTCAGACTGTTTCTGACCACACTGTATGTTCCAAAGCTGCGCCTTAAAATGCCATATGTCTGGAGCGTGGATTCTTCGGAGTACTGGTCTTACTAGCTTCTAGACGGCCTAACTAGCTGAGCCTAACAGAGTCGCACAAGCCTCTACGTGATTTTCACGTTACACTAGAACAACTTTTTCTTCTCTGAGTCATCAGTTTTCTGACTGATTTGATGTGGCGCTCAACGGATTCCTCTCGTGTGCCAACCTTTTCAACTCAAAGCAGCACTTGCAGCCTACGTCCTCAATTATTTGCAGGATGTATCCCAATCTCAGTCTTCATTTTTTACCCTCTACAGTTCCCTCTAGTACCGTGGAAGTTATTCCATGATGACTTAGAAAATGTCCTATCATCCTGTCCCTTCTTCATTTTTCATTTATTTTTTTCCTCTCCCATTCCGCGAAGAACCTCCTCATTCATTACCTTATCAGCCCACCTAATTTTCAACATTCTTCCGTAGCACCACGTCTCAAAAGCTTCGATTCTCTACTGTTCTGGCTTTCCCACAGTCCATGTATCACTACCATACGACGCTGTGCTCCAAACTTACATCCTCAGAAGTTCCTTCCTCACCTCACCTCTTGTCCAGCAATGCACTTTTTGACAGGCTAATCTACTTTTCGTGACCCTCTTGCTCCGTCGGTCAAGGGTCATTTTGCTGCCTAGGTAGCAGAATTCCTTCATCTACTTTGTGATCACCAATCCCGATGTTAAGTTTCTCGCTTTTCTCATTTCTGCTACTTCTCATTACTTTCATCTTTCTTCGATTTACTCTAAATCTACATTCTGTACTCATTGGTCTGTTCATTCCATTTAGCAGATCCTGTAATTCCTCTTCACTTTTATTGAGGATAGAAATGTAGTCAGCCAATCATATCATTCATATCCCTTCATCCTGAATTTTAATCCCATTCTTGAAACTTTCTTTTATTTCCATCATTGCTTCTTCGATGGATATACTCAACAGTAAGGGTAAAAGACTAAATCCCTTTCTTACACCCTTTCCAATCCGACCACTTCGTTCTTGGTCTTCCACTCGCATTGTTTCCTCTTGGTTCTTGTACATATTACATGTTACGCGTCTTTCCCTATAGCTTACCCCTATTTTACTACACCTAAGGAGAATAAACCGAGCGAGGTGGCGCAGTGGTTAGCACACTGGACTCGCATTCGGGAGGACGACGGTTCAATCCCGCGTCCAGTCATCCTGATGTAGGTTTTCCGTGATTTCCCTAAATCGCTTCAGGCACATGTCTAGATGGTTCCTTTGACAGAGCACGACCGACTACCTACCCAATACTTCCTTAATCTAATGAGACCGATGACCTCGCTGTTTGGTCTCTTCCCCAAATAAATCCAGACCTCGAATAACCAGTTCCTGAACCTCCACTCTCTCTCTCTCTCTCTCTCTCTCTCTCTCTTTCTCTCTCTCTTATGCTTTGACGCGTCATTAACTGAAGTTTAATATTGAACATTCGGTTCAACATTGTGATCCATGATTTGAAAAGCAGTTGTGATACCCCTTTCTAAAAATAGTTGTGTGTAAAATTTTGTGTAACGATTCCGGACCAAAGAGTCCAGACGTTAGCATTTACGTTATCTGTACAAATAAACGAAGGCGCGGCCTTCACCTCTTTCCAGGCCAGCTAAGAGTTACCTGGATGTTCACTTGTGTCTTTTGCCAACTTGATCTCGCCATGTAAACAGCATGACTACCTCACTCCCGTCAAGCAGCCCTCGGTGCGCGTGAGCCCACGTAGCTCTGAATAATTTATGATATATTAAGCTAATTATCAATCAAAATGCGTTCGAGTACTTTATTACAATAACAGTACACATATTTAAGTTAACTATCAATGTACTAACAGTTTCATTTTTCAGCCTTTTGTGGGGCAGACGACACATTTCGATGTGGCACCGATCAGCCATTGGTGTGACTTTCTTACGAATTTCCAGTATCTCTTTTCCACTTATTGCACGGCCTGAACCTGCCGTCCGAGAATTTTCACTAATTACACAGCTCAGAGCCATTACCAGATCGTGATACGCAACTTACATTTCAGTAATTACACCGGTTCACATCTTCAGTTACGCTGCTCCCAACACCAATCCTGGACAGTTACATCGTACATTATTAAACAGCTTCGGCACTTATTTAGTGAGCAGAGGTAGAAGTCGACTCACACAGTCCATGTTGACTTACCGGCATCACACGCGATTCACCTTCAGTTATCTCAACAAAAGTACCCACCCGCCTGCCGAGATAACTCGGACCCATCCCTTGTGGTAACATTTTAGCTTGATGCCTACAAAGGCATCGCCTGTTTGCAGAGTAAAGGTGCCAAGCTGTATCCTTGAAAGATAATTTTAGATAAAACTTCTTCCAATAGCGTAAATATTTCGTCTTCTACCTCTCACTACGGCGATTTTGAAATTGCAGGCAAAACATTACTCAGTATTCTACATTGATTTTAGTCCGTCTATTCGCAAGCAAATTAGACACTTATTTTCTATTAGTGAATACTGACATTGATAGAGGGTGACAACTGTTGAGCTATATGAAAATAAACGTAAATTAGTCACAAACTGCGACGTGCACACACTTTATTCAACACGTAAACCTCATTACAGATATTCGGATTTAGGTTATGACATGTTCGATATGCCTGCCACCATTGTCGTTGACGTGGTGCAGACGAATAGCGAAATTCTGCATGACCCGCTGAAGTGTCGGAACATCGATGATATCGATGGCCTCCTGAATGCCTGTTTTCAGTTCAGAAATGGTTTTGGGGTTATAGCTGTACACCTTGTCTTTAATATAGCCCCACAAAAAGGAGTCGCGTGTGTTTAGATCCGGAGAATATGGTGACCAATCGAGGACCATGCCAGTAGCCTCAGGGTACCCCAGTGCCAGAGTGCGGTCCCCAAAGTGGTCCTCCAGGACATCAAGCACTCTCCTGCTTCGATGGGGTCGAGCTCAGTCCTGCATGAATTACATCTTGTCGAAATCAGGGTCACTTTGGAAAATGTGGATGATATCATCTTCCAAAACCTCCACGTACCGTTCGGTAGTCACCGTGCCATCAAGGAATATGGCACCAATTATTCCGTGACTGGACATTTCATACCACACAATCACCCGTTGAGGGTAAAGAGACTTCTCGATCGCGAAATGCGGTTTTCCAGTCCCCCCAAATGAACCAGTTTTGCTTATTGACGAAACCATCCAATTGAAAGTGGGCTTCATCGCTAAACCAAAAGTGCCTGCGTATACTAATTCCCATCATGCCCCGCGGCCAATCGTGCAGTTTCAACGCCCTAACGCAAACTTCTCAGAAGTTATGACGATTTTATTTCATATAGTTCAATAACTGTCACGCTGTAAATTGAAGGTGATAATACACTGCACGACAGAAAAAGTGAAGCATCTGGAAGGGGACGGAGAAACGAAATGAAGCTTCACGGGCTGAGAAGGTGTGTGATGTCATTCCAGCGACTACAAAATCAACTGAAATTTACAAAGAATTAAGCATATGACCACATTTATTAGTTTGGTGTTACACCTATTCTGGCTTCGATGCGTGCAGTGATTGAATTGGGAAGGGTGTCATAAGGCTATTATATACTCACATGAGGCAAGACGGCCCGCAACTGTTGTAAGTGGCCCTTGATATCCTGGATATTGACACTGGGACAGTGCTGACATCCGAGCTGGTCCCACACATGTTCTATCGCGGGTAGTTCCTAGGATCTCACTGCCCCACAGGAGTACGTCAATATTAATTAGACAGATCAGAGGGACAGGTGCCGTGTCTGGAAGGGGATTGTCATGTTGAAAAATGGCCTACTTTACCGTCGCATGAGAGGTAACACGTGAGGATCCAGGATGTGCGTCACGTTCCGTTGTCCCGTTGGACTCATCCTCAGTCACTACCAGCCCTGGCTCTCCTCACCATGACCGCAGGAGTACCATCGCTGACCCTCCCAGAGACAGTGGAATAAGAGGACCTCTGTTCAGATTGCCGCCATACCAGCTGACGATGGTTATCCGAGGTAGTTCAGAATCGTGATTCTCTGCTCAACACAACGCGACATTATTCATCAAAAATCCACTCTTCACAAAGTTCGGCCATCTGCACGATCTGGCAACACTGTATGCTGCGGAACTTCCTGCAGGAGGGTCTTGCCTCCAGTTCGGGCGAGTTTGTTCCGCCTGTGTACGTGGTCTAGCGGTAAGATGCGTGACGTCCGAATGCGAGGTATCGCGATCGAGACCCGTATGTCACGGCACCATTCCAAATGCAGCCACCTATGTTAACAGCAGCCTACGCAGGGGTCGGTAATTTCCTAGTCCGGCTGCAGCTAGTCTCTTACCAACGGTGCGGAATGACAGAACGTTGCATTCAGTCCATTATTGGTTGTCGTGTGGCAGACGCAGACGTGAAGTGGTGGTCAGATGTGTTCGACAGGTAACTTGACGACGAGTATGCCGTGACTTGACAGTCCCGCGGTGCTCGGTATCGGGTGACTGTCAGACACGAATGCCCCACAAATCTGGATAGTGCACGATTCGACCAACCGTCCATACAGACACACACAGCGATACCCCTATCAAATTCCGTTACGCACTGACAATGCTGTCTCATGGGAGGACGCTGGATCTCCGTGCTCTTGACAGTAATAACTCATCCTTTGACACTGCTTACGCCCGTTATATGCCCTGTCAGGCCTGGTAACAAATCTAAACACGAAAAAACCTAATACACTATGGTGCACCTAGCGTAAAGAGCACTCCGTCTTCAGGCCACAATTGGCCCAGCGGGACAGCCGTGTCATCTTCAGCTCAGGATGCGGATAGGAGGGGCGTGTGGTCAGCACACCGCTCTTCCGGTCGTTATGATGGTTTTCTTTGACCGGAGCCGCTACTATTCGATCGAGTAGCTCCTCAATTGGCATCACGACGCTGAGTGCACCCCGAAAAATGGCAACAGCGCATGGCGGCCCGGATGGTCACCCATCCAAGTGCTAGACACGCCCGACAGCGCTTAACTGACGGGAACCGGTGTATCCACTGCGGCAAGGCCGTTGCCCCTTGCGTAAGGAAATACAACACTAATCATTTACGTTCCACCATTGGGTATCTTCTGGGTGATACACTTTTTTTGTCAGTCAGTTTAGTTGGCATTTTTATTCTGAATGTTCCAGCTTCAACGTTTTAATAACAATATAGTCCCATTTTAATAACAATGTGGTCCGTCCCAGACGTATTAAGCTGTGTTCGCCGTTACTACTAAACATTATCTTCCAAGTCGCCATGGGTGGCTGTGAAAATAAAATCTGGAAGTAGCGTGTCACGTAGCGAACTTAAAAATTTAATTTCGGCTGGAACAGAGGGAACTTTGTCGATATTTTTATTAAATTTGAGCCATTTCGGCTTCCGCGTCATCGTACTGGCGCCACTTATGCGCGCATACCATCGACTCTGGCCTTCGCCGTATCGTCTTTGGTTCAAATGGCTCTGAGCACTATGGGACTCAACTGCTGAGGTCATTAGTCCCCTAGAACTTAGAACTAGTTAAACCTAACTAACCCAAGGACATCACACACATCCATGCCCGAGGCAGGATTCGAACCTGCGACCGTAGCGGTCTTGCGGTTCCAGACTGCAGCGCCTTTAACCGTATCGTCTTTGCTGGGTCACGTGTTTCCTTTGCGGCTGTGAGGTAATGAGTGCCGTGCTGACCCGGTGTGCCTGAGTATTCGTCGTCCTGGCGATTGCAACGAGTTAACACCGTTGTCCGTTGGGCTATGGGGCCCGCGTTTTCCTGCAGCGTTGACTGATGCTACCGGCGAGTTTAGTGGACAAGGAGCGGCTCTCGTCGCGTGCAACCCGGTTACGACGTGCATCAGTCAGTCGTGGTGTGCTAAACACGCAGAGATGTATTGAACAACTTGTTAGCGGCCACGAGCAGCAGGGCAGTATTATCCGGGGCCTAACTGGCGTCCCGAAGCTAATGGCCTCCTTGGCATTTGTTTGAAATTATCTACGAAGATGTCTAGTAAGCACTGTACTTAAAGATTGTGAACTCTGCCCGGTGTGAGCTGGCCAGGAATCCAGTTTCTTGTGCCTTTCGGTGACCGCTTTGTGGCTGTGTGTCTCAGTCTGGAGGGTACTGTATGCGCCAGGCTAGTATGTGGCAAAATTAATCTTATACTTTAAATCACGATTTATTCTTACTCAGTATTTGATACTACTGATTGTAATTTCTGTTTGTTGCAGACCTTATGGCCCTTCCTGGGGCGAGTTATTGGATTTGGTCAGTGACTAATGTTTTGTGCGCTCAGCCTAAAGGTACGCACTTATGGGTCGTGTGTGTGTGTGTGTGTGTGTGTGTGTGTGTGTGTGTGTGTGTGTACTTGTACTTGCACACACTCTTACACCGTCTTGAGAAGCCCTTCGGGTTGTAGGGTACAATTTAACCGGCCATCTGCCATTTGGTGCGTATTCCAATTACAGTGTCTATTAGCCTCTAAGAGTCCCAAGTAAAGGCATACCTTGATTGTTTTAAAAATCTTGCTTCAATTATTACGTAATTCGTCTTTAAATGACCTTGTACATGGCTTCTTGTTATTGCTGGGAAAGTTAACTTACGATGTTATGAGCGGGTCGCTCCCATGCTGATGTTTTAATAGATGAATTTTCAGTTGCCCATTTAAGTGTTACTGTGTACGTTAATTTTTATCAAATTTGTTTCGCTGTTTGTTGTTTGGTGTACGTTAGAAACGTTGCATCGGAAGCGGTTGACGCGTTGCTGCTCTGCTGGTCCGGGGCAGGGACACGTTTTCCTTCTGCCTAAGTGTTGGCAGGTCACACGCGATTCTGCGGATCTCCCGTTTCAGCCTAAATTTGAGTAGTCTTTTGTTGTTCTTTTCTGTAGCCGGATTAGGAAGTAATTGACTCAGTAACTATGTTGTTCAAATGGCTCTGAGCACTATGGGACGTAACATCTATGGTCATCAGTCCCCTTGAACTTAGAACTACTTAAACCTAACTAACCTAAGGACATCACACAACACCCAGTCATCAAGAGGCAGAGAAAATCCCTGACCCCGCCGGGAATCGAACCCGGGCGCGGGAAGCTAGAACGCTACCGCACGACCACGAGATGCGGATAATTCTGTTATTGTAAGACCCTTGTGAGCGTGTGGTGAAAGTTTTTGGACAAACTGAGTATTGTGTTTCTTGATGTCTTTAATAAATTGATGGTTTAATTGTCATTATCGTTTTAATTGTTTTAGGGGGCCCGGTAGTTCATTTAAGTTCTTAACGTGATTTATGTGGCCTATCAGTGAAGTACTACTGTTGCTTCGATTTTACATGCGGTACCCTGTGGGCAACTTGGCCGTATTCGTCTGTATAAGCGCAAAATAACCAGTGGAGATGTATGCATTTCGTTGTTTTTTATTCAATGTTTGCTGAACCTGTTGTGGGTTAAACCAGTCGTAATCTAGTTGCGGGAACAGAGCGCTGCAGCAGGTTTATTTAATTAACTGTTTGTAGTCGGACCTCCATTGTGTTGCACAGTTGACATTTTTGAGCACCATTTATAGTTCTTAATTTTACGTATACTGCAAATGTCCTTATCATCGTAAGTTTATTTTAAAAATGTTAACCATTTGTATGAACTTCATAAGAATTTTGGTAACTGTCTGTTGACTCAGTGATTGAATTGTTATTAAATAAAAATAATTGTTTGGGACCAAGAAACGACGCATCAAGTTGGGCCACCCTTTCACGTGTTTTTCTTAAATTAATCATGATCCTTCTTTTGGGTCTCAAAACTAAGTGGAACGGTTGGACAGGATAACAAAGCTGTACGTGCTTTTCACTTGTTCTTTGCAATTTCTGAAATGCTTCCATTCATTAACCATTTGATCCTCGAAATCAACGAGATACATAATGAAAAATCTGTAATGAATTGATAAGGCTGCCACTTGGAAATTCACTTCCCGCCAATGTGAGTACTGCGGGTAAAGAAATAATTTTACTTGAATGTTGGTTTTAATACTACAGTTCCCTACTAAGAACGATCCTTTTAAAGAGGGACTAAGGCTTTTCTTGTTTTTCTACAACGAACCACAGTTTGACGTATTTTATCCATTCAGGTGTTTTGTGCGTCTCAAGGCAGTCATACGGAGAAGCCGGGGACAGCCATCGGGCTCGTAGAGGACGGGCCGCGAAAGCCAGACTGCGGAACGAAGGTGTGCCACGTTCAACGCTTCTCGTCAGTCAGTACATGAGTACGGCCTGGTTTTGATTTAGCTGTGGCTGTTCCTTCGCGCTTTCACTTCACAATCACAGCTGTTGGCTTTGACAGCTTTAGAAGGGTCGAAATGTCCCTGATGGTTGTTACTGTGGTGGCATCCCCGTTCGAAGTCACTGAGCTCTCCTGATCAACCCACTCTGCCGTTAGTACTTCTCTGCTGACAACACAATAATTCCTGCATCCTTTTATACTGAGGGGTGCGCCTCTCGCGGTGTGTAGCGGTCGACTCCGCATTACATAGATCGCATCTAGATACTTTTGGTTAGATTAGGTGCAGATAAATGCAGGGATCATACCTTGAAAAAGACTATCCTCCACAATCTTCCCTCAGTCCGTCTGTAATGACTTCGTCATCTACGGGATGCTAAATCCTAGTCTCATTTTCCTCTCGCTCGTGCTAAATTTACGCAGATTATTCCATGTTTCTTTACAGAAATATTACAAACAAACGGTTTTTTACATCTGAAATGGAACGAGTAACCTGGTCACAGACTGGGATCTCCTTTTTCCCATCTATGAAATGTGTGTTCGGAGAATTTTAATTATCCGTCTACACCAATCTCG
Source organism: Schistocerca serialis cubense (assembly GCF_023864345.2). Taxonomy (NCBI): domain Eukaryota; kingdom Metazoa; phylum Arthropoda; class Insecta; order Orthoptera; family Acrididae; genus Schistocerca; species Schistocerca serialis. Next base: position 323,534,335 of record NC_064644.1, read on the forward strand.
TCCCCTCAAAAATAGTCCCAATTACATATTATACACATGTCAGTGCTCTTTCCGGTGTCCGAGACACTTTAAGAACTCGATCTTCCAGATGGCTTCTACCTCTGTTAGCGATGTGGTTTTAATCACGTCTATGCTTAAAAAACGAAATTGCTTTAAGGTTTTCTTTATTTTTGGTAAAAGTAAAGTCACATGGGACCACTTTTATATGGGGTCTCATTACAGTACTGCTTTCGCCAAAAATTCGCGATTATGCGACGAAGTCTGAGCAAGTGCATTATTGTAGTGCGAAAGCCGTGAACTGTTTCGCCACAAATCCGGATGTTGTTTTTTTCTGACTGCTTCACGCAAAGACTTTGAACTTGTAAGTAGTACTCCTTATTGATCGTTCGACCTTGTGGCAAAAGCTTATGGCGCACTATGTCATTATAACTTAAGATTACATTTGACCGCATTTGCCGAGCTTTTTCCGGTCTTGGGATACAGACTGTGCCTTAGCTTCAACGTCATACCTGTAAACCAATTTTTTAGCATCTGTTACAATACGTGTCAGTAGTTCTGCATCGCGGTTCACTTAGCGACTCCAGACCTTTTTGATTTTGCCGCTGTTTTCATTCGAAATTCAACAGCTTTTCCCTTACATATTTAACCCACAAAGTCTGGAAAAAGATTCGTGTAAAGAACTAAATGATTTGCCAACACTGTTTCGGCAATCGTTCATTAGTTTTTGTCCACAATTCCGCCACCTGACGATATGCTGGGCGTCCAAGGGAGCTCGTCGTCTTTAACGTCTTCACGGCCTTCTTCTAAACGCTTATACCACTCCTCAAGCCGTGTTTTACTTACAGAAGGCTCAGCAAGAGGAATATTTAACATTTTTAAAACTTCGCTTTACTTTGTTCCATTCGTATGGCAAAATTTAACACAAGTTTTTTGATCCATTTTTAAACAAAATAAACAATCGCAGATACTAGCAAAGCACATGTAATCTTCTTGACAGTTGACACCAAACTGAATACCCGACATCGCTAACACAGCACAAATAGTCAGGCATGCTCACCTACAAAACCAACAACGAAAAACTCCCGCAAATCGGACTCATTCAACATGCAAAATCACAAAAATCTCTTACTTTTTGATTATACGTAGTACATATAGTGCCATACAAATCTTATTTCGTACTTTCCACAACCCCTCCCCCCCTCCTTTTACTAATAATACGTAAGAAACTGTATGCTAATACTGTTTATTTGTATTCAGAATTATTCGTAGTTTGAAGAAAGTCTTTACCAAAAGACCTGAATACAAGCCAAACATTATAACAAAAACAGAACAATAAGAAATGTGATTATTTATTGTCGATTGTCGTTGTATTATATAATAGCAAACAAGTGTGTAGTCTCTTAAATCCCGTCCGCTCTACCGTTGGTAAGACCCAGTTGTTTGTTCCTATGCACGTTTACTGTCTTGCCTGGCACAAACATGCGGCTCACTAGACGAACCCTTGGGGCCTACAGAACAGCTCTAATGTACCCTCTGTGCAGGATATCTCAATCAGCCTCACTCATGCTAATTGAACGTTTAATGAGAAAGCTACGGCCAAGGAGGGCCGTCATGCGATAGCACGTCGGCCAATCCTCTTTTGCGAGCAGGGGTGGGGTGTCCCATCCCCCTCCTCCCGACTCGCCAAGCTCCACCACAGTACCACGCAGACTCTTCAGGCACTTCAATACCCACACGCCTCTGGAGCTGGATGATGGACAGAGGCGCAACGTCTCTTCGCAGATAATGTGAAGGCAACAAAACGCTTTACTTCATGTCCGTGGGATACAATAGCACCAGAATGGTAATAACGTAATACACAGGTCATTTGAGCAGAAAGTTTAAACTGTATATTGAAGAAATTTAACCATATTATAATTTTAGCTGTTAAAGTAGCAACACTATTATGGTGGCTTAGAACGAACGTCAAATTGGCATGAAGTGTAAGACATACTTGGATATGTAAGTAGTAAACATTTCAGCGCAACGGCGTGAAGTAGGAAGGAGCAACATCACCTGTATTATGTCCTACCCTTTTACCCAGATCTTCAACCATGTTCACATACAGCGCATGTATTGCCCACATCTCCTCCTCCTCCCTCTCTCTGCCCATCTCCTCCTCTCTCTTTCCATCCTCTTCTTCCCCATCTATTTGCCCAACTCCTTCATCCCCTATCCCTTTCCTCCTCCTCCCCTTCCTCCTCCCCCACTCCTCTCTTTCCACCTTGTCCTTCTCTCTGCTCAGCCATGCTCTTCTACACTTTTAGCCCATGGAACACGTTCTGAAGCTCCTCATGTAACTCGATAGTCGTGCAGGGCAGCCAAGATGACAGGAATTACCAACAGCTTTTCACCCCTATGGGATCTATGTGACACCCCACTGTACACCTTTCCAGATAATACACTATGTGATCAAAAGTATCCAGACACCTGGCTGAAAATGACTTAAAAGTTCGTGGAGCTCTCCATCGGTAATGCTAGAATTCAATATGGAGTTGTCCCACCCTTAGCGTTGGTGACAGCTTCCACTCTCTCAGGCATATGTTCAATCAGGTACTGGAAGGTTTCTTAGGGAATAGCAGCGCGTTCTTCATGGAGTGCTGCACTGCAGAGAGGTATCAATGTCGGTCGGTGAGGCCTGGCACAAAGTCGGCGTTCCAAAACATCCCAAAGGTGTTCTCTAGGATTCAGGTCAGGACTCTGTGCAGGCCAGTCCATTACAGGAATGTTACTGTCGTGTAACCATTCCGCCACAGGCTGTCCATTATGAACAGGTGCTCGATCGTGTTGAAAGATGCAGTCGCCATTCCCGAATCGCTCAACAGTGAGAAGCAAGAAGATGCTTAAAACATCAATGTAGGCGTGTGCTGTGATAGTGCCACGCAAAACAACAAGGGGTGCAAGCCCCCTCCATGAAAAACACCACACCATAACACCACCGCCTCCGAATGCTACTGTTGGCACTACACACGCTGGCAGATGACGTTTACCAGGCATTCGTCATACCCACACCCTGCTCTCCGATAACCACATTGTGTACCGTGATTCGTCACTCCACACAACGTTTTTCCACTGTTGAATCGTCCAATCTTTACGCTCCTTACAACAAGCGAGGCGTCATTTGGCTTTTACGGCATGATGTGTGGCTTATGAGCAGCCGCTCGACCATGAAATCAGTTTTCTCACCTCCCGCCTAATTATCATAGTACTTGCAGTTGATCCTGATGCCGTTTGGAATTCCTGTGTGATGGTCTATAGATGGCTGCATTGTGTTTGTTAGGTATGGTTCAAATCAGATATGTGTAAAACCATCAATTCCATATAACTTGTGTTTTTCAAAGAGGATCTACACAATCAAACGCTTGCGAAAAATCACAAAAAATACCAACTGGCGTTGTTTTGTGGCTGCCTTGTATACTAAATTATGCACCATCTATACTCTCAAATCTACTAGATTTCTACTAGAAATTTTATCATCTATTCTCCCTAGTGAACTATATACGAAATGTTATTAAAATTTCGTTATTTGCTGTTTGTCCTGATGTTGCAATTTTAACGGCCAGCAGTGTCTATTAAGAACACTGGAGGTCTTAATACGCTCTCTTGTGTCTGCGATATAATGAAGAATTCTCTGATACCGTTGGATATCGATAATTTCATTTGTACAACAATCTCATTCAAAACTTTTTTATATGAATTATTTTATATTTTGTGCATCACTGCTTGCATTCGGCGTGAATGGAAACGTAATTGTTTATTTTATATAGTTATTTACAGTATTTCCAATTAATTTTGTCAACTTTCACGCAGAGAATATTTGGCAGTTATTTCAAATACTGTCCCTGCCAGCGATGTAAGTAGTTAGATTTTTTCCGTCAAACATTTGGTGGGAAGAGCAGCTGTGTGAGGGTGTCACAAGAAGTCATTTGTAAGGGTGGATATATTTTGTGTGCACTTTGAGATTGCAAGTAGTGGGAACAGAACTAAGGTGATTGTCAACCATTTGTCGGAAGTGTTTAAGAATACAGAAGTTAAGAATGTGAACATATGTTATGACAGTCACCCACAACAATTTTACAATCCGGAAAATTTTAGTTTTCTTCGTTTAGGAGAACCCGGAGAAAAGAGTCGTGTTCCGAAAGTGTTGTGTACATAGTTCCGCGTAGTCAGCGCGTACACAACTTTCTCACTAGAGCGCCCCGCTAAGCACAACAGCACAGGCGCAGCGCTCTGTCTCCGCACTACGAGATGGCGCTGCCTTAGAGATGGACCAAATTCTGCTTCCGTCGATCCGTGTATTAATACGTAACGCAGTCAATGAGATTGTTGCTAACGTAGAACCTTTTCTCCTCGCAGATCACACTCGCACAGTGATACCTGGACGCGTGAGGCATTATAACGAGTGTACAGACCTCCGATTAGTCAGTCTGCATTTGTCTGCACCAGTCTGTACCAGTTTGCATTAGTCTGTACCAGTCTATAGTCACGTTTCAGTCTGCGCATAATAAGATTACCATATTCTTGTACATAGCCATGAAGATAAATGTATAGACACTTTAAGTATCAGAGAAATGTGAGAATAAGATTAACGTACCAAGACCAAAGGAACTTCAGATTGTCAATTGTAAACAGCATCCAGAATAAAGTTACGTAATGTCTATGCTTTTTATTATTTTAATAAATGTGTGTGAAAATTAATCAAGTTCTGTTTAAAGTTGGTCACCGTCAATCTGCTACTCTAAGCGTGCAAGTGGCATTTCTATCGTCTGACCTAACGGCAGAAGATAAACACGCCACGATAAGACCACGAGACATGTTGCTGACAAGTCAAATAATCTGATGGTGTGTGTACCGAAGGTCTTACAGTACGCACACCACAGAAAGCAATGTAGGCAGCATGTAAAACCTTCCAAGGACCAGATACAAAAATTGACTTGAACATGTCCACTTTTAAATTTCCTCAAGATGACGTTCATCTGCAGTTATATCTGTCAAATGTGTTTGATCTTTTGTTGAAAATGCCACAGAATCTACCGGTTCGCTTGCAGGAAGTGTTCATCGCTGTTCCGCAGTTGCTGCCGAAATAACAGCAAGTGGTTCCTGGCGGCGGGTTCGCGTGCTCCACTTGCACGGATGGCAGCTTTGCCACCTGCAGCCAGGGGGCGTGTCCGTCGCCGGCCGGTTCTCTTATCCCGAGCGGCATCGACACGGCCTGAGCACCGCGCTGCACAGGACCGCGCCCTCATTCCTGCCCACGCGATCGACACCTGACGGGGGCACACCAGGCTCCGACATGCTCACCGCCTGTCTGAACAGCTACTGCAGCTCAGCAACAGGTGGCCGCCGTCCGTGTCACCACACCTGCCGGCTGTCGCCCAATCACTGACCTCGAATCTACTCGGTGTTTCCTACTGGTTTACACTGGGAATGGGCTAAAGCAGTGGCTTTCAATGATTTTCAGCTAAGCGCGCCACTGTGCCTTAGAATTGTGCCAAAGAGCTCCCAACACATCTCCCTCTTGACCTCAAGTCTTCCTGATTTAAACACAGTCGAACTTTACCTTCTACAAAACTCTTGCTAGGTAAAAGGTATTTCCGTACACACAGCTGAAAAACTTGGATAGTTTTTATACATAACAAAAGCACTCCGTCTTCAGGCCACGAGTGGCCCACAGGGACCATCCGACCGCCGTCTCATCTTCAGTAGAGGATGCGGATAGGAGGGGGCGTGGGATCAGCACAACGCTCTCCCGGTCGTTATTATGGTATTCTAGACCGAGGCCGCTACTATTCGGTCGAGTAGCTCCTCAATTGGCATCACGAGGCTGAGTGCATTCCGGAAAAAATGGCAACAGCGCATGGCGGCCTGGATGGTCACCCATCCAAGTGCCGACCACGCCCGACAGCGCTTAACTTCGGTGATCTCACGGGAACCGGTGTAGCCACTGCGGCAAGGCCGTTGCGTAGTTTTTATATGTAACAGCTTCATATTAGTGTAAATTAAATTAAGATGTACAAAAATATTTTTCGTCTACTTCTTCTTCTGCACTTCATGTTCTAGGCAAAATGCCTGTTCCGACTTCAAATTCTTTTTTACATCTACATCTACATAAAAACTCCACAAGCCACCGTATGGTGCCCGGCTGAGGGCACCCTATACCACTACATGTCATTTCCTCTCCTGTTCCAGTTGCCAATAGTGAGAAAAAGACGGCCGTGTATATATCTCAGTATGAGCCCTAATTTCTCGTATCTTCTCTACGTGGTCCTGACGCGAAATGTTTGTTGACGGCAGTAGAATCGTTCGGCAGTGACCTTCAAATGGCGCTTTTCTAAATTTTCTCAATAGCACTCCTCGGAAAAAATGGCGCTTCCCCTCCAAGGATTCCCGTTTGAGTTTCCGAAGCATCCTGTAACACTTGCCTCTTGTTCGAAGGTACCTTTAACAAATATGGCAGCCGGCCTCCGAATTACTTCTATGTCTTCCTTTAATTCGACCTGGTGCGCATACAAACATTCGACCAGTACTCAAGAATAGGCATTAGCGTCCTATATGCTCTCTCCTTTACTGATGAACCGCACTTTCCTAAGATTCTTCCAATAAACCGAAGTCGACCATTCCCCTTCGTTACCACAACCCTAACATGCTCGTTCCATGTCATATCGCTCTGCAACGTTACACCCAGATATTTAAACGACTTGACTGTGTCAATAATGTTGCATTCGAACATTATGGCTTTGTTTTTCCTTCTCATTGGCATTAACTTATATTTTTTCTACATTTAGAACTAGCTGCCATTCATCACAAGATCATTTAGGTATATAGAAAGTACTATCGGTCATATCATACTGTTGACACTGCTTTATAAATTTTGATTCTGGTGGTCTTCCTTGTCTTGTTATTTAACGTTCATAGCGTCATATGTACCACTTACGCGTTAAAAAAGTTGAATTGTAGTTTCTATGTCTCGATCTTTAATGTAAATGGTATATGCACTTAGACAGCAGAAATAAAAGATTTGTTCTATGGGTCTTCAGTTGATAACTATCTATGAATGGAATGCGTATTTTCTACATCTACATCCATACTCCGCAAGCCACCTGACGGTGTATGGCGGAGGGTACCCTGAGTACCTCTATCGGTTCTCCCTTCTATTCCAGTCTCGTATTGTTCGTGGAAAGAAGGATTGTCGGTATGCTTCTGTGTGGGCTCTAATCTCTCTGATTTTATCCTCATGGTCTTATACTGCTTGACTCTTCGGTGAAGGTATGTTCTCGAAACTTTAACAAAAGCCCGTACCGAGCTACTGAGCGTCTCTCCTGCAGAGTCTTCCACTGGAGTTTATCTATTATCTCCGTAACGCTTTCGCGATTACTAAATGATCCTGTAACGAAGCGCGCTGCTCTCCGTTGGATCTTCTCTATCTCTTCTATCAACCCTATCTGGTACGGATCCCACACTGCTGAGCAGTATTCAAGCAGTGGGCAAACAAGCGTACTGTAACCTACTTCCTTTGTTTTCGGATTGCATTTCCTTAGGATTCTTCCAATGAATCTGTCTGGCATCTGCTTTACCGACAATCAACTTTATATGATCATTCCATTTTAAATCACTCCTAATGCGTACTCCCAGATAATTCATGGAATTAACTGCTTCCAGTTGCTGACCTGCTATTTTGTAGCTAAATGATAAGGGATCTTTCTTTGTATGTATTCTCAGCACATTACACTTGTCTACATTGAGATTCAATTGCCATTCCCTGCACCATGCGTCAATTCGCTGCAGATCCTCCTGCATTTCAGTACAATTTTCCTTTGTTAAAACCTATCGATACACCACAGCATCATCTGCAAAAAGCCTCAGTGAACTTCCGATGTCATCCACAAGGTCATTTATGTATATTGTGAATAGCAACGGTCTTTACGACACTCCCCTGCGGCACACCTGAAATCACTCTTACTTCGGAAGACTTCTCTCCATTGAGAATGACATGCTGCGTTCTGTTATATAGGAACTCTTCAATCCAATCACACAATTGGTCTGATAGTCCATATGCTCTTACTTTGTTCATTAAACGACTGTGGGAAACTGTATCGAACGCCTTGCGGAAGTAAAGAAACACGTCATCTACCTGTGAACCCGTTTCTATGGCCCTCTGAGTCTCGTGGACGAATAGCGCGAGCTGGGTTTCACACGATCGTCTTTTTCGAAACCCATGCTGATTCCTACAGAGTAGATTTCTAGTCTCCAGAAAAGTCATTATATTCGAACATAACACGTGTTCCAAAATTCTACAACTGATCGACGTTAGAGAGAGAGGTCTATAGTTCTGCACATCTGTTCGACGTCCCTTCTTGAAAACGGGGATGACCTGTGACCTTTTCCAATGCTTTGGAACGCTACGCTCTTCTAGAGACCTACGGTACACCACTGTTCGGTTCTGTTAATAAGGCCTTTTCGCTGAAATGTCATTACTCTAGTTACAGGTACCGAAATTTCGAAGTTATATTCTTTGACAATTTGTTCAAGTCTGTACAGATCTTCGAAGTTCATCCTCTCTTTTATTGTACTGCTATAAGATCATCCACTGACAGTAGAACATTTCCAAAGTTCACATTTTTCGGCTCTTCTTTGTTTTCAGCCATGTTGAGAAAATTATTACAAAATTCATTGGTTTTGTCACTAACTAGACACCGCAGATTTTCACCGTGGTCCATCTAATACTAGTAAATAGTAGGATAAATCGCACACAATACACATCAGACATAGGAACCCAAATAGTAATGAGACAGCTAAAGTTCTCTGCAGCCACGCAGAATCATTCAGCAGTAGCTTAGTATACGGATAAATATACATGTAGAGAACTGCATGCTCAGCTATCTTGAGCCATTCCAAGAGTGGTACCATTGTAACAGAATAGGGATAGAGAGCCGTGTGGTCGTAGGTTTTCTTTTGCAACTACTTCCTGTTCTTTTTTTCTTTCATTTTTACATTTTTCTGTTAATAAGGCCTTAGGTTTTAGCTGCATATGTTTAATATTGTATATTCAATGCCGTATTGAGAGAAATACAGAATGATACGAATCTAAACTAGTATTACAATGTTACAGATCTTCTTAAAAGTCAGAGCTCTACAAAATTTTCTTATCGGATAACATCAGATTTTTTAGATGAAAATGTTAAAAAGTTGACTTACATTTCCTATTTTAAGTCACTATTGTCTTATAGCTTGATTTTCTGATGTGAATCGGCATTGAGGAGAAAAATGTTTATTTTGCAGAAGCATTCAGAGGATAATATGTGGTGTCCACTATGGAAACTATTTTAGATAGTTCTTCAAGCAGCTGGGCACACTGACAAGTGTTTCAGTTTATTGTCGACAATCAATCACAATACGAAAACAGTAACACATACATATATAATGTCAGAAGGAGAAACGATTTACACTAAGCATCACTTAGCCATAGTGTGGCACACAAAGGAGTGAGGTATTCAACCATAAAATCTTTGACCACTTCTCTGTGATGCAAAGAATGTAATGGATGATTAAATTAACTTCAAACGCAAACTGACATCATACCTGCTTGACAACTCCTTTTACTCCACAGAAGAATTTCTGAAGATGTGCTATAACTGTATAACTATCTTGTTCCATATCACAACGAGAGGTCGCCATTACGATCCACGAAACATACAACTAAGTTATTATCGTGGCAATTAATTAGGACATTAAATTCGCGTTCATTTTTGTCATTTAGTGTGTAAGAGAACAAAGCAAAGAAAGCCTCCCCCAGGATCCACTTCTCTCTGCAGCGCTCACCTTCCTATCCCTTTTTATACTCATCATTCCCTCGAGAAGTGAAAATGTCTCCTACGGGGGCGATAATGCCCAAACTGCAAATTACTGGGAAAAACTTATTACGAGTAATAGGTTACAAAATCCCAGTTTCAACTAGGTAATATGTTCTAGAAGCCTATTAATAGTCTAATACTTTTCATGTGGACCGTGAAGTACGCTGCAACCGACGTAAAAATTCACAGTACTGTTGTGATGTGCTTCTAAGTGTTTTATGTGGCTGAAGAAATCATTTTCATTTAAGATTTATTTAAGATTTTAAACATGATATTTAGGCTTCCTTCAACAATTAACAGGCAGTCAACATGTAAACTGAAAAACGTTTCAGGAAAAGGCATAGCGAGAAAAGTAATGAAACACAATGTATTTCCGATGTGACTGGAAGAAAATACTTTGGCGCTATCGACTTAACAATGATCATAGTTTGTTACATGAACAATTAATTTTTACAGCGTCAACTAGCGCTGCTTCTGTTCCACGACCAAAGCAGATCGTTATTTAAACTGATTTAAAGTTGGGAAAAATAATGCTAACTGGGTACTAATCCTACCGTGGCTGCCGAGGGCCACATTTGATTTAATGTGTGTGTTAACGCACATAACTATGTAAATGAAAATATGGCTTATAATATTTTGAGAAAGCATCCGTGGTCTGAAAGCAATATTTCTTCAATCATTCACTTCGTTATTTTCGGGTGACCTAGTCGGTACTGTGATTGAGGACTTCACTTCGAAGGCTATCTTCTGCATGCCTCTTCATGTATGGACAACTATTGTACTCTCTTACTGCATCAAGACTTCTTCTCGTTCTACGATTTCTTACATCCCATACTTAACTCAATTACCTTTTTAGACGACTCCTTCATCACTCAGGATGTGTCCCATCAACCGACACCTTTTAGTCACGTTGTGCCATGAATTCCTCTTCTTTCCAATTTTATTCTGTACCTCTTCATTGGTTAACCGATTTACCCTATTAATCCTCACCATTTTTCTGTAGCAAAATATTTCAAAAGCATCTATTCTTATACTGTCCGAAATGTCTACTATCCACGTTTCCTTTCGGAATGAGGCTACAGTCCCGACAAACACGTTCAGAAAAGACTTTGTAACCCTTATATTTACACGATCCAGTCACATTAATGTGACCATCGCGCATGTTCATCGTCAGCGTTGAATAACCACTCGCAGACGGTAGGCGGTATATGAAGCACACTGTAGGGACGTGGTGAACAGTCCGTTCGTCGTCATAATGCGGAAAAAGAGCGATTTATCTGACGTCCAAAACGGCATGATCATTGGCTTTCGAGCCAAGGGTAGAAACACATCCGAAACCGCTGAGTCTGTAAACTGTTCGCGTGCCGCCGTGGTTAAAGTATATCCTGCACGGCAAAACGGCGCCGTCCAAAACTGGCGCTGAAGCAACTGTGGTGCACCTTGGGTCATGTACACTGAAAAGCCAAAGAAACTGGTAGACCTGCCTAATACCGTGTAGGACCCCCACGAGCACGCAGAAGTGCCACAAGACGTAGCATGGACTCAACTAACTTCTGAAGTAGTGCTGGAGGGAACTAACACCATGGATCCTGCAAGGCTGTCCATAAATCCGTAAGAGTAGTAGGGAGTGGAGATCTCTTCCGAACAGCATGTTGCAAGGCTCCCAGATGTGCTCAATAATGTTCATGTCTGGGGAGTTTGGTAGCCAGTGGAAGAGGGTTCTTGAAGTCACTCTGTAGCAATTCTGGATATGTGGGGTGTCGCATTGTCTTGCTGGAATTATCCTGAGGAGCTATGACCAATCGTTCATCTTCGATAAAGTGAAACACATCTCCTCTACTGAGCAAGTGTTCATAGCTGTTAAGGTAAGCACTTTAGAGCCCACGTTTACTGGACATTTTTGCTCGTTTTTGTCCACACTGCCACCACTGAAAGTTACCAGCCCTACACTCTTCGTAACACAAGAACCGGTACATATATTCAACTGTCAGAGGTATCAGAACGGTTTTCGTTTATAACTTTCGACTGGTTCGTTTCCGGTACAGGGATCCTTACTTCAAATTAAAAAGTCCGTAACATCATCACGGAATCACCCCGTGTATACATACATTTACATACGCCGGCGCCTATAACTGTGACGCTCTGTAGTCTCGTTAGATAACGTTTCCGGACATGGGTTCAGATTCAAAATACGATGTACTCACTCCCCTCTACAAGTCTCAGAAGCCTGTAACGGGAAATCCGACCTTCCTGTATATCATGTCCAAAGAAATGCTTCCAAAACACTGCAAGCATTAAGAACGTATTTTAACTGATGTTGATTCTGTTGGCATAAATGGGGTAGGATTCGGCATATCTGCGCTCTTGAGCAAAAAAGAAAACCTAACCAGTGTACCGAGTTTAATTGTGAAGCTAAATCTTGCCCCAAATCTTACTAGTGCTTTGAGAAAACTGCCAACGATACCAACAACTGTTGCAAGCACCTAAGGTAGTTTCTCTAAGTTAAAATTAATTAAAACCATTTTAAGTTCGATTACAGAAAACCATCTTAATGGTTTGGCCATTTAGGTAGTTTAGCATAAAATTGCTGATCAAGTAAGTATAAAAGATGTAATAAAGTTTGCAGAACTGAAAGAAAATAAAACGCTTTTGTGATTTTAGCATTTTAGCGTAGTTGTTACCTTGTTTTATTTCGAAAATAATGGCTTTTAAAAAATTATTTGGTTACCAATTTGTGGCTAGGTACAGATATTTCTTAATTAATTTTTACTGTTTTGTACTGCTTAATTATCAGTGTTACGTTATACATTCCTTTCTAAAAATAAGATTTTATAACAATTTAAGTAAGATTATTTGATTTCTATTGGAAATAAAAATGTACGAGTATTTATAGGGTGAACATTAATAAAACCGACAAACTGGGACGGATTCCTGAAAGGAAAAGGAAGAAAAAAAGTCCTATGAATATGGGTCCGGAAGTTCCTCTGCCCATGTGCCATGGTTTCTTCTACGTTGCAAGCTGTGTGATTGACGCAACGCACTGTAAGCAACAGAGTGGACCGGTATTGATGTTGGGAAGAAGCCGAGATGGTGTTTGTGTACGTCCAAGAAGATGGAAACGGTCGAGAGGCAGCACGGCCATACCTAAAAAAGTACTCTCTCTGACACCAACCACATCACACAATATTTCAAGACCTTTTCGGGCGTTTGTGTGATCATTATTCCTTTCAGACATACGAACGTATAGGGAGGTGGCGTTCTGTGCTTACACCGGATTTGGAGTACCGAGTTCTACAGCGTATTGAGACGAACCAAAGTACAAGCGGAGTGGCCAGCCAACATCGTGTAAGCCAGAGTAAGTTTATATTTATCCCGCATTATAACCGCTACTAGCCCTATCACCAGCAACGAGTGTGGGGATTTTCAGCAGCGGATTTCCATTTACGGGAAGGATTTTTTCGATGCTTTTTGCACCAGACCAACACAATTATGAGATTTCCGTCCTCATTCCTCTTTACCAGTGAACCAACCTTTACCAGAACTGGCAACATCAGTCTGCATAGTCGGCATCTGTGGGCTACAGACAATCCTCAGGGAATAGTTACGGCGTCTCATCAGTATCAATGAGCGGGCAGGGAGTCTTGGGATACCACATATTTGGACCGGCCATTATCAAACAACTCCTCGACGGAGGAACATACCTGTACTTCCTGCAGAAAACTCTGCCTGGGCTACTTGAGAACATGCATTTGGCAAATACTACAGTTTATGTGGGTTCTGCATACCGGTGCACCACTCCACTTCCACAGTATAGTTCGAAGACACCTTGACAACATCTTCTCGGATAGGACGAAGAGGACCTGTAGCATGACCTGCCAGATCATTGGACTTAAATCTCCTACAATTTTACCTCTGGGGGCATCTGAAAAGCGCTGTGAATGCTGAACCAGTTCCTGACATTCAGACACTTCATCAGCGTCTTCATGACGCCTGTGACTCTCTTTGAAGAGCAGCAGTCCATGATGCGACGTTATAGATTCCCCTGGCGGCCAATTTGAACATCTGTCGTGACATGGATGCGATGTCCGGCCCCGGTAGCTGAGTGGTCAGCGTGACGGAATGTCAATCCTAAGGTCCCGGCTTCGATTCCCGGCTGGGTTGGAGATTTTCTCCGCTCAGGAACTGAGTGTTGTGTTGTCCTAATCATCATCATTTCATCCCTATCGACGCGCAGGTCGCCGACGTGGCGTCAAATCGAAAGACCTGCACCAGGCGAACGGTCTACCCGACGGGAGGCCTTAGCCACACGACATTTCATTTCATGGATGCGATGCAGCTCTGCACTGTGTTCCGGGACGATTTGTTATCGTTGCTGGTACACCGACCATTTCGGACCCATGTTCCTAGGAGCTTTTTTCCTTCATTTCCAGTCAGGAATCCTTCCCTGTAGTTTTTCGGTTATGTTAAGTTCACTATTATTATTATTATTTTCGATTATTCCCTTTTAAGAGAGCGATTGAACTTGAGTAGTCAAGATTTCTTTTTCTTTCTTCGTTCTTCCCAAATCCTCTTCATACGTTCACTGTGTTCTCTCTTGTGTTCTTCCGACCATTTTATTTCCCGTTCTGTTCTCAAATGGCTCTGAGCACTATGGGACTTAACATCTATGGTCATCAGCCCCTAGAACTTAGTACTACTTAAACCTAACTAATCTAAGGACATCACACAACACCCAGTCATCACGAGGCAGAGAAAATCCCTGACCCCGCCGGGAATCGAACCCGGGAACCCGGGCGTGGGAAGCGAGAACGCTACCGCACGACCACGAGCTGCGGACGTTCTGTTCTCCGTGTGTTCTTGTTTAAGTGTGTTTTTCTTTATGATGTTTCTAAACTGTTCTGTGTTGTTCATGTTGTCTTGTGTGATCCCCAGTTCTTTAACGTCTTATTCTGTTTCAGTGATTCACTTTGTCTTGTTTTTGCTTTTGTTTACTATCTCAAAGATTTGCCTTGTGAACCTACTTTTATTCATCCTGCTGATACGTCCATAAAATTTCATCCTTGTCTTTCTAATGGTGTCTGTTGTTGTTTCTATGTGTTTGTAAATCTCTCTAGTTGGCCTCTTCATCCAAATTCCTTCCCGAAACACTGGTCCATATATTTTCCTCACAATTTTTCTTTCCTGCTTTTCAATCTCTGTGATGACCATGAATCACTGTAGTTTCTGCAGCATAAAGTGCTTCTGGTAGGACTACTGTGATGTAATGCTTTAGTTTTGCATTGACAGAAATAGATTTCTTATTATAGTGATTCCAAGTGAGCTTATATGATTTTTGTAAAGTAGGGAGTCTATCTTTATTGGCTATTGAGATCAGTAGTCCTGATGGTTGGATTATCTCTCCCAGGTATCTGAAGTGAGCAACTTGTGCCACTGTTGCGTATTGAGTAGTAATGGGGAGATTATCTACAGGTTTGTTTTCCATATATTGTGTTTTCTCGTACGAGATTTGTAGCCCAGTTTTCTGTGAGATTTCGTGTAGTTTTTCCAGTGCAAGTTTGGCTTCCTGTCTTTTGTTCGTTAGAATAACAAGATCGTCCGCGAAAGCCAGACACTTCACCCTGATTCTGTGCTCTTTTTTAATCCCAAGCTGAATTCCTTTTATTTCCTTTTCCCATGTCCTCACAGTTTTTTTTCCAGAACCATGTTAAATAGAAAGGGTGACATTCCATCTCCTTGGCGAACACAAGTAGGGATATGAAATGCTTCTGATGTTTCTCCCAAGAATTTAACTTTGGTGGTTGTATCTGTTAATGCCTGTTGAATAACTGACCTTGTTTTCCTGTCAATCCTGAACTCCTCTAAAGTGTGGAACAATGTTTGTCTTTCTATTGAATCGTAAGACTTTTTAAAATCGACGAGTTACCAAGGTATTTCTACATCTTCTCATTTGCAAAATTGTTTTTAAGTTTTTAAGTTTCATACCTGTTCGATGCAAGTTATATATATATATATATATATATATATATATATATATATATATATATATAATTATATACCGGATTTAAACCCACTCGAGAATCTGTAGGACGACCTCGATCGGCCTGTTCGAGCCATGGATCGCCAACCAAAACACCTAACGCAGTTGGACACGGTACTGGAGTCTGCGTGACTCAATATTGCTTTCGGCACCTGCCAGAGCCTCGCTGACTCTCCTTCTTCACGTCTCGCAGCGGCCCGCGCTTCAGGATGTGGTTATTCAAGCTTTTGACACTTGTCACACTAATATGATTGGTTAGCGTATATTCGATGTTAATCAGTTCCTCTTTTGCTGAAACGATTTTGTTGCTGTTGCCAGACTACATTCTGTATCTTCTCTCTGGCCATCGTCAGTTATTTTGCTACTTAAATAGTAAAACTCATTTACTACTTTTAGTGTCTCAGTTCTTAATCTAGTTTCCTCAGCATCGCCCGATTTATGTGGACTAAATTTTCTTACCTACGCTTTTATGTTTATTGATGATATTCATCGGCTCTATTCACATGATCTTTCCACTCTTTGCCGTCCCTGACAGCATTAATCCGTCATCAGCGAATTTAAAAACATTTATTACTTCTCCATGAACTTTAACCCCCTTTTCAAATTTATCTTTGGCTTCCTTTACCATGTGCTCAATGTACAGATCGAATAACATCAGAGATAGACAATAAGACTGTCTCATTTACTTCCGAAGTACTGATTCTCTTTCTTATTCTTCCACTCTTATAACCGCATCCTAACTTCTATGTAAGTTCTGTATAACCTTTCAGTCACTGTATTTCATCGCTGCCATCTTTAGAAATTCAAAGAGTATTGTAGTGAACATTGTCGAAAGCTTTCTCTAAATCTACAAATACTGTGCATATAGGTTTGCCTATTTTCAGTCCTTATTCTGAGATAAATGATAGTCAGTATTGGTTTTCGTGTTTCTACATTACTCCGGAACCCAAGAAGGTAAGACCTACAGTAAAGGTATTAATCACGCAGTAGAATTATGCTTATTGCAGTCACGTAATATTTCACTTCAGAAAAAGATATAATGAGCCAACAAACAATCAACTCAAAACAGCGCTTTATATTACAGTCCTCTGTAAGAATAAGAACTAAACAAAATATTTTAAAATAATGGACTGAATATCATCGATATTAGAGTTTAGAATTTATGCAGAGAATGAGTCATTCGACGGGTGTCAGTAATAGCCACGTAATGTACAAGAAAAATATGACGAGAGCATTATAGGAGGGACATAAGGTTCAGTTAGACATAGATGAGAAGGTTATTCTTTTAAAAAATATCAACTCATCGTTAGCCTATAAAGGTTTAAGGGAACCCGCAGTATGCTTAAATGTGAATCGCTGCCCAGGGAGATGAACAACAGAGCATCTGTAATGACACCTACAGTCAATAAATGAAATGGCGGTTCAGAATAAATTCTGTGACAGCGGGAAAACTTCTGGAAAGGTTGACGAAATCAGGTACGCATTGAACAAAGTAACAGGCACTACAGGTTATACCATGAGTTCAAGAGGCAGCATGCTAATTTTATACTAAAGGTTTTGCACCGGGTAATTATTGAAATCAGAAACAGCACTGCATCTCTACATCGTGACTATAGTGTTAGACAGGTAACAGTTTAAATGTTTAACTTACGCTCTGTAGAGCAGACACGAAGTAATCGCTGTTGATTTAGTCACAGAGAGTCCCGAAGACAGATGCAGCGTTGGATGCTTATTGCTTTCTGTCCCAAAAATGTCGTTCGTATTTAAAAGTGTATCCGTGAATCAGGACTTCGATCTTCCGCGTTAGACAGAATTACCGCAACTTCCTCGTGAGAATAACTTATCACAGACCACTTCTAGCACTATTACTTCCTTCCTTTGAAGTAAAGCTATAGCAGCGTATCCTCTGAACATCAGAAGTACAAACACTGAGTGACGCCGTGTTTGCCTGCCGACGAGATAGCGGCGCTTGCCGTATCTCCGCCGGCCCTGTGCGGGACATGGTGTCTCGCAACGCTGTTGCAATACGATTTGCAGTAAGTACGCCTCTTTCGCTTAAACGAAGATACGCAGTCCATCTGCGACTACATCGACACTGATGCTTCGTAAGTCAGACGCTTTACAGCCTCAGTCATTTCGCTTCGTCCTCCATTCGCGGAAGAGAAAAGGTAGAATCTCTGTCTACTCGTGAAAACTGCCATTTCGTTTCTGGACTGGGTCATTTTTCTCTGCCGGTGGATATTGTCTACGACAGGTTGCAGTAGTCTGGGCATATGAACCGATTTCCCCGTAGTTGAAAACTTAGGGAAACCCTCGCTGGGAATAGCAACTACAGAAGAATTAAAATTGGAAACAGGAAACGGCCAACGAAAATGTATCTGTTCTGCTCCTGTTTCTGATTGGCTGAAGGCACAAAATGTTAAATAATTTCATGGAGATGCTCGCAGCTCGCGAAATGGGCTAACAGGGAATACTGAACGTACGCACAGACCAGCAAGAAAGGTCATATGTTTGATCTATCGGAGAGTGCCACGGAGATGCTGAAAGAAGTGAAGTGGGAGAAGCTTGAAGATACAGTATGGTCCAGTCACATTAACACTGTGCCGTCCGCCGACACCAGTGGTGTCGTGCGCGAAATAGCGGTCAACGGCCGGCGACACCACAGTGGTGTCGTGAGCATAGCATCGATCAGTGGCCGGTGACAGCACTTTAGTATCTTTTTCATTCTGCTGGTGTTTTGTTTAGGTAACAATAAGTTACACACATCAAGTTTTTTGTTTTTATAAGTACTTGTGCCGTTTCATTATGGCAGACGAAAGAGACGATACGATTATTTACGATGAATGCGCGGACGTCTTGTCTGTCATTCCGGACGACTTGGCCGACTGGGAAGAAGACATTGGATATGAAAAAAAGAAAGTGAAGCAGAATCGTCGGAAGATAGTGAAATCGTCCAAAAAGAGTTCAGCGAACGCTACAGTAGCCAACTGATTCGGATGAATCTGACGAAGAAGACAGACTATGATTTACTGTAGATCAATAATAAATTTGAAGAATCTCCGGGTCGACACATATTTCCCAAAGATACATAGAGCGTCGTGGACATCGTAGAGTTATACAGTGGGAACGATCTATTTAAATATATTAGCAACGAAACCAACAAGTATTACAGTCAAAATTGCAATAGAAGGAAACTGGATAAAAAAAGTACCGAATTTGTCGACGTTACGGGACCGGAACTTAGAAAATGATTTGGGCTTGTTATCCTTAAATGAACTGTAAAGAAAACAAGGATCGATGATTACTGGTCAACGAATCCGTTAATAGACACACAGATATTTCGCGAAACGATGTCCCGCAACCGATTCAGAGAAATATTATAATTTTTCATTTTTTCGACAACAACAATAAACCGGATAATGCCGACCGGCTTTTCAGAGTGCAATTTGTGACTGATTATTTTTCCAAAAAGTTTAAAGAAACGTTTAATCTAAGTCAAAATGTCTCAATTGACGAAGGAATGATACCGTGGCATGGACAGTTAAATTTTATAGTTTACAATCCGTCGAAAATTACGAAACACGGCATATTCATTCGGATGCTGTATGATTCGAGTACGGGATACATTTCCTCATTCAAGATATATTGCAGCCCTGGACAACCTTAGCAAAAACAGTGATGGAACTACTGATACCTTCTTATGGAAAGTGGCATCACCTCTACATGGATAATTATTATACCAGTGAAAAGAAAATTCGAGTTTGTGCAACGATACGGCAAAATAGAGGATTTCCGGAAAAATTAAACGCGTAAAAGTCAATTTGTTTGAAGTTTGTCGTCAACGGAAAGGGGACAAGCGGCCGACGACAAGCCAAGTAATCCGAATTAGTGCTGCCGGAGCCAAGCGAATGATACTGTACGAGACATGCGGACGGCAAAGTGTTAATATGACCATCTGTTAAAAGCCCGAGAAACGATGTTTTGCATTGCGGACGTGCAGAAAGAGAGTCAATGAGGTTCCATGACGCGAAGAGACCGATAGAGGTGGACCCACAAATTACCAAATGAGTTTAAATTCGGCGAGTTTAATGGCCAAGGGGATGCGGTAAACTGATCCTGGTGTTATTCGACCCACGCACGTACAACGCGAATTCTGTAACACGTTGCATTGTCCTGCTGGTAGATGCTATCGTGCCGTGAACAAACAGGATGTAGGGTTGAAAATGGTTCCCAAGGATATATACATACTTGTGGTGATCCACTGTGCCTTCCATAGTGACGAAACAACCACGGAATGTCACGAAAATATTCCGCAGACCATAATACTCCTCCGGCCTGTAACCTTCCGACGAACGCTGCAGGGCCGTACATGAAAAAACCCATCTGTAGTATGGAGCATAAAACGTGACTGGCCTGCAAAGGCCAACTGTCGCCACTCAGTGGACGTGCAGTTGTCATATTACCGTTCAAATACCAGCCTTCCACGCCGAAGAACAGCAATCAGCATAGGTGCATGAAGCAAGAGTCTGCTGCAGAGGCCCAAACGTAGCAGTGTTCGCTGACCTATCGTTGAAGACCCTGTTGGTAGCGTCGTGGTTCATAAGCGCCGTCAGCTGCTCAACAGCTGCACAACTGAATGAGATTTTCACTCTGCAGCGGAGTGTGCGCTGATATGAAACTTCCTGGCAGATTAAAACTGTGTGGCGGACCGAGACTCGAACTCGGGACCTTTGCCTTTCGCGGGCAAGTGCTCTGCCAACTGAGCTACCCAAGCACGACTCACGCCCCTTCCTCACAGCTTTACTTCTGCCAGTACCTCGTCTCCTACCTTCCAAATTTAACAGCTCTCCTGCGAACCTTGCAGAACCAGCACTCCTGAAAGAAAGGATACTGCGGAGACATGGCTTAGCCACAGCCTGAGGGATGTTTCCAGAATGAGCGCTTTTTTTTGTTTCGTCCAGCGGTAGGCTGCCATTGTGGCGCTGGATAATAATTAATGTAAGTTTCTCTGTATTTTTTGAAAAATATAATAGAAACATTCTGGAAACATCCCCCAGGCTATGGCTAAGCGATGTCTTCGCAATATCCTTTCTTTCAGGAGTGCTGGTTCTGCAAGGTTCGCAGGAGAGCTTCTGTTAAATTTGGAAGGTAGGAGACGAGGTACTGGCAGAAGTAAAGCTGTGAAGACGGGGCGTGAGTCGTGCTTGGGTAGCTCAGTTGGTAGAGCACTTCCCCGCGAAAGGCAAAGGTCCCGAGTTCGAGTCTCGGTCCGGCACACAGTTTTAATCTGCCAGGAAGTTTCAGCTTCACAACTATTCGCCGGTACACATTTCCATAGCCGTCGTTCACCCCTGTCATATATGGCCCGTGGTGCGCCATAGATGCTTCAGCGCCAGTTTTGGATAGCGCCATTTTGTCATACGCTGTATGGCCGCATGCGAACGGTTTACAGACTTAGCCGTTTCGTAACTGCCTCCACCTTTCGCACGAAGGCTAATAATCATGCCCTTTTGGACATCAGATAAGTCATTTTGTTTCCGCATTAAGACGACGACTGGACTTCCTTCCGGGTCCCTCTCGACGCGCTTTATTTACCTTTCACGGCTAGTTCAAATTCAAATGGCTCTGAGCACTACGGGACTTAACAGCAGTGGTCATCAGTCCCCTAGAACTTAGAACTACTTAAACCTAACTAACCTAAGGACATCATACACATCCATGCCCGAGGCAGGATTCGAACCTGCGACCGTAGCAGTCGCGCGGTTCCGGACTGCGCGCCTAGAACTGCGAGACCACCGCGGCCGGCTTCACGGCTAGTGCTGCCACGTGCCGTATAGGCCGGTTGACGTCGATCGTAGGCGGTTGTCAATTTAATATGACTGGACCCTGTAACATGTGAAGAGACCGAAACTCCAATAGCTTCGATACATGAAATAACAGGGATTTTTAACTGTCATTTTCGTCTTGAACGCACTCAAATTGTGACGGTACGTCACATAAATGGACATTTGGAGAAAGGGAAAGGAATTTTTTGTTGTGCGGCTTGTGAATTATAAATTATTTCAAGACTGTGTACGTGTGCGCGATGTGTAAGAAAGATTAAAAGCCGGCCGGGGTGGCCAAGCGGTTAAAGGCGCTACAGTCTGGAACCGCGCGACCGCTACGGTCGCAGGTTCGAATCCTGCCTCGGGCATGGATGTGTGTGATGTCCTTAGGTTAGTTAGGTTTAAGTAGTTCTAAGTTCTAGGGGAGTGCTGACCTTAGAAGTTACGTCCCATAGTGCTCAGAGCCATTTGAACCAGCCAAAGATTAAAAAAGTTAAATAATATCACCAAAAATCACAAACAGCGATGTGATGTAAAAATAAAAGAACATTCTTTTTATCTGTGTAATGAAAATGAACATGACCACAGACTATTGCTTTATTGGAAGTGCTCCTTTTTTTTTTTGTTTTGGCTAGCGGTAGGCCGCTATTGTAGCGCTAGATAGTAATTAATGTAAATTTTTCTGTATTTTTTTGCAAAATATAACAGAAATTATTAGAAAGTGTGTATTATTGACTTAGTTGTCACCTCTCATGGTCGCAACCATTAATTTTCATTAAACAAGTTTTTTACAGAACTTCGTAGTGCAGGGAGCTCATGTCCCCTAGCAGAATATAGTCGGCCATTACGCTGACTGTATTATTTAATTAAAAATTCATGTCATAATATTAATTGTAAATGTGAGAGGTTTCTCTACCTCGATCTTACAGTAGTCTCAGAGTTAACAGAGTAAAAATAGATTTCGTTTCTTAATATTTAGAATACCGAATGAGTTCAGTATGTTTCGAGTTTGGTCGCCTAACGGCAGATGAGATTCTCTTCAGTTTTGCCTTGCAAATAATGAACAAGAAATATTGAAAATATTTTCATTCAATAGGCTCCGTAATATCTCAGTTAATTTTTATGTAGTTTGGCACATAAATAACCAGTAGCCCCTGAGACCCATATTAATAATTACAGTTTGCGTAAGAATATGCATATTTACTTTTCTAAATAGCAGCGCTCACGCGAACTATTTATTAGAAGACGGTGAGTCGCGCGTTGTGTTTCAAAAATATTATATCGTACGTACTTCGGGGCAGCCGATGTCCGTACGAGTGTTATCGCGCTATCAGTTAATTAAAAGTCTCATGCTAGCCCACAATATTTAAAGCCATCCCAACCAAAATCATAAAATATATAATCATAAAAATAAAAATGTGTAATTATCACGTGATAAGTGGACCCACACCCATATTTATATAGTTATACCGTGATAAAATCCATATGTATTAACTATTTGGCCATCGAAAAAACAGAGAAGTTAAAACTTGTTGTCTAGTGATAATCAGTGCAAGAAACATAGGTCGTAGGACATCGAAGTTTATAAAAGAATTTGGATTTGCAAGATCAACAGTGTCTAGGGTTGATTCCTAATATCGCCGAGACAATGACTCCACACTCGTAAAACGTCGCACAGGACGGCCTCAAGCGTTTAACGAACACAAGTCACGTTACCTCCACAGAGCCGTAGCGGTCAGTCGGCTGTCTGCTGTGAGTAGATCACCACCGGTTTGAACGTGGAGCGTCAGGAATCCATTTCTGCTACTAGTGTACTAAACCAAATGCGACCACTGACACGCATTCCTTTGCTCAACACAGAGCTCAACATCTGTATGGGGGCCCGCGAACACCGTCCCTGGTCCGTGGTCCGACGCGGATCGGTTTCAGCTGCTTGCAGCTGATTGGTGCGCGAGGATGTGCCGTATACATCACAAGGTTGCATCCTAACAGGTGGAGGCTATATTCACGTGGTCGTAATTGCGCCCCATTTCCTGGTTGCAGAAACCAGTACCAGTTCCACATCATGTGGACATTCTTGCAGACCCATTCCGGCACTAGATTACCCTGACGGAGCTCCCATGGATTCTACAGGACATGTATGGTGTCATCGTTCTTTAGCTCCCTTCCCTCTCTTTTCCTCCCTTCAGCGAAACCGGCCGCTGTGGTCGAGCGGTTCTAGGCGCTTCAATCCGGAATCGCGATGCTGCTACGGTCGCAGGTTCGAATCCTGTCTCGGGCATGGATGTGTGTGATGCCCTTAGGTTAGCCAGGTTTCAGTAGTTGTAAGTCTAGGAGACTGATGACCTCGGATGTTAAGTCCCACAGTGCTCAGAGCCATTTGAACCATTTCCGCTATGGGGACGTGTGTTATCATGAGCTTGGCGCCCCATTCCACAAACGCGCTTTTGACAGACGTGCTGTCCCATTCACATCCTTCACTCTTTGATACATATCTAGCGGTGTCTGTTATTCAGCAACCAAGGACAGAATAACAGCACGTTGGTCCTTTCTGAACGCATTTGGTAATAGTATCGCCATAGTTCATAAGTCCGCATTTACCGCACGCACGTCGGAAAGAGATGAATGTCACACTGAGCCCTTGGCTACATGGCGGTGCTTATGTTCGCGTATCGGAGTCGCGCTATGCTGGATACACGCTGTAGCAACGCCTCAAACGGAAACTTTTTGATCACTCCGTATAGCTTTGTTAAGTACGACATGCTAATGTCCTGTCTGGTAAGAACTCTTCAGTCCACTCTCAAACCTGGTCTGATTTCCCGAACGCAAGTATTTTGTTGATTAGGGGGTAGCGTTTAACGAATTAGTTTTAAGCATCTAGGAATGTACTACGGTCTCTACGTATTGCTCCGGCACCGCGAATACAGTGTTAGACTAATTAAAAGATGCACAATGGTATCTAAGCAATCATTCAAGTGATCCATACGCGAATGGAATGGGTTGAAACCCTCATTAGGGAGGAACCCCTTGCAATGAACTGACTGAACAACCAAGAGTTCGCCGCTGTCTCCAGCCATAGCGAACTTTTTCATGGAGGATTTCGAAGAACGAGTATTGAACAGTGCTCCCTTACGTCGATCCTGCTTCTTCAGGTATGTTGACGATTCATTTTTAATCTGGCCACATGGCAATGAGGCACTGCAGCAGTTTGTTGATCATTTGAATGGTATACATCAGAACATAAGATTTACAGTGGAGATGGGAAAGGATGGGAAGTTACCCTTCTTAGATGTGCTGGTGGAGCGAAAATCAGATGGACGTCTCGGACATTCTGTGTACAGAAAACCGACGCATACAGATTTATATCTAAACGCGCGTAGTTTTCACCACCCAGCTCAGAAGAGAGCTATGCTAAATACCTTCGTACACATAGCAAGGACTATTTCGGACAAGGATCATCTCGGCTCCGACATTAACCATCTGACTACGGTATTCAGAAAAACTAGATATTCTGATCGTGATATCAGATCTACTCTGGCGAAGAAACCTAAGAAGGACGCTGTTCGAACAAATCAAGAGGACCAACACATCGCGGGGCTACCATTCTGTGGTGTAACGACCAGCAAGTATCAGCAGAGTCCTCAGCCGGCAGGGAATCAGACCAGTCTTCCGGCCACCCAGGAAGATTAAGGAAATGTTGCGACCCGTGAAACATAATCTCGGCCTGAGAGTACCGGGAATTAACAGCATTCCTTGCGAGTGTGGCAAAAATTATGTGGACCAGTCTATAAGAACTGATGCCGATCGCTGTGTCGAACATCAGCGTCACCTGAAATACAGGTATGTTGACAAATCAGCGGTGGCTGAGCACAGTTTGTTAAAAAAACATAAGATTTTATTCGATGAAACAAGACTACTTGATCACGCTTCAAACTATTGGGACTCTGTCATCAGGGAAGCAGTTGAAATTAGACTCTGTGGACATAATTTCAACAGAGACTCCGGTTATGCACTCAGCAATGCATGGAAGCGCGCAGTTGATAAAGAAAGAGCGCAGAGCGAGACTTCTTACCTTCCTCGCAGTTCTCCGCCTGTTGCGATGGATGGCGCTGCATGCAACGCTGGGTTAAGCAAGCAAACAAAATCTATGGACATAGAGGCCGCCACCTCCGTACGCGCCGTTTTCACCGTGACGTCATCCAGCCAATGAGAAGCCGTCCACTGCTTATTAAAGCGGAAACCTCACTGGTCCACGACAGTCAGTTTTACCCCTGAAGAAAATGACGGAGGTAGTCATCGAAAGCTTGGGATTTTATCCAAATTTGACGCGGCAAGTAAACCGAGAACTTTTTATGCAAGGACTCCGTCGCGAAAGACCTCGTAGTCATATTCGTAATCACTTCATAAATATTTGCAGAGGACAGATGCCGAATTGAATTAACAATTCGAGTCTTCTCCTCAGAAGACGGCGAACAACTACTACTCTTAAATGTTGTTCCAGAAAACGGACGGATTCCCGCCGACTGGGCAGACATAACGGGAGAGCTGTGAGCATACAGAGACGCCGCTCCGACCAGGCGGAGAACGCAGTGTCCGAGCGAAGAGACCGTGAAATAAGTTAGTCCGGGAAACAGGCGCCCGGCGCCGACTGTGATTTTTCATTAAGGGGGCGCGCACGCTGCTGATGAACGCCCGTATTGTGCTGAGACACACCGCCGCATACCACACGCGGCCGTAACTCCTCGACGCGCCGCTTTTCATCTCCCCCCGCCGTCCGCCGCCGCTACTGCGTCTAGTTTCTGCCTTTTACGGCAAGCTGCTCTCGGGCGCTGCGGAGGCGAGCGGCGGTGTCTGTGAACGACGCACTGCTGTTGCTGCCCGCTTGCCACTACGAGGTGCAATCAAGTCCTAAGGCCTCCAATTTTTTTCTCCGGACTGGAAAGAGATAGAAACATGCGTATTGTTTTAAAATGAGGCCCCGTTCATTGTCAATACGTCCCAGAGATGGCAGCATCGTACGGCAGATGGAATTTTACCGCCAGCGGCGAGAATGAGAACTGTTTTAAATACTTAAAACGGCGACGTTTTCCTTACTTGAACAGCGTGCAATCATTCGTTTTCTGAATTTGCGTGGTGTCAAACCAATTGAAATTCATCGACAGTTGAAGGAGACATGTGGTGATGGAGCTATGGATGTGTCGAAAGTGCGTTCGTGGGTGCGACAGTTTAATGAAGGCAGAAAATCGTGTGACAACAAACCGAAAAAACCTCGGGCTCGCAAAAGCTGGTCTGACGACATGATCGAGAAAGTGGAGAGAATTGCTTTGGGGGATCGCCGAATGAATGTTGAACAGATCGCCTCCAGAGTTGGCATTTCTGTGGGTTCTGTGCACACAATCCTGCATGACGACCTGAAAATGCGAAAAGTGTCATCCAGGTGGGTGCCACGAATGCTGACGGACGACCACATGGCTGCCCGTGTGGCATGTTGCCAAGCAATGTTGACGCGCAACGACAGCATGAATGGGACTTTCTTTTCGTCGGTTGTGACAATGGATGAGACGTGGATGCCATTTTTCAATCCAGAAACAAAGCGCCAGTCAGCTCAATGGAAGCACACAGACGCCACCAAAAAAATTTCGGGTAACCGCCAGTGCTGAAAAAATGATGGTGTCCATGTTCTGGGACAGCGAGGGCGTAATCCTTACCCATTGCGTTCCAAAGGGCACTACGGTAACAAGTGCAGCCTACGAAAATGTTTTGATGAACAAAATCATTCCTGCACTACAACAGAAACGTCCGGGAAGGGCTGCGCGTGTGCTGTTTCACCAAGACAACGCACCCGCACATCGAGCTAACGTTACGCAACAGTTTCTTCGTGATAACAACTTTGAAGTGATTCCTCATGCTCCCTACTCACCTGACCTGGATCCTAGTGACTTTTGTCTTTTTCCAACAATGAAAGACACTCTCCGTGGCCGCACATTCACCAGCCGTGCTGCCATTGCCTCAGCGATTTTCCAGTCGTCAAAACAGACTCCTAAAGAAGCCTTCGCCGCTGCCATGAAATCATGGCGTCAGCGTTGTGAAAAATGTGTACGTCTGCAGGGCGATTACGTCGAGAAGTAACGCCAGTTTCATCGATTTCGGGTGAGTAGTTAATTAGAAAAAAAATCGGAGGCCTTAGAACTTGAATGCACCTCGTACAGCGATTCCGACAAACAGTGACGACTTTCGCACTTCCAGCTTGGTACGAGACCTTCGATCTGATGCCGTTTTGAAGCTTGTCTGCCAATTGCGCTCTTTATTTTAGAAGCGGCGTTTTATTTTTGCGTCAGAGCTCGGTAGACACCCGTTCGAGGCTTTTACAATTTTTCTCAGTAGGTAACAGTCTCGCTACACTATACACCACGTTTGTTGCCGCCATAATTGGATCAAAAGTAATGTTACACGCTACTACACGTATGTTCGACGTCGAACACTCACAGACTGCAGGTGGCGGCATTAGCAGTGGAGGGCATACAAAGCGTTTCGGGGAAAGACGAGGAAAATGTGCAGTTTTCCCAAGATGGAAACGGAGCGATTTATCTGACGTCCAAAAGAGATCATGATCATTTGCTTTTGTTCCAAGAGTGGAAGCATTTCCAAAACGCTAAGTTCGTAAACTTTGCCTGCCGTTGTGGTAAAAATATACTAAGCATGGAAAAATTATGTTATCAAAAATCTCGTTTTCATGCCATTTATTGTTTGTCATCTTCTATTACGGTACTGCCGCCTCGTTTTCTTATTCCATTTAGTGGCGCCACTAACTTCCTATCTTACTTGTCCATGAGTGGCAGCAGCAGCAGCAGCAGCAGCGCATATCGATAAGTGCACTGTCGTACCATCTCTGGGGCGACCGATAGTTTTCCGGGTCGTCGTGTGTCTGGCAGTCAGTTGGAGACGGAGCAGCAGTGTAGTCGGGTGACAGCGCCGGTGAGGCGCAGACAGCCAGTGCCCGCCGACCGCTGGCGACACACATGGACTGTCCGACGGAGGGAGACTGGAGTGGGACGACCGTTGGTTGGACGTTCGGCTGGTCGTTTCATCGCCCGACGTATATTTGGTCCTTTCACCGTTTCCGGGCCTGGGCAGGCAGGCAGTCGGTCGGTTGGTGTGGAGCAGCAAGGAAGTCTCTGTCGCGCGTACTCTGGCCGGGGCCGCTGGCGGTGTGCACGCGCGGTTGGAGTGTGAGGTGCTGCTTGCGAGTGCTACGAAGTTCGTCGCCCACCGATCTTGGACATGAAAGTTGAGTCCTCACTTAACATACTATCGAGCCTCAACTGTTAACATTTCTTCGTTTGATCCTGGTTGTCGCTTTTGGGACATTCCCGCGAGCAACAACGTGTGTGCATTCACGTTGTCTAAGATTGCAGTCGTCTTCCTGTGGAGTTTAATTTAGCTTAATTTATTCCCTTTTATTGAAGTTGACCAGCGGTATCTTCTGTTTTGTGACCGTTGACGTTGGTCGTTGACGTGATTTTCGGCAGTGTGTTTTCCTGATCGTGTTGTCGCTGTCCAGCGCGGCGTGTAGTTTGACAGCTGAGGTGTTGTTGGTCGTTGTGGGCGCCAATATTCTGTGTGTAGTAGTATTGAAATCTTGTGGTCGTTTTGCTGGTTGCGTGGAGCGAAACTGATTTTGTTGATTGGTTGGTCGGCTGTCTGTCGATTGGGTTGCCTTCAGATTAAGAAGTCGTTGGACAGGCTGCCTGTCTCACCTGCACAAGCGTTAATGTTACAATCCCAGGCCGACCCTTGGAAACTTCTGAGCGCAGTTCCTTGTGTGTTTCATAGTAATTTCCCTGTTTGGGTTTTAGTTATTTGGTTGATGTGTGGCCTTCAGCCGAGTATCAATATCTCTTAAATTAATGTTCTTGTCTTGCCCTTAAGACATAAGATTGTTACGCTGTTGTATGGGGTCTTCAGCCAAATCTTGCATGAAATGTTTTAAGATAAGGCCTTCTGCCTTTTGATTGAAGCTCTTCTTATTGCTTAATATGCGGCCTCCAGCCAAGTTCCATTAAAATTAAATTGCTAAGGCCTCAGCCTGTTTAGATTGAAGATTTAGGAAATATCTTTGGGTGAAACCTCCGGAAGAACCTTGTATTTCAATTTCTTGCTTAGGCCTTGTGTCTTGGATTTTGATTGTGGCCTTCAGCCGATCTAAAGTTAATCAAAGGAGTTCGATCAAAGTTTTGAGTGTTTTGCATCCTTGTTGTAATAATGTGTGTTGATAAATAAAGTTCGTATGTTGAGTGCAACTGGCAGCAACTTATTTTGGCCCCTTTCCACAACCTAATCCGCTCTGTCCTGCTAGCCCAGGCATTTCACCGGTGTCGAGGGAGCTGCGGTGCCATTGATGACACGATGACAAAATGGTAGATATTGAAATAGACGACAGCGGGATAGAGAAACAATTAAAATCGCTCAAAGGAGGAAAGGCCTCTGGACCTGATGGGATACCAGTTCGATTTTACACAGAGTACGCGAAGGAACTTGCCCCCCTTCTTGCAGCGGTGTACCGTAGGTCTCTAGAAGAGCGTAGCGTTCCAAAGGATTGGAAAAGGGCACAGGTCATCCCCGTTTTCAAGAAGGGACGTCGAACAGATGTGCAGAACTATAGACCTATATCTCTAACGTCGATCAGTTGTAGAATTTTGGAACACGTATTGTGTTCGAGTATAATGACTTTTCTGGAGACTACAAATCTACTCTGTAGGAATCAGCATGGGTTTCGAAAAAGACGGTCATGTGAAACCCAGCTCGCGCTATTCGTCCACGAGACTCAGAGGGTCATAGACAAGGGTTCACAGGTAGATGCCGTGTTTCTTGACTTCCGAAAGGCTTTCGATACAGTTCCCCACAGTCGTTTAATGAACAAAGTAAGAGCATATGGACTATCAGACCAATTGTGTGATTGGATTGCAGAGTTTCTAGATAACAGAACGCAGCATGTCATTCTCAATGGAGAGAAGTCTTCCGAAGTAAGAGTGATTTCAGGTGTGCCGCAGGGGAGTGTCATAGGACCGTTGCTATTCACAATATACATAAATGACATGGTGGATGACATCGGAAGTTCACTGAGGCTTTTTGCAGATGATGCTGTGGTGTATCGAGAGGTTGTAACAATGGAAAATTGTACTGAAATGCAGGAGGATCTTCAGCGAATTGACGCATGGTGCAGGGAATGGCAATTGAATCTCAATGTAGACAAGTGTAATGTGCTGCGAATACACAGAAAGATAGATCCTTTATCATTTAGCTACAAAATAGCAGGTCAGCAACTGGAAGCAGTTAATTCCATGAATTATCTGGGAGTACGCATTAGGAGTGATTTAAAATGGAATGATCATATAATGTTGATCGTCGGTAAAGCAGATGCCAGACTGAGATTCATTGGAAGAATCCTAAGGAAATGCAATCCGAAAACAAAGGAAGTAGGTTACAGTACGCTTGTTTGCCCACTGCTTGAATACTGCTCAGCAGTGTGGGATCCGTACCAGATAGGGTTGATAGAAGAGATAGAGAATATCCAACGGAGAGCAGTGCGCTTCGTTACAGGATCATTTAGTAACCGCAAAAGCGTTATGGAGATGATAGATAAACTCCAGTGGAAGACTCTGCAGGGGAGACGCTCAGTAGCTCGGTATGAGCTTTTGTTAAAGTTTCGAGAACATACCTTCACCGAAGAGTCCAGCAGTATATTGCTCCCTCCTACGTATATCTCGCGAAGAGACCATGAGGATAAAATCAGAGAGATTAGAGCCCACACAGAGTCATACCGACAATCCTTCTTTCCACGAACAATACGAGACTGGAATAGAAGGGAGAACCGATAGAGGTACTCAAGGTACCCTCCGCCACACACCGTCAGGTGGCTTGCGGAGTATGGATGTAGATGTAGATGTAGAATGATAGGGGCGAACGAGGGCTGCGGAGATGTTTACCGCTACTGATTGGCAACTGACCGCCCAGGCGAACCACGGTGCTAGCGACAATGTCTCCTTAACAACAGTTCAGCAAGCTTGCTACGCATGGGCCTCCGCTGCAGGCGCCTGGTTTATGCGCCCAAGCTAACAGCTGTTCGTTGGCGACGAGGGCTGGAATTTGCACGCTAGTGATGCAAGTGGACGTCCACCGAGTGGCGACAGGTGGTGGAATCGGGTTTTATGCTCTATCCGACAGATGGCCATTGTCGTGTAAGCCGTGAAATCTCTCAGAGCAAACAGCTTGCAACACTCGTCTGAACAGTCGAGACCAGAGGAAGGAGAGTTGTGTTATCGGGAATGTTTTCGTGGACGCATCTATCATTGGGGACCATGTCAACCCCTACATGCAACTTTTTTTCCTTGGCTCGACAGCATCTACCAGCAGGACAACGCGTCACGCAGCCCGTAGTGTACTTGTGTGGTCTGAAGGGCACCGTGACGAGTTTACCGTGCTTCTCTTCGTACCGGCCATGGCCGATGCTGCGATGCTCTCTTTAAGTGGAAGAAGCTGCCTGATCCAGCCTGTGACTGCGGGGCTCCATACCAGACTGTTCACCACATTGTCAGTGAATGCAGGATTCGAGCCTATCACGGCGCCAAAGAGGACTTCCTGCTAGCAACTCCAGATGCAGTGCGCTGGACTGAAGGACTGGATATTCCGTTGTAAAGACGAACTTAAGTTTCTTGTGTGTCAATACGTACATATGTAAATGTAATTTAATTTCATGATATGTCTGTGTTAGCCATACGCTAAATAAATCTGGTCACAAAATTCCCTGGATTAATACCCAGTCAACAATCTGTGTAACAATCTCTAACGGGTTGTACGTGTGATGAATCCTCAAATGAGAAACCTAGCACAGGTCGCCACGCACTGGAGTCGGCATGGCTCCACATCCTGTCGGTACCTTCCAGCATATCACTGACTCTTCCCGCACTCCTGGAGCAGTCCGCGCTGCAAACTGTGGTTCTTCACGCTTTTGACAGGTGGTCGTATTAATGTGATTGGACAGTGTAGATAGGTGTCACTAACTCAGACGGTGAATCATGTGTGTGTTCTGGATGCAGTGAATGAAGACAGCGATGTGGGCCCCACTGCACATTCGGCCGATGCATGTCCGCGTGTCGGTCCCTAATACAAAAGAGGCACGACATTACGCTACGAAACGCGTACCGTGTGGACACTGAGATCGATACAAAGTTGATGACCGAGAACGCAGTACAGTAACAAGATTACGACTGCAAGTAATACGACAGATAGAATCCTCTCTAACAGCAATGTACAATCATGATTTCCACGTCAAAGTTCAGATTCTGAGCCGGCCGGTGCGGTCGAGCGTTTCTAGGTGCTACAGTCTGGAACCGCGCGACCGATACGGTCGCAGGTTCGAGTCCTGCCTCGGGCATGGATGTGTGTGATGTCCTTAGGTTAGTTAGGTTTAAGTAGTTCTAAGTTCTAGGGGACTGATGGCCTCAGAAGTTAAGTCCCATAGTGCTCAGAGCCATTTAACCATCAGATTCTGAAAGCTACATAAAGCTGTATTCGGCAAGTGGCGTGCAGAGGCTTCCGTAACGAGATACAAACTGCCGATCCACCCTTTAGTTTTATCTTACACGATTATTTACATTCTTCCTACTGGGGAGCGAGCTGACGGTGTTCAAACTGCGGCTCTTCAGACGTTAACTATACAAAGTTGCAATTTGCATATAAAAATGTCAGAAGGAAAATAGATGATGATATTGACAAGACGATAGTAATGTGATGGCGTTCTCTTTATTGTGAACGTGCTAACGATGAGAGCTCCTGTTAACTGTTCGTAGGGTTTTGGGATCTGTGAACAAACAGGTAGATGGAATTTAGGTGTTACGGGGTGAATGCGATGGTAACTGGTCACGGAAATGATAGGTTCAAGCTGGCATTTGGGATTGGCTGGGCTGTAGTTGGAAGGAAGGATATACTACAATAGTGAGTTCATGGTCTGGGAGACCAATCTAGCCACAAGGGCAGCCACCAGCGGAATTGCGTCAACCGAAAACGAAACTATGTGCCAAACAAATACGGTAGTATGGCAGGCACTCTCCGAATATG
This sequence comes from Schistocerca serialis cubense, assembly GCF_023864345.2. NCBI lineage: Eukaryota > Metazoa > Arthropoda > Insecta > Orthoptera > Acrididae > Schistocerca > Schistocerca serialis. Next base: position 323,568,204 of record NC_064644.1, read on the forward strand.
TATCTGCAGTTGGAGTGAATGGTGTAATTGTTGTCTTCTGCTCTCATGTATCCTGTTTAACGAGGAGTTACGATGAATGTCTAGCTTGACTGCACACGTTGTAATTACAGTCATCTGTTATGTGGTTGAAGTTCCAGGCTCGAATATCCAGACTTTCAGCCTTAGTCAATTCTAGGAATTTCTTCTATTAATTGTCGCTTTTTCATCACCACTGACAATGATTATGTAATTTAAAATGTCCCAAGTTGCATTGTTAGTGGTTCATGTTAACCTGTGCGTTACGCTATAACTTGCTACATGAGTCAAAGAAAGACAGTGGCAATACCACCATACCTACTTTCACGTTGAGAATAGCTAAACAGCAAGTTATTGACATGGCAGTGTAAACGGAAAATAGAGTTTTTATGTTCACTTATGTATTATTCAATTTTATGCATTTAGTAAGCTAATTCTTATGACTTTTTTCTCTGTTGTGATTTTTACGGTTCGAAATTTCCGTCCTGGCAGTACTGAACTAAGGTGTTTTCAGGCTTCTTTCTATAAGAACTATATTTAACACAACTCTCACATTTTCAGATGCCCCTCCCACCACTCCCAAATAGACTAGTATTAGTACAGGATTAAATACTGGTTCTTTTATGTTAATACCTAAAATGTCAGTAGTGATCCCTAGTAGTCGATAGTTTCACAGCTTATTAACAATTATCTGGTTTATGGTATCAGAAATATTGAACGGCATTGCTAAATATGTTACTTCTTACTTCTAGTTTACTGACAATGTACATGTTTGCTGTGTCTATGTAGTACACACGGGACTTGTGCAGACGTAAAAATTACATAGCATCTTCAAGCTATAATTAAACAATAGATTTCAGTAATATATACCAAGAGCTTGCTGCGATTGTGTCGGGATGGATACTTTCATTCCCATTTTATCAAGATACCTATACAATTTTAGCTATTGGTATCGACATCAAATACGTGTCGAATTGGGGGTTGGAATGTCCCTACACGGAACTATTAGCCCGTGTCACAGGCTATGACATTACCGTTGGACAAGGGCGCCGGATCCTTACGAACAGCACTTTGTGCGCTACGGGCTGGCAGCATGTTCTTCAGAGGGACCGCGACACGCGCCTTCGTGGCCACTCGGAGGTCTTCCTGGAATGGCGGCTCGGCGCAGCGTTGTAACATGTGTGACGGACGAGTCGGCACACAAAACACAGCACCTCGCAGCAGGGCAGCTGTCGGCCCCTCTCCCAGTGACGACACAATGGGTGCCCATCTGCGCCTGCCCACCGATACGTCGCTTACTCTGCGGGCCCACCCTCCGATAAACCGAGGGCCTCAACTCAATACACCGGTCCTGAGTGTGCACGATGACGCATCTGTGCGCGGAAGCAGGCGCACAAGTAGTGTTTAGTGACCTCTGACCACATGCGGGAGTCACCCTCATCATTTCCCATACCATCAATTTCTCTCAACAATGGAGAATAAATGAAGGGGTCGGCTGCTCACGAGAGCATAATACTGAATTATTCAGTGTTATATGTCAGTTAAATCCAAATACAATAACAGTAACACAATAAAACAGATCATTTCATATAGCAGACAGTTCGTTCGAACGGTTCAAGTAGAACTACGAGGGTGGTTTGAAAAGTTCTCGGAACGGAATAGAAAAAAAGTACTTACAACACTGAAACTTTTTTATTTTTCAATGTAGTCTCCATGTAGATTAAGGCACTTGGTCCAAAGATGTTCCAGTGCCTTGATCCCATCTCGAAACTAAGTTTCCCCCAGCCTGCAAAACAGTTGTCAACTCCGGCTATCAATTCTTCGTTTGAAGTGAATCTTTGCCCGCCAAGAAAATTTTTTTGGGAAGAGATGGAAGTCTGACGGAGCCATATCAGGTGAATAAGGCGCGTGTGGCAGCAATTCATACCTTAGATCGTGTAATTTTGCCATGGCGACGACACATGTGTGCGGGCGCCCATTGTCTTGATGGAGGATGACTTTCTTCCTTACCGAGCGAGGTGGCGCAGTGGTTAGCACACTAAACTCGCATTCGGGAGGACGACGGTTCAATCCCGCGTCCGGCCATCCTGATTTAGGTTTTCCGTGATTTCCTTAAATCGCTCCAGGCAAATGCCGGGATGGTTCCTTTGAAAGGGCACGGGCGACATCCCTCCCCGTCCTTCCCTAAACCGATGAGACCGATGACCTCGCAGTTTGGTCTCTTCCCCCAAACAATCCAACCCAACTTTCTTCCTTGCTAAACCTGGCATTTTTTCGCGTATCTTTTGATGCAATTTGTCCAGGAGGCTAGCATAGTATTCTCCAGTAATTATTTTCCCAGTGGGGAGATAATGTACAAACGCAATCCCTTTCTGATCCCAGAACACTGATCCCATGGCCTTTCCCGCCGAAGGAATTGTCTTTGCTTTCTTTGGTGGCGGAGAATCAACATGTTTCCACTGCTTTGACTGTTTTGTCTCTGGGGTACAGTAATGTATCCAAGTTTCATCTGCGGTCACAAACCGGCGCAAAAAATCCTGTTCGTTTCTCCTAAAATGGGCCAAACATTGCTCCTATATGTCCATTCTCATGCGTTTTTGATCCAGCGTCAAGACTCGCGGCACAAACCTTGCAGATAACTTTCTCATTTCTAATTCTTCAGTTAAAATGATGTACCATTTCAGATGACATCTGGCAAGCGCGAGCAACATCTGGCAAGCGCGAGCAATTTCACGCACTTTCAATCGGCGATCCTGCATGACCATTTTGTGCAGTTTTGCAATGATTTCTGAAGCAGTGACACATCTTGGCCGACCACTGCGCGGATCATCATCTAAGCTCTCCCAACCAAATTTAAATTCATTTGTCCACTTGGCAACAGCTGAATATGAAGGAGCAGAGTTCCCCAGTGTATTCTGAAAATCAGCATGAATGTCCTTTGCTTTCATGCCTTTCTTCACCAAGTACTTAATTACTGCTCGAATCTCGATTTTTTTCCATCTTCGCAGATCATTATGCGGGAACAACAACAGAGCCACGTTACCGCCACAGCTCTCTTCCAAGAGCGCGTGTTTACAGGCAACACTCCAATAAATATCACGTGAACAAATAGCGCTGATCTCTCGTGGTGATTCCGAGAATATTTCAAACCACCTTCGTACTCTCTAGTACCGTATGGCGCATTCGAAAACAAAACAGATACCGTGATCAGAGAAATCCCAGCTGAATTCAGGGTTAGCACTTCCGTCCACGAACCCTTTAAAATTTATTTTAGGTACTCGTACAGTTTTTATATATTTAGAAGAACCTATTAATGATTTATGAACAAGTAAACTCTAGGACCCTAACAAATTGTGCAGGGATTGTAGATATGGTCGGTCGCTGTCACCGTGGTCGGAATCGTACCTTAAGAGTCTGGATGTGGCTTCGGGAGAGTATCCGGATTTTGGATTTCTATAATTAGCGTGAAACATTTCAGGCGAATATTTATATTGTTCTTGTAGCAAGACTTACTTCCATCATCACGGCGCTAGGTAGGGGATAGCCGGCTATTGTGGCCAGGCTGAGATATTCCTATTTTTAGGCCCAGTAGCAACAAACCGGAAATGCCTCGAAATAAGCGACTATAATGTGTAACTACTGACGTATAATGTCGAATGGTTCAATTACCTTAGGATCAAATTAAGTACTTTAAACAATTCAATTTTCACACATTTTAACTCAGAAATAAGAGATAAAAATTGCTTTAAACAAGCACTACACGTATTTCATTGTAAAACATGGTCCGAACTAAATTATTTACACTTTTCCTAAATAAAAGTCAAACTGCTTTCCTCAACTCCTGTAGAGTGTTCAAGGACCCGTAGGGAGCACATCTGGAATAGAATTCGAAAAATTTTTCTTCGCAGTACACGCACTCTCTGTCTTCATCGTTGTCAAAAACAACTCCTCTACAGTTAGGTTTTCTAGTCTTCGTACTCTTCCTTTTACTGCCTTTCTTCCCTTCGGTAACTTCTGTTTTCCTTTCTTTTTAATTTCTTTTTTTATTTGCCTCCTCTAGTTGACCCGTATAAGGACTTGGTGTAAGTATCGCAACGAAGACCTTCTTTCGCCCGCTGCTCTTACGTTATCCTCCCCCCCCCCCCCCCCCCCCCCACACACACACACACACGCACACACAAAGTGGTCAGAAGCCACCTCCAAGATGGTCACTTTACTCGCATTGACGCCATTACACAAAAGGTGTATAACCTCAAATAGCATGACCGAACTTTCAAAATGGTTCAAATTGCTGTGAGCACTATGGGACTTAACATCTGACGTCATCAGTCCCCTAGAACTTAGAACTACTTAAACCTAACTAACCTAAGGACATCACACTCATCCATGCAAGAGGAAGGATTCGAACCTGCGTCCGTAGCGGTCACGCGGTTCCAGACTGAAGCGCCTAGAACCGCTCGGCCACAACGGCCGGCGAACTATCAATAACTAAAGTGTATTATGCAGTTAAGATATGGCGCTTTCAAAAAAATTGCATACAAGTACGTAAGTCACGTTCCCTTTCCGCAATAAATACACAAACTGACCACTTGCCTTACGTTAGGATAATTAAAATCCACAAATATTAGTATAACTCTGAGGACCGGCATAGCAGTCGGGTTAGACCTCATGGTGTGATTGGGCCCTCCAGGAATAATAATTAAAGAATTTTACGCAGCATGTCAGAAACTTATAGCTCACAAAACCCCAGTGGCCGCTTTGCCGGCCATCTTTGCGCGGCTCTTTTCTACACTGCATACGTGAGAAAGTCATCAGCTTCACAGTTTTCCAGATACAGAAACAGATATACTAACACATGCCAGACTTTCGTATTCTTGTCTCTGATAAAAGCAGTCTAATACCCTTTTCCGACCAAGGTTTTCGGGTGGTTTCTCTTGGGTATAAAGCTACCGCCGCAAATGGTAATGCCCGCTTCCCCAAGCCCAGCCCCTCCCAAAAAATATGTATATGTGATCCCTCCGCCCCATAATCAGACCGTCTAGTGTTTGGCTGAGAAAAATCGAGGCTCTATAGACCACCGAATTTCACGCAGCTCGCTCTACTAGTCGGGGAAGACAATGACAAGTGTTAAAAATAAACGAACTTGTACTCCTTTTCTAACAATAGTGATGCTGACAAACAGTTAACCAGTCATCGCAGACGCTACAGCTGAATATTGTGAAATTCTGGTGTTTTTCATGAACATCTGATTTCATTTGCTCATTTTTAAGACTTCAGGTTACTCACCAACTAAATTAAAAATATTCTAACTTGTTACAGCATGTTTATGATGACATGTTTCTGTAGAAAACAGAACAACAAAAAGTTGTACATTTTGCTCGCCTAATGTTACATATAAATAAAGCACATCGACATGAGTTCCATTTTGTGATCCTAGAACCACTGTAGCACGATTGCGGCCTTGTGACACCAACTGTTACCCTGATAGAAGTTCCCATCGTCGTCGGAGAAGACGTCAAAAGCATGTAGAGTTGCATGAAGGGATGCGCAGTAACGCTCACGGAGCCCACAGCTCTCACGGTGTCTTAGATTACTATGGCAGGTCCTTTGGAAGCTCAGATAATGTGTCCCATAGCTTAATACTGTCCCTTCCGCCCTGCGTCTGTGGCTCGGTGCATCTTCCGAGCGACCGTTCGCGTGGATGACGGCGAATATGGACACGATCTTAGTAACAAACATGTTTCATCTGTTCAAGCGACACGTTTCCACTGACGTATGCTCAAGTTTCTATGGTCCCGAGCTCGTAACTGACGATATAGTTGAGCTAACAGGGGGCACGTAGGTATCTACTGCCGCGGAGCTCACTTTCGACAATGTGCGGTGAACGAAGTGCGCCAAAACACTCGTGCCTGCAGCAGCACTGCGATCAGTCGTGAGATCTGACACAGATCTCCACCTCTCCTGCTTTACAGAATGGGCAATGCTCCGTCCTCCACGTCCTGTAATGGAGCGTGAAATCCCAATACCTTGTCGCCCATTCGGCTTTCACCGTCCTTCAACCACTTTTCATAGTTGCTCGCTTCTACAGCACGCGATTAGCGGAGCAACTTCACCGTATCCGTGATTCTCGTCCCCAGGCGTCGGGGCATAAAATTTTTGTCTCAGTCGCTTATATCAGTGAATTTCCCCTTTTGCCGCTCGCACAGTCGCTGGAATGATTCCCGTTTCGTCTCTGTTCCGTCGATACTCTTTCTTTACGCTTCCACGCCAGTAACGACATCATTAAATTTCGCGGCCGGCGCCAATAATAATGTTATGGCCCATCAGTGTAGTCTAAAAAAGAACTGTTCCAGTTTGTGAATGGTGCAAGCCAAAAACCTTTCGTACACGTTAATTTCGTTACCCTACTGTACTGCATTTTTGAGGTATCTTGTACATAAATAAACAGCAATTTGGAAAAATTTTCTTACAAAAAGTAGACTCCAGTCACGTTAATGTGACCACCCATCAAAAGCCTGAATAACAAAGTTTTTCCAGCGAGAACCGCCGTGAGACGTACAGGAAGAGAGTAAATAAGGCTGTGGAAGGTACTGATACGAAGCCATGCCGACTCCAGGAGCGTGGCCAAGTGTTCCAGGTTTCTCGGTTGAGGATCCACAGCGCGAACAGCCCGATCGAGGTGGTTCCACAGATTTCAGGTTGGATTTAAATCCAGGGAATTTGGTGGGCAGTGGAGTATGGTAAACTCATTCTGTGGCTCTTCGAAACAAGCACGTACGCCGCGAGATATGTGACATGTTGTTCTCCTGGTAGATGCCATCGTGCCCAGGAGAAACAATATGAATTTAGAGGTGGACGTGGTCCCCAAGGATAGGTGCATACTTGTGTTGAATCACTGTGAATGCCATGAAAACATTACCCAAACCATAGCGTTTCCTTGTGATTGCAGAGTGTTCGCTTTTAGATGTTTCACGCAGTACACACTAACGACCATCTGTCCGATGGAGCATAGAATGTGATTCTTGTGAAAAAGTCACCTGTCGCAATCCAGTGGACGTCCAGTTACTGGCGTGCAAACTGCAGCCTTTGCCGCGAAGAATAGCGGTCACCAGCGGTGCGTGAACCAGGCACCTGTTGTGGAAGCCCGTACACAGCAACGGTCGTTGAAGGGTCGTTGAAGGGTCGTAGAACGGTCGTAGAACGGTCGTAGAACGGTCGTTGAGGAGACACTGTTGGTAGCCCGTTCGTTCATCAGGCTGGTCAGTTGCTCAACAGTTACACGTCTATTTACCCATACACACCTCCGCAGCCGTCGTTCACCTCTGTGATCCCTGGCCCGTGTTGCACCACTGTAGCGTGTGCGCCGGTTTGTATACCGCCACTTTTTCATGCACGGTATACTTTAACCACGGTGGGGTATGAACAGTTTACGACCTCAGCCGTTTCGGAAGTGCTTTCACCTTTGCCCCGAATGCCATTCTGCACATCGGATAAATCGCACCTGTTTCCGCATTACAACGGACTGCACTGTTTTGGGCGTCCCTCCAGCACGCTTTATATGCTTTCCACTGCTAGTGTTGCCACCTGCCATGTTTGAGTGGTTATTGCACGTTGGACGTCGAACTTACAAAGTGACAATTATTTGACCATGTGAAATAAAGTCGTCATAACTTCTGAACTGTTTGCGTTGGGACGTTCAAACTGCACGGTTGGCCGCGGAGCATGACGGCAATTAATATGGGCTGTATGATTTGGTTTAACGATGAAGCCCACTTTCATTTGGATGGATTCGTCAATAACCAAAATTGGCTCATTTGGGGGACTGAGGATCCTCATTTCGCGATTGAGAAGTCTCTTCACCCTCAACGGGTGACTGTATGTTGTACAATGTCCAGTCACGGAATAGTCGGTAGGATATTCCTTAATGGCACGGTGACACGGAACGGTACGTGAAGGTATTGCAAGACGATTTCATCCCCATTACCCAAAGTGATCCTGGCATCGAGAAGATGCGGTTCATGTAAGGCGGAGCTCGACACCATCGAAACAGAAGAGTGTTTGATGCTCTGGAGGAGCGCTTTGGGGACCGTATTCTGGCTCTGGGTTCTCAGAGGCCATTGGCATGGGCCTCGATTGGCCGCCGTATTCTCCGGGTCTGAAAGCATGCAACTCTTTTTTGTGGGGCTATGTTAAAGACGATGTGTACAGAAATAGTACCACAACCATTTCTGGGCTGAAAACAGCCATTCAGGAGGTCATCGACTCCATCGATGTTCCGACACTTCACCAGATGCAGAATTTCGCTGTGCCATATCATCGTCAATGATGGCAGGCATATCACACATTTCATAACCCAAACTTGAATAGTGACGATTTTGTGTTGAATAAAATGTGTGCACGCCGTAGTTTTTAACTAATTTAGGTTTTTTCATGTAGTTCAATAATTGTCACCCTATAGGTGGTGGACACATTAAAATGACTGCACCGTATTTGAACCGTGTATTATCCATCTACGCTGCAAATGTGAACGTAACACCACCTTATCCTATACGTACAGCAGCGCTTCCAGTTTCCCGTGACCGCTGAAACTGCATTTCTATCTCAGCTTAGTCGAACACTATGACGATCATTTCCCTTCAGCCTTCCCCAAAGGAATGTTCAGTCTTGTATTATCACGCCATCAATAAGACTTCGAGCTCCAGTCTCCTTACCTTACATTCAGAGTCGAGTAGTTAGTACGGCTAGGATCGTGACTTTGCACAAAGAGCATATCTCAATAGTAGTTGCACTACCATTTAATACCGCCACTACACGAGGCACATACTGTAGCTCGCATGGAAACTACGTTTCAGTTGCAGAAGATAAATAACTTGCCAGAGAGATTCAGCAATGTTAAAGCCAAGTGTCAGTTTGCTCTCGGAAATATCATGTGGCCCATTAAACTATTTATGTCCGTACATACGCCTCATATGCGGTGGCGTGAAGTGGTCATTGATAAAAATATAAAAAAAGGAATTAAACCCTAATATGTTGATCTAAAGTGATTTCACGTTAACCACGTGCCAAACAACTGAGAATTTATCTTTATACTATTTACACTCCTGGAAATTGAAATAAGAACACCGTGAATTTATTGTCCCAGGAAGGGGAAACTTTATTGACACATTCCTGGGGTCAGATACATCACATGATCACACTGACAGAACCACAGGCACATAGACACAGGCAACAGAGCATGCACAATGTCGGCACTAGTACAGTGTATATCCACCTTTCGCAGCAATGCAGGCTGCTATTCTCCCATGGAGACGATCGTAGAGATGCTGGATGTAGTCCTGTGGAACGGCTTGCCATGCCATTTCCACCTGGCTCCTCAGTTGGACCAGCGTTCGTGCTGGACGTGCAGACCGCGTGAGACGACGCTTCATCCAGTCCCAAACATGCTCAATGGGGGACAGATCCGGAGCTCTTGCTGGCCAGGGTAGTTGACTTACACCTTCTAGAGCACGTTGGGTGGCACGGGATACATGCGGACGTGCATTGTCCTGTTGGAACAGCAAGTTCCCTTGCCGGTCTAGGAATGGTAGAACGATGGGTTCGATGACGGTTTGGATGTACCGTGCACTATTCAGTGTCCCCTCGACGATCACCAGTGGTGTACGGCCAGTGTAGGAGATCGCTCCCCACACCATGATGCCGGGTGTTGGCCCTGTGTGCCTCGGTCGTATGCAGTCCTGATTGTGGCGCTCAACTGCACGGCGCCAAACACGCATACGACCATCAATGGCACCAAGGCAGAAGCGACTCTCATCGCTGAAGACGACACGTCTCCATTCGTCCCTCCATTCACGCCTGTCGCGACACCACTGGAGGCGGGCTGCACGATGTTGGGGCGTGAGCGGAAGACGGCCTAACGGTGTGCGGGACCGGAGCCCAGCTTCATGGAGACGGTTGCGAATGGTCCTCGCCGATACCCCAGGAGCAACAGTGTCCCTAATTTGCTGGGAAGTGGCGGTGCGGTCCCCTACGGCACTGCGTAGGATCCTACGGTCTTGGCGTGCATCCGTGCGTCGCTGCGGTCCGGTCCCAGGTCGACGGGCACGTGCACCTTCCGCCGACCACTGGCGACAACATCGATGTACTGTGGAGACCTCACGCCCCACGTGTTGAGCAATTCGGCGGTACGTCCACCCGGCCTCCCGCATACCCACTATACGCCCTCGCTCAAAGTCCGTCAACTGCACATACGGTTCACGTCCACGCTGTCGCGGCATGCTACCAGTGTTAAAGACTGCGATGGAGCTCCGTATGCCACGGCAAACTGGCTGACACTGACGGCGGCGGTGCACAAATGCTGCGCAGCTAGCGCCATTCGACGGCCAACACCGCGGTTCCTGGTGTATCCGCTGTGCCGTGCGTGTGATCATTGCTTGTACAGCCCTCTCGCAGTGTCCGGAGCAAGTATGGTGGGTCTGACACACCGGTGTCAATGTGTTCTTTTTTCCATTTCCAGGAGTGTATATTCAAAGAGCACATAAGAATGAAAACTGTCCACAGCTATAGTGTCAAGAGTTCCAAACCTAGTACCTTTCAAATATGAAAAATCGCATCGACTGATTTACTAACAGTATCTAGAATTTACCTTACGTAAAGGACTATCAAACATTTTCCGTTTGAGGGTGTTGCTGTAGTAGTGCGACTCCTATGTAGGTATATAAGCAGCGGTATGTAGGCAGGGGATTAGTGAGGCATTCGTGTCTTTCTGACATGCGTGCAGTAAATGCAATAATGTGAAAAAACAGGACCAACGCGCTGTTACTATTTTCTGGGCTGCCGAAGGACAAACACCGGTAGATACGCATTAGAGAATGAAGAATGTGTATGGGGCAGTATGTCTCTCGAAAACCACCGCTGTGAAATGGTGCGCCAAGTTCCCTTCTGGTCGGAACTCGACACAATACGCCAGTCTATCTGGAAGGCCAGCCTCATACATTAAGGATGATGCCAACCTAAGTGGGAGACACTAGGCCACTCGCCCTATAGGCCTGATCTTTACCGATGCGATTATCACGCCATCGGTCTCTTAAAAAATGCCTTCAAATGTCGGTGATTCCTGTCGGTAGGGCATGACAGCAGGCAGTTACGGACACTTTCATGCAGCAGGACACGGTGTTCTGCCAACCAGCTATCTTCAACCCGGTGCGTCGGTGGGAGGCTTGCCTCAGTGCTCACGGCTATTTTGTCTGATTGGTACACCGATTCTGGACTGTACGGCCTTCGAACAGAAACATTTTGATCACCGCTAATGTATGAAACAATGGTGGCATCGTCCGCTACTGTAGTGGGCTCAACGCTATTATCACCTAAACATCTGATGCCGTCGACTGATATCGGTATTTCTGTTTATTGTGACCCCTTCACATTATACTCGCCTGGCGTAATCTAGCATCAGCCCAGCAGCGTCTGGAGGCCTCTGAGTTCCGGTATTTTACGAGGAAGTCGGGACTCTGCGGCATTTTGCTGCGTTGCAGGCATGCAGATTACGCTAAGTGATAGAGCGTATGATGTGTAGAAAGCAAGAAGGAGCCGTCACACAGCACACTGTTTACCGTCGGGTCGGCCGCTCTGTAGGGCTGCGTCACGCACGATCTCTATCACGCGAGCCTCCACGTCCATGTGAAAAGGCCAGCCCGACAAGTGGCGCCTTCGGTAGCGGTTTGCTGTCCCCGCTACAGGGTTGCAGTTGGCATGTTGCGCGAGCCGTAGCAAGCGTGTTCAGCCCCGGCGGAAAGCTTGTGTGTGTGTATGTGTGTGTGTGTGTGTGTGTGTGAGAGAGAGAGAGAGAGAGAGAGAGAGAGAGAGAGAGAGAGAGAGAGAGAGAACAGCAAGACTTTGGCACCGAATGGTAAGCAGTCGGTATAGCCTCATTACGTTTCAGGAACAATGGTTTTGCTGCGTTTGTCACTATGTTGTGATTACTTCTCGCTTCCTTTGGCGAGGTCACTATCGGAGGCCTGTGCGGTGACATCCACTCCGAGGTAGCCAGGTAGTACCTTGGTGGTTGAAGAAATTTCCACTACAAGTACTGTTTGATCAATACCTTGGTGTCACACTCACAAGGGGAGGCCGCCAATTGTGAAATTCAGATTCGATTCATACTGCGCGTAATAAAAGCCCATGGCCAGAGGTGTAATGTGGCAAAGCACCAAGATGCACTTCTCAGCCGTTGTAGAGAAAATCGACAGTTAATATAAACCGTTGCGGTGAAATACTCTCTACGATCAAAAAAATTTCTGCAGCGTCGTGGCGCAGCGGTAAGCGCTCGGGTTCGTAATCCGAAGGTCGCCGGATCGAATCTCGCGCCATGTAACGGTTTTTTTTGTATTTGTTTGTTGTAATTAATATATATATATATATATATATATATATATATATAATTCCCGACAATCAGTTGCAACAATTATGCGTATAATAAGATGTTGGAAGTCGTTTGTCGTGGAAAAACTGGCGACTTCGAACATCATTATGTTTTCCGCAAACAAAGTTGTATTTCACAAATGTTATTAATTATCTTCATAATGTTATCCACGTATAGTTAACGGAAGACGTAGAAACGATATTCCGAAACGAATACGTATAGCGTAAGTCAAACGTTCGAATTAGAATAGAGACACCACGAACACAAATTTGCTGTGGCAGGTATGAAATATAAACTCCGTTACTCGCTCGTTACACTTGAAGGACAGATGTTGAATGGGCCGAAACGAGCCGCCGCATAACAGCGTAGTTGCGTGCTAACTTCGAAAGAAGGTAGATGCGGTCCCTAGCGCAACTTATAACATCGTCGAAAATCAGTGCGGACGGGAGAGCTTTGGTACACCCTGTTAAAAAAAAGGGAAAAATGGAGGCGGTACAATTGGAGAGCGATCCGCCTTCACCAACATGCATAAGCAATTCATATATATGAATTACAAAAACTAATAATAAAAAAAGTTGCATGGTGCGAGATTCGATCCGGCGACCTTCGGATTACGAACCCGAGCGCTTTCCGCTGCGCCACGACGCTGTAGAAAATTATTAATCGTAGAGAGCATTTCTCTGCAACGGTTTCTTTTAACTGTCGATTTTCTCGACAACGGCTGAGAAGTGCATCTTGGTGCTTTGCCACATTACACCTTTGGCCATGAGCTTTTATTATGCGCAGCATGAATCGAATCTGAATTTCACAATTGACGGCCTCCCCTTGTCAGTCAGTTTTTGACACATACGACATTTGGATAACATTAGCCAAAAGCTAAGAACCCGAAATGACAACATAAACTGACTTGCACAAATTTCCACTCTACGGACTACAGCTTTGACATTAGTATGCCCAGCAGCTGTATACTGTGCCCTAGTACGGCAGTCCGGTGCTCATACAAAGAAACTGGACATCCATCTGACTGAATCAATGAGAATTATTGCGGGTGCACTAAAATCGACACCGACCACTTGGTTGCACACCATCAGTAACAATCCACCACCTGAACTGCGATGACAAGAAGCAGCCAATCGAGGATGGAGGAAGCTGCGTCACTCCGACTACCTCCGAGGTCTTCCAATACATACAGTCTTAAATGAGCCTCCTCCAGACCGCTTTATATCACGCACTTCACTGTGCATAATGGAAGAAACAACAAGAAGTTTGACATGAAAGAAGAGTGGTGCAAGAGATGAAATGCTGCAACAATAAAACATCAATGTGTTAAAGAGCCATCTGTCAGCTTTCAAGGATTTGATCTGAAGAGAAGTGAGTGGACAAGGTTGAACAACATATGAAGCGGTCACGCCAGGTGCAATGCTATGATGCACAAGTGGGGACTCCGAAACTGTCCAGCCTGTGATTGTGGGCCCCAAGAATAAACCATTCAGCATATTAACAGAAGCTGTCCTCTGAAAAAGTATCGAGGACCATGCGGCTTGCTCTGCCATCAGCTGGCTACATTCACTAGACGTTGGATTTTGATTCAACGTAACTATTTTAATTAACAGTCCTAGTTTAAATGTTCTCCTTTTAGTATTATTGAATTATTAATTTTTAAACATAGTATAATTTCAAATCACATGTATTTCATAATGACATTGTTGCTTGTGATCCATCCGTCGGATGGCGACCCCCTTGGTGCAGTTCGAGGAAAATAGCCTAAGTGCCGAAACCAAGCTCCACCGTCTCCCTTCTCTCATCACCATAGTACTCAAATACCACACCATACTGTGCACGCATCCTTTACAGTGGCCCACACTCAACAGTTACACGTAAGACACAGATGTCACACATTGTGTGGAATGGGACCACGTGTGCTTCCCTATTACATGGCTGAATCTATCACTGAGGATCTCCTACAAAAATATCTTACGCTTCTTTTTTTCCTCTGTTACGAATTTTTTATTGTCACAATGCGTTTCGAGAGCATGGCGTTATCAGGTGCCTACACAATAATGACCACGTAGTGACTGCTACACGCAGTTTTTATTGTATTTTTTTATTTTCCTGTTTTCTAATTTAGGTTCCACGATGCCATTCTAAACACGGAATAGTTTTGGGAAAAAAAACGAGGAGAAACAATATAACACGAAGACACCCAATAAGAGGAGTGTATCTTTTAAATGCGTCGTGCCAATCGAATAGTGTCAATCGGAAGTGTTTGACACCTTAAAATGTTTTCATTAACTCAGTTATACATACGGTTACGTACCTCGCAGTGTCCATAGGTACCTTACAGATGTGAACTTCACCATGGAATCTCATTATGAAGATCGCCTTCTAAATAGAATGGTTACATGTCACGTGATGTGTCTTGTTGTCATCACTCTTCTGACTGGACGATGAAAGTTATTCCCTAATGTCTTAGCGGATATGCTACCACCCTCTCTCTTTTTCTTGTCAGTGTTTCCCATGTATTCCTTTCCCTGCTTATACTGCGGAGAACCTACTCAGTTCCTACCTTATCAGTCCATTTAATTTTCAACATTCTTCCGTAGCATTACATCTCAAACGCCTCGACTCTCTCCTGTTTCGGTTTCCTCAAAGTCCGCATCTCACTACCATACAATGCTATGCTCCAAACGTACATTCTCAGACATTTCTTCCTCAAATGAAGGCCTGTGTCTGATACTAATAGACTTCTCTTGGGCTTGCTCCATCCGTCAAGGGTTATTTTCCTGCCTAGATAACAGAATTCGTTGATTTCGTGTACTTCGTGATCCCCAATTCTGATGTTAAGTTTCTCAGTATTCTCATTTCTGCTGCTTATCGTTACTGTCGTCTTACTTCAATTTACTTTCTATCCATATCCTGTACTGAACAGACCATTCTATTGAAGAGGTCCTATAATTCTTCTTCACCTTCGCTGAGGATAGCAATGTCATCGGCGAATCTTTTCATAGATATCTTTTCATCCTTAATTTTAATCCCACTCTTGAACCTTGATGTGCACTTGGATGTACAAGTGGAAAATTTTGCTTGAATGGTATTCCCTAGAACTTGTGGAGAGAGGTCTTTGGGATGTGGAAAGAATTGAACGATGTTCATTTTGTTTAAGTGCAATAAAACGGCTTGTCTTAACTTTGTGAAATATTATGATACTCGTATTACGGTGTTGGCATAAATTAATTTATAATCCAGTACACAAATTGTAAGAATCCATGTGAAGATGGTCCTCAGTGTAGCTAAAAGAAGTTAACCAGTAGAGAATTACACACCTCAACAAAAGTTTGGAATACCACAGAGTTTACTACAATGACTTCTTATAGAAGGTAATGTGCACCCATTGAGGTTTGTACATTACCTTATTAACTAAATAAACATAATTCCTTCACAAAAAGAACGATTTTGGTTAGTTACAAAAAAAAAAATTACAAAACAATTCAGGCGCTCTCCTAAGTGTGCACCTTGAAAACAAAAACAGTGAAAATCTTTCTCTCATCATGATGATTATCAGTCTTTAGCGTCCGCCCCGATAGCTGAGTGGTCAGAATGACGGATTGCCGTCCTAAGGGCCCGGGTTCGATTCTCGACTGGGTCGGGGATTTTCTCCGTTTATGTAATAAGACCTGCACCAAGGCGGCCAGACCTGCCTCGTAAGGGGCCTCCCGGCCAATGACGCCACATGCTCATTTTCATTTTCCATCAGTCTTTAGCATTGAGTATGCCATCACCGCACGCGGATGAGTTCTTCCACTCTGCGAGGCATGCTCTGGATGAAACTATCAAGTTTGTCTTGGGGCACGAGGTTCCACTACTCAATGGCAATTTCAGTTAGGTCCTAAAGATTGTCAGGTGGATTCGGACGCCGTGAAATGGCCACTTTCAACAGGTCCTATGATTGCTCAATTGCATTCACGTCCGGGGACTGTTCTGGCCAATGCATTAGTTTGATGTTGCATCTCCGAAGGTACAGAGATACTGCTAGAGTGCGGTGCAGTCTTTCATTGTCATTGACTGGGAAGAAGTTGTCAGAATTAGACTGGCCCACCGTCCCATAATTTTTGACGTCCAGAACATGACACTTCCACCTGCAAACGTATGGACTTCCTGAACGTGTCGGCGTTCCTGGCGTCGCAGCGGTTCTTCAGACCCTAACACGTCTTCTGTCCGGTCGTAAACCAATCCTGGTCTCGTCAGCAAACATGACATTACTCCATTTTGCAACGTTCCGATGTTGATGTGCAAAAGCCTAGGTCCTTCGATTACGTCGGTTCCGTTGGTTCAGTACAAAACTTCTCATGGGTCTTCTGGAATGAAGACCACCCTTCTACGCACTGTTTAGTTTGAGATACGAATCCCTGTTGTCCGAGAGATGCCATTTCCAATTTTTCTGGCAGCTGCTGTTCGGCCCCTGCAAGCCGACAGTTAAAGGGAAACGATCCAGTATTGGTGTTGTCATTCGAGGACGACCACTGTGAGGTTTATCGTTGACATTTCCCATCTCTCTGCACTTTCTTCACACCTTAGACACACAGCTTTGAGTGATATGTAAACGATCTACAACATCTTGTTGTTTATGATGTGCTGAAAGTAAAGGCACTATCCTGACTCTATCGAAATGTTGTATGCCTCTAAGTGGCATGTTACTGTAGTGTTGAACTCGAACTGAATGAAGCTCTCTTAAACTTCACTGTATTTCCCAAAATACAACAATAAGTTCTGACAGGTTATCGAACCCCTTTGTCGCCATTAATATGACTTCTTCCTGCACTACTGTTAAATCCTTGAAATTTTTGTAAGATTATTTTTGTGAAAAGAGATGTTAGTAATGACATCAATAGCTCCCACCACGATTCCTTAAAGAATCGATCTCTCATGTATAAAACAGCTTCAAACGTCTGATTAATTTACAAATGAGTTAATATGCTAAATATTTGGCGTTAAGCATGTAAAACAATTATAGTTGAAGATGCGAGCCCGCATCTCGTGGTCGTGCGGTAGCGTTCTCGCTTCCCACGCCCGGGTTCCCGGGTTCGATTCCCGGAGGGGTCAGGGATTTTCTCTGCCTCGTGATGGCTGGGTGTTGTGTGCTGTCCTTAGGTTAGTTAGGTTTAAGTAGTTCTAAGTTCTAGGGGACTGATGACCATAGATGTTAAGTCCCATAGTGCTCAGAGCCATTTGAGCCATTTTTTTGAAGATGCGAAACTCTCAGCGGTATATGTGGATACTATCTGCAAAATGTGTTGTGAATGTTATGCTTGACGGTACAGTTTTGCTGCATGAGTAATGAATATGTAGTAAGCGATAAACTCTTTTTTTCTCTCATTTTTTGTGAGCGGGTGGGAGAAGGGTTTGCGAGAAAATGTTTCGAAAGGGTTAGAAATAATGTGTTAGGTTGCTTTGTGCTCTCATACTCAGTAAGCGTTATGACTAGCAAAACTACAATCGTGCAGCCAGAACTGTGCGTTCATTGATTGGTCTAGGAGATGGCTCATTGGAACTATAACACATGTAATATTGGTTCAATTTATTACATGAAAGAATAAAAGAAATTACTTAACTTGATGTAGTCCTTCGCCACAGGAGTGCTTGATAAGCTACAACTGTCATTGACTATTCAGCATCAGCTGATGCATAGAAATACAAATCTTTTCTAGAAGTGCAGTGTTCAACATTCAGAAAAGCACAGTCCCATCTGAGACTTAAATAGCTCTTTAGCCCTACACGATGATGTTGACTGCGTCAATTGAGGTTACGAACTGGGCAGAACGCTTCCATGTTCGGCCGTATATTGACATCTGTGCGAGGGCGCTGTTGTGTTGAGAGAGAGGGCTTTTCTTCTGGAGCGCCTTCCATTCGTCATTGAGGATTGCAGCGGGACAACGCTAATGTCTGTGGTATCGACGCGTGTTGCCGACTGCGGCGTGGCACCGCGAGTTTTGGACGACATCGCACAAAGAATGTTGAAATAGACCTAAAGGAGCAGGCCCAAGTCATCGGACGAAAAGCATCCCCTACAGCTCACAAAATCACCTCCGACGTGCAATACACTCTCCACACACTGCAGTTTATACGCCTCATTGTGCTGTCGCTGCACACGATGCCTTGTAGCATTTGAAAAAGAGGCAAAAAGGCGACCAGTCGGATACAACTATAACCTTCAATCAGCTACTATCGAACTTCTGGGTAATTTGGTCCATCGAAGTCGTGCTGCTGTAAGTGTCACTGTGAGCAACGGACTTTCGCGAATCACTCGACTTCTACTGTCTCTTGGAGTGCAGTCCCCTTCGCAAAGATCGGTTGGAAACTGTTTGGGATGGACATGGATTCACTGAAAATAGCAGCTCCTGTCGGGAGTGGAACCGATTATCACCGGCAACAGCCTGTCGATTAGGATTTTTTACGACCACTGTTGACACATCATGTTACAAGGCTGCGAGTGGTGTAACATTTCTTGTTAGACAGTTTCGGCAACTCGTGTTATCTTCATTCGCCGTGTAGTCGTGGGCACAAGCGATGGTATGGCTCCTTTGTGCGATTCCCTGTTGTCCCGAGGTCTACATATCTAACTGCATTGATTCCGTGCAACCGACTGTCTGATACCAATCATTTCACTGCCAAGACGTATGCCAGCAGTGGAAGGTCATGACAGTGCATACCGTCCCCCTGACATAACTGGACGAAACATAATATTTTTCTTCTTTCATTTTTCTATCCTTCAGCAGATTTATTAACGTAATGGGAATGAGTTATGAATGAATATTATAAAATATTTTAAGATTCAAAAAAAAAATTTTTTCCTTGGTATGTAACTGCTTGAGCATGGATTGTCGAAATATGCTGTTATCAGACGATGGAGTTGCGCTCTATAACTAATGTAATGAAACAGTGCAGACGAGGTGTTAAAAACAAATTTCCAGCAGAAAGCAACAGTGGAACCTGAGAGAATGAATCTGGGAAGTGGAATTTTTGACTTCACGCAGTACTAGGGGCTCAAGAAATTTTGATTAGATTAGATTTACTTTCATTCCGATCGATCCGTAGTGAGGAGGTCCTCTAAGGATGTAGAAAATATCAGAAAACAATAATACATGACAAATATTTACAACTCAAACAAATAAGCTAATGTACCATTCCACAGGTCCCAAGTGGAATAATCGCCATTTTTTTAATAAACACAATATGAAAGAATCATTTTACAAACATTAATGCACTAAATTTAAAATAAAGTTTTTTTATTTATAAGGTAAAAACATGTAATAGAAGTACTGTAACACTTATTTACATGAAATGGTGCAGAAGTTAGATTGTACTTACACACACACACACACACACACACACACACACATTTACAATGAACACATTACTGCACTGAAATTGTGCAGAAGGTATATTCAGTTGGTTCTACTGAGAAATTCATCAATGGAGTAGAAGGAGTTGGCCACCAATAAATCCTTTAGGCTTCTCTTAAACTGAATTTCATTGGTTGTTAAGCATTTCATGGCTGCTGGCAAGTTATTAAAAATGTGTGTTCCTGAATAATGCACATTTTTTTGTACAAGAGTATGTGAATTCAAATCCCTGTGAAGATTATTCTTATTTCTAGTATTGATTCCATGAATTGAGCTGTTGGTTTGAAAAAGTGACATATTTTTAATGACAAATTTCATTAAGGAATAAATATATTGGGAAGCAGTAGTTAGTGTCCCTAGCTCCCTAAACAGGCTTCTGCAGGATGTTCTTCAGTTCACATCACATATAACTCTTACTTCACGTTTTTGCGTCCGGAAAACTTTAGCTTGGCTTGATGAATCACCCCAAAAAATAATCCCATATGACATTATGGAATGAAAGTAAGCATGGTATACCAGCTTTTTCATTTCCATATCCCCTATGTCTGACACAATTCGCATTGCAAATAGAGATTTGTTAAGACGCTTCAGCAGTTCTGTGGTGTGGTGCTCCTCCCAGTTGAATTTATTATCAAGCTGTAATCCCAGGAATTTAACACTGTGCACTTCCTGTATCTGCCTGTCATCGTATGTTAGGGGGGGGGGGACTCACCTTACAAGTTCAGAACTGCATATAGTGTGTTTTTTCTAAGCTTAGTGACAAAGGATTGGCTAGGAACCAGTGATTAATGTGCACAACTATTTTACTAGCCGATCTCTCTAAGACTACACTTGATTTGCTATTTGTTGCAATGTTTGTATGATCGGCAAATAAAACGAACTTGGCGTCTGGTAATGTTACTGATGAAAGGTCATTGATATACACAAGAAAAAGTAAGGGCCCTAAAATGGAACCTTGTGGGACCCCAAATGTAATTAGTTCCCAGTTGGATGATGGGACAGTGCTGATTTGATGTTTACGGCTAAATCTGAGAGTCCAGAGTTAACAGAAACTCAGAGTGTCGCTACGTTACTTCACTAGTGTTTTCGCTAGCTGCGATGGACGGGCGCACTACGTAACGGCTAAAACTGTTCCGAATTTATCATAAATTCGGTTGACGCGTGATAAGGTCACAAGACCGCCTGGTACCAGTTCTCCAACATCTTCAGCGCTCCAAAGCTACCACTGCGTTCTTTTAAGGCGGTGACTAATTACTTGTCTATTGAGCTTACGATTCAGAGCGCAGATTGCACATAGGAGTCCTGCTGCTTCCAAACTAGATGCTGGTGCGACCATTAGAGCAGACACTGTAAAATTCGATCCGACGTCCCTTCGGACTTCCAAGTATGTCCGCAGAACGGACACTGCTGACAATTGAGAGCCGTATTAAATCTTGAAATGCATTCGCAAATCGAGAATACGGTTTCACCATGACTACACTATTTACCGGAAACAAATGGAAATTTGTGTTGGACCGCGACTCGAACCCAGATTTCTCGCTTTCCACGAGCAGTCTCCTTAACTTCTTCGGCTATCGTAGCAAGCTTCATATACAGGCCCAAACTTCTATATGTGCCAATGTCTCCTTCCCATAGTGCTCCCACAATTACGTGATTCCAGCACAGGTAGACACTCGTTCAGTTTTCTCGTCAGGTTGTCTTGGCTTTGGCATGAAATACATTGTGGTCTGTCTGTAAAGCGTGCTTGGTTAGCCGAAAATCTTAAAGCAAAGCTCGCGTAAAGTGGGAAATCCTGGCTTGAATCCCAGTCCCGAACAAATTTTCATTTGTTTCCATTAAATTGAATAGCTGTAACGAGAACATATTCGAAATTTGCGAATACATTTCAGTATTAAGTATGCCTATAAATCGTCAGCAGTGTATGTGTATGCATGTATGTCCAGATGAACATTGCATCGAACTATACAGACACTGTACTAATAAATTTCATGCCAAAGCTAAGACAAACTGACGAGTAATAAGTCTTTCGCTGTGTGGAAATCACACAATTGTGCGAGCATTATAGGACATAGGCCTCTACTATTACAGCGCTGCCCTGAATCGTACCACGATGTCCATCGGTCATATCCCGAGGATTACACACCAACGCGTCGTGTTGCTGAGATGGGTTTGTGTCAGCTACCACGGGCTGTAACAGCGGACAGATGGGCCACACCAAGCGCAAGTATTAAAATACTAGGTAGTGCCTAGCTTGCGCTTGTATGTGGTGGAGACAATTAACATTTATAATGATCTCACTCGGACGCCTATGTGCTACTCACAACAATTTTGTAAGGCCTGCGTGTTATAGGCAACTATTAATATCACCATTGTTTTCCTTGATCTTGTAACCTATATGTGTCCTAAGATGCGACGATGGCGGCTTTAGTTTTGCCGAAACCGGTAATCTTAGAATAAAAAGAATTCCTGCGATCTAGGCTGCCAGTTTACTGTTTTATTACCAATAACGTTTCTGTTAAGACACCTTATTAACAGCAGGTATTAGCAAGGCCTTATTTAACAAATACTTACAAGCTGTGGAGTACCAAGCATACAAGATTTTCAATTAAGTTTGTGTTCCTATATCAAGTTTCCAGCCTTTTTTACAGTTAGTGTGTATTTCTCAAAGTTCATTTTTGACCTAGAACAAAACAAACGCACTCCTTTACAAAAAAAAAATACTCGAACCCCTCATTTATCAAAAATTCCGCTTCCTAGCTTCATTCTCTCACGTTCCGCTGCTGTTTTCTGCTGGAAATTTACACTCCTGGAAATTGAAATAAGAACACCGTGAATTCATTGTCCCAGGAAGGGGAAACTTTATTGACACATTCCTGGGGTCAGATGCATCACATGATCACACTGACAGAACCACAGGCACATAGACACAGGCAACAGAGCATGCACAATGTCGGCACTAGTACAGTGTATATCCACCTTTCGCAGCAATGCAGGCTGCTATTCTCCCATGGAGACGATCGTAGAGATGCTGGATGTAGTCCTGTGGAACGGCTTGCCATGCCATTTCCACCTGGCGCCTCAGTTGGACCAGCGTTCGTGCTGGACGTGCAGACCGCGTGAGACGACGCTTCATCCAGTCCCAAACATGCTCAATGGGGGACAGATCCGGAGATCTTGCTGGCCAGGGTAGTTGACTTACACCTTCTAGAGCACGTTGGGTGGCACGGGATACATGCGGACGTGCATTGTCCTGTTGGAACAGCAAGTTCCCTTGCCGGTCTAGGAATGGTAGAACGATGGGTTCGATGACGGTTTGGATGTACCGTGCACTATTCAGTGTCCCCTCGACGATCACCAGTGGTGTACGGCCAGTGTAGGAGATCGCTCCCCACACCATGATGCCGGGTGTTGGCCCTGTGTGCCTCGGTCGTATGCAGTCCTGATTGTGGCGCTCACCTGCACGGCGCCAAACACGCATACGACCATCACTGGCACCAAGGCAGAAGCGACTCTCATCGCTGAAGACGACACGTCTCCATTCGTCCCTCCATTCACGCCTGTCGCGACACCACTGGAGGCGGGCTGCACGATGTTGGGGCGTGAGCGGAAGACGGCCTAACGGTGTGCGGGACCGTAGCCCAGCTTCATGGAGACGGTTGCGAATGGTCCTCGCCGATAACCCAGGAGCAACAGTGTCCCTAATTTGCTGGGAAGTGGCGGTGCGGTCCCCTATGGCACTGCGTAGGATCCTACGGTCTTGGCGTGCATCCGTGCGTCGCTGCGGTCCGGTCCCAGGTCGACGGGCACGTGCACCTTCCGCCGACCACTGGCGACAACATCGATGTACTGTGGAGACCTCACGCCCCACGTGTTGAGCAATTCGGCGGTACGTCCACCCGGCCTCCCGCATGCCCACTATACGCCCTCGCTCAAAGTCCGTCAACTGCACATACGGTTCACGTCCACGCTGTCGCGGCATGCTACCAGTGTTAAAGACTGCGATGGAGCTCCGTATGCCACGGCAAACTGGCTGACACTGACGGCGGCGGTGCACAAATGCTGCGCAGCTAGCGCCATTCGACGGCCAACACCGCGGTTCCTGGTGTGTCCGCTGTGCCGTGCGTGTGATCATTGCTTGTACAGCCCTCTCGCAGTGTCCGGAGCAAGTATGGTGGGTCTGACACACCGGTGTCAATGTGTTCTTTTTTCCATTTCCAGGAGTGTATTTTTAACTTCTCGCCTGCACTGTTCCACCACGTTGTTTATAAAGCGCAACTCCAACGTGTGATAACAGCATATTTCGACAATCCACGTATTTCATGATACGTACTTGTGCTTAACAGCACTCTTTCCCTCACATCTCAGGGCATCTGCTACCGGCTCCTCCGTTGGTCCCCCGCCAGCTGCTCTGACCTCCCGGGCGATGCCTTTGGTACTCGCGTCAGTGGCGACATTCTGTTGTTAAGTCCCCTCGCGCCTCGCACTCTTCTCTTTCCAGGCCGCACTTTCTCCCGCTCGACACTTTTCTCGCGGCGACTGGAATGTGGAGCGGACCGGCCGGCGGCTGACGCGCTGTGTATAAGGAGTCGACGCCCAGCTCAGCTGTGGGCGCTCGCTGGCCACGCCCCCTCCCTGTCGGCGCTGCCAATAACGGGGCGGGAATGCGCCGCGCCGGCATTCCACGGCGCCCGCTCCAAATGCCAGCACTGAGCGTCCAGCAGCCGGCTGCCGGCTGCGTCGTAATCCGCAGCGGGCATCGCATAGCTGCAGGTGCCGCCGCTGACTAGCTGCGCCCGCTCCCCAATTATGTCGCCGCTGACATTTCAGCCGGCTAGACACTCTCTCGCCCCGTTGCCGTGTAGACTTAACGCGCTACGGTACAGCAACCGTCATGAAAACTGAAGAAACATTTGGAAACAAACTGTTTAGACTCATGGAGATAATATGAAATGCATTCCCAAATTGTGAATAGGATTGTACAATAGCGATACGATTTACTAGTAACATGTGAAAATTTGTGCCGGAGCGAGAGTCGAACCCGGATTTCACACTTTTACGCCAGCAGTCGCCTTAAAGACTTAAGCTATCCGAGCTCGCTTCCAGGACCGACTTAAACCCCCATGTGTCATAGCGCCTACGACCCATAGCGCCCGCACAAAAATCGTATGATTCCTGCAGAAGGAGAAATTGCTTAGAACAAGAAGAACTACTTAGCCCGTATCGCTATAAAAACTTTATTGTACACTACTGGCCATTAAAATTGCTATACCAAGAAGAAATGCAGATGATAAATGGGTATTCATTGCACAAATATATTATACTAGAACTGACATGTGATTAAATTTTCATGCAATATGGGAGCATAGATCCTGAGAAATCAGTATCCAGAACAACCACCTCTGGCCGAAATAACGGCCTTGATACGCCTGGGCATTGAGTCAAACAGAGCTTGGATGGCGTGTACAGGTACAGTTGCCCATGAAGCTTCAACACGATACCACAGTTCATCAAGAGTAGTGACTGGCGTATTGTGACGAGCCAGTTGCTCGACCACCATTGATCAGACGTTTTCAGTTGGTGAGAGATCTGGAGAAACTGCTGGCCAGGGCAGCAGTCGAACATTTTCTGTATCCAAAAAGGCCCGTACAGGACCTGCAACATGCGGTCGTGCATTATCCTGCTGAAATGTACCGTTTCGCAGGGATCTAATGAAGGGTAGAGCCACGGGTCGTAACACATCTGAAATGTAACGTCCACTGTTCAAAAGTGCCGTCAATGCGAATAAGAGGTGACCAACAGGTATAACAAATGGCACCCCATACCATCACGCCGGGTGATACGCCAGTATGGCGATGACGAATACACGCTTCCAATATGCCTTCACCGCGATGTCGCCAAACACGGATGCGACCAACATGATGCTGTAAACAGAACCTGGATTCATCCGAAAAAATGACGTTTTGCCATTCGTGCACCCAGGTTCGTCGTTGAGTACACCATCGCAGGTGCTCCTGTCTGCAATGCAGCGTCAAGGGTAACCGCAGCCATGGCCTCCGACTTGATAGTCCATGCTGCTGCAAACGTCGTCGAACTATTCGCGCAGGTGGTTGTTGTCTTGCAAACGTCCCCATCTGTTGACTCAGGGATCGAGACTTGGCTGCACCATCCGTTACAGCCATGCAGATAGATGCCTGTCATCTCGACTGCTAGTGATACGAGGCCGTTGGGATCCAGCACGGCGTTCCATATTACCCTCCTGAACACACCGATTCCATATTCTGCTAGCAGTCGTTAGATCTCCACCGCGCGAGCAGCAATGTTGCGATACGATAAACCGCAATCGCGATAGGCTACAATCCGACCTTTATCAAAGTCGGAAACGTGATGGTACGGATTTCTCCTCCTTACACGAGGCATCACAACAACGTTTCACCAGGCAACGGTGGTCAACTGCTGTTTGTGTATGAGAAATCGGTTGGAAACTTTCCTCATGTCAGCACGTTGTAGGTGTCGCCACCGGCGCCAACCTTGTGTGACTGCTCTGAAATGCTAGTCATTTGCATGTCGCAGCATCTTCTTCCTGTCGGTTAAATTTTGCGCCTATAGCACGTCATCTTCGTGGTGTAGCAGTTTTAATGTCCAGTTGTGTAGATAACCGGTTTCGGTAAAACTAAGTTACCATCTTCAGATCTTTCTAAGGGTTATTACAAACATCTTGTGCCATCTACATACGAAATCTTTCCATTGAATTGCCATGTGTTGCGTTACGGGAACGATGTTTTGGCGAATTGTGACGTATATAGTAATTTTAATTTCGAGGTGGCGACGCATCGCTCATTTCATGTTTTATGTTCCTGGAAATTCAATGGGAAGATTTTGTGTGTAGCTGGCACAAGATGTTCATAACGTGTATCAAGATCCAAAGATGAACACTTAGTTTTACCGAAATCAGTTATCTACAATAAAGTTTTTTTATAGTGATATTGACTAAGACATTCCTCTTCTCCTACGTAATCACTACAGATCGCCCCTACGAACTCAATGTGAATAAACTAATGGGGAAGAAATTATTTTAAACGTTAGATCATGGTTTGGCAGGAAATGCAGTAGTGCAGTGTTCGCATTTTATAGTGTCGGTTTCGGTTGATGTAATGGTCCTATTGATGGTTGACAAACGTATTAAAATATGAAATGCATTCGAAAATTGCGAACACGATTGTACGACTGCTATAAATTTTACTGATTTTACCGGTAACATATCCATTTCATAATTCAATACACTTGTCAATCTTCGCAATCTCTGTTCCTTCGGGCATATATGCATGTCCGAGGGACCTTTTCATCGAACTAAACTGACACTGTAAAATACAGACTCTGCACTAATGTACTGTAGAGATACACTTAAGTGACTCGATACCATAGGCTGACACAGATAATAAAATGACAAGGTTTCCTAGTGGAAACATGATTAAGACAAGGACATGGGTTATCCGCTGTCGTTTTCAATCTGCCACACGAAAATGTAATGCGGGAGTTCAACAAGGAGAATTTTCAAGTCGACAGTAAAAATATTACATATCTGGCTTACGCAGATGTCATTGCTCCACAAGCATTTACACAAGAAGACCCGAAAATTGTAAGTAGGAAGTTTAGGTTTTCATGTTGGTAAGCCACGTAGCGCTCTGTATGAAAATCACAGATTGTGCTGTGTGCAGTCTGTGGCTGGTTTGCATTGCTGGAATTTTTGCTATTGTAGTGTCGGCCAGTTGGCTGTTAACAGAGCGTAGCGTTGCGGAGTTGGAGGTGAGCCGCCGGCAGTGGTGGATGTGGGGAGAGAGATGGCAGAATTTTGAGAGCGGACGATCTGGACGTGTGTCCATGAGAAAGAGTAAATTTGTAATACTGCATATCATGAACTCATGAACTGATATATATATATATATATATATATATATGACAACTTTTTAATATTATTAAGGTAAATGCATTGTTTGTTCTCTATCAAAATCTTTCATTTGATAACTATGACTATCAGTAGTTAGTGCGTTCAGTAGTTAGAATCTTTTATTTAGCTAGCAGTATTGGCGCTCGCTGTATTGCAGTAGTTCAAGTAACGAAGATTTTTGTGCGGTAAGTGATTCATGAAACGTATAGGTTATTGTTAGTCAGGGCCATTCTTTTGTAGGGATTATTGAAATTAAGATTGCGTTGCGCTAAAAATATTGTGTGTCAGTTTAGTGTTGATCAGAATAAGTAAAGAGAGAAATGACTGAGTACGTTCAGTTCAGCTCAGCTGTTTGAAAATCAAATAACGTAAGAGGTTTATCAGCACAGTAATTCAGTAATTTTTCTAAGGGGATGTTTCAAAATGAGTATTCAGATCCTTGAATTATTGGCATCCAGGTTCGAGTTACAAATTAGTACCGAAAAGACGGAGTATATGACCACACGGAAGAAGATCCGTAACTGCCAAGATCTAACGGAGAACTGTACCAGGTAGAAGCGTGTGAAAGAGTTCAAATACGATGGCGTGCTGAGAAGAAATGTCCCTGAATTTTTTATATAAAATACCTTAATAATTTTTAAATCAAACACACCTTATTAATATTCTACATCTATACTCTTCACGTCTGTTTTCAGCCCTGTGCCGCTAGAGGACTCCGAACTGTAACGTGTAACAAAATTATATCGGTGCATGAGAAAGAGTGTGCTGTAATCGAGTTTCAAATTCGGAGAGTTCGTCCGCACATGGAGCACCGTACCCTTCAGGATGACAATGCCGGACTACAGACGATCGCTGCGACATCTGCACCAATCCGACGCCCTGGGTGCAAAGTAAAACATCTTACAGTGACGGTATCAAAAACCTGGTCTCTCATTGGGAGAAATGTGTTCGTCGCCAGGGCGACTACGTCCAAAAATAAATATGTAGACATGAACAATAAAGATCTAGAAAGTTAATAAAGTTCGTTTTATTTGAAAAGTTTTTAAGAGTTTTCGTATAAAAAAGTATGGAAGCATTACTTTTCAGCACACCCACGTAAGTATAAGGGAACGTGTCTAGTTATAAAATCTCATAATACACTGCTGGCCACCGTAAATGCAACACCCTGAAGGAAGCATCCGAATCAAGTGAAATTTACACCATGAGTTTGCAGCGATGAGATATGCAACTGATTACAATTTCAGCGCAGACGCACATCACGCGCGCCTGTGGTGCCACCTCATGCGCCATTTAAGGGTTGGCGATTTCGACGAGTGTACGTTCGGCACGTGTGTTTACCTTGTGGTTGTTTCACAAGACGATCAGTTATGCCTCGTAGACAACAGCGAACATCTTT
This sequence comes from Schistocerca serialis cubense, assembly GCF_023864345.2. Classification (NCBI taxonomy): domain Eukaryota; kingdom Metazoa; phylum Arthropoda; class Insecta; order Orthoptera; family Acrididae; genus Schistocerca; species Schistocerca serialis. The sequence goes on from NC_064644.1 coordinate 323,597,378, forward strand.
TGATCAAGTATCCGAGTTCGACAGAGGAAGGATAGTGGCTTACCGAGATTGTGGATTATCATACAGAGAAATCGCTAGTCGTGTTGGACGAAACCAAACAACTGTAATGCGGATATGTGACCGTTGGATGCAGGAGGGTACGACGGACCGACGTGGTCGATCGCATTCACCTCGGTGCACCACTGCACGTGCTGATAGGCAAATTGTGCGCATGGCAGTGACGGATCGCTCAGTGACATCCCGAACCATAGCACAGCACATTGCGTCTGTAACGCATCATCCAGTGTCTGCGCGTACCATTCGACGCCGTTTACAGCAGAGTGGTCTGTCCGCAAGACGTCCATTGCTTCGTCTACCATTGACGCAGAACCACAGACGTCTCCGTCGCCAATGGTGTGATGACAGACGGATGTGGACGGCAGAATGGAATGATGTTATCTTTACTGACGAGGCACGCTTCTGTCTGCAGCACCACGATGGTCGGATTCGAGTGTGGAGACACCGTGGAGAGAGGATGCTGGACAGCAGCATTATGCACCGCCACACTGGTCTTGCACCGGGTATTATGGTATGGGGCGGTGTTGGATATTACTCTCGCACGCCTCTAGTACGCATTGCCGGTACTTTAAATAGCCGGCGCTACATATCCGAGGTGCTGGAGCCAGTTGTCCTTCTTTACCTTCAGGGCTCGGCCACAGCCATATTTCAACAGGATAATGCGCGACCACCCGTGGCACGCATTGTCCAAAGGTTCTTCGTCAATAACCAGATTGAATTGTTTCCCTGGCCGGCTCGCTCTCCGGATCTTTCGCCGATAGAAAACATGTGGTCCACGGTTGCTCAACGAGAGACCCAGATTACATCCCCAGCTGTCACACCAGATGATCTTTGGCAACGTGTGGAAGCTGCTTGGGCTGCTGTACCCCAGGAACACATCCAACGTCTCTTTGACTCAATGCCGAGACGTGTGGCAGCGGTGATCTCCAACAATGGCGGCTACTCTGGCTACTGATTCTGGCAGGAACCACATGTCACAGACGTCTGTAAACGTAATCATTTGATACTTGGTCAACATGTTACCTACAAAATAAATTTTGTTGTGCTACCTCTTGTCTTTCTTGGTGTTGCATTTACGGTGGCCAGCAGTGTATTTTGAAGTTAACGAGAAAAAGTTATCACCAGGATACCAGCGACAAACGCGCCACCCCTCGCATCTCGCGTGATGCAGTCGGAAGGAAATTAATAGGAAAACTAGCCCGTAGCCGCCACAGTGGACGTTGTGGTGCCCTGGACCACCGTGCTTCACGATTCACTCGCCATCTGGCAAAGCTCCACGTAATTCGTTACGCATGTAATCAGATTCTGGCAGCGTGAACGGAATTCTGCCCTGTGGGAAACGAGGCAACGAAAACAGTGGAACCTCCAGGAAACTGCGGCAGTCTTAGATTTGCTGCAATAAGCGTCATACATTAGTGAGGTTTAACAACGCACAGCACAACTACATTTGAAAGAGAGAAAGGCTACTATGTAAAACAGTGTTTCGGCTAGCTTTACCTTCTCCTTCCTTTGCTTTGGTACTAGACCAATATCTCCGTTCACGTACGCTACCTGGTCAAAAGCATCCGGAAAACCCTACATAATGCGGGATTAACCAAGAGACGTTCGAAATGTTCAGATGTGTGAGAATTCCTAAGCGACCAAACTGCTAAGGTCATCGGTCCCTAGACTTATACCCTACTTAAACTAAGTTATGCTAAGAACAACACACACACACACCCATGCCCGAGGGAGGACTCGAACCTCCGGCGGGAGGGGCCGCGCAATCCGTGACATGGCGCCTCAAACGGCGCGGCCACTCCGAGCGGCACCAAGAGACGTTACGAGCGACAGACTGACTGGCTAAATAGAGGTGTGGAGTATTGTGTTGTCAGTAGAGAAGCAATAGAGCAGGACAGCTCAGTCATTGGATGTCACATGAGTAACTAATCCGGCAGGGGCTTTTGAACCCTTCTAAACCTGCTCATGTCGACTGTCGGTAAAATCATTGAGAAGAAACGACCACAGCTAATCAAATGCCAACCAGACGTCAGTACTCACGGACACGTATCATCGCCCGCTGCAGAAGGTGGTTGTAAAAAAATCGCATGAAATCAGCGGAAGGAATCGAAGTGGCAGCGGCCCAGCTAGCTAGGTGGAGTTACGTTGTGGGTGGTTAGGTTGTGTGGCCCTCTTATTATGCACAAGAAAATACTAATTCCGGAAAGAGATGAACACCTTCTACAGCACTGTGTGTTGCGTACAGTAGAGGAACCGTTCGGAGACGGTAATAGTTTCTATCAGCGTGACAGTGCACCTTTCATAAAGCATCATTTATGAGGGAATGGTTTGTAGATAGTAAGATTCCTGAAACGAACTGCCGTGACCAGGGGCCTGACATGAAGCTAATGGAATATTTTTGGGATAAGTTAGAACGTCGAACGATTCAGACCCTGTCGTCCAACAATGCTACCATCTCTAGTTTCGGCTCTTCAGGACGAATGGGCTGCCATATTTCTACAGACATGCAGACACCTCATTGAAAGTGTCCCCAGTCAAGTCGTCACACAGGCAAAGAATGAACACACTGCCGGCCGGGGTGGCCGAGCGGTTCTAGGCGCTACAATCTGGAACCGCGAGAACGCTACGGTCGCAGGTTCGAATCCTGCCTCGGGGTATGGGTGTGTGTGATGTCCTTAGGTTAGTTAGGTTTAAGTAGTTCTAAGTTCTAGGGGCTGATGACCTCAGAAGTTAAGTCCCATAGTGCTCAGAGCCATTTGAACCAATGAGCACACTCCATATTGATGTCCACCAATGGGTGTTCGGATACTTTCACCAAACGCTGTTCAGGCAATGTTCCTGGTAATTTCTGCTGTGCATTGAATTTGTTTTATATTTGTCACTCTGCAATTTTTACCATCCTCAGGTCTTCCCTCTAGAGTCACGTTAGCTATTCCAGAGGCATCAGTGCACGTCCTACCAATCTGTGCTCGTTTCTGCTAAGGATTTTACGTAATTTCGATTGTAAATTATCTTGATTCAATCTTTTTCCTTTTTGCCCTACAACATTTAGACTAGTTCGTGATTTAACTGCGTAATGGCGTAGCGTGCTTATAGACTGCGAAGTCTGTTTTCTTATTCAACTCTTCACAAATACAGTTGTTACAACGAGGTGGTCTTAAGATAGTGGACGAACTGCAACAGAGGCGCTCTCGCTTCTTGAAACCACATACGACTATCAAGTACTAACAAGAAATTTTTCAGGAGTTATGGGAGCATACATTCAAGGAAAATTTAGTAGTTATCTTCGTTCACACTTCTCGTTACTCATTAATATATTTGTTACTCCAAATCATTAAGAGGAAAAAAGAGCATGAAAGATAGAGTTGAACGTCTCGTCAATGATGAGTTCATTAGAGACTAGAACTCGTAAAACGTGACAAAATAATCTCTACAAACAGTCTCAAGGCTGAAAAACCGACGGCGAATGTGGCCGCAAGTGTTAATACGTCTTCCACTAAAATCGATCCATATAGTCCACTCGTAGGTACCTCCTTGGCAGGCGGAGCTGCGTGTAGCATGTTTCCGCCTGTTCCGGTGGCCAAATCTCTTCGAGTAGACACAGCTACTGCTTTCAGTAATAATTAATGTATGAGGGTGCGCTGGAAAAATAGTGCCTCCGAATTTTTTATGTGTTAACTCTAAAAGCTTTTGAATCATGTGTACACATCTGTAGCCATCCGCCGGTAGAGAGCACAGAATTGCAACGGGTAACGTGGGGGGTGTGAACGTAACTAAGTGGTTGCGTGACAAACAGCGTGCTGTAGTCGAGTTGTCGCTAGTGGAGCACCCTCTCCTTTAGCATTACAATACCAGACCACATAAGAGCGCTGCGACATCTACAACAATCCGAAACCCTGAGTTCACTGTCATCGATCATCCTCCATACAGTCCCAACTTGGCCACATCTAATTTTCATCTGTTTACAAAACTTAAAGAACGTAGCGGTGCAAGCAGAGGTGAGGTTGGGACTCTGTCAACAAAAGCCGGCCGGACTGGCCGAGCGGTTGTAGGCGCTACAGTCTGGAACCGCGCGACCACTACGGTCGCAGGTTCGAATCTTGCCTCGGGCATGGATGTGTGTGATGTCCTTAGGTTAATTAGGTTTAAGTAGTTCTAAGTTCTAGGGGACTGATGACTTCAGATGTTAAGTCCCATAGTTCTCAGAGCCATTTGAACCATTTGTCAACAAAATCAAACATTCTACAGTGAGAGTGTACACAAACTGGTTTCTCGTTGGGAGATATGTGTTCGTCGCCAGCCTGACTATTTTGAGAAATAAATATGTAGTCATGAAGAATAAAAATTTAGAGTAAAATAAAGTTGATTTATGTAGAAAGCTCTAGTTTTTCACATAAAGCATTCCAAGGAATTACTTTTCAGCCCTCGTACATTCCAATCTAGGAGTAATCTATACGGATGTCTCACGGTGAAAGGCAGAGTTGTTTGTGCACAGCAATGGACATGAGTAGCAACATTTACCGAGTACGCGCGGGAGAGTATTGACGCAGTAGTACGGTAATGGACTTGCTTTAGGGAGGAAAGAGGTCGAAATCTTCACCTGAACATCCAGATACAGGATTTCCATGGTTTCCCCATAGCGACTGAGGTCCATGCCGAGACGACTCGTTTTAAATGGAAACGCATAAGTTTCGCACTGATTCTTGTCAATCCGCAATTGTATTCTATCTCTAATAGACTTAATAGCCCCTTCATCGACGAGCTGTTATGTTGACAATGGTGCGTGTAGATAATGTGCCTTATCCCCAGTAATTAGCCTCCACTGGGCGCTTAGGGCGGGGGGGGGGGGGGGTATAACTATAGCGAAATACACTATCTGGCACTTCACTAAATTCCTTAAATCGATAAGTTCTCCCAAATGAAAACGTTAGACGTGCGTTCCCTGCTTTTTATTAATTTAGTCATGTAATTGACGTAATGGCCTACAGCAATGGGTCATAACAAATAGATATGACACACAGGAAAGTCGCAGTCTGTTTTATTCCTGATCATTATAATCAGCAGAGTTCACCTAAGCCCATTGGATAAAAAATTAGTAACCCCTAGAGAAATAATTACACTGATCATTTAGTTCCGCCCCTGGACGTGATAACCACCTGAATTAAGTTAATCCCGCAGTGTTGTGCAGGTTTGCCGCATCCACTTTCAGGATTTGGTCACGCAATTCCACCAAATTGCTGGGGTGCTCATGTCTGGGTTTTACCTGCTGTTGCAAGATGTCCCACAGATTTTCTATGCGGTTCAAGTTAGGCGATTTCGCTGGCCAGTCACGATGTAATAGGTGTATCAGTAGCACACAATCATCACGAAGATGTTGACTGTAAGGCAACAGCTGTTCATTCAGTATGTTTAAAGAAATATGATGGTTCATGTTAGTGATCACCACTCCCAAAAAGTCACAGACCGATCTGTGACTTGAACATGACCTCGCACACATTCAGGACGAAATGCTTCATTTGGAATATGGACATTTGAATACAGAAAAAAGCATGATTCGTCAGACCACATTATGTTCCGCCAGTCAGCTATAGTCCACGTTCGAGGATTTCTAGCTCCTTGGAGACGCGCAGCTTTATGTGCCTGAGCGAGCAATGGTCTCTTACTGTACAAACTGACTATAAACGTTCGTAACATGCAGTTCCCGTCGCAATTTTCTCTCGCTAACAGGTTGAGATAGACCTTCATTCATTGCCCACCGGAGTTACAATTGGGTTTGGAAGCGATTTTGATCACAAGCCGTGTAACGAGTCTCCTGTTCCCCTCAGCCAAGACCTTTTGCCACCACAATTCTGACGTCGTGTTTCGTGGCCACGTTTGTACGCACGTACAACAGGCCGCCGCGAAACACCAATAAATCCAGCTACTTCAAGCACTGTATAGCCATTGGCACGGCCAAACACGATTGTCCCTTTTTGCCACTCTGTCACGTCCTTATGTTAATCTACATTTACGTACGCTTCCCGTTTGAAACATAAATGGCGCTCTGATCGCTATTTCCTTATGCTCACGTAGAGGCAGTATGTGCGCGGTTGAGCACTTGAATTGATCGCTGTGCCCTGAGCAGTCGGCCAGATTATGGCAGGGTTAGGAAAGAAATCGGTTATGAGTTGGCGCAACAACATAATCCAGTATTCGGTAGCAAGCAACAGGAGACACAGTAGAAACGCCCCTGCCACTGGAGTGGCTGGATGGCCGTGAAGGGCTGGTGCTGCTGCTGCTGTTGTTGCTGCTGCCTGCCAGACCGCCCTCGCTTCCTGGGCGGACGTCCTGCCACTGGGGACAGCAGGGCGGCGATAGTGGGCCCTTTGCGGCGATCCGCCCGCGCTTCCGCCGACAGATATGAGCGACGAGATACGGACTGGCTGCCTGTGTCACCAGGACACGTCTGCGGCCTGGGAATGCTTCAGCGCCTGCGTGGAGGCTGCGGCTGGCTTGTGGTAGCTCTGCAGCGTCGATGTAGGCTGTTGTACACCCTTCACCCACATCTTCCAGTCTCCAGTACCACATTCATCTCCTTCTTCTCCTTTGGCTTTCTTCTTCTAAGTTCTTCTCCTATTGCATTCTACACTCCTGGAAATTGAAATAAGAACACCGTGAATTCATTGTCCCAGGAAGGGGAAACTTTATTGACACATTCCTGGGGTCAGATACATCACATGATCACACTGACAGAACCACAGGCACATAGACACAGGCAACAGAGCATGCACAATGTCGGCACTAGTACAGTGTATATCCACCTTTCGCAGCAATGCAGGCTGCTATTCTCCCATGGAGACGATCGTAGAGATGCTGGATGTAGTCCTGTGGAACGGCTTGCCATGCCATTTCCACCTGGCGCCTCAGTTGGACCAGCGTTCGTGCTGGACGTGCAGACCGCGTGAGACGACGCTTCATCCAGTCCCAAACATGCTCAATGGGGGACAGATCCGGAGATCTTGCTGGCCAGGGTAGTTAACTTACACCTTCTAGAGCACGTTGGGTGGCACGGGATACATGCGGACGTGCATTGTCCTGTTGGAACAGCAAGTTCCCTTGCCGGTCTAGGAATGGTAGAACGATGGGTTCGATGACGGTTTGGATGTACCGTGCACTATTCAGTGTCCCCTCGACGATCACCAGTGGTGTACGGCCAGTGTAGGAGATCGCTCCCCACACCATGATGCCGGGTGTTGGCCCTGTGTGCCTCGGTCGTATGCAGTCCTGATTGCGGCGCTCACCTGCACGGCGCCAAACACGCATACGACCATCATTGGCACCAAGGCAGAAGCGACTGTCATCGCTGAAGACGACACGTCTCCATTCGTCCCTCCATTCACGCCTGTCGCGACACCACTGGAGGCGGGCTGCACGATGTTGGGGCGTGAGCGGAAGACGGCCTAACGGTGTGCGGGACCGTAGCCCAGCTTCATGGAGACGGTTGCGAGTGGTCCTCGCCGATACCCCAGGAGCAACAGTGTCCCTAATTTGCTGGGAAGTGGCGGTGCGGTCCCCTACGGCACTGCGTAGGATCCTACGGTCTTGGCGTGCATCCGTGCGTCGCTGCGGTCCGGTCCCTGGTCGACGGGCACGTGCACCTTCCGCCGACCACTGGCGACAACATCGATGTACTGTGGAGACCTCACGACCCACGTGTTGAGCAATTCGGCGGTACGTCCACCCGGCCTCCCACATGCCCACTATACGCCCTCGCTCAAAGTCCGTCAACTGCACATACGGTTCACGTCCACGCTGTCGCGGCATGCTACCAGTGTTAAAGACTGCGATGGAGCTCCGTATGCCACGGCAAACTGGCTGACACTGACGGCGGTGGTGCATAAATGCTGCGCAGCTAGCGCCATTCGACGGCCAACACCGCGGTTCCTGGTGTGTCCGCTGTGCCGTGCGTGTGATCATTGCTTGTACAGCCCTCTCGCAGTGTCCGGAGCAAGTATGGTAGGTCTGACACACCGGTGTCAATGTGTTCTTTTTTCCATTTCCAGGAGTGTACTATATCAATGCACTTTCTAACTTTACTAGGTTCTATTTTCACTTATTTTCTCCCTTTCTTCTTTATTCTTTTTCTTCCTTAATGTCCGCTATCTTCCTCAACGCAAACCTCTCCCTCTACTATTTCTTATTTTTCTTATTTACTGGCCACTCTTTTTTTTTTTTTTTTTTTTTTACTGTTCTTTCACATTCCTTTAGTTCCTCTTTTCTTTCCACCACTCTACTACTCATTCATCATTACCGACACAATCCGCATCATCATCATCATCATCATCATCATCAACATCTTCTATCGTTACTGCTACTACTATTACTAATACAACTAACACACTCTAAGACAAAGGAAACCGACGCACCTCGAAGGAAACTTCCGAATGAGACGGAAAGCGGTAGATGTGATGTCCATGCACACATAAGCAAATAATTACCATTTCAGAAAAATCGTATGATTTATTCAAGAGAAAAAGCTTTACAAATTGAGCAAGTCAGTAGGCCCCGCCCGGTTGGCCGTGTGGTCTAACGCACGGCTTTCCAGGCGGGAAGGAGCGCCTGGTCCCCGGCACGAATCCGCCCGGCGCATTTGTATCGAGGTCCGGTGAACCGGCCAGTCTGTGGATGGTTCTAGGCGGTTTTCCATCTGCCTCGGCAAATGTGGGCTGGTTCCCCTTATTCCGCCTCACTTACACTATGTCGGCGATTGCTGCGCAAACAAGTTCTCCACGTACGCGTACACCACCATTACTCTACCACGCAAACATAGGGGCTACACTCGTCTGGTGTGAGACGTTCCCTGGGGGGTCCACCGGGGATCAAACCGCACAATAACCCTGGGTTCGATGTGGGGCGGCAGAGGGGTGAAGTGGACTGCGGTAGTCGTCGTGGGGTTGTGGACCACTGCGGCGGCGGCGGGGTCGGAGCCTCTCCGTCGTTTCTAGGTCCCCGGTTAACATACAATACAATACAATACAAGTCAGTTAGGTCAGGTCTAATTCTGACCCTTATGCAGGCAGTTATTCGGCTTGGCATTGTTTGACAGAGTTGTTGGATGACCCCCTAAGAGATATCGTGACAAATTCTGCCCAGTTGGAGCGTTAGATCATCAAAATCCTGAACTGATTGGAGGACCCTGCCCATATTTTCCAAACTGTCTAACTGTGGGGAGATCTGGCAACCTTGCTGGTCATGGTAGGGTTTGGCAAGCACGAAGACAAGCGGTAGAAACTCTCACCGTGTGCGGGCGGCCATTATCTTGCTGAAATGTAAGCCCAGCATGGGTTGCTACGAATAGACCTGAATGGGGCGTAGAATAACGTCAGCGTACCCTTGTACGGTAAAGGTGCCGCGGATGACAACGAAAGGGGTCCTGCTATGAAATGAACTGACGCCCCAGACCATCACACCTGGTTGTCGGGCCGTATAGCTGGCGACAGACAGGTTGGCATCCCACGTCTCTGCTGGTCATCGGGGCTCATCACTGAAGACAATTCTACTCCAGTCAATGAGATTCTAGGCCGAAGATGTGTCTGGAGAAGCCCTGGACAGCGATGGGATACCAACCCGATTGTCGCTTGTACGGTCCGACAACCCCAGAAGCGGTGGATGTGGGATCATTGTGTTTCATAGGAGGATCGCTTTGGTAGCCATCCTCTGTGCCCTTACAGCGCAGCGGTACATCGAACGATATTTTGGCTATTCAAATGAGTAGCTTTTTAGGGCAACCATACGTTCTTCTTCTCCTTATCTATGAGAAGAAGCCAACTTCACAAAGAAAAATCTTACTGTTTAACAGGCAGTGCACATATCCACAGGCATGTTTTGACGCAGTGAAAATGGTGCTCTATAATATGACACCTCGAGCATACGTCCTATCAGCTAAGCTTGAATCTTTCGAATTTCCAGGTCATTCTCAGAATCAGCCAATCTGTCGGTGGTTTACTTTTCCCTGGAATCCATGAAGCCGGCTGTAAAGAATACTTTGCAGACGTTAATCAAGTGGTGACGGCACTGAGCATCGCTGGATGACGTGGGTTACTGTACAAGGAAATCGTGTCCAAAAATGTAAAAGCTTCTGAAATTATACATACAGATAGAATAAATTTTAGAAACCTCTGGTATGTGAAAGGTGTTCGAAGTCTTTAGCGTTAACAATTCCCTTCAGAGTACCATATAGCTACAAACTTCTTTCTTACATTTAATGCGCGTTATGGATAAACAGCTCATGCGTAAATTGTCCTAAAATTTTTATTGTCCCAAAGCGCCATTTTCTTTCGAAAACCTTAACGCTCTTATGATTTTGTATGATACAACAGAAACGTATGTTTGCAGAAAGCAATGGAATGAAATTTAATGCGAAGATCATGTTTTACTGAAGCTGCGAACCTCCTCCATAGACATAAACTGCATTATGATGATAAATAAGCGTAACATAAATTTTAACCGCTTGATTTCATCTCTCACTGACAGTGAGGATCGGGAAATAATTCCTTGAGTAATGTTTTACGAGTACTGGTGAAAAAGTCAGGACATTTACTGTGCGCACTGTCTCGCCTTTCGACGGAAGATAGTTGTGAAAATTTGAAAAATATATTACTGCTCTAGCCAGATGCACCTTGAAAAGAAAAGTGAAGCAGCAGGGTGGCTTTATTTTGACATTTCTTGGCGATTTTCCTGTCCCTGTACTCAAGCAAATGAGTAATTCTATTGTGGCAGACACAAGATTGTAATCTTCCAGAAGTGTTCGTTTCAACATACGCTCACACTATTAATGAGCACAGAATACGGATTGAGCGTGATCCAAAGAAAGATAAAAAAGAATGAATGGAAAGGGAAGTGACATTAGCGATACTCTTAAGACCAGAATTGGGTGTTATGTAATAGATTGAAGTGTAGGAATTCTGTTACCTAAGAAGCAAAATAACGTACGACTGGCTAAGTAAGGAGGAGATAAAAAGCAGATCAGTGCAGGCAAAGAGGGCTATTCTCGCTAAAAGTAGTCTACATAAATCTTAATTTGAGGAAGAAATGTCTTAGAATGGACGTCTGGAGCATGGCTTTGTATGGAAGTGAACCGTGTCTTTTCGCGAACCGGAATAAAAGAGAATCGAAGCGTCTGAGATGTGGTGAATATACTGAAAAGATAAAAAATTAAGTTCTCCGCAGAATCGTCGAGGAAAGAAACGTTTGAAAAACACTGACTCGATATGAGACAGGTGCTAGGACATTTGTTAAGACGTCAAGGAATAGCTTCCATGTTACTACTGGGAACGGTAGAGGGGAAAAACTGTAGAAGAAAATAGAGACCAGAAGGTGTCACTCAGATAGCCGCGGAAGCTGGGTGTAACTGCTACTCGACGTGCTCGTACAGCGTCATTCGCAGCGCGCTACCTTGCGAGAGAGGGTGGTGAGTCAGACACGTATCGAATCCGTGTCGGATTAGTGACCGTGCGCTGGTATATCGGCCACCACGAGAGTGGTTTTTAAGGTGGTTTCATAATCACTGTTAGGCAAATACTGGCTGGTCACCAAACTCCGCCTCTGATACACGAACAGTTAAAATATGGCAACACCCAAACAAAATTTTTCACCATTCACGACGGTGTCGTCTGGAAGCTTATCCGGTCGCAAAATTAAATAATATAATAAAATTTGTCACATCGTGCAAGACGGTTCCATTACTTGACAGGACAAACGATAGAGAAAAGAAATAAGAAGAAGCTGGGTGTAGTTGCTAATCTGAGATGAGGAGGTTGGAACGAAAGAGGAAGTCGTGGAGAGCGGTATGAAAGTCATCAGTCTGACAGGAAAGATTCGTTTTAATTTGAGGCGAAAGTCGCTGTTATTTTTTGCCAAATATAGTGGCATTTCTTGTCAAATTCGGTGCTATTTTGTCTAGATTCGTTGTTATTATTCAGAAATTTTTGTTATTTTTTGCCAAATTCGATGATTTTGTGAAATTCAGTCTTCTTTTTGCCAAATTACGTGTTTTTGAGATATTCGGTTCTATTTTTTGTCAAATTGTGTGATATTTTTTGTCACACTCATTGTAATTTTTTACCAAAAGCAGTGTTATTTTTTTGCCAAATTCCGTGAATTTATTTCGAAATTCGGTGTTATTTTTTGTCAACTTCAGTGCTTTTTGGCAAAGTTCGTGTCATTCTTTTGTCGAATTCAGTGTATTTTTAGCAAATTCGATCTAATTTTTTGCTAAATTCAGTCTAATTTTTTGCCAAATTCGGCTTTTTGCCAAATTTGGTGTTTTTCGCCAAATTTTGTGTGAGTTTTTCGCCAGTTTTTGCTAAATTTAGTATTTTTGCAAAATTTCAAATTTCTCACAAATTTCACATTTTTCTCAAATTCGATGATATATTTTGCTAATATCGACGATGTTTTCGTTTTGCCAAATTTGGTGTTATCGTTCTGCCGAATTCTGTTTAATTTTTTGCCAAATTCGGTTTTATTTTTGCAAGATTCGGCTTTTTCGCCAAATTCGAAGTTTTCACTAGATCCAGTGTTTTGCCAAATTTGGTGTTTTCTTTTCGTCAGTTTTTGCTAAATTTGGTATTTTGCCAGATTTCGTGTGTTTTGCCAAATTTGACATTATATCTGGCTAAAATTGTTGATGTTCCCTTTTTGTCGAATTCGGCGTTACTTTTTGCTAAATTCGGTGCTGTTTTCGTCGCCACGTCAAAATTTGTCCACAGGAAATGAACCACTATTTTAAGATACAGGAAACTCAGGTTTGAGGAGATTAGTAGACAAAATGCAATTTTAACTTTCAATAAATATCAGTTATAAATATTAGTAAACTACTCTTGGCAGAATTATAACATTTTTATATGGTTAAATTACAAATACCGCGATAACATGTAAAAATCATCGAATTCGCACTCTTTTGCTAAAAACCAATATTTTCATGTTATCCGTTGTGGGAAAATTTTTATGTCCCCATTGATGAAAAAAGATTCCTACAGAACAGGACGGGGTCCGCCCTGAATAAATAATTAAAGACCTCCACATGCTGACGGTTCGGTTGAACGCTACATTTCATTATTGTAAGTGGTCGCATTGGAGGCGATATATCTCTGCCTTCCTTTGAGCTTTGGAGAATTATTGGCATTTACAGTTTAATCTGGACTTCGAAACAAGGTGCAGTTTGACACTTCTCACTTTCACAAATGGACGTCAGAGGGTAAAAAAGGGGTACAGACAGAAAAAATATCTCGGGGCCTAACAGATATCGAACCTCGGACTTTCCGATTTGTAATAGAGAACAACTTTTTTCTCTCAACACATTTTGCTTTGATATGATTTCCCCATGACTTAGAACTACACACCAGCCATCTCAGCTCAGTCCTTTCAGTATCCTTTACAACAGAGGCTGCCAAGAATTCAGATAGCGAAACACGGCCTGGCACGAGTGCCGTAGTGCTCAGCCTATCTGCTTCCTTCCCGCACCGACACGGCACGCTGTCTGGACGAGAGGACGGGGCAGAGGGGGAAATGCGAATGCACTGCGTTTAAATGGTAATCCAGTTACACTGCATATGACTTGGTTTTATATTTCACATTTCTCTAGAACATCACAAATAAAAACAGACTTTCATTATTATTTATTTTTGATGTGGTGAAGGCATAATATAATTTTTATCTGCTGCAAACTCTCGACATACAGTCAAAAGCACACAGTATCGCAGATTTTTGCACTCAGCTTCCCATGCCATCGTGACTTATTTAGTTTTGTAATCGAATAAGGTATTTCACACACGCGAAATATTGTAGCACTTTTGCAACCTCGTTATGGAGACTTCGAAACTATACCTGAGGAAAACAACATCCTGCACAGTTTTAACGTAAAAAGATTTGTCTTTAAAACGGGGATCACGTTACAGACCAGTCAGTTAGAGCTGCACATGCACAGGGTCACTTTCGATTTACACGTCAAACGGTCTCTGAAACAGATGTAAGACTGGCAGTGTCCTCAAAATTTTAGAAAACTAGACTTGTAATTGTTTCAAGGCCTCAACGAACTCTTCAAACCTCGAGTTTTCTTTAATGCCACTGAGCTTGGGGAACTGGATTGTGTATGTCAGAATTTCTCACTTCTAACATGCGATATTAATTTTAAATGCATCCCCATCAAGTCATAAATACGCTGTTTCTCGCCTTGCAGTATCTTACAGTGGGCAGTGTGCACTCAAGTCCACTTAAAATGTGAGATTTGAAATCCATTCCAGATGTTCTACACTATCGGCCATTAAAATTGCTACACCACGATCAAGACGTGCTACAGGCGCTACATTTAACCGACAGGAAGAAGATGCTGTGATATGCAAATGATTAGCTTTCCAGAGCATTCACACAAGGTTGGCGCCGGTGGCGACACCTACAACGTGCTGACATGAGGAAAGTTTCCAACCGATTTCTCATACACAAACACCAGTTGACCGGCGTTCCCTGGTGAAACGTTGTTGCGATGCCTCGTGTAAGGAGGAGAAATGCGTACCATCACGTTTCCGACTTTGATAAAGGTCGGATTATAGCCTATCGCGATTGCGGTTTATCGCATCGCGACATTGCTGCTGGCGATGGTCGAGATCCAATGACTGTTAGCAGAATATGGAAGCGGTGGGTTTAGGAGGGTAATACGGAACGCCGTGCTGGATCCCAACGGCCTCGTATCACTAGCAGTCGAGATGACAGGCATCTTATCTGCATGGCTGTAACGGATAGTCCAGCCACGTCTCGATCCCTGAGTCAACAGATGGGAACGTTTACAAGACAACAACCATCTGCACGAACAGTTCGACGACGCTTGCAGCAGCATGGAGTATCAGCTCGGAGACCATGACTGCGGTTACCCTTGACGCTGCATCACAGACAGGAACGCCTGCGATGGTGCACTCAACGACGAACCTGGGTGCACGAATGGCAAAACGTCATTTTTTCGGATGAATCCAGGTTCTGTTTACAGCATCATGATGGTCGCATCAGTGTTTGGCGACATCGCGGTGAAGGCACATTGGAAGCGTGTATTCGTCATCGCCATACTGGCGTATCACCCAGCGTGATGGTATGGGGTGCCATTGTTTACACGTCTCGGTCACCTCTTGTTCGCACTGACGGCACTTTGAACAGTGGACGTCACATTTCAGATTTGTTAGACCCATGGCTCTGCCCTTCAAAATGGTTCAAACGGCTCCGAGCAATATGCGACTTAACTTCTGAGGTCATCAGTCGCCTAAAATTTAGGACTAATTAAACCTAACTAACCTAAGGACATCATACACATCCATGCCAGATGCAGGATTCGAACCTACGACCGTAGCGGCGCTCGGTTACAGACTGTAGCGCCTAGAACCGCACGGCCACTCCGGCCGGCCCTCTACCCTTCATTCGATCCCTGCGAAACCCTACATTTCAGCAGGATAATGCGCGACCGCATGTTGCTGGTCCTGTACGGGCCTTTCTGGATACAGAAAAAGTTCGACTGCTGCCCTGGCCAGCAAATTCTCCAGATCTCTCACCAATTGAAAACGTCTGGTCAATGGTGGTCGAGCAACTGGCTCGTCACAATACGCCAGACACTTCTCTTGATGAACTGTGGTATCGTGTTGAAGCTGCGTGGGCAGCTGTACCTGTACACGCCATTCAAGCTCTGTTTGACCTAATGCCCAGGCGTATCAAGTCCTTTATTACGGCCAGAGATGGTTGTTCTGTGTGCTGATTTCTCAGGATCTATGCAGCCATATTGCGTGAAAATGTAATCACATGTCAGTTCTAGTATAATATATCTGTCCAACGAATACCCGTTTATCATCTGCATTTCTTCGTGGTGTAGCAATTTTAATGGCCAGTAGTGTAATTTTCGTCCTTGAACTCTTTTTTCCTTCACAAATTCAACAACTGTGGGTTTTAAATCAAAAAATCATTCCAGGCATGCCCCTTGACTTATCTAACGTACTTTGCAGTAACATATAAATTCTCCGTACTACTCCTTCAGTTCCATCGAAAGCTGTTCGAACTGACAGTGGAACAAGGCGTGCAACTTCAGAAATTTTAATATTCGTACCTCCAATTCTTCATGTGCTCCATACCTTCAAATTTAGTACGAGGGCTTCTTGATGTGCAGAGCAATAAATCTCGTCTGTCTATGGTTGTGATTTTTTGCTTCCTCATTGACAACTAAACTTTTAAATCGTTTCTGCACAGTACTGTACTACCGTTTCGTAGCAAATTTGCAGTACTCGTCGATTATGCGACCGCATAATACATGTTGAGAATTCTCATCCGTCTGTTCTGCCATTTCCGTTCAGTTTTAAAGGCTAGACTGCCTCTTTTTATGTGAACAGCCATTGCTCCTTGGTACTCCTTCATACCACAAACAAACAGTAAAGGGAAAACAGAGCTGACACCAACATTCTGCCGAATGGAAAAGAGTTGTATCGACCGAAAAATGCCATAGCGTAGTACCAAATAAACTGTTACGCTGTACCGAATACTTACGGGAAGAAACAAACAAAGCCAGGACACGCCGAGCCTTGGCCCACCCGTGGCCCGCAGACTCGGCCCACGTCCGATTTGGCACGTCGAGGCTCGCCATGCTTTATACCACATATGGCACCACCATCAGTCCCCATTTCCTTCCTAGCGTTTATCTCATCGTAATCTGTGCGTTGTTTCCATGATATGAAAAACTTATTTTGTTTTAGCTTGGTGTATTGTATTGTATTGTATGTTAACCGGGGATCTAGAAACGACGGAGAGGCTCCGTCCCCGCCGCAGCCGTAGCCGCAGTGGCCGCAGTCCACTTCGCCCCTCCGCCGCCCCACACCGAACCCACGGTTATTGTGCGGTTCGGTCCCCGGTGGACCCCCCAGGGAACGTCTCACACCAGACGAGTGTAACCACTATGTTTGCGTGGTAGAGTAATGGTGGTGGACGCGTACGTGGGGAACTTGTTTGCGCAGCAATCGCCGACGTAGTGTAACTGAGGCGGAATAAGGGGAACCAGCCCACATTTGCCGAGGCAGATGGAAAACCGCCTAAAAACATCCACAGACTGGCCGGTTCACCGGACCTCGATACAAATGCGCCGGGCGGATTCGTGCCGGGGACCAGGCGCTCCTTCCCGCCTGGAAAGCCGTGCGTTAGACCACACGGCCAACCGGGAGGGCTTTTAACTTGGTGACTGTAATGTCTTTTCTGGCGGCACAGAGCTCAGTTAACCTAAGAAAGGAAGCCGTGTTCAACATTAGTGTGAGAATCATGTACACTTTGTTCTGAGTGTGTGCGTATTTTAACTGTTCATTTATCCATTTTCTGAAGCGATGATTGGAGACCCACCCAGCCCTTGCCTGAACGAGTGGGGAAAACCACCTAAAAAGAAACTTATGGTTGGTATGGTCGGTGTATCAGACCAAGTGTCATTAAACCTCTTCTTTACTTCTTCGTATTTCGTGTAGGCCACCTGAGGATCACAACATTCAACTACTGTGTTTGAAGTAGGTTTTGGTGTAATCCCATTAGTTGTGCATCCTCTGGTTGTGTTGTTCCTTCCTCTCCTTTGTCCACAAGGCATCTGTCTTCTTTCTTGGTGGTCTGTCCTGGAACTTAACTTGCTTAAGCGTTCTCCTGAGAAATGTCTGGTCTTTTAAGTCCCTTTCTGTACCTCCCAGTACCTCTAGATCTTTTATCACATCCATCAACCGTGGTGACTTATTCCTGTGCGAGTATGTGAGAAGCTGACTGTTCAGTCTACGATGAATCATACAGATATATTGGTATAAGGCAAGACGTATCTTCCTAGCCTCGTCCGTGATTCTTTCAGAATTTCTGGTGTTATCGTTTTTACAGTCGTTTCCTTTCTTCACTGGTCCCAGAATCTCCTCATTATCTTTCTCTCCTGGATTTCAAGTCTGCCTGTGAGACGCTTCTTGTTGAGTACTAGAAATCTGAAGCATACAGGGCTTCAGGGAGAATGACTATCTGGTAGTGCTTCATTTTTCTGTTACGGGAGAGACACTTTTCGCTATACATGCTCTTGGTCAGCTGGTATGCTAGTTCCAGCTTGTTTATTCCAGTTGGGTATTTCATAATACCGTAATCATTTCGGCGAACCAGTGGTCATCTTCAGATTAAAAGAGGAGACTATCATTATCGAATTTTTAAAATGTGCTAAGCAACTCCTACGTAATGATGAAATAGGACTAAAAGTCATTAATCCATCTCACGGACTCGGCCCAGGTTTGGCCCATTTCCCGGTCTCGATAGCGGGTAACACTGCATGCATAAGTATGGAAACAGATTCTCGATCACTCTGCTTGGGACTCGAACCAATCTAAGCCATCAATCCTACAGTTGTCCTGATATCGAAATGTTATGCAAGTGTCGGGTCACCTCTCTCTTGGGTGAAAAATAATAGTAAACAAAAGTATTCTTTTTTTTTTTTTTTTTACCTCGGAGGACGCAGTTGAGTTTGGACTGATGGTGCTACCGCCGACCACACTGAAGGGACCACGAGGAAGGTAAACATTTGCCCGCTTCTGCGGAGCTGCGCGCTCCGTAGGTACAGCTCACCCGCTGTCCTTGGCGAAGCGGTCAGACGGGTTAGCCTCCGTTCTCCGAGGTCCCGAGCTCGAATCTGGGCCACCGAGTGCGCTCACTGCATTGTCTATGCAGCAACCTGCAACGAGTCAGTCGCAGTGCGCTGCCGACCAAATCCGTATTTTCTCATCCACTAGTTACTCCGTGTAACATGAGGTGGGACGCAGGGTTCGAAACGCAGATGATGAACACATATTGACGAAAAATACAGAATTTCTAAAGCCTTAACGGTCAGAATTGTGAAGATGGGCGATGTTTTCGAGATAGGAAACCAATGGTCAGAAATGAATATTTAGTTTCCTGCTGTACCTTTAAGTAACAACCTAATTAACTTTCCAGAATGATGATCGCAAGTCTCAATATATGCATTACAACGACGCATAAACTCTGTGTCACTCTCTCAAATTTCCCTGTTTGTTACGCAATGAGACGAGCAACTAGGAACTTATCAACCATTTCCTCTCAAGTTTCTGCTTTTATTTTATACACAATCTGTTCAAAAGTATTCAGGCAGCCCTACGTAGTGCGGAAACGTCTGCCAGTATGAAAGGAGCGGGGTAATGTTGTGTTGTCAGTGGAGTAGCAGTAGCAGCAGAACGGTTCATTCAGGAGACCTCATCAACTTCGAACGTGAACTACTTTCGACGTCACCTGAGTAACAAATCCATCAGGGACACTTCAGCCCTTCTAAACTTGCCAATGTCAAGTGTTGGTGTCGTCATTGCGAAACTAACAGAGCTAACCCAACACCAGGCAGATCACATGTACCGACAGCCGAGGACCGTTGAGTATGAAGGGGTATCAGACGGATGCCATATTCCTTGACTTTCGGAAAGCGTTTGACTCGGTGCCCCACTGCAGACTCCTAACTAAGGAACGAGCATATGGGATTGGTTCCCAAGTATGTGAGTGGCTCGAAGATTTCTTAAGTAATAGAACCCAGTACGTTGTCCTCGATGGTGAGTGTTCATCGGAGGTGAGGGTATCATCTGGAGTGCCCCAGGGAAGTGTGGTAGGTACGCTGTTGTTTTCTATCTACATAAATGATCTTTTGGATAGGGTGGATAGCAATGTGCGGCTGTTTGCTGATGATGCTGTGGTGTATGGGAATGTGTCGTCGTTGAATGACTGTAGGAGGATACAAGATGACTTGGACAGGATTTGTGATTTGTGTAAAGAATGGCAGCTAACTCTAAATATAGATAAATGTAAATTAATGCAGGTGAATAGGAAAAAGAATCCTGTAATGTTTGAATACTCCATTAGTAGTGTAGCGCTTGACACAGTCACGTCGATTAAATGTTTGTGCGTAACATTGCAGAGAGATATGAAGTGGGACACGCATGTAATGGCAATTATGGGGAAGGTGGATAGTCGTCTTCGGTTCATTGGTAGAATTTTGGGAAGATGTGGTCCATCTGTAAAGGAGACGGCTTATAAAATACTAATACGACCTATTTTTGAGTACTGCTCGAGCGTTTGGGATCCATATCAGGTCGGATTGAGGGAGGACATAGAAGCAATTCAGAGGCGGGCTGCTAGATTTGTTACTGGTAGGTTTGATCATCACGCCAGTGTTACGGAAATGCTACAGGAACTCGAGTGGGAGTCTCTAGAGGAAAGGAGGCGTTCTTTTCGTGAATCGCTACTGAGGAAATTTAGAGAACCAGCATTTGAGGCTGACTGCAGTACAATTTTACTGCCGCCAACTTACATTTCGCGGAAAGACCACAAAGATAAGATAAGAGAGATTAGGGCTCGTACACAGGCATATAGGCAGTCATTTTTCCCTCATTCTGTTTGGGAGTGGAACAGGGAGAGAAGATGCTAGTTGTGGTACGAGGTACCCTCCGCCACGCACCGTATGGTGGATTGCGGAGTATGCATGTTGATGTAGATGTAGATTGCACAGGGTAATTGTAAAAAAATCGAATGAAATCAGCGGAAGGAATAACTCGTGAGTTCCAAACTGCCACCAGCAGTCCATATAGCACAATTATTGTGCGTAGAGAGTTACAAAAATGGAGTGCAATGGTCGGGTAGCTCCTCATAAACGACACATTTCTGTAGTCAGTGCTAATTGACGCTTAAGGTGATGCAGAGTGAGACGCTACTGGACAGTTGACAAGTGATCCAGTCGCGCTATACTCTAGGGCAATGCGATGGAAGGGTCTGGGTCTGGCGCACGCCTGGACAACGTTACTTGCCGTTGTTGTGGCATCCGAACAAGACACAGCCTGGGAAAAAGCACCACAGCCGCAAAGATGAGAGCTGGTGCCAGTGCAATAGAGACTCGTCACTTGCGCGAGTTCCTCCAGCGCCACGGGCGGCGCTGATGATGAAGATATCGACTTCGCATCGGCCAACTGCCGGCCGAGCACTATCCGCCAATGACGAGACGACAATGGACAGAAGCCTACTCGGAAGACAGGAGAGCAGCTCTCACCCACTTGGCTATAGATCATCGTCCAGGACTGACTTAGACTGCGAACGTCATTTAATGAACCCTTAGAAGTGAACAGACAGTTGTTGTAAATTCCATTTGCTACGTACTGTGAAGTTTACCTATGATAACTTTCACTTAGCCATTGAGTGCATTTTTGTGTTAGGCCTATATTACAAGCAGTGTTCAAATGGTTCAAATGGCTCTAAGCACTATGGGACTTAATGTTGTGTTGGCAGAATAGCCAACACCGTGTTACTAGTGGAGGCCGAAATGCACGCGTTTTAGCTCACGCAGGCTGGCGTGAAGAGGGAAGAAATATACTGACGTGAGGTCTGGAACATGACAAGGAATGAGAATTCAGAAAGAGGACATAATTAGTTTGATACTTAACTTTAATCCATTAATGATGCACGTCGCTCTTGACGGTACATGATTCACAATATTATCTGTTCAGGATACATAGTAACTGAATATGGCGCCTTGCTAGGTCGTAGCAAATGACGTAGCTGAAGGCTATGCTAAACTGTCGTCTCTGCAAATGAGAGCGTATGTAGTCAGTGAACCATAGCTAGCAAAGTCGGCCGTACAACTGGGGCGAGTGCTAGGGAGTCTCTCCAGACTAGACCTGCCGTGTGGCGGCGCTCGGTCTGCAATCACTGATAGTGGCGACACGCGGGTCCGACGTATACTAACGGACCGCGGCCGATTTAAAGGCTACCACCTAGCAAGTGTTGTGTCTGGCGGTGACACCACACTTAACATCTGAGGTCATCAGTCCCCTAGACTTAGAACTACTTAAAGCTAACTAACCTAAGGACATCACACACATCCATGCCCGAGGCAGGATTCGAACCTGCAACTGTAATAGCAGTGCGGTTCCGGACTGAAGCGCCTAGAACCGCTCGGCCACAGCGTCCGGCCAAGCAGCGATGCGGACTTGATTATTCAACTAATTACAAAGATAAGTAAACCTTTTAACTCATTAGTGCGACTTCGTTACTAATTTGTTGGAGTGTTGTACAACCTTCGTTCTCCTATCCTGTTACCTGACCCTGGCGCATAGCTGTGTAGCAGGGAGAAATTGTCTTAACGGTGTACTGCACCATAAGCCGTTTCGCGAACTCACAAACTCGGATTACCGAAACAACAGTGGCGACTCGGCCTCCACAGCAATAGCGACGAGGGCTTTACAAAACTGGTGACCAGGGTTTACAAAAGCCGTCATGTGTACTGCCGAACAGTGAGGGATAGATGAACTGGTGTTACGCTATGGGTGTGTGTTTCGTAGTTAGGGTGTGGTCATCTTACTGCGCTTGAGAAAACGCTAAATGCGGAGGGATATGAACACATGTACTGTGTACAGTAGACGAGCACTTCGGTGATGATGGCAATCAACCTTGTCATAAAGCAGCGTAAGGCAATGGATTGCGGATAATACTCCTGAAATGAACTGGCCTCCCCAGAGTCCCGACCTGAACCCAATGGGATCCTATGGGATGATTAGAACATCGATTTCGCTCCAGACCCCGCAGTCTAACAGATCTTGACGACGAATGGAGTTTCACTCCTCCACGGGCATTAAGATACATCACTATAAATGCCATAAAGGCGAGGAATGGACACACCGGATATTAATGTCCATTAATACATGCCCGGATACTTTTTATCAGATAGTTTAGATCTCAAGCGGGTGCCTTATCATATTCTCCTTATTCCTGAGAATCTTACACTGTCTGAACTTTCTGTGTTTGGTCGTCCAAACGTGTCTCCCGCGCTGTTAAATACAAGAGCACGAAGAAGTGAAAAGATATATTCTGAAATGGCTTATACATGGATGTATAACATTCATTTCAGTCATGTTTGCCGTTTTTGGTGCTGTAGCACCCACTACCGGGTTACGACGTGGACGACTCTTTTGCTCGTGCCAGAAAGTGGAGTGGTACTGTGGAACAACGATATTGCCAGGCCGTCATTTCTTCCATGTGTTGTGGTGGAGCTGAAGTGACGCCCGTCGTAGCGCGAATTGCCACGAGTCGTTCGCGGCAGACCACTAAAAACACGCAGCCGCCCCTACCCGCACATAACCGCAGGGAGCTGGCATTTCAAAAAGGCGACGCTTGCAGGCGGATGCAGACGCCGCCAGGAAATTGCTGCTGGGCTGTCTCGCTTTAAGAGCACCGTCCACCTGCCTGCAACGTCTACCTAGCGATAAGCGACAGCCGCCTGACATCTGCTAATAAGGCAACGGAATTAAACGCTTTCTCAGCTACACGCCCAAATAATAAGGCAGAACATGCAGTCCTACTTCGAAAATTGTATTAGGATAATTTTTGGCACTATCATCACAATTGCAAGACTGGTAAAAGAAGCCCAGTGCCGTATCTATAATGTGCAAGCCGTTTTTATACCGTCCCGGGTATGAAGGGTTGCTGAACGAACTGCTCAAATGAATGCAAACCGAGCGAGGTGGAGCACTGGTATTCGAGAGGAGGGCGGTTTAAATCTCCACACGTCCTTCTACAAATACACTCCTGGAAATGGAAAAAAGAACACATTGACACCGGTGTGTCAGACCCACCATACTTGCTCCGGACACTGCGAGAGGGCTGTACAACCAATGATCACACGCACGGCACAGCGGACACACCAGGAACCGCGGTGTTGGCCGTCGAATGGCGCTAGCTGCGCAGCATTTGTGCACCGCCGCCGTCAGTGTCAGCCAGTTTGCCGTGGCATACGGAGCTCCATCGCAGTCTTTAACACTGGTAGCATGCCGCGACAGCGTGGACGTGAACCGTATGTGCAGTTGACGGACTTTGAGCGAGGGCGTATAGTGGGCATGCGGGAGGCCGGGTGGACGTACCGCCGAATTGCTCAACACGTGGGGCGTGAGGTCTCCACAGTACATCATGTTATCGCCAGTGGTCGGCGGAAGGTGCACGTGCCCGTCGACCTGGGACCGGACCGCAGCGACGCACGGATGCACGCCAAGACCGTAGGATCCTACGCAGTGCCGTAGGGGACCGCACCGCCACTTCCCAGCAAATTAGGGACACTGTTGCTCCTGGGGTATCGGCGAGGACCATTCGCAACCGTCTCCATGAAGCTGGGCTACGGTCCCGCACACCGTTAGGCCGTCTTCCGCTCACGCCCCAACATCGTGCAGCCCGCCTCCAGTGGTGTCGCGACAGGCGTGAATGGAGGGACGAATGGAGACGTGTCGTCTTCAGCGATGAGAGTCGCTTCTGCCTTGGTGCCAATGATGGTCGTATGCGTGTTTGGCGCCGTGCAGGTGAGCGCCACAATCAGGACTGCATACGACCGAGGCACACAGGGCCAACACCCGGCATCATGGTGTGGGGAGCGATCTCCTACCACTGGTGATCGTCGAGGGGACACTGAATAGTGCACGGTACATCCAAACCGTCATCGAACCCATCGTTCTACCATTCCTAGACCGGCAAGGGAACTTGCTGTTCCAACAGGACAATGCACGTCCGCATGTATCCCGTGCCACCCAACGTGCTCTAGAAGGTGTAAGTCAACTACCCTGGCCAGCAAGATCTCCGGATCTGTCCCCCATTGAGCATGTTTGGGACTGGATGAAGCGTCGTCTCACGCGGTCTGCACGTCCAGCACGAACGCTGGTCCAACTGAGGCGCCAGGTGGAAATGGCATGGCAAGCCGTTCCACAGGACTACATCCAGCATCTCTACGATCGTCTCCATGGGAGAATAGCAGCCTGCATTGCTGCGAAAGGTGGATATACATTGTACTAGTGCCGACATTGTGCATGCTCTGTTGCCTGTGTCTATGTGCCTGTGGTTCTGTCAGTGTGATCATGTGATGTATCTGACCCCAGGAATGTGTCAATAAAGTTTCCCCTTCCTGGGACAATGAATTCACGGTGTTCTTATTTCAATTTCCAGGAGAGTAGCTTTTCCAGGATTTCTCTACGTTGTTTAAGACAAATGTTGGAATGGTTCCTTCAAATGGGCATGGCCGATTTCCTTCTTCAAAACGAGGATGTGCACCCTCTCTAATGACCACGTCGCGTAAAAGACGTTAAATCCCAATTTTCTAAATTAACCACATAGTTCATCGACGCAGGAAAAAGTATGCATCACCATTTCGCGTGTGCGTACGAATGTGACTGAATGATCAGTCTCCAGGAAGTGTATTGTCATACCGTAGAATTTCTGCAGCTACATCTATACAGAGTGTTAATAAAACACCATACCACATTTTTCAAGGTGGCAGTACCCACCAAAACAAGATAAAAACGTCCAGTAAACATGAGCTCTAAAATGCATACCTTAAGAGCTGTAAACACTTGTTCATCTTCGCTACTGTGAAATACATCTCTTCAATTGAACCACTGTTCTTATATCTTACGGCTTGCGTTTAGTGTCCATATTTAGTAGACGTTTTTTGATTGGTACTTACTACCGCCTCTCAAAGTACGGAAAGCAAAGACCCTACAGCAGAAGAGATGTATTTTGCATCTGCGAAGATGAACAAGCGCTCTTAAGGGCGGATGTATGTAAAATTGGTTAAATATGGTCATTGGCCACCATATAGTTCTGCAGAGTATCAGAGACATTGTCTATAATTTTCAAAGTTTAAGTCGAGCTAAAATTGATGTTAAAATGACCTTGTTTCAACCCATGCGCAGTATCACGCCACATTTTCTCTAGCACTCTGTCCTTGTTTGAGATATTTTATTATTTCCTGACATCAGAAAAATCATCTGTAGAATATAGGAGTTTTTGAGCTCATTTACGATGCAGTTACTTCCGATTTATTAAAGAAATGGTAGACACAAAACCCTAATCAATACGTTAATAACCTCAATTAGATGAGACATCCAAAGAAAACATTTTTCCCATCTACTGTTGTTAAGATTTTCACATACGACGCTTGTCTGGTGTTCAGTGACGGTAACACTGGAAGAATCAGAATGATTATGAGACAAGTTTTTAATGTAGTTCGCTTCCTTGAAAACCTATTAAAGAAGGTTGTTGACGTGCGCATTGCTAGTTCTGAAATGTATGAAGGATACTGCCAAAAAGGCACGCCAGAAGGATCAGAAAAAAATGGTTCAAATGGCTCTGAGCACTATGGGACTCAACTGCTGTGGTCATAAGTCCCCTAGAACTTAGAACTACTTAAACCTAACTAACCTAAGGACATCACACACATCCATGCCCGAGGCAGGATTCGAACCTGCGACCGTAGCGGTCGTGCGGTTCCAGACTGTAGCGCCTTTAACCGCTCGGCCACCACGGCCGGCTAGAAGGATCAGAGTGGAAGAAAAAAGCTACAGGCTCAGAATATCTTTTTTCTTTCCAGCTTCCATTTTTCCGTGTACAAGTAACATTTTCTGCTGAACTTCCTGTGGTACGAAATTTTTCAGAACGTTTTATTGTCAAATATATTTAAATTTTTGCGAAATAAAAGTTGCTATGTATCACACACACAAAGTTAAAAAACCGGTGCGGGAATTCTAAGACTGATACTAAAAGACTGGTATACATATATGTCTATGGAATTGCTGAGAATAACCTACTCCATTTTGAACGTGATGAGTAAGGTAACTTCCGAGAAAATGTTCCTCGTGTGGTAATATGTGTTTTAAAAGTATCCAGCAAGGTACTGATTAAATTATTTGACAATAAATTGAAAAATGCAGATTATAATCAATAACATAATGACAATAAGTGCTTATCTCTCACATAGGATAGGTTACATTAGCCTGTGGTTTCTCTCATAGGTACCCCCCTTAAAGTATGCACTTTAGAGCCCCTGTTTACTGGATTTTTTTTCTTGGTTTGGCCCTCTCAAAATATAGAATACTTCATTAACACACTATATATTTGCAAGCCACCTTTGGGTGTGTGACGGAGCGTACCTTCCGTACCGCCATCCCTCCTTTCCTGTTCCTGTCGCTATTAGTGCACGGAAAAAATAGTTGGATGTAAGCCAACGTGTGACCTTGATTCTCCCTAGTTTTACCTTCATGCTCTTCTTGCGAGATATATGAAGGAGGAAGCAATATATTGGTTGACTGTTCTAGGACAATACGCTATCAAAATTTTAGCGGTATAAGCGAGCCTGTGACGAAATGCACTTTCTACATCACTGCCATTTCTCCGCTTTCCTGTTCCAGTCGTGAAGGGTGTGCGAGACGAACTATAGTTGGTACGCCTGTGTGTGAGCTCGAATATCTGTAATTT
This sequence comes from Schistocerca serialis cubense, assembly GCF_023864345.2. Classification (NCBI taxonomy): domain Eukaryota; kingdom Metazoa; phylum Arthropoda; class Insecta; order Orthoptera; family Acrididae; genus Schistocerca; species Schistocerca serialis. The sequence continues at coordinate 323,624,768 of NC_064644.1, forward strand.
TATCTTGATGATCTAGCGAGCCACACTTGAGCGAAAGCAATACATTGCTAACTGTCTGTAGATTGCTGATAGAATATTTATACATTATGAATAAAAACAAACACTACGCGCCGCGCGGAGTGGTCGCGTGGTTTGAGGCGCCATGTCACGGATTGCACGGCCCCTCCTGCTGGAGATTCAGAGTCCTCCCTCGGGTATGAGCTAGTTTAAGGTAGTTTAGGAATTAACACACATTTGAACTGTTTTTTGAAACACTACGCTAGTGTAATATTCTGCAATATCTTTCGGCTATTACGTCACCATCAGGTACAAAATAATATGTGGTGCAGTGAAATTTTGTTGCATCAAAGATTTTAAACTAGTGTATCTATAGAGTATCTCTGTTTACAGAGATGTAAAATGTTAAAGTTACGTTTAGGAGTAAAACAAGGGGTATTATTTCAGTTGTAAATGTGATGTAAAATTATTTAACTAAGATAAAATATGACACATTAACTAATGAACAATGTACACTTTACAACCGTTGTTCATAGAAGAAACTAAACTGAACACAAACTTTGGTGACATGATCCAAAGGTGTTACTGAACAAAACAATATTGTCTTTAATAGGATCTAAATTACAAACACGTAAGTTATATACTAGCGAGATTAAGCAGGTAAGTGAAGTAGTTGTAACTATACAAAGTAATTTTTTTTTAGACAACATGAGAAATTATAGTTACTGAAGTAAAGGAAAACGGAGCATGTGAGTAAGACGGGTAACTTACAACCTGACCAGGATTGGATTTTCCATGGTATCTTCCGTTAGACGTGGCGACTAAGAGAACTGGAGAACTGTGTCTGGTCGTTCAGTACCAAGCTTGGCCTTACGGAAAAAAGTTTATTAATTTCCATTATTTCAGGATAGTTCATCTTCTTTCCTTTATGTATGTGGTGTTATATTTCATGTTCACTTTGTATCTCTGGCCTTCTTTAAGCAGGTGGTCTGCAAAAGTAGAGTCTCATTTTCTAAGTTTCTGACGCGTTCCTTCAAACGCATGCATGCTGCCCCGCCAGAATTTCTATATATAATTTGCCACAATTACAACTGATTTTGTGTGTTCTACTCTTTTCCAAAGCTGGAGTGCTGTCTTTACCATTGGGCAGAAAGTGTCCTACAGCGTTATGCATATAAGATATATGCTATCGGAATTTCAGTAAACCATAGCGCGATGCGCAACACCTCTCATTTGCTGGGTCTCTCACTGGAGTAAGATGATCATTTCTGTGACCCTTTCGCTTATAGTGAACGAACCTGTGACGAAATGCGCTTGAATTTACTGTGTTCCCGCTATAAATCGTCGACAGTAACAATTTTGTGTATTCCACTCTTTTCCAAAGCTGGAGTGCTGTCTTTACCACTGGGCAGAAAGTGTCCCACAGCGTTGTGCACATAAGAAATATGCTATCGGAATTTCAGTAAATCATAGCGCGATGCGCAAAACCTTTCATTTGCAGGGTCTCTCACTGGAGTTAGATGACCATCTCTGTGACCCTTTCGCTTTTAGTGAACAAACCTGTGACGAAACGCGCTTGAATTTCCTCTATTTCCTCTATGAATCCTGCCTGAAAACTGTCCCATGAGGAGCGATATTCAAGAATCGGGCGAACGAGGTGTTCATAAGCGACCTCGTTAGCCAATGGCTTTCATCCTCTGAGGATACTTTCAATGAATGTCAAGCCTGGCGTCTGCCTTTCCTACGATTACTTTTGTGTGATAGTTTCATTTTAAATCGCTCTGTGCACATAATTAAAGAATGTGACTGCGAACAATCACTGGAAGCAAACAGCCCCATGGAGCATCGGACGTCACAGTATGGCGTTAACGGCCCATACAGCTCCGTCCACAGTGTTGGCTCGACGTTGGAGCCCTGCAGCGGATGTGGACCCGTCTGATAAGGCGATTCGGAGCTATCAGCTGTGGGATGGACTGGTAGCACTCATACCATTATCTCGTCTTACACCGTTCAGAAACAGAACGCCTCAAAATGCTGTAGGCAACGTTGAACATAGCCTTCGTGTCATGAGTGGCAGCGTGTAGTGGTCTTCTTCAACCTGTGAGACAGTGAAGGCTAATACACATTTCGCTCCACATTGTGACCCCTATCTGACAGCTGAGTTGTTCAAGCCGTATAGAGAAGAAACGCCAAGTGTTATGCATTTGGGAAGCTAACAGATACGACGTATGACCTTAACTCGTACGCACTAAGGGCACTATAAACAGAAATCACCACCTCGGAGACGTTCTACAACCATATGAAAAGTAGGTACGCAGGAAAGTGCCTGCTGTGGATAAGTTAGTATTCGGGAAAACAATTTTTCCCATCGCCCACTTCCGTGCCGCGGCTGCCTACAGTCAGTGCTAACGACCGTCCAAAAAATACTGCCCTACTAACAGACTTCATTGTCAGCTTGCTGTGTCGTCTTTCGCTGTCCCCATAAGAGACGTGTGTAGTGTACACTGATGAAGATGGCTATCTTACTAGCAGTAATAACTGTGTATGCAACTAATAAATGAATTTTTATCAGCAAACCATTTTCAACTTATTCACTTAAAGCTTGGCAGTGGAGATGTTCTAGCTTCCGTTTCTCAATTTTCCAAGAATTTTACCATCGATTCCGGTTTTATTGCCCACTTTTTAAATACAGCACTATTGGGTAAGGAGAAAATCCTTGTAAAAAACGCATGCGGGTATGAAATCCTCCTTGTGACGAAGAATCAGTGACAAACAGCGTTTAAAATATATCTTTTGTATACGAAAGCAGATGGGATAAGTGGAGCTAACGACAAGCAAAAAAATAAATAAATAAATAAAATGCAGAACAGCGAAGACAATAGAGAATGGTGACAGCAGTATCAATGTACAATGACTTCATGGTACGCTGGGCTAATGTTGGCAGTCATCCAAAAATAAGCCAGTATCAGCCGTATTCTGTCTTGCGGCTGTTACTAATCCTGCTTGTCCCCGAGCCGAGTGTCTTCATGATGGGTGGGATTCGCCCGAACGCGCAGGTTGCGGGATCCATTCTCAGTGAGCACGTCATGGTCTTTTTTTCTTTTGTGGTTGAAAAGTCTGGAAAGGCTCCAGTCGGCGTCGTGAACCAAACGTAAAGAAAAAATGGTTCAAATGACTCTGAGCACTATGGGACTTGACTTCTGAGGTCATCAGTCCCCTGGAACTTAGAACTACTGAAACCTAACTAACCTAAGGACATCACACACATCCATGCTCGAGGCAGGATTCGAACCTGCGACCGTAGCGGTCACGCGGTTCCAGACTGTTGCGCCTAGAACCGCCCGGCCACCCCGGCCGGCCAAACGTAAAGAAAGTTGGCACGAAAGCCTTCGTAGTGATGTCAGATCGAACTGTTTGTAATCAGCTATGTACTTCAGGTGCTCTGGTGGCAGATCACGTAATTTTTTATCTTTATAAAATCACCAGTCTTCCAAACGGTTTCACGGTATATTCCATCTTTCTCCTATTTTGTGCTTACATTTCCACCTCTACGTAACTATCAAACACTCAGCATCCGCTGTAGTCTGTTTCACGTACTATAATCTTATATGTCCTTATTGTTTCTTCCCAATACTGCTTGTTCCAGCTCTAGGCTAATTATTCCCAAATTACGTGCATATGTCGCAGTGATCAGTGTGTAACTGGCTGACTACATGCGCTGTACATATGGGTTTTTTATTCCCCATCACATTATTATCCTAAAACGTGTTATTGGAAAGGTGCATTCAAAATGTTCTTCAAGTGATGGAATAAAGACTGCCAGAAAGAAAAAGTTCTGTTAATATTCTATTATTAATTGTTTCCTGGAAAAAAAAGTTGCATGTCAGCTGGTCGTTGGGTGGTCGAGCGGTTCTATGCGCTTCAGTCTGGAACTGCGCGACCGCTACGATCGCAGGTTAGAATCCTGCCTCGGGCATGGATGTTTGTGATGTCCTTGTGTTAGTTAGGTTTAAGTAGTTCTAAGTTCTAGGGGACTGATGACCTCAGATGTTAAGTCCCATAGTGCTCAGAGCCATATGAACCATTTTTGTTGCATGTCGTCGACAACACTATCACATAAAAAACGACGCACCAAGAGATAATTACCCGAAGGGGATGGAATTCGGTAGATGTGGTGTACATGTACACAGAAACAAATGATTGCAATTTCGGAAAAAATGGAAGACTTATTCAAGAAATAGAGCTGTACAAATTGGGTAAGTAAAAAACGCGGCCGCGAGGGATTAGCCGAGCGGTCTCAGGCGCTTCAGTCCTGGACTGGGCGGCTGGTCCCGGCGGAGGTTCGAGTCCTCCCTTGGGCATGGGTGTGTGTGTTCGTCCTTAGGATAATTTAGGTTAAGTAGTGTGTAAGCTAAGGGAGTGATGACCTTAGCAGTTAAGTCCCATAAGATTTCACACACATTTGAACATTTTTAAACAACGCGTTGGTCCACCTCTGGCCTTTATGCTAGCATTTTTGGACAACATGGTTGTGGAGATGAAGCAGCGATTAGTGTGATTAATCAATTATTCAAAAACAGTCTTAATCGCATTTATTATTATTATACCGCCAACCGGTTTCAACCCGACGTAGGGGTCATCTTCTGGGCGTTTACACTGTGAAATTATAGATATCCGTCAGAAAGACTCCATTATACAACAGCTAAAATTACGTAAATTTTAAAATATGTTACCCATTGGTCGACTGCTGGTGATGTCACTCCTGTCTACATAACGGCAGGAAACTATGCGAGACTAACACTTCGTATTGGCTTAAATAGCGTGCTGAGATCACGTTTTCTTTTATTTACTGTCACTTAAATTTATGTTAAACCAAGGTGACTAGTAATTACATACAAGAAACTGTATTAAATGCCGTTGATCGCCGCTGGGGGTGTTGCCGTCTATTCACGTGATCTCAGCACACTATTTAAGCCCTTACGAAGGGTTAGTCTCGCATAATTTCCTTCCTTTATGTAGACAGGAGTGACACCACCAGCAGTCGACCAATGGGTAACATATTTTAAAATTTACATTATTTTAGCTGTTGTATAATGGAGTCTTTCTGACGGATATCTACACTTTCACAGTGTAAACTCCCAGAAGATGACCCCTACGTCGGGTTGAAACCGGTTGGCGGTATAATAATAATAAATTCAATTAAGACTGTTTTTGGATAATTGATTTACGCTAGCAGTTACTCGGTTTGGCACTGATAGGGCTGTTGGATGTCCTGGGGTTATCGTTCCAAATTCTGTCCAACTAACGCGTGAGATCGTCAAAATCCCGAGCTGGCTGAAAGACCCCGCCCATAATGCTCCACATGTTCTCTTTTGGGGAAAGACCCGAAGACTTTGCTGGCCAAAATAGGGTTTGGTAAGCATCGAGACAAGTAACAGAAACTTTCATTGTGTGCGGACGGGGATTGTCTTGCTGAAATGTAAGCCCAGGATGGCTTGTCTTGAGGGGTGGGAAAACGGGACAGAATATCATCGACGTACTGCTGTGCTGGAAGGGTGCCGTGGAAGGCAATCAAAGGGGTCCTGCTACGAAGTGAAATGGCAGCCCATACCGTCACTCATGGTTCTCGGACCGTATAGCGGGCGTCAGTAGATCGGTATACCTCCACTGCCGGGGGCGTGTCCAGACACGTGTTCACTGGACATTGGACCGCCACTCGATGCGGGCCCCGTGAAAGATGAGATTTTCAGCAGGGCTCCCCAACCAGCTCGGGTTTTAGACGATCTGACACGCCAGCTAAAGAGAATTTGGCACGATATCCCTCACGAGGACATCCAGCAACTGTTATCAATCAATGTCAAGCCGAATAACTGCTTGCATAAAGGCCATATGTGGACCAGCGCGTTACCGATTTCCTCAATTTGTTAAGCTACTTCTCTTGAATAATTTAGCCAGTTTTCCTGAAATTGTAATACTATGAATATGTGTTCAATCTCTTTCACTTGATTCTGTATATGATCTTTCCTATTTATTTTAAAGCTTTGACCATATTTCATTCATTGCCGATTATAGTTTTCATGATTTTTGCCAGTTTCAAATCTAATTCAGAATGAATGTCAACAATCTGTTCAGCTACATTATCGTAACTATGTTTTCCCTTAAACCTCCTGCAAACCAGAGCTAAACGTTTTCGTTCAAATCATTTGTTTATTTGTAAATGTTAATCACAACTACCGATTTCCATGCCATTCGGGTAACTCCTTCGTGGTGCGTAGTTTTCTTTATGTGATGGAGTGTAATTAATTGCGGTAGGTCAGAATATAAAAATAATTTCGTGTGGCTCAATGGCGTGGTAGAAGTCTTTCAATTGGACATCACTTCGCTGACCTGCGTGTCCCTAACCTACCCCAGGGAAAGAGGGCCTACAGTTTAACGTGGAATCCAAAACATACGTCGTTTCTTGCGAAACTCCACATCATTGAGAGGCGAACACTAGGTTAAAATGCAGACTCGGCAATCCGTGGTCCAACGGGGATTCGATCCTGCGAATTCTCGATTACCATGCATGCATATTACAGCTTTGTAAGAATATTATAACCTGAGATTGTTTGATTTTCACTTAAAGGAAGTCACATATTACGTTGAGCAACCAAGGTGCTTTGATCTGGTTCAAAAATGGTTCAAATGACTAAGCACTATGGGACTTAACATCTGAGGTCATCAGTCCCCTAGACTTAGAATTACGTAAACCTAACTAACCTAAGGACATCACACACATTCATGCCCGAGGCAGGATTCGAAGCTGCGATCGCAGCAGCCGCGTGGTTCCGGAATGAAGCGCATAGAACCGCTCGACCACAGCGTCCGGCTTTGGTCTGGAAAAACGTATTTACTGTTCATAATTTCATTGGTTTTCATTTACAGTATGTGATGAGGGAATTTGAATGAGTGTTTGGTGACTTATTTCTACGTATTACAGAGTAGTGGAGTAATTTTACTTATGCTTATCACACACAGTTCCATAATCTTAATAGTTTATCCATTGTGGCGTTCATAAAATGTGGTATAAAGTTCATTTCGCCGGCCGAAGTGGCCGTGCGGTTAAAGGCGCTGCAGTCTGGAACCGCAAGACCGCTACGGTCGCAGGTTCGAATCCTGCCTCGGGCGTGGATGTTTGTGATGTCCTTAGATTAGTTAGGTTTCACTAGTTCTAAGTTCTAGGGGACTAATGACCTCAGCAGTTGAGTCCCATAGTGCTCAGAGCCATTTGAACCATTTGAAAGTTCATTTCAGTCATGTGCTTTTTCCTTGCTGTCCCATTATTCACAAACATTAGTAAACAATGGTTATAATTAACAACGTTTTATGGTTCAAATGGCTCTGAGCACTATGGGACTTAACTTCTGAAGTCATCAGTCCCCTAGAACGTAGAACTACTTAAATCTAACTAACCTAAGGACATCACACACATCCATGCCCGAGGCAGGATTCGAACCTGTGACCGTAGCGATCGCGCCGTTCCAAACTATAGCGACCAGAACCGCTCGGCCACTCCGGCCGGCAACGTTTTATGCTTTGCTCCGTTCTTGTAAGTACTTCGCTACATGTTTCAGTGACAAACAGTTTTATACTGTATCAATGGGGACACTGTGACAGACAAAACATCTGGCTGAGTGCATCTTCCCTGAAAAACGACAAAAACCAGAACGGTATTTGTGTATCCGCATGAAAGATGAAAGACGCGCCCCACATGTGAACACGTGGTTGTCATGAGCCATGTACCCGCTGCGCAGCATGTGAGATACGGCCTTAACCCACTTCGAGGGTTAGGATAAACAGTTTCCGGCGTGACATTTGTGTTCTCTCTAAAGAACACTTTCGCTCTACGTACTAAGAGTCTGGTTTTCAGCCTATCAGTATTCTATATACTTCCTCCCAATGCGTCACTAGACGATTGCTTTACCGTCCTCTTCACCAGTGACAGGACAAACAGTGAACAGTGCTGTAGCAACAGTGTACAGGGTTTTGTCTGCAGGCTGTTACCTTACTTACGAACTCATTACGTTCTTTTTGGCCACACAGTCCTAACTGATCGATTTACTTGGATTTCGGTGTAACGCGATCGCTGAAACACGTCTAACACACCTGATAAAATGATTATATAAAGATGAATAGAAAACCAACAGGCTCTTTGTGGCCAACAAATCAGAAAAAATATCCGTGAACGACTTCTGGAAGTACAGGGTGGTCCAAAAGTTGGGAAACACTCTGATAAAATCTAAATGGAGTAGCAAACAAGGAAACAGAGTCCCTACACAGGAGGAACGGGAAGGGGGAAACTTTATAGGCTATGCCACCGACATGGCGGCCATCTTGAAAGCTGCCATCTTGGATTCAACTCCAAAATTTCAAATGCGAATGTGGCCATGCGACATATCAAACAGATAGAGAATTTCACCAGAGAAACAATGCCGTTGTTATTTTAAACATAGCTTTATTCATTCTCTGGTTAGAGCCAATTATTCGCGGCAGCAGTGGGACGCTCGGCAGCGTGAGTATTACGTACTGAGAAGTCATGAAATGGAGTCTGAAACGGTGCACTGACTATCCCATGCCTGATATGTTACATGTGTTTAACTGTTAGGTATCATTTAGTCATGCTAACGTTTTAATCATTGTTTCCTTATTTACAGGTTACAAAATGTCCTTAACACATGAAGAACGCATTGAAATCACCTTGATATCAGGAGAAAGAAGCACACGGGTCATTGCTGAGGATTTCAAGAGTCGTCACCCAACCAGACAGCCCATCACTCACAGCACAGTTGCCAAACTTGACCAAATTCCGAGCTACAGGTTCTGTCGCAGATAAACCTAAGGCTGGAAGACCAAAATCCGCCACCGATGAAACAACAATAGTGAGCGCGTTGGCATCATTTAGCAAGAGTCCGCACCGGAGTACTCGTCGCCTGTCACAAGAATGTGAGGTTAGCCGTACTTCCATACTGCGAATTTTTTCGCAACACAAATGGCACCCGTACAAAATTCAGCTGCTCCAACACCTGAACGAGGATGACCCAGACCGTCGGGTACAGTTCGCAGAATGGGTGACACAGCAGCTGCAGATAAACCTACGTTTCTCCTGTCAGGTGCTGTTCAGTGATGAAGCGAATTTCTTTATCAATGGTGAAGTGAACAAGCAGAATCCCGGACACTGGTTCGACACAAATCCGCACTGGATTGATGCTTCCAAAATGGTCGACTCACAAAAAGTGATGGTCTGGTGTGGTGTGTGGTGTACCAAAGTCGTTGGACCTTTTTTTATTGATGGTACGTTAATAGCCAACGGTTATCTGAGGGTACTGGATGAAGAAGTGTTTCCCTCGTTGTTAACGGAGGATGGGACATTTCCGGAATTCTTCCAGCATGGAGCCCCACCACATTATGGACACAATGTGCGAGCATACCTGGATGTGCAGTTCCCTCAAAAGTGGATTGGTCGTAGGGGTGCTGTGGAGTGGCCACCACGTTCACCAGATTTGACTCCCTTGGATTTTTATCTTTGGGGTCATGCCAAAGCACTGGTTTATTCTGTGAAAATACGGGATTTGCATCGTCTGAAGCAGCGCATTGTTGATGCGTGTGGTCAAATTCAGCCAGATGTGTTGGTGAAAGTTCATCAGGATAGCATTAACAATCCAACATAGTGGGCAACATATCGAGCCATTCCTATGGCTGTTGGTGGTCTCTCGGGACTGTGTAACATCGGCGTAATGTCTCTTCGGCACATAACACACATGCTGCCGAGCGTCCCACCGCTGCCACATGTAACTGGCTATAACCCGAGAACGAATAAAGCTACGTTTAAAATAACAACGGCATTGTTTTTCTGGTGAAATTCTCTATCTGTTTGATATGTCACATGACCACATTCCCATTTAAAATTTTGGAGTTGATTCTAAGATGGCGGCTTTCAAGACGGCCGCCATGTTGGTGGCATAGCCTATAAAGTTTCCCCCTTCCCGTTTCTCGAGTGTAGGGACTCTGTTTCCTTGTTTGCCACTCCATTAGAATTTTATCAGGGTGTATCCGGACTTTTGGACCACCCTGTAAATGTTATCATGTAATTCCAGTTATCTGTGACTTGCGTGCATGAAAGATCGACTGCGTATGGAAGGTCGATAACTGATTGGACGCTCCGGATTGAAATATCTTTGACTTGTAAATAGAGGCTTGTGCAGGTGTGGATATCCGCAGCAATAAATACTTTGCGAATGAAAGCCTGTACCGATGCTCATATATGCGGGTGTATCTGCGGATACCCGAGTTAAAGGACAGAGTAAACATTACTATTGTCGTCTGTTTCCATTACATGCGATGGATGGTTACAATTATCGTTTTCACGTCACTGTTGTTACCCTTTTGGGGCGGAGTGCCACTACATTGACTTCAGCGCGCAATGTACTGGAAACGGTAGTTACATTGTTGATGTCTACAAGGGCTACAGATGGTGACATGCCCTTCTTCCTGGCTTTCCGAGCTATTACAAGTTTGTTCTGTTCCCGTAGGTCCAGCAGCTGTCTTGCATTAGAATGATTCCTGTTTCTTTTGCAGTTAACACAGCTCAGGTTCGCAGTTACTGAAAGCAGCCACAAAGCGATACTTAGGCTGCTATACGACAAGCCAGTGTTTACAATCTGCGTTTCACCGTTGACTCCTGATTGTATGTACCACATACGACATAAGTAATTTTTGGTACAAAATCGTGTATCTGCACACTTCCTCTATAATATTATTTACAAGAACACAATGACATGCTTGTAACACTGAGAAATGTAGCTACGTTAATATGATTAACACAGCACTGAATGACGTAATTTGATAAATAAACTATATGACTAAATTTTCGCAGTATACAGTAAGTGATGGGACATGACATAATTTCACTTCTCAATGTCACGGGAACATTGCGCAGAAAATTTACAAAATCCATTTCATAAATTACGACGGACTGTAACTTATGGAACATATCAAGAATATGACAGGCTGTGCTGTATCAAAATATGGTTGTGATCGGTCTCTACTTTCTTAGTCAACTGGACATAATTTCTTCATATCTCGTTCTACAGCCTCAATGTATCGTCTAAATGATGGAACCATTTTAACCATTGTAGGGTGTCAGTTTTATTCCTTCAGTGCATTGTGCATTTAAATCACATTACGGGCCAGTTTCAGCCTTAGGCCATTATCAGATGCCTGCAAATAATACCGAAAGCACAGTAAATATTATTATCCATTTGACAGAAAGCAGCCACTCTACATTAGACGTAAACAAAACATCAAAAATATTACGCAGAGCAGATAAGAGAAAAACCATGGATATCCTGGAAGAGATTGAGATATATGAGCACCTCATAAAGCCAATAGAAATGTCAAATGAGCATACAGACTTGCGTAATAGAAGATTTTTAGACAATTTTAATCGAATTCTACGAACTATGAGAATTAGGTAACAGGAGTGACTGATCTCACCGCCGTGAAATTTGATTGGTGGTTGCAGAGCAGTACCGTATCACTGATTTGTAATTTTACTAAAGACGAAAACTGTTAATCTAAATACATTAATTTAAGAGTACAAATACGTGAGACTACTTCAGCGAAAGATATAGCCAGAAAGACTCTTATTTTCATACAGCAATAACGAATGTACATCGTTTTAGTATTCGATAGTAGTGTAAAGAATTTTAACATTATTGTGAATAATTTTGTAAGTTTACAGATCAACGTGACATTAGACTGTGATCAACTGTAAGGACAGTTTTACTACGGTAGCGAGGGACAGTAACGTTGTGACACTTTATAATTTGTGTAATGACAACAAGTACAAAGGCTATTTTCAGCAATAGAATATAAAACTGAGACCATTTTTAAAAAGATGTAGTAAGACAACGTAATATTACTGCAACAATAACAGAAGTTTAATTATACCTGTAATTATTATAAGCATTGTCAAAGTCCATAATCTAAGAAGTTGAATGAGAATTAACTTGTACGCAAGACGGTGATCACGTGACTGTAGCTCCTCCTGACGAGAGCTTTGTCTCTGCAAAACGACAGGCCTCAGCATGCTCTTTGATTGATACATGTTTCGAGCAATTTGTAACAGTTACGTGTATGTATGAGTGCGGAAAAGTACATGGTATGCTGCAAAACGAATGTGCAAGAGTGAATAAGTTACCTGTGATTAAGGTTTTTGCCTATATGACGTGTTGTGAAAGTTGCCCTTGTACGCTGACTGATATGTGCAAGACCATATCTGTAACATTCGACATGTGTACATTTCGGAACCCGTCTGCGCCCACGTAACACGAAACAAATTTTTAAAATGTAATTCACACATTGTCAATATCATGTAAACGATCTGAACAACAATTATAATGAGCATGCTTAATGTTATCCACTAAAATCAATTGCAATGCGCAAGCGTAAAGTTATTCACTTATGTACAGTGCTTTTGGTATTATTTGCAGCCAAGTGATAATAAGGCCGAAACTAGCCAGTAACATAATATATATGCACGGTGCACTAAAGGAATAAAACTGACAGCCTGCGGTGGTTAAAATATCATTGAGACACCTGAAAGTAAATAACGATGTCTGATTATCGCTGACGAGAATTTAGGTCACGAATAAACATCCCACCACAGTTCTGGCGAATAGAAATGATTTGCAAAATTTTAATACATGTGAATTCGGATAAACGATTCCCGATGCGAAACTCTTTTCTCTCAGACTTTTACTTAAAATTACATTTAAATAATATTTCATTTCAGTTTTTATTTCGCACAACTTATAGTTCTGTTCTGATAACAGATTAACTTAACTTGTTAGTTTCTAATTGGTTCGATACCGAACACAGTGAATACACTTTCTCGTGTGGGTGTCCATGATTGAATCCAACATAACCGTTTTGTTCTTTGTTGTATGTACCGACAAAAATATAATAACAATATTGTAAAATATCAATAAACATAGTTCAAGATGACACAACAGGCTCAGATGATCCGTCATACTTCATATGTGGCGATTAGTGTTGATCGAATTACATACTTTTGATAACATTACATGTCAGTGCTACTGTAAGAGACGCAAGATGTCGGACAACATTATTACAGGCGATGGAATGCGAGTACAAGGCTATATTTTAATTGAAATTGAATTAATTAATATAGCCATATTACAGCAATATTCACTTCACGAACATTCATCACAGGAAGTTTCACTGCCGGAAATAAGCATAATGCACGTGAATGACATGCATCTGTAAATTAATTTGATAATTTTAAATATTTCGGAAAAAATACCTGTTTTTATTGTTAGCCATACCGTCTTCTCCTTGGAAATTCAGTTTTATTAAATGAAAAAAGATGTGGCTCTTGGCAAAGATATTATTTGAAACTGAAATGTATTTGTTTATAATTGAATGTGATCTTAAGTCATCAAAAATGTTAAATAAAATGCTTTTCTTGAGTTATAAATTACGACGTATATACTGCAATCTTTAAAGCGAAACTTATCAGAATTGGACAGTTGACCTGTATTCGACGTCAACGTGCAATAACCACTCACAGATCGCACGTGGCAGCACTGGCAGTGGATGGCATGTAAAGCCTGTTGGGGAGTTGTGGGGCGGGTTGGGGAGGACTCAGAAAAAGAGAGCAGTCTTTGCCATAATATTAAAAAGGGATGATTTATCTGACGTCCAAAGGGCGTGATCATTGTCTTTCGGGCCAAGGGTGGAAAAATTCCGAAAAGATTAAGCCTGTAAACAATTCGCGTGTCGCCATGGTTAAAATATACTTTGGGTGGTTCAAATGGTTGAAATGGCTCTGAGAACCATGGGACGTAACACCTGAGGTCATCAGTCCCCTACTGTGGGTGAAAAAATGGTGCTATTCAAAACCGGCGCCTATGCAACTGTGATGCACCACGGATCATAGATGACAGGGGTGAACGACGGCCGCGGAGATGTGTTCGGGAGAAGAGACGGGCAGCTGTTGAGCAACTGACAACCCAGATGTCCCAAGGGGCTACCAACAGTGTCTCCTCAACGACCGTTCAGCGAACGTTGTTGCGTGTGGGCCACCGCAGCCGACGTCTTGTTCACGCATCCAGACTGGCTGCTGTTCATCGCCAATGAAGGCTGGAATTTGCACGCCAATATCGCAACTGGACGTCCACTGAGTGGCGATTAGTAGTCCTTTCAGATGAATCACGTTTTATGCTCCATCGGAGTTAAACATCTGAAAGCAGACTTCCTGCAATAATATTCGGGAGGGTCCAGGCCGTAGGAACGAGTATTATGGTCTGGGGAATAATTTCAGGGCATTCCCTGCATGACCTCGTCATTTTGGAAAGCACAATGGATCAACAAAAGCATACATCTGTACGTGGGGACCATGTGCAACGCTACATGCAGTTTGTTGTTTCTCAGCACGATGGCGTGTACCAGCAGGGCAATGCAACGTGTCACACAGCTCGAAATGTGCGTGCTTGATTAGGTAGGCGCCACTATGAGTTTACCGTACTCCCATGACCACCAAACTTCCCTGATTAAAATCCAATGGATAATCTGTGGCCGGCAGCTCGGGCCGAACGGTTCTAGGCGCTTCAGTCCGGAACCGCGCTGCTGTTACGGTCGGCCGGCCGAAGTGGCCGTGCGGTTAAAGGCGCTGCAGTCTGGAACCGCAAGACCGCTACGGTCGCAGGTTCGAATCCTGCCTTGGGCATGGATGTTTGTGATGTCCTTAGGTTAGTTAGGTTTAACTAGTTCTAAGTTCTAGGGGACTAATGACCTCAGCAGTTGAGTCCCATAGTGCTCAGAGCCATTTGAACCATTTTTTTTGTTACGGTCGCAGGTTCGAACCCTGCCTCGGGCATGGATGTGTGTCATGTCCTTAGGTTAGTTAGGTTTAAGTAGTTCCAAGTTCTAGGGGCCTGCTGGCCTCAGATGTTGAGTCCCATAGTGCTTAGAGCCATTTGAATCATTTGATCATCTGTGGGACCAGCTCGATCGGGCAGTTTGTGCTGTGGATCCTCAACTGAGAGACCCAGAGCAGCCGGCAACGGCGCTGAAGTCGGCTCGGCTTCCCACCCACGTCGGCACCAAGATGGTTATTTCGGCTTTTGACAGATGGGCACATTAATGTGACTGGGCAGTGTATTAATTATCTGTTATGTAACGACACAAAGGAATGAAAGGCATTAGCTGCCAGTGGGAATTGATTTAAATCAGAGGGAAAAGTTGAAAAATTGCACACGATCGGGATCTGAAACCGGGCCTCCTGCTTACTAAGGAGATTCACTGACCGTCACGCCATCCGAGCATAGTGAGCATCACAACTCCACAGGCTTCCCTAGCACGCCTCTCATTACACACAAATTCTCAACTTATCCGCACACTGCCAATGTAGTGCCCCTTGACCATTATCCTCATGGAGATCTGGAAACATCCCCCAGGCTGTGGCTAAGCCATGTCTCCGCAATATCCTTTCTTCCAGGAGTGCTAGTTCTGCAAGGTTCGCAGAAGAGCTTCTGTGAAGTTTAGAAGGTAGGAAGCGAGGTACTGGCAGAATTGAAGCTATGGGGACGGGTCGTGAGTCGTGCTTGGGTAGCTCAGATGGTAAAGCACTTACCCGCGAAAGGAACAGTTCCCGAGTTCGAGCCTCGTTCTGGCACATAGTTTTAATCTGCCAGGAAGATTCATATCAGCGCACACTCCGTTGCAGAGTGAAAATCTCAGTCTGGAGACATCCCCCAGGCTGTGGCTAAGCCATGTCTCCGCAATATACTTTCCTACAGGAGTGCTAGTTCTGCAAGGTTCGCAGAAGAGTTTCTGTGAAGTTTGGAAGGTACGAGACGAGGTATTGGCAGAATTGAAGCTGTGGGAACGGGTCTTGAGTCGTGCTTGGGTAGCTCAGATGGTAGAGCACTTGCCCGCGAAAGGCAAAGGTTCCGAGTTCGAGTCTCGGTCCGGCACAAGTTTTAATCTGCCAGGAAGTTTCATTATCCTCATTATTCGCGGCATTTCGGCGATTTCCGTAAGAGTTAGAGCTTGGTGCGCATCTGCACTGGAGAGACCATTGGCCGTCCACGCCTTAACTGTATATCTTCTTTGAAGGTAGGACGTTTGCCCGAGTGAACTCAAAGATATTCAATGCATGGAATATGGAAATCCTGTTCAGAGGTCCACATTGCTATGCTATCTCGCCGAATCGCAAATATCTCCACAACTGCTTTCGCTGTATTACGAGATGTTGCCAGCTGTATTTTCCCTTTCTTCTACAATAATTTCCCCGCCTTTCGCTTTCACCCGTTATTTCAGCTGGTGACGGGTTCGTATTTCGTTCTGGAAAGCGACGGCGTCCTTTGTAGCTGACAGCCAGCAGTTCTCCTGGGAGGCGATTCGGTCGCCCCAGGCAGTGGTGAAAAGATCCACGTCAGACAGGTTCCTGGCGGAGCTGTCTGAAAGCGAAAACTGCAGGGGCCGGCCGCCGCCTAGGCGGGCTTACTACATTACAAGGCAAGGGTCGAGGGACTGATGCTCTCCAGCCAGAGAGAAAGGGGACGAGGGGCGAGGGGGAAGCAGAATACCGTTACAGTGCGTTCGTGTTTTCCATACTGAGACAGCCTCGTGGAATAAAATATCAGTTAGCCCCACGCACGGACTCTCTGATCGCTTTCAAGCACTCTAGATGGTTTACAGCTGGTACCAAGCGGTTATGTGGGCTTGCACAGCTGATGCAAGCCATGACAGTGGAGTGATGGGTATGTGCCGGTTGGTTGAATTGAATCGGCGTAGTAATATGGGTCGACATAGAGACTTGATAGAACGGCACAAAGTAGCTATCGTGTTTGGTCGGGGTTGGGACATTTGTGAGGAGAGACAATTGTGAGGAGCGACACTTGTGAGGAGACCCGGCCGAACAGGTAGCAGGCGGTCTACAGGGACACCAAACAGGTAGCGCACCGCAGTTCAGTACTGCTGTGGACACCAAACAGGTAAAGGAAGACTGTCCACCAGAAACAACTTAGTTTTAGGCGAAGGCTGCCATACATGTATTCCGGACGTTGCGGCTAATGAAGCACTTCATTAACTGTGGCAAACGCCAAAAGGCCTACAAAAGAAACGGACACTTCAATTTCTTCTATTTACGCCGAAGAAGTAGGGCCGCTGTTCAATCAAGGATACGACATCGTCACATCACTGCCGTCACACAGGAGTACAAAACGATCGCTGCAACGCATCAGGCAAAAAAGCATTGGATCTACACAAGATCCGACCCATGCTGCAGGAATATTTCTGCAAGAACATCATTTGCTAATGAATGATGGGAGCAAATTTTTACTTGCAGATGACGACAGAGGACCAAATGATAGGATATTGGTGTTCGCCAGCGAAAGGGGAAAATCCTGTTCAACACACTGCAATTCGTTCTTTGTCGATGGAACGTTCAAAAGCTCCAGCAAACAGTTTGGACAGTTATTTTATTGTTCATGACTATATTTCTAGTTCTGAGGAGGAAGCAAACACAATTCCAACCGTGTACGCCTCGCTACCCAATAAAAAGCGAGAAACGTACGATCGGTTTTTTACAGCTGTTAAGAGCAACGTACATAGATGGAATCCTATAGCTATCATGACGGATTTTGAAGCTGCAGTCATCCAATCAGTAACACATTTGTTTCCTGATGCAAAGATTAATGGCTGCAACTACCATTTCAATCAGTGCTTGTGGAGACAAGGGCAGAATTGCGGCCTTGTTGCTGCCTACAAGGAAAAAGAAGAAATTCGTTTTCACATAAGATTGTGTTCCGCTTTGGCTCACATTCCCCTGGACATATTAGATGACGGGTGGCTATGCATTCAGGAGAGCACGCCAGATAACGAAAAACTGCGGGATTTTTACGACTATTTTGATGAACAATGGCTGGATAATGAAGACATGCCAAGAGATATTTGGAACTGCGCAGGAAGGCGTCACCGCACCAACAATGTTCCAGATGGATGGAATCTGAGAATAAATACATTAATTTCGAAGGTTCATCCAAATTTTTACTCCTTAGTAAAAATTCTCAGAGAGGACGCAGAATATCATGGGCACCAATTTGACTGACTAGTTTTAAATCTAGGTGTGAGAAGAAGAAAGAAGTCCGCAATTAAGACAGATCAGATAGTTTCTAAGGCCCTTACAAGAATCCAAGTTGACGGCAATATAAAATCATTTCTTACTTGCGTGGCCTATGCACAGAAATTACAATGAAAAGGAAATTGCTGAAGCTACAACACCACTTGTAAATACTGAAAAGGGGTCCAGTTCACGCCGATCGCCCTATTGTAAAAATTGTAAAGAAATAATCATCCTGTAAATATTGTAAATAAATATAATGGGGAATGAAGAGAGACTACCTCGAACGAAGAGAGACTACCTCCTCGTGGTCGGCTTTTCTAACAATCACAGTCAGCATAATCAGCATTTTTGTGTAGAGAATTAATGTCTGTTTGAGTGGACGATGAATACATCTTTTTTCAATGCATAAATTGCATTCCTTAACGCTAACTGCTAGCAGGACTCTCATTATGGTTCAACGTGTCTATAAGAAATGCTGTACCACTCATACTTGTGTAGCACAGCAAACGCACAATGGCCTTCGAAAGATGCTAACTGAAAGAGACTTTGTCAATGACAATCAGTTTCTTGATCTGTTGCAGCTACATTTGGTCCTTCCATCTTTTTGCTGGTTTTCCAGTGCATCTTTTACCTTGAGGAAGGTACTGCCACATATGTGCTGCTAGTCTTGGCTCCTCCATTCGCAACAGATGCCGCAAAAAACGGCGTATCTGTTTTTGTCTGTTTCCTTCAACCTTTTCGTTTACATCAAACATAAGAGTCGATCAAAAAGTTTCCGTTTGAGGGAGATAGAGGCAGGGATTAGGGTGGCATTCATGTCATACCAACGTGCGTGCGGTAAATGCGGAAACGTGATCTATGACAACGTTATTACCACATGTGTCCAGACGGACCAACTGCTGTTATTCTTTTATTGGTGTCCGAAGGACAAACGCCAGTGGACATCCATCGGAGGATGAAGAATGCGTGTGGGGCAGCATGTCTGTCGAAACCACTATTGTGGAATGGGTCGCCAAGTTCCACGCTGGTCGCGATTCTCGACCTGGGAGGCCAGCCAGCTTCACCAATTACGGACAACAAGCGGGTGGTTGATGATGCGATTAGGGCAGACCGGCGTAAAACCATTAGTACACTAGCAAAGGATCTCGGCATCAGTTTCGGTAGCGTGCAGTATGTTATTTGGCAGGAGTTAGGCTGCCGTAAAGTCTGTAGCCAATGGCTGCCCTGGGCGTTGAAAGCCGAACAAAAAAGAAACCGGATGGCTCTTTGCCTGAAACACATGATCCTTTTCTACGTATGATCAAGGTAACCGTCCCAAGAGATTCAAGAGCCAGCTATCTGTTGAAAATGTGATGCTCACCCTGTTCTTTGATTACTGGGGCCCATTGCTTATTGATTTCAAAGGCACTGATAACATGAAAAACTGCAACAAGGGGGTTGCTGCTTCACGGGAACCCACCTCCCCGTATCGCAAATATCTATTATTACGCCTTTGGACCCGAAGGATCGGATTGGGTTGTTTGGGTAAAGAGACCAAAAAGCGAGGTCATCGGTCTCATCGGAGTAGGAAAGGACGGGGAAGGAAGTCGGCCGTGTCCTTTCAAAGGAACCATCCCGGCATTTGACTGGAGCGATTTTAGGGTTCAAAAA
Organism: Schistocerca serialis cubense; assembly: GCF_023864345.2. Lineage (NCBI taxonomy): Eukaryota > Metazoa > Arthropoda > Insecta > Orthoptera > Acrididae > Schistocerca > Schistocerca serialis. The sequence goes on from NC_064644.1 coordinate 323,644,605, forward strand.
TGGCTCTGAGCACTATGGGACTTAACACCTGAGGTCATCAGTCCCCGAGAACTTAGAACTACTTAAACCTAACTTACCTAAGGACATCACACACATCCATGCCCGAGGCAGGATTCGAACCTGCGACCATAGCGGTCGCGCGGTTCCAGACTGTAGCGCCTAGAACCGCTCGCCACCCCGGCTGGCGCAATTTTAGGGAAATCACGGAAAACCTGCCGACATTAACGCAAAATCCCCCCTGTGGTACAGTGGCACAAGAGATGCTAATGGCGAAAAGGTTGCAGAACTTATTATGGCATCACAACTTGTGGTGGCTAACAGACCCGGCAATCCTCCCACCGACGCTGCAGGTGGAGGACAGGGCACAAACATCGATGTCACCCTAGTAACTCCGAACACAGCTAACAATCTTCAAAACTGGAGAGTCACTGAGAATGCCACCACAAGCGACCACAATCTGATAACTTTCACCATAGGAGAAAGAGAGTGCCGCTGGGCCACAGGATGGGAAGTACAACTAAATTATAGAAGAGCCGACTGGGAACGCTTAGCGAGGGAGTGTGACATTCCTCCATCACCGGAAGATGACGTGCACTTGGACATGGACGTAGACCAGAGGGCAGAGGAACTGATGACTGCAGTGACAAGTGCGGTGTGGGCAGCCGTACCTACTAGGAGGAGGGCCATGGCGGCCTCCCCGTCACCATGGTCTGCCGAACTAGGAGAACTGCGTCAGTCTGTCAGAAGGCTACGGAGGTATTATCAGCGCAGTGTCGTCTGGCAGGAACGACAAAGGTGGCAGTTGCTGTACAGGGAGGAAAAGCAGAAATTCCAAAAGGAACTGCGGGAAGTTAGAATGAGAAGTTGGGAAAACTTTGTGCTCAAACTGCTAGTCACAGACCCGTGGGGGCTCCCATATAAGTTGGTGAGAGAAAAAATCCGCTCTCCTCTGGAGCTATCAACAGTCAGGTACGGGGATAGGATGACGGAGTCCTGGCAGGAGACTGCGGGGGTCCTCCTCCACTCCCTGCTGCCTGACGACAATGCGGATGGGGAGACAGAGGGGCAGCAGCAACTCAGAGATCAAGACCAAGAAATATACACCAATGAGACGGCTGTCTACCCCTTCTCAGAGGAGGAGGTAGCAACCCATATAAGATCTCTGCAAAGAGGAAAAGCACCTGGGCCAGACGGCATTGTGGCGGAGGTGGTGCAGTTTCTGGCGCCTCAGCTGACTGCGCCACTAACACATCTGTACAATGAATGCCTCAGACAGAGAAAATTCCCAAAGAAATGGAATATGGCACATGTAGTTGTCATAAAGAAAGGTCCAGATAAGGATCCTGCAGAAGTGAAATCTTACAGGCCGATTTGCCTGCTGGATATATTTGGCAAAATATTGGAGAAATTGCTGGCTGACAGATTGACAGCACAACGAGTGTTGTGCGGGATGAGTGACAGGCAGTTCGGGTTCAGGCCGGGGCGGTCGGCATCTGATGCAATCGCCCTGGCGGCCGAGGTCTGTGGCTCGACCCCGCACAAATACGTGGTTGGCATCATGGTTGACATCAGTGGCGCCTTCGACAACCTGTAGTGGCCTTCGCTCTTCTCCTGCCTGCGGGAGAAAGAGTGTCCAGGGCTGCTATATGGTTGCCTGAGGAGCTATTGCGAGGATCGGGAGGTCTGGCTATCATCCTCTAGCGAAAGAGTTGGAAAGACAATTACTAAAGGATGTCCCCAAGGTTCCGTCTTAGGACCCCTCTTCTGGGACATCCATATGGAGCCTTTGTTAGATAGTTTACAACAGAGTGAAGAGGTGCTAGAGGTGATAGCCTATGCGGATGACCTCCTCCTGTTGGTTGGCGGCCGCAGCCGCGAAGACATCGAACCGAAAATAGAGACTGCATTAGATAAACTCCAACAGTGGTGCCACGCGACTAAAATGACGATATCACCCAGCAAATCTACTTACCTACTGCTAAAAGGACATCTCATTAGAAATCCGACTGTCAGAATAGATGGTTCACCAGTTCTCAGACGACGTGAGACACGCTACCTAGGAGTCATCATTGACGAGAGGTGGAGTTTCGGAAAACACATTGAAACCGTCACCCAGAGAGCCCTTCAGATACTGAACAACCTCATCTCAATAGGCCATAAAAGATTCCATCTTCCTCCACACCTAATTAGACTTTATCATAACAGTATCCTAACCTCAGTTGTGGGCTACGGCTCGGGAGTCTGGGCGCACAGGCTCACGAGGGTGGTACCCGCCATGGCAGTGAGAAGGGTCCAGAGAAGCATGATACTAAGAGCTGTGGGTGCCTACAGAACATCTCCAGGGGGGGCCCTATTAGTCATAATGGGGCTCTGCCCTCTGGACATAAAGATAAGGGAACGGGCGGCCTGGTATTGGGCCAAAAAGGGTAATTACGAGAAGATTGTAGATATTATGGGTATTAGGGTGGGGGATAAAAGAGAAATAAGGAAAAGAGGGGAGGAGCTCTGGCAGGAGACTTGGGTGATAGAAGAGGCTGGACGACGAACCTTCCAGTTTCTACCTGATGTGAGGGAACGCCTGGGAATGAAGTACTTCGAGCCTACACGAGGTCTGATTCACTTTCTCACTGGCCATGGACCCTGCCCGACGTACTTATGTCGATTTGGGAAAAGGGCAACACCAGCGTGTGACTGTGGCGATCCAGAGGGTACCCCCGAGCATGTTGTTTACGAATGTCCCCTCTTTAATGATGTCGCAAACACACTACGAGACAGACTTCCCAACCATGACACGTATCAACTGCTCAGACGAGAGGAAACTTTTCAGACCCTATACACCTTGGCAAACGAGGTATCTCGAAAAGTTCTAATTGAATATCTAAGAGAGATACAGTAAATAACAAGGACAATAATCACCGATTTCGACCAAGAGCCCTATTCCCATGCCGCCTGTGCGTGGACTGGCCGACTTCATCCGAGTTGGAATCCGCCATGTGCAGGACTAGGGGGAGTAGGGATCAACCACCGATTATGACACACACCAGACATGACGTAGGATAAGTTAGTTTGTAGGACTTAGACATAGGAAATTAGGATAGGTACTGCAGCGAATTATAACGTCGAGGCCTGCCCAGTGCCAGGGGCATGTTCTTCGGGATTAGCTCGAAGAACAAGGCATATTATAGTAGGTTTATATTCTTACTGGCACACATGTGACGCTGCAGAACATATATATAAATTCAATTAGCTATAGGAATTAGGTATTAACAGTAGATGTAGATATTAAATGCCCATTGTTGTTAATAACTGTAGTTCACCATAAAACTAAAAAACTAGCTGCACAATTTAATATAAATGTATAACTGTTAGGACCCACTAATGAGCTAAGGAAGTGGGTTAACTTGTATAAATTATAATGGTTATCTTAATAAAGAATTTTTTTTTAAAAAAAAAAAAAAAAACCTAAGTCAGGCTGGCCGTAAGCGGGATTGTACCGACGTCGTCCCGAATGCGAGTCCAGTGTGCTAACCACTGCGCCACCTCGCTCGGCCCGAAGGGTTGATTATTCCTGCTGTACTAGGATGTGCAGCACGCAACAGGACACTGGGTTTTACTAAACAGGTGTGTGATGTCCTTAGGTTAGTTAGGTTTAATTAGTTCTAAGTTCTAGGCGACTGATGACCTCAGAAGTTAAGTCGCATAATGCTCAGAGCCGTTTGAAACATTTTTGAACGGAACAGGTATCTTCAACTTGATACGTTGGTAGGATGATTGCATTAGTGATGACGGCAATTTTGTTTGACTGGCATACCGATTCTGAACTATACGGTCTTCGAACCGAAACTTTTTGATCACCCCTTATATTTTTAATTCTATATTTCTTTTTTAACGTCACATTGTGTATCCTTCTATTTTCCTGATATAATACATTCTTTTTTATCACCCCTTATATTTTTAATTCTATATTTCTTTTTTAACGTCACATTGTGTATCCTTCTATTTTCCTGATATAATACATTTCATTCCCCTGTAGTCATATTTAATCTTTTTTTCCCATTACCCAAGAAGCATTCCGGTACAACAATGTCGGTATCGACAATTTAAAATACGTTTCTGTATTTACTTCATTTCAAAGGGGTCTTCTAACGATGCCGTTTATGTAACCGAACTTCTCAATTTTCTCTTTTTGGCAGTTTTAAAAACCAAAACGGATTTCTAGTGTGGGTACCTTGCAATTAATATACAGAAGAATGACATAGAAGTCTGAGGAACAGTGAGATGTCGATCAGTTTGGCCTTAGGAAAGGTATAAGCATCAGAGAGGCAGGCGTTTGCGGTTGAGAATGTAAGCAAGACTGACAAAAAATCAAGACACGTTCATAGGTTCTGGAAAAAGCGTTCAGCAACGTAAAATGGTGCACGATGTTCGAAATTCTGAGAAATGTAGGAGTAAGCTATCGGAAGGTCGGGTAATATACAATATGTACAAGAACCAAGAGGGAATTGGAAAACCGAGAACGAAGTGCTCGGATTAAAAAGGACAGGGATGTAGTATTTCGCCCCTACTGGTCAATCTCTACATTGAAGAAGCAATGGCGGAAATACAAGAGAGGTTCAAAGGGGGGATTAAATTCAAGGTGAAAGGATAACAGCGATAAGAGTCGCTGATGATATTGCTATCCTCAGTCAAAGTGAAGAAGAATTACATGATCTGTAGGAAGGAATGAATGAAGTATAGAATATGGAATAACTAAAATGTCGTGTGACTAGGGCCTCCCGTCGGGCAGACCGTTCGCCGGGTGCAAGTCTTTCGATTTGACGCCACTTCGGCGACTTGCACGTCGATGGGGATGAAATGATGACGATTAGGACAACACAACACCCGGTCCCTGATCGGAGAAAATCTCCGACCCAGCCGGGAATCGAACCCAGGCCCTTAGGATTGACGTTCTTTCGCGCTGACCAATCAACTACCGGGGACGGATAGAATATGGAATGATAGTAAATCGAAGAGAGGCGAAAGTAAGGAGATGTATCAGAAACTAGAACAGCGTGAAACTTAACATCAGGGTTGGTGATTATGAAGTAAGTTGAATTCTGTTGCCTAACTCCGTCAGAACAAGCCTTGGAAGGCCCAACGGTACCGACCGGCCACCGTGTCATCCTCAGACTACAGGCGTCATTGGACGCGGATATGGAGGGGTATGTGGTCAGCACACCGCTCTCCCGGACGTTTGTCAGTTTACGTGACCGGAGCCGCTACTTCTCAATCAAATAGCTCCTCAGTTTGCCTCACAACGGCTGAGTGCATCTCGCTCGCCAAAAGCGGCCGGCAGACCGGTTGGTCACACATCCAAGTGCTAGCCCGACCCGACAGTGCTTAACTTCGGTGATCTGACGGGAACCGGTGTTACCACTGCGGCTAGGCCATTGGCTGTGCTACCTAGGCAGCATAATAATCCATGGCGGACGGAGCAAGGAAGAAGGGGAAAGCAGACCAGAACTAGAAAAAAAGGGCAGTCTTTGGACAAAAGAGATGTCTACTAGTATCAAACGTATGTCTTAGTTTGAGGATCAAATTTTTGAGAATGTAATTTTGGAGCACAATTTGTTTGGTAGTGAGACATGGACTGTGGGAAAGCCAGAACAGAAGAGAATCGTACAATTTGAGATGTGGTGCTACAGAAGAATGTTGAAAATGAGGTGCACTGATAAAGTAAGGAATGAAGAGATTCTGCGCAGAATTGTCGAGGAAAGAAATATTTGGAAAACGCTCGCAAGAAGAAGGGACAGGATAATAGGACATCTGTTAAGATATCGGGAAACAAAACGGCCAATCGTTACGAACTGTGTAACCACGAATGTCACCAGATTTGAACACTCTAATGTGGAAATTAAAATGTGTTTCTTTCGATGGTTTGTTCGTAATTTCTCTTCTACATGTCCTTACAATGTTTCCACTAAGTATCATTGTCCTACGGTCACTTACTCTTTATGGGGGCGTTCTCAAGTAGCGAAAGTCTAATTATAACCACCATGTGTATGTAGATGTCTTAATGGATAATGTCGGAAGCTTCATGGAGCTGTTTGCGGATGATAGACTCGTATATGAAGAAGTCGTAACTAGGCAACGATAGAAAATTGCAGTGGAACGCAGGAAGATCTGCACAGGATCGATGCTTCGAGCAGGGATTTGAAACAACTGATACTGCTGAATGATGTTGAATTGACGTTCAGTGACGGCCGTCCAACGGGCAACACAAGATAACACAAGTATCTTAATGTCAACTAAGACGTAATGCACACATTCATCTTGTGTGATTAACGGCCAGCGTCAGTGAACCAGAGCAGTGTACTAACTTTCCAGCTAGCCAGACACTGCATATAGTCAAGAGAAACTGAGCAAGCTCATGTCCTGACATGATATCCTGGATGGAAGATTTGTTAACGATTCCCAGTTCTCGTCAGGTTGGTATATCCAGCAAGACGATCCATGCAGTCCAATTTGTGACAACCTGGAATGCATGTCGGGACATGAGCTTGCTCTGCTCCTCTACAAGTGACGATAGGCTTGATAGAAAGTCGCTACAGTGGCAACCTGCACTGTGTGTTAATTCAAGATCATTCAGCAATATCAGTTGCTTCTAAGATTCGTTTTGGTAGCTGTATATTTTCCTGTGCCCCCTTTATTTAAAGCGAGGTTCTATCACATATAACGTGGAGGCCGATTTGAAGTGATTGGTTTAATGTCAACTTGGTATTTAAATTATATCAGAGTGTTATGTACTGTTATTGTTGTAAGGGAGTGTGGGCATCAGGTTATGTCTTTAATTTGGTTCTTGCCTTGAAAGGGTTGCACAACTTCTTGCGTAATAGTATTTGCTGTTGTTTAAATTATTGTAAATTTTGGGGTCACTATGTGAAGTTATTATAAATTCCTGAGTTGTGCTAATTGTATTGTTTTAAATGGTTGTACATTTCGGGAACCACTGTATATGCTGATTGTAAAACTGTAATTCTGTGGCTCGCCTCTTGATTAGGTATACACCATAATGCTTTGTTTAGTGTGTTGAAATAAAAAATGGTTGTTTGTGGAATAATGTTATGCAAACCTCTCGAACACAGCACCACCACTCCATCTTCTTCCTCTACTGTCACACTTACTAACAATCATTGTTCGCCCTGCGCACCCTTCGCATCTGGAATAGGAAATCATCGGGTACGTAAGTGACAGTACCCTCCGCTATACAAAGTAAGTCAGCTTCCGGAGTATAGCTATAAATGTGTCAGGCTCTGCGAGATATTAAATGAGTTACGAGAGTGAGGTCCTTGTTTACAAAGTTAGTTACTTACATGTTCCTTAGATCATCTGAACGATTCTTTTATCGAAGTGATGTGGAACAAGTCAGTTTACAGGATATGTATACATGGCGAATGTTAACATTAAAGATCACATTGCCGGCCGGTGTGGCCTTGCGGTTCTAGGCGCTTCAGTCTGGAACCGCGTGGCCGCTACGGTTGCAGATTCGAATCCTGCCTCGGGCATGGATGTGTGTGATGTCCTTAGGTTAGTTAGGTTTAAGTAGTTCTAAGTTCTAGGGGACTGATGACCACAGATGTTAAGTCCCATAGTGCTCAGAGCCATTTGAACCATTTTTGAAATATCACATTAATGTTTACTCTTGCTCATGCAGCTACACATAAAAACGTGCTTTTTGAGGCTACCGGTTTTTAAATAGAAATGCAGGTACATCCATGGAATGGAACAAGTTTTCCAGGAGAAATGATTTATGTAACATTTACACTTGCTTTGATGCCTGTCAGACATTTTATGTCACTGACAAATGAACAGAAATTGGTGTTGCTATGTATTGAGCTCCTTCTCAGCCACTGTTGGCTTTAACAACAGGTAATAAAGGGCACTTTTTCTTGTAGTGACGTAGGTATGGGCATTGTTTTTCTCAAATTGCGATGGACTATTTACGATAAATTTCATCGACGAATATATGTACTGTGATGCTGCAGTTAACATACCTATTGAAGCGGTACCAACATGACGACCACTCGTAAACACCACACATTAATCTTGCACCTCGCTTTCGAGCGTACAATACTTGCTTTTAAATGGTGAGTTACCACAGAAAGATATTCCATAGCACTAAGCAGAATCACGCGAAACAACTCTGGAGAATGATTCGTTTGTTTCCAGGACTAGTAATTATACGAAGAGCAAAAGTAGTTGAGCTTAATTGGTTGAGAAGCTTTTTACCATGCTTCTTCTACTTTCATCAGTATGTACACCCAAAAGCTTGGAGCGGTCTACCCTTTTTAGTGACACCTGCTCATGTGCTGATCAATTGTTAGCATGACTATTTGTTGTACAGAGCTAAATACAGTTTGCTTTTTTTCACAATTAAGAGAGTTCATTGTTTGAAAACCACTTGAAAATTCTTTGGAAAATATCATTTACCAGCTCTTTTGTTGCTATCTCTCTAACAGGATATATTATAACACTAGTAACATCAGCAAAATGTACCAATTCTGCTTGGTGAATGGTAAGTGTAAGGACATTCACATCTGCAAGGAATATGAATGGATCCAAAATTGAGCCCCGTGGGGCTCCCTTTGTGATTTCTCCTCAGTCACTAAAATTTTCTACCCTTCCAACATTGATTGAAGTATTCATCACAAATTTTTATATTATGTTTGTGAAGTATGATACCAATCAGTTGTGTGTAATGCCATCCGTTCCGTAAAACTTGAGTTTTTGCAAATGTGTAACATGATCTACACTATCTAATGCCCTGGCAACATCATAAAAAAAATCCAGGTGACGATATTCTATTGTCTGAAGCTTGCAATATTTGATGAGTGAGTGTATAATTGAAATTATGAGTCCAGCAACCCTTCTGAAACCCATACTGTGATATTTTAAGTAACCTGTTTCTGTGGGACTGTTCTTGACTACGTTAGTTTTTAGAATGTTTTTGGAAAAAGACGTCAGTAAGGAAACCGGACGATAATTATTTAAGTCTTCCTTGTCCCTCTTGTCACCTTATTTTGGTTTTTTAAATTTTATTTTTTGTTTTTGAAGAAGTTCAACAGGTGCATATTTTCATCTGTCTGGAATGATTCTCTGTGCCAGTAATACATTATATATATATATCACTAAGGATGTTACTTATTTAGAACAACTTTCCAGAATTTTGTTGGAAATGTCATCATAACCATATGAGCACTTGTTTTTTTGGAATTTTTATAATTATATTAATTTCAGTGAAGGATGTTTCTGCTAGTTCCAGTACTTAAAGTTTTATGGAGTAACATTTTTAATAAATTCTTTTGCTTCTTCAACTGAAACTTCTTTTATTCTTAAAAAATTTTCCTGCTTTGGTCACCACTCTTAAAAAACAAAAAACAATTGCCCATGATGTGTCCACGGTGAAAGTTAAACTGTTTACAGCCAATTACTGGCTGTTGTCTTTTTTCGTCTATACTCTTAAAACATAAAAAAACTGCTTTTATTTTGCATGATGGGTAGATTTGATTCTTTCTCCTGTCTGGTAGAAGACTAGTTACCCTAAACAATAGTTAATAAACAGATACTTTCAACACTTTTTCATTTGTAGTACGTAGTGTTGCATCCAACAGTGCCGTTATCGGCGTCCCTATAACTTCATGCATCATTCATATAAGACATACAAATACTCACAGTTTGTTTACTTTACGTTGCAGCAGTAACTCACCTGAAACAAGATAAGAAAGTAGTTTAGCTCAAATTACGTTGGGTATGCTGTTTACAATCGTTAATTCTTAACATGTTTATTTGGTTGTTGTTAGGAATAACTTTGTCTACAGGAGGAAGAAACTGCGCTGAAACACTATGACAGTGTGTAGTGCAGTTGTAAGTTAAAATTTTATAAACAACGCATAATGGTATGTGTTCTGGCGTAACCACAAGCACCCGAACGAAGAAGAAGAAAGCAAGACCAGAGAAGGCGGTGGGGCGAGTCGGCCAATAGCGAACTGATCAGGACGTCACCACGATAGGAGCGGCGTCTACCCGAAGAGATTGTAAGCGCCTCTCCTGCCAGCCTCGGCTGGACAGTATTCGCCGAGTATTAGCACGGCCTAGCAGAGAGTGCTACGAAAGCAGTTAGTAGTGATTCGTATCAGTTGCTTACTTCGACAGTTTCTGTATACTGTTTGTATGTCGCCCATCACTTGCGACTACTCCTTGCAAATCCCAAAGTATTGTCAAATCTACTTTACTGAAATAAAATTACTACTGTTACTTGCTTGAATTATTGGCTAGTATTCCGAGAATGCAGCATTCTTTAGGAGCCCTAAACGAGACGAGTGGGCAATACCCCACAGCACGTGAAGCCTAAATCGCACAGACACACGTAACGATTGTATTCAGAAACAGTTAGTTATTTGGCAAATAGTGTCGGTACACAATTCAAAATCTTGTTCCCCAATTTTAATAGCCTCGTCCTTGTAAACTAGCATGGTCATTTTTATCATTGTTTGCTTAGTATTCACACTGCGAGGGGAACTATATGCAGTAGACATTTGGAGTCGAGTACCAGACCGAAGGTCAAAGCTCACAGTGACACATTAAGCTGTAAAACTTCAATAGGCTAGACAACACAGAAACTGGATGATAAGTTGGGTGGAGGCGCAAAGTGTGGATCGAAGAGTTGTCGTTTTGCCTCTTTTCAAACGATGGAAGGCGTCGAATGACCCGACGGACCAATGACGTGTTAGGTCCACAGTATGTCGAGTGTATAATTAATTCATGCCTGAGGTAGCTGTGCGATGTTTTGAGGGTGCTTTCGTGCCATGTCCTGGGTCCACTCATCAGGTTACCGTGAACATGAGGTGAGATGTTTTTTTTAACATTCTCGGATACCATGTGTTGCCCCTTCTTCTACCAAGATAAGAACTACGCTTTGGTCACAGGGCTGCATATACACGTTTCTGGTTTCACGAACGCTCAGGCATGCTGTCGCACCTACACTGGCTCAGCAAAGAGCCCGATCTCAAAAACGTAAGAGTTGTCTAGGGCTATTTGCAACAGCGGGTCAACCTAACACTCATCACCCCGCAGCGAAGTAGGTCTAGGGGGTCTACATTTACATAGATACTCCAAAGCCACAGTACGGTGCGTGGCGGAGAGGACCGTGTACCACTACTAGTAATTTGTTGTAGAATTTTAGATGTTGTAGAATTTTAGAACATGTTTTTTGCTCGAGTATCATGTCGTTTCTGGAAACCCAGAATCTACTATGTAGGAATCAACATGGATTCCGGAAACAGCGATCGTGTGAGACCCAACTCGCTTTATTTGTTCATGAGACCCAGAAAATATTAGATACAGGCTCCCAGGTAGATGCTATTTTTCTTGACTTCCGGAAGGCGTTCGATACAGTTCCGCACTGTCGCCTGATAAACAAAGTAAGAGCCTACGGAATATCAGACCAGCTGTGTGGCTGGATTGAAGAGTTTTTAGCAAACAGAACACAGCATGTTGTTATCAATGGAGAGACGTCTACAGACGTTAAAGTAACCTCTGGCGTGCCACAGGGGAGTGTTATGGGACCGTTGCTTTTCACAATATATATAAATGACCTAGTAGATAGTGTCGGAAGTTCCATGTGGCTTTTCGCGGATGATGCTGTAGTATACAGAGAAGTTGCAGCATTAGAGAATTGTAGCGAAATGCAGGAAGATCTGCAGCAGATAGGCACTTGGTGCAGGGAGTGGCAACTGTCCCTTAACATAGACAAATGTAATGTATTGCGAATACATAGAAAGAAGGATCCTTTATTGTATGATTATATGATAGCGGAACAAACACTGGTAGCAGTTAGTTCTGTAAAATATCTGGGAGTATGTGTGCGGAACGATTTGAAGTGGAATGATCATATAAAATTAATTGTTGGTAAGGCGGGTACCAGGTTGAGATTCATTGGGAGAGTGCTTAGAAAATGTAGTCCATCAACAAAGGAGGTGGCTTACAAAACTCTCGTTCGACCTATACTTGAGTATTGCTTATCAGTGTGGGATCCGTACCAGATCGGTTTGACGGAGGAGATAGAGAAGATCCAAAGAAGAGCGGCGCGTTTCGTCACAGGGTTATTTGGTAACCGTGATAGCGTTACGGAGATGTTTAATAAACTCAAGTGGCAGACTCTGCAAGAGAGGCGCTCTGCATCGCGGTGTAGATTGCTCGCCAGGTTTCGAGAGGGTGCGTTTCTGGATGAGGTATCGAATATATTGCTCCCCCCCCTACTTATACCTCGCGAGGAGATCACGAATGTAAAATTAGAGAGATTAGAGTGCGCACGGAGGCTTTCAGACAGTCGTTCTTCCCGCGAACCATACGCGACTGGAACAGGAAAGGGAGGTAATGACAGTGGCACGTAAAATGCCCTCCGCCACACACCTTTGGGTGGCTTGCGGAGTATAAATGTAGATGTAGATGTAATTTCCTTTCCTGTTCCACTCACAAATAGATCGAGGGAAAAACGACTATCTATAAGCCTCTTATGAGCCCTAATTTCTCCTATCTTATCTTCGCGGTCCTTATGCACGATTTATGTTGGCGGCAGTAGAATCGTATGGCAGCCAGCTTCAAATGGCAGTTCTCTAAATTTTCTCAATAGTGTTTCTAGAAAGGAACGTCGCTTTCCCTCCAGGGATTCCTATTTGAGTTCCCGAAGCATGTGCGAACGCTTGCGTGTTGTTCGAAACTGCCCGTAACAAATCCAGCAACGCGCTTCTGAATTGCTTCGATATCTGCCAACAATCCGGTCTGGTACGGGTCCCAAATACTCGAGCAGTACTCACGAATAACTTCCGCCAGTATCCTATATGCGGTCTCCTTTGCAGGTTTCAGTCTTTCCTAAAATTCTCCCAATACACTAAAGTCTACCACTCGCCTCCCCAACCACAGTTCTCACATGCCCGTTCCATTTTATATCGCTTTACAACGTTACGCCCAGATATTGAAAGGACTTGACTGGGTCAAGCAGATCACTAGTAATACTATACCATTCATCTCTCAGTGCCCGGCCAGATTAATGTGACCACCTGTCAAAAGCCCAACTAACCACCATTTGCAGCGCAGACCGCTGCGAAAGGTGCAGGAGGAGTGTCAGTGAGGTTCTGAAAGATGCCGTCAAGGATGTGGGTCCAGCGCTGTGAACAGCTGCGATAGATTTCTCGGTTGAGGACATGGCGTGAACAGTCCGATCGAGGTTGTCCGACAGATTCTCGATTGGGTTTAAATCGGGAAAGTTTGATGGCTAGGGGGGTACAGTCACCTCATCCTGGTGCTCTTCGAACGACGGTCGAATACTGCGAGCTCTGAGACACACTGCATCGTCCTGCTGGTAGATCCCATCGGGCCAAAGAAAAACAAACTGCATGTACGGATGGACACTGTCCTCAAGGATAGGTGCGTATTTTTGATGATCCACTGTGTCTTCCAGAATGAGGAGATCACTGGGGAATACCACGAAAACATTCCCCAGACCATAAGGCTCAGTCCTCCAGCCTGGCCCCTTCCGATGATTACTACAGGACGATCGCTTTCGGAAGTTTCATGCCGCACCTGGCAACTGCCATCAGTCATCTGAAAAGGCAACGAGTTGCCGCTCAGTGGACGTCCAGATGCAGGACTGGCATACCAATTCCAGCAATCGTTGCCGACGAACAGCAGTCAGCGTAGGTGCATGAACCAGGCCCGTGCTGCGGCGGTCCATACACAACAATGTTCACGGAACGGTGGTTGATATGACGATGTCGGTAGCGTTGATCTGGGCGGTCAGTTGCTCAACAGTTGCACGTCTATACACCCGCACAAATTTTCGCACCGTCATTCACCCCTGTCATCTATTGCCCGTGGTACACTACAGTTACTGTGACGATGGTTTTTGATAGCGCCAATTTGCCATGCTCGGTATTTTTTAACCGAGGTGGCGGGAGAATACTGCACAAACTTTGCCATTTCGGAAATGCTTCCACCTTTGGCACGAGAACCAATGATCGTGCGCTTTCGGATGTAGATAAATCCTTCAGTTTCCACATTACGACAACTATTGCACTGTTTTTCCGCTTACCCTCGAAGCTGGCTTCGGCTGGATATAGCATGTCCGAAAAAAAAACGGGGGACTTGTAAACTCTCTTCCTCGCCGAATTAAGGTTGTTATCAAGAGTTTATGCGGTTTTACATGGAGTTAGCGTGATGTCCTCTGGGAATTTTTCGTTCATTGTTTTTTCCGTAAGGTATGCCCAATTGAAAAGGAAACTTTCGCTGTAACGGCATTGTACGTATATTATCCCAGTGGGTGAATGTTTTTACCAGGAGATGGTTTGGTGGTGTTCTCAGTTGTACAAGTGCTGTTAACGGTTTCCCAGCAATTTCCTATTTCCAGAGAGTTGTTCTCCCAGTTCATGTACTATGGATTCCTCCTGATCAGCAAAAAGAACTGTTATCCAACGTCTTCGCGCAAGAGGGAAGTAAGGTTCACAGATTTATGTCAAGATGAAAGGGGTGTATGGGGAGCAGCGTCCCGCACAGTGCACAATATTCCTGCGGTGTCACCGTTATGAGGTGGAACATTTGGCCAAGAAGACCCTCCAGTTCCCCACGTGACTCGCGTATCTCCAGCCCCTTAAATTAATCTCTGAAAGGTCAGAGACTCACTTCTGACACAAGAAGTGCAGGACACCGTGGAAAACTGGAACTATCTGTTTTTTTTCCCTTTATTGTCATTTCCATTCCCCATCAGGAGCGGGCTGGCAGCAGCAAAAGCGCTACTCTTCAGCCAAGAGACATAAATAGACGGAAGACATTTAAAAACAATGTAATGGAGATAACATGGCGAAATATAGAAAAAAAGGGTGAACAGAAGCAAAGAAGACATACTAAGCGGTGACTGTAAATCGGAGATAAAAACTAAAAAAGTATGTTACACAAAAAAACCACACACTCCATTAAAAGGCACCAGGCAAAGTACAGCTGGAGCATAAAAGTTCATAGAACGAGTAAATCAGCCACATGACGGACGGCGTAGCAAGGAACTGTCATGGACGAGAAACAGGTCGAGCACACAATTAAAACCCACATCGCTAGATGAAACTGTATAACGGCACCGAAACACAACACTAACGTAGCACACTGATAACGAATAAAAACCTGGGAGAATCTGCAAGTGAGGGGGGGGGGAGGGGACAAGGGAAATGGGAAGAAGGGGGAAGGAGGCGAGGAGGAGGGGAGAGAAAGGGGGATGAGGTGGGGGCGCGCCAAAGGAGAGCTCCGAAGGGAAGGGACGGGAGAGGAAAACAGCCGAGGAGGGATTGCAGGGACTCAGGGACGGAAGGAGGAAAATCCGCTCTGGGAGAAGGAGGGGAGAGGAAAAAGTGGGGCCCTGAGAAGAGGGGGGCAACAAGGCCAGGTTACAGTTGGAAGGAAGGGTATACGTAACGGCGAAGTTCATCATCTGGAAGAGGGAGATGCTGGAAATTGCTGTGATGAAGTAGGTGAAGGGTGCGGAAATGGAGAGAGTGAGGAATACGGCGATAGAGGCGCGGCAACAGGCGGGTGGTGGAGAGGAAGGATAAAACCAGGGGGTGGGAGGGGGATCAAGCCTGCGAACAGTGTAAAGGATGTGGAGGGAAAGGAGGAGGTGGAGGAAGGGGATGAGGTCATACAGGAGCCATGTGCGGGAAGGAAGGTGGATACGGAAGGCAAGGAAGGCGGAGTGCATGGCATTCGAGGATTTGGAGAGCCTTGTAAAAGCAGGTGGGTGCAGAGATCCAGGCAACGCTGGCATAACAGAGGATAGGATGGATAAGGAATTTGTAGGTGTGGAGGATGGTGGAAGGTTGCAATCCCCTTGTCTGGCCAGACAGGAGTTTCAGGATGTGGAGGTGGGAATGGGCTTTCTGCTGGATGGTCAGGAGGTGAGGGGTCCAGGTGAGGTTACAGTCGAGGGTGAGGCCAAGGTATCTCAGTGTGGGGGTGGAACTATCAGCAACCCAGGAGTTTCTTCAAACCATCCACTACCAACGTACCTGGTGGGATCGGTGTATCAGTCTCAATGACAGTTGTGTGTTGTTCACCATTCGATGTGGACTGTAACTGTAGTATTGTTATTAAAACTTCTTAACATATATCTGTAGTCTGCTTTCTAACTGGGCACACCTTATACGAGTGTACTTGGATTCTGTCGAATATATTTGAAAGAGGATGTTTTAAAGTTTCGAGTACTACCGCCAGAGCGCTCCAGCACCGCACTGCCTGTAGCGTATATGGCTTCAGTCGTAAGCGAGATGTCTCCTATGCAGTACGAGGTTTTTTGCAGTCCTGAATTTAGTAAAAGCTCATCTGCGACTGCGATGCAGCGTGCATTTCAGGGTAAGTTTAACGTCGAGCCTCCAACGAGGAAGTACATGAATCCCTGGAACAAATTATTTCACGGAACTGGCTCCGTCTGTATAGATATAAGCCCAGGCCAAACGTGTGTATCGGAAGATCATGTGGAGAGGATTCGAGTGAGCTTTGAACGTAGCTTTTTCCCCAGATGAATGAAGATTCAGAAGATTACATTTACCACCAAGACGTACCTACACCCCACTGGCACCTGAATGTTCCACATTTTTTGAATGGGTCTCTACCTCAATGATGGGGGCCCGTGAAAGATACAGTTTGCATACCATTTATTTCTACGCATTTAAATGACCAAAGAAAGCCCATCACAGCTGCGGTGAACAGAGTGACACAACACATTTGTCATAGAGTGTGGGATGAATTCAGCTACCGTCCGTGTCTTACTTTGCAGATGGAGGGGGACATATTAACTATCTGAAAACTTTTATGTATGTATTACCAAACGTAATTTACCAAATGAAAATACAGTCTACAGTTCAGGAAATACAGCCAACTGAAACTGTGTCCATCTTTTTGAATCACCTGGTATATTCAACCTGTATTTGATAATGAAAGTATTTAGAAACATCCAAAAAACTTTAAAGATAATTTCAGACCTCTTCTAAATGTTATCTTGCTTACATGCTTAACGTCAAATGCGAGGCGTGTTTTTTAAGTAAGTACCGTTTTGAAATTAAAAAAAGACGTGCTAAGATATCTCAATAATTTTATTTTTACATGAAAGCCTGTACCTTAATGTACGCACTGACGACATTACAGCCTGATTCTTCTTTGTTTACGTTGTGTACTGAGTGTTTAAGATGCCTCCGATAATCGTGAGTCCCGCCGACTGTTCCAATGTGTGTGAAATCTTATGGGACTTAACTGCTAAGGTCATCATCAGTCCCTAAGCTTACACACTACTTAACCTAAATTATCCTAAGGACAAACACAAACACACACACACACACACACATACACACACCCATGCTCGAACCTCCGCCGGGACCAGCCGCACAGTCCATGACTGCTGCGCCCTAGACCGCTCGGCTGATCCCACGCGGCCCGCCGACTGTGAAGTACGAGCTGTTATAAGATTTCTTAGTGCTAAAGGCCTAAAAGCAATCGATATTCATCATGAAATCGGTGCCGTTTACGGAGAAAATATTATGAGTGATGGAATGGTAAGAAAGTGGGTGAGAGCATTTAAAGATGGCCGCACAAATGTGCATGATGGGCGTCCTTCGATCGTTAATGAAAGTTTGGTGCAGGAAGTGGACAATAAGGTGAGAGAAAACAGAGGCTTTACTATTTCCTCCTTGCGGGATGACTTTCCTTATGTTTCTCGTAGTGTTTTGTATGGCATTGTGACAGGGCACTTGAATTACCGAAAATTGTGCGCACGTAAAATGTTGACGGATGTGCACAAAACCAAACGTTTAAACAGTGCATTGACTTTCCTTGAGCGGTACCACAACGACGGTGATGATTTCTTAAGCCAGACTGCTACGCGTGAAGAAACATGGGTGGCCTACGTCACACCAGAATCAAAGCAACAGTCCATGGAAGTTGAGCAAGGGCATTCTCTTGCTGCAAGGCAATGCCCGTCTGCATGCGGCGAATCCGACCAAAGATCTCATCACATCTTTTCGATGTGAAACTCTAGATCATCCTCCGTACAGCCCCGATCTTGCGGCCAGTAACTACCATCTGTTCCTGCACTTGAAGAAACACCTTGTCGGTCAGCGCCTTCAAGACGATGACGAAGTCAAAACAGTGGTGATGCAGTGATTAACAAGTCAGGTGGCAGACTTCTGTGAAGAGGGTATTCAAAAATTGGTACAACGTTATGACAAGTGCCTCAATATTGACGGAAACATGTAGAAAAGTAGATTGAGGTACAGTTTTTCATGTAAAAATAAAAGTAGTCAGATATCTTAGCACGAGTTTTTTAATTTCAAAACGGTACTTACTTAAAACACGCCTCGTATTTAACACATCAACTGATTTGTGAAGTAATCAGACGTTTGAAGCTGATTGATGGATGAGAGTTCGATTCTTTAAAGAATCGGTGGATTACTGGTATCTACTGAAGTATTTGTGACTTTTCGAGTCAGTCAGTACATTGCTAGGGATCAATACTTCCTGTTGGCCCTTCATACTTCATTTACGGCACTGTCTAATGTACCTCTAGGCTAGGGAAAGTATTAACGGTGAAAGATGGACCAGACAATAGAACGTAGTGCGCGAATCCACTGAATCTGACAGTGTTTCTTGTCTCCCGCTCACCCGTGTCGTAACATCGGCACGAGGCCGTTGATTACACGTCATCTTAGTGTTTAATCTGGGACTCTTGTCAAACACTGTCGGCTTTTAGCGTGTCATATCTGCTACTACCGGCTGAGCGACGCACGTGTGTGCCGGGAAGCGGCGGAGGCTCGCCGCACGTGCGTGGCTTTCGTACGGCTCTGGGAACGTGTCACTGGAGGGAAGTTCCCATTGTGTCGCCCCCCGGCGCCGCTGTTCAGAACAATCGCCGGCGCCGACCCTCGGCGGATGGTCGACTGCTCTCCATCCCCAGACCCATCCCTTCCGCCGTTTTGTTCCCGTGAAAGCCACCGCCCCAGCGGGCCGTCCACAGGGGTGGATGGCTTTTTATCAACACCGCCATCACTAAGTCGCATCTTATGCTGGAACTGCAGTCAGCAATTTTGCTGTGTTTCGAAGAAACTCCGGGAAAAGAGCAAGTGGTTGATATTTCCTTCTTCTTTCGTGTAATAATATGGAACACCTACAGCCGTCCTTACGATGTTATTTCTTAAATGGCTACCAGTTTCGGTGCTTCAGTACACCATCTTCAGGCCTTAACTGACGACTTAACTTCAATCGTATACACAATTCATCAGTTTTATTTTTATTTTATCGTATGGCTAGGGCCCACCTAAGGGCAGACCGTTCGCCGGGTACCGGTCTTTCAACTTGACGCCATTTCGGTAACCTGCAGTCGATGAGTGTGAAAGGATGATGATGGGGACAGCACAACACCCAGTCCCTGGCGGAGAAAATTGCCCGACCCAGCCGGGAATCGAACCCGGGCCCATAGGATTATGAATCCGTCACGCTGACCATTCAGCTACCGGGGGCGGACAATTCATCAGTGGCCAACATCTTTGAACTGGTTGTCGCAGACTACCTACAACAACTATGTTGTGTTTCCAACTATCAAGTACCAACTACTGGTACTTGATGGTTGGAGACATAACACTGTTGTTATACGTAGTCTGCGACTACAAGTTCATAGATGTTGGCCACTTATGGACCGTGTATACAACTGGAGTTAACCCCCTGAGTGTCAGTTAATGTTGGAGATGGTGTACTGAAGCAGCGTAACTAGTAGCTATATACGACGGTTACTCTGAAAGTAATGCAGCGCATTTTGTTTTTCTCCCGAAAACAATGCTATGAATGCGAAGCGTTACGTATGTATTATTTGAAGTCTCCTAGTTTCCGTCTCTTTCGACAGATAGCGTAGCTGCAGGACAGTTTGAAAATGGTGTCTGTTGGTGATGTACGTTACAAGCAACGTGCCGTCACTGAATGCCAGAGAAAGAAACTGGGGGGAATATTCATAAACACTTGTGCAAAGTCTATGGAGCATCTGCTGTCGACAGAAGTACAGTTAGTCTCTGGGCACGGAGGGTGAGGTCATCAAAGGCGGTTCGGCGGAATTCGACGACTTGCAGCGGCCGAGTAGACCATCCACGGCTGTCACACGTGACAGTCCCGACCTAGCCCCTCGGACTTTCACTTGTTGGGGCCATTAAAGGAAGCCATTTGTGGAAGACATTTTGAGGACGATGAGGAGGTGATTCACACAGTGAAGCACTGGCTCCTCTACCAGGGTGAGGATTGGCACCGACAGGGCATACAAGTTCTTGTTTCGTGTTGCAGGAAGGCCACAGAACGGGATGGAGATTACGTGGAAAAATAGGGTGTGTAGATAAAACACCATTCTTTCGGGTGTTTAATTCTCATTATGTTCAATAAAGAATTGTTGAAGAAAAAACTGCGGTGCATTACTTTCTGGGCAATCCTCGTAATAAATAATATCGTAAGGACGGCTGTAGCTGTTGTTTCATTACATAAGTGAACGGCCGAAGT
Organism: Schistocerca serialis cubense; assembly: GCF_023864345.2. NCBI lineage: Eukaryota > Metazoa > Arthropoda > Insecta > Orthoptera > Acrididae > Schistocerca > Schistocerca serialis. The sequence continues at coordinate 323,665,206 of NC_064644.1, forward strand.
CCCTCAAACCTCTAATCAGAAGGATGGGCATACAAAACAATTCTTCTTTCTTCTGACAGTCGCAAAATGACTACCCTTGATCCTTAAACGATATAACTGGGAAGGAGTTGAACCACTGTTGTTAGCCATTCGTATCAATGTCGTTATCAGCTTCATAGTCGACTGATATTTTCGAACTATAGGGTGTTTCTAGTTACTGGTTCGATCGCAGTGTAGTATTGACCGTCATGGCACAATGAAAGCCACCAGTCCTCTGCCCATTTTCTTGCCGCATCCATAACTTGAAATCGGAGGTTGGTAGACTGACGTTCATTACAGAACCAGAGATACTGGCCTCCTTCTCCAGTTGATCAACCCTGTCATTGTAGACCAATCCTACCTTTAGAAAGAAGATTTTCACGCCGCTTCGTTTATTTAACAGTGATTCTCGTATCAGTTCCAGTATTTGAATATCCATAATTTTAAATAACTGTCTGGATTGCGAAGTTTTTTCAATGGAATTACCGGTTTCGGCTACGCAGTAGCCATCGTCAGACTCTGCAATGGAAGTAACATTAAAAGAACTGACAGAAGTTACAACTAAAACACGATATACCTCTCATTCTGCCGCATTGTAACTATATGTAAAAATAACACTAGTCAAAACTGCTATGCATGACTGAACCAGTTATATACGGTGCCAAGCTACCCTAGAGGTAGTTGATGCATGCATACAGCGCAGATAATTATACAAAGTAGTTACAATGGAGTTCATTTAAAAGTACAGTTCATTAAAATATTCTCATATGAATAGTTTAAAACAAGTTTAATCATGTGAAACATGTATCCGACTTATGACAGTTTAAAGCTGGTCAGAATTCAGTAAGACATTCAAAAAACAAAAACTTACAACCGAAAACATTCTAAAATTGGATGTATTGCGATGGTTCTAAAATTAGTCTTACAAAGGGAGCACAATAAACATCGACAACATGCATTATTCCGCAAAACACGCAATTTTTGTCTAAAAAACCATTATTTTATTTTAAAATTTTTCTTGTGATGCGTTTAACATCGGCATTAATAAATCAACAAAGAAAACTAAGAGTGTTAGATACTCTTTGGACTGTTGAGGTACTCCGTAGAGGTTATCATTATTCACAATGCTAAAAGAAACACTTTCGTCTTGAGCTTGGAGCGAAAAGTACGTGTATCGCGATTAGTTTTATTTTACGTAAGGAAAGCATTGGTGCAGGGCAGCAGCCATTGATAATTTTTCGAGTTGTTGGAAGTTATCTAACTTGATTCTCGTCGACGCAAATGGCGGCAGATATTTGTCTGTCTACGAGCCAATGTAAAGGCAGTTGCAGAATACTATAGTTGTCAGTTTGAAAAGATACAGTATAGTTTACTTTAGCCAGAACCATTATCGTGGATAATGAGTCTGTTAGTATTGATGATTACTGGATGCATAGAACGGTCGAACATGCATACACGGTAATTAATTCTTTGCGAATTATTGTTATCCCGTTTCTGATGTATGAAATCCTATGCGTGCCGAAATATGTCATCCAAATCTCATCAAACAGCTGTACTAGCACTTGTAGACTCCTATCACTTTATGAGGACGGATAAAACTGACACTTTAGATCACAGGTGCACAAGCTTTCCTAGCATCGTCGCTGAGGAACCACGAGACTCGACTGAAAGCATGTCGACGACTCATGGCATTTTGAGCTGTTAGTGAGCTTTCTACAGGTATCGTCGTTCGTTAGTTAAGTTAATGCTCTTTAACTAATATGTAACGAGAGATCTACATAACTTCTAGTTCTAAACTATAAACCAAACAAAAGTACTTTAAATAATAATTCTTAAAATAAAAAAGAATGTACTTTAAAGCCAGTCTTGGACCAAAGACTACTACCGCATCAAAATATTCTTTGCAAAGGATTCCTCACGCCTAACGTAAGACATTTAAGGAATGATAGAAAACCTTATGGTTCAAATGGCTCTAAGGACTATGGGAGATAACATCTGAGGTCATCAGTCCCCTAAACTTAGCCTACTTAAATCTAACTAATCTAAGAACATCACACACATCCATGCCCGAGGCAGGATTCGAACCTGCGACCGTAGCAGCAGCGCGGTTCCGGACTGAAGCGCCTAGAACCGCTCGGCTACAGCGGCCGGCAGAAAACCTTAACCTCAATGGCCTAATGGGTGCGTGAATTCCTCCCATCATCCCTCCCCCCGCCCTCGATTAAATTAAGAGCTAAGCTGCTACTTCTGAAGTCAACAAGAAGAAGGTGCTTTTTTCAAAGAATCCCTCGAGGAATTTCACGTCAAACGTTTTGGCAAATCATTGAAAACTTCTTACTGGATTGCCGAATGAGTCCTCTTCCCCCCCCCCCCCCCCCCCCCCCCGCCCCCTGTAGGCACCCAAATGAGAGACGGGAGTCCTGAGAGTCCAGTAGAGTCCAGTTTTCAACCACGAAACGTAGGTGTGGCGCAACTGTGGAGTCATGGAATGAGTGGTATTTGCCACCAGTCAGATGAGAGGCAGCTACGCGGTGTCAGTGAGTGTCTTGTGGAGCGACGTGTCAGCGGCTGGAAGCGCGAGGGGGCAGGCTCCAGGCTCGAGGTTCCAGGCAGCGGAGGAGAAAGTGCCGGCGACCGGTCTCTGGCAACCGTGACCTTCTCCCTCCCTCCCCCCCCCCCCCCCACACCGACCCCTTCCACTAGCTGCGTCTGGCCGACGCCCACCGCTGCCTGCCTCTGTGTACGCTACCTCAGCTATGCCGCTAGTAAATAAGACTCGACGCTGCCCGCGCATGCCGCGTGCACAAGTCGTTACGGCCAGCCCGCTACTGGTAAGCGCGCCGAGATTGGAACATGCGGCTGCAGAGAGACTTTCAAAGCGGACATGACACGTAAACGATTACAGCCACAGGTACACTGTGAATGTGGTTGGTTAAATACTACTTCGACTCAACACTGGCCGCATTACAACGGAACTACTTGTCGCGACGTAATAGTACGACTCTGCATTGGACCTTCAACTGTCTTCTTAAACTGTGGAACATTTAAATTTTCACCCCAACTCTAGTACTACACCTTCACGTACATCTCTGCTTACATCTACATCTACGCTCCGCAAGTCACCTTGCAGTGTATCGCAGAGTTGTGAAATCAGTGAACAGTGGTGAAGAAGTCCAAAAGAGCCATGGCAATTGTGATGCCTCAATACATCAGAAGAAAATTGCCAAGCCACGAGACTGTTTTACAAAATTCTGATGTGGACAGAAGACCAATACACTAAGTGACATCGCCTCTTACTTGGTTACCCTTCTCTCTCTCTCCACAGGATGATCACAGCAGTCATATAAAGAAGCTGTAGTAGCTGCATAAACGTGTATTAAATGTTTTTGGGATGCCACTATAGCCTCATGACGAGGTTTCATCTCGAAACATGTCGCTAAATGAACAATTTATTTGTACAAATTTTGTGACTGGTTGCGCTATTTGCAAATCTTTTCTTATTTTTGAATCAATCACGGTCGATTAATAGTCACTATGTCTTCAAATTACTCTCTAATTCTACCTACATAGTTTTTTCGTGAGATGTACACTGGAGTGAGAAATATATTCGTTGACTCGTCTAGCAACGTAGCACTCTGGAGTGCCAACATTGAATCACACAGTGATGCACAACATCTCTCTTATAGCGTCTGCCACTGGAGTTCTGGAGTTTACTGAGCATTTCCGTGACGCTTTCGCGGGTACTAGATTAACTTGCGACGAAACGTGCTGCTTTTCTTTGGATCCTCTCTGTTTACGAAAACTATCCAGTATGGCTACTAAACTGACTGTCAACAGTCAAGTATCGGTCGAACGAGTGTTTCGCAAGTTCTCTCGCTATATGCAACACCTGTATATGAGAGCCTGCCGGAGTGGCCGAGCGGTTCTAGGCGGTATAGCCTGGAACCGCGCGACCGCTACGGTCGCAGGTTCGAATCCTGCCTCGGGCATGGATGTGTGTGATGTCCTTAGGTTAGTTAGGTTTAAGTAGTTCTAAGATCTAGGGGACTGATGACCTCAGAAGCTGAGTCCCATAGTACTCAGAGCCATTTGAACCAATTGTATGTGAGAACGTGTCATGGGGCTTCCGAAGTTCCTCAGTAGGTGACTTACATATATTGCGAACAGTAAAGCTCAGGTATCACTTTCCTGGTGTACGCCTGAAGTTACTTTTACGTCTGAAGATGTCTCCCTCTCTCTGTTGCGAATAACACGTTGTGTTCTATTCTTAGGAATTCTTCAGTCCAATGACAAAACTTGCCTGATACTCCGAACGATCGTATTTTGTTCTCTAGGCGGTAACGAGAAACTGGATCTAACGCCTTCCAGAAGACAGGCACCAGTACCTTCTGGCTTGTGGGAGTCGTGTACGAACAGAGGAATCTGAGTGTCACACGATCTTTTTGGTGGAATCCATGTTGATCCCTTCTTGACAGGTCATAATACAATTGAAAAAACTGTGTTCCAAAAGTTTACAACGGACTGACATCGGAGATAAAGGTGTATAGTTTTATGCGTGTCTTGGACGATCCTATTTGGAACCAATATTTCCAGCATATAATCGGTCACAAATTTAATTGTAGGCATTCGAACCTAATTTAGTTGGAGGGTAGAGCTCGCATACTGGTAAACAGCGGAATGTTAAGAACTGTTGCCCTGTGGCTAGCGTCCCTGACCTGTCATTGTTTCGATTTAAATACAGTTTGATCATTAGTCTTTTTAATTGAAAAAGTCTATAGTACGAGAATGGTTAGTACTGTTTACCCCAGAACAAGCAGACTACGGAAATAAGTATGGCAGGTGTCTCTCCTATGGGTCCTTCAGACGCATTTTCGGTTGCGTTTCGGCAGATATTTGCAGTTCAGTTTTTGCAATGTGTAGCTATAGTCATACCAAAGATATCTTGCTCATGATGTCTCTCATCCATTACAAACAAAATGATTTCTAAATTGGAGTTCGATGTGCCCAGTCGATAGAGCGGTCCCAAACCAGTCTAGTTCGTTATTCATTCTGTGGATGACTGAGCACCGCTTGTGCATGGCGGTAGCAGTCAGCGCGGACGGGGGCGGTGCTCTCACTGCTGGAGTACTGGTTTGTTCTTTGTGTTTTACTCTCCCTGTTAATACACATCGATGAAGGGAATGTCGTACTACAGTAATTTGGGGCTGCTCTGGGAACTTAAAATATCACTTTTAAAATAATTTTACTTGTAACGAGAAAAGAAAAGGATGCTTTCCATCGACACTGGGCTTCCACGGCTATATAGAGAAGCCATCGAAATATACAGGGTGTTACAAAAAGGTACGGCCAAACTTTCAGGAAACATTTCTCACACACAAAGAAAGAAAATATGTTATGTCTACATGTGTCCGGAAACGCTTACTTTGCATGTTACAGCTCATTTTATTACTTCTCTTCAAATCACATTAATCATGGAATGGAAACACACAGCAACAGAACGTACCAGCGTGACTTCAAACACTTTGTTACAGGAAATGTTCAAAATGTCCTCCGTTAGCGAGAATACATGCATCCACCCTCCGTCGCATGGAATCCCTGATGCGCTGATGCAGCCCTGGAGAATGGCGTATTGTATCACAGCCGTCCACGATACGAGCACGAAGAGTCTCTATATTTGGTGCCGGGGTTGCGTAGACAAGAGCTTTCAAATGCCCCCATAAATGAAAGTCAAGAGGGTTGAGGTCAGGAGAGCGTGGAGGCCATGGAATTGGTCCGCCTCTACCAATCCATCGGTCACCAAATCTGTTGTTGAGAAGCGTACGAACACTTCGACTGAAATGTGCAGGAGCTCCATCGTGCATGAACCACATGTTGCGTCGTACTTGTAAAGGCACATATTCTAGCAGCACAGGTAGAGTATCCCGTATGAAATCATGATAACGTGCTCCATTGAGCGTAGGTGGAAGAACATGGGGCCCAATCAAGACATCACCAACGATGCCAGCCCAAACCTTCACAGAAAATCTGTGTTGATGACGTGATTGCACAATTGCATGCGGATTCTTGTCAGCCCACACATGTTGATTGTGAAAATTTACAATTTGATCACGTTGGAATGAAGCCTCGTCCGTGAAGAGAACATTTGCACTGAAATGAGGACTGACACATGGTTGGATGAACCATTCGCAGAAGTGTACCCGTGGAGACCAATCAGCTGCTGATAGTACCTGCACACGCTGCACATGGTACGGGAACAACTGGTTCTCTCGTAGCACTCTCCATACAGTGACGTAGTCAACGTTACGTTGTACAGCAGCAACTTCTCTGACGCTGACATTAGGGTTATCGTCAACTGCACGAAGAATTGCCTCGTCCATTGCAGGTGTCCTCGTCGTTCTAGGTCTTCCCCAGTCGCGAGTCATAGGCTGGAATGTTCCGTGCTCCCTAAGACGCCGATCAATTGCTTCGAACGTCTTCCTGTCTCGACACCTTCGTTCTGAATACAAACGTACCGCGCCACGGCTATTGCCCCGTGCTAATCCATACATCAATGGGCATCTGCCAACTCCGCATTTGTAAACATTGCACTGACTGCAAAACCACGTTCGTGATGAACACTAACCTGTTGATGTTACGTACTGATGTGCTTGATGCTAGTACTGTAGAGCAATGAGTCGCATGTCAACACAAGCACCGAAGTCAACATTACCTTCCTTCAATTGGGCCAACTGGCGGTGAATCGAGGAAGTACAGTACATACTGACGAAACTAAAATGAGCTCTAACATGGACATTAAGCGTTTCCGGACACATGTCCACATAACATCTTTTCTTTATTTGTGTGTGAGGAGTGTTTCCTGAAAGTTTGGCCGTACCTTTTTGTAACACTCTGTATAAACACGGGGATAATTTTAACAGAAAAGAAGCCATGAAACTCAGCGATATATGGACAGTGGCGCTACAGAATCGATGAGAAGTTTTTATCTTTGACGTACTATGATCGACAGTCATATTTTATCTTTGACAAGGTTTATTCTGCTAACACGTGAAATCCAGACCACGCCCACTTTCCGCGGCATTTAGGCCGCTCTTCGACGCCCGACTCTTCAGTCGGCAAGACTCCGCACAACCAGGAGCACCTTCGAAGATGACCAACGTAGCTTTGGACGAAACGTCAGGGATAGAAGAGTTCCATGGACCGCGGCCATACAACCCGGAAGAATTCTCGGCAACTGAAGGCGTGATTGGTTAGGCTGACTCCAGCTACACAATGCACGAAAGAAATGACAAGCACCTGCTGAAACACCAGAGAAAGGGCTCCTGACGACTCTTAGGAGAGACACGGTGTATATTTGACGAGACTTTGTATTCTAACATTTCAAATTGGTACTTACACTCGTTATACTATTACGGTCCAGTACCACCTTTATTAGTTTCACCGCGAGCAACTGACTGCAAGAAGAGGAAAGTTGGTGGTATCAAGTTCCTGATCATTAATCTTTTGCGCAGATGTCCTCGGTCAAAGTGAAAATCCTTCTGCAGTGTCTCATGAAGTGAGGGCATGTGACAGTGTTGATGGGGTCCGTCGGATGGGGAGGTAAGCTGGGCGACGCGCTTGGTGCTATTCAAGTGGTGTACACTGTGTAACGGCACCTGTTTTCACTCTCTCCCTTCTCATCATCATCATCATCATAACGAACGTGACAACACAGGACATCCAGTACGGTAGCCTACACCCAACAGACATACTTAAGACCCAAAGCAGACACACTTATCATTGTTAGCATAGATCGCTGAACGCACCCCTGTGGTAGCTCCAGGCACCAACGTCACACGAATATCCTCTACCACTTTCACCATAGTTAATATCATTCTGGTCTATTCTCCGTGAAAACCACGAAACTTTAGCTGAAACATCGTATGTGATGCGCTTTTAACAACTTTAACCTCTTGAGTCACGTTTACTTTTTTAATAACTCGCTGTTCACAATCTTTTCATTCTTATAACTAATTAATAATCCTTATCTCACCACATTCCTCCTACTTTGCATGTCGTCTACATTAGTTGCTTAGCTAATATATTCAGCACTGTTCCACATAACGCCAGTCCTCTAATTTCTATCTACTCAATGTTTCACTGCTATTAATATTGTAATCAATGTCATTCCAGAATGTACGCATATGAACACACAATGCATTTACAGGTCATGCCCTCTCACCGGGGAAGGTTTCTGTATCAAAGGACGGGGCCGTATTGTCAATCGTGTTAATGTCACTTCTTTCGTTCTGCGTGACTCGAAGAATGATCGCCATGGCAAGCACGCTTTTCTGCAGTAGGCACTGGTCTGCATGAAGTGCAATCGATGTGTTTATTTTATCGTCTCATCTCAATCACTAAATGTCCTAAAGCCCATTCAGCAAATGCAACCAGCAGACAAAGAGGTCCAAAACATACAGGATACCCTACACATGTCCAACGACAATCGGAGAAGTATCATCCCGCTGGACACCGGAGGATGTGGGATTCCAGGAAGCAAGCGGATTCTGTTGAGCAAGACATCTGGCGTTCTTGCCTTCCCGCAGAGGGTAAGGACACGCTTGTAGTATAAATATGAGCCACTGCCACGGAGTTGATTTCATTTCGACGAAATCTGCCACAATAGGGGGACACAGGCCAACGTCGGAAAACAGTCACGTGCTACCACACTTGTCTAGTGCAGATAAGCGTGAAGGACTGAAGAGGTTGATAGAGCATGTGTCAAAGTACGCTTGAAAATCGGTTATGGTAAGACACTACAGTTGAGCAGTCTGCGTGTCTGACTGCCATGTAGAAGACCCGGTTTCAGTTCCTGGCACTGTACTGTCAGGAATTTCTGCTCGTGTGAGGACCGGAGCAGGTTCTATCGACACCACTCAGGTGGAAACGCAGAGCAAGTGCGAGAACTCGAAGATGCGACGTCAGCGAGAAGCGGTGAAAGTCCAAAACTGTCTTGTGTTACATCAACAACGTGTTGGATGTAAAAAAAATCGTTGTGCTATGTGACCGTTACGAGATCGTTATTTAAGTACACAGAAATCATATTATGTGTTACTAAGTGGTGTTTGCGTGAGCTTAACGCAACATCGTAAGCTTTTATGCATTTTCATCTTCATTAAAGTTATGAAGTGTTGTTTACTAAAACGTTATGGAAGTTACACAGCAGGACACAAGGTTCAAGTGTTCAAGTTTCCTAAAAACGCTGTAATAAGACAGAATTGGTTCCATTCAATTCCAAGGCAGGATTTGGCAGTTATTAATTATCCCGTGGTAAGTTTTGTTTTGAACACAATTTAGTAGTGCATTTTCAGACTACAGTTTATTGTTGTTTGGCGTATCACTTGGCTCGAGTATGTTACGATTCATGTACTGTAGTGGTTATTTTTCAGGTGTGTCACAGGCATTTCAAAGCTAGCGACTGTAAGGAAGTATCTGCCACAGATGGAACAACCATAATTGCTCCACTTTCAAAACCACGGTTTGATTCAAATGCCGCGCTAGGCATTTTTCCGATCTATCCAGCTTGTCTATCTTCAGCCGCACGACGATCCACTTAGGAACCAGAAGAAAAAATTAGCACATTGGAGGCATCAATATTATGGTTAGCCATCGATATTAGTGTATCCAGCCATAAAGAGTATTTAAAAAGAATTTTATATAGCAGCCTTTAGAAACTGAAAGATAATGTTAATGTAATACTAGAATCGTAAGCATGGTTGCAGCAGCAATTCCGCAAATGTAATATACACTCCTGGAAATGGAAAAAAGAACACATTGACACCGGTGTGTCAGACCCACCATACTTGCTCCGGACACTGCGAGAGGGCTGTACAAGCAATGATCACACGCACGGCACAGCGGACACACCAGGAACCGCGGTGTTGGCCGTCGAATGGCGCTAGCTGCGCAGCATTTGTGCACCGCCGCCGTCAGTGTCAGCCAGTTTGCCGTGGCATACGGAGCTCCATCGCAGTCTTTAACACTGGTAGCATGCCGCGATAACGTGGACGTGAACCGTATGTGCAGTTGACGGACTTTGAGCGAGGGCGTATAGTGGGCATGCGGGAGGCCGGGTGGACGTACCGCCGAATTGCTCAACACGTGGGGCGTGAGGTCTCCACAGTACATCGATGTTGTCGCCAGTGGTCGGCGGAAGGTGCACGTGCCCGTCGACCTGGGACCGGACCGCAGCGACGCACGGATGCACGCCAAGACCGTAGGATCCTACGCAGTGCCGTAGGGGACCGCACCGCCATTTCCCAGCAAATTAGGGACACTGTTGCTCCTGGGGTATCGGCGAGGACCATTCGCAACCGTCTCCATGAAGCTGGGCTACGGTCCCGCACACCGTTAGGCCGTCTTCCGTTCACGCCCCAACATCGTGCAGCCCGCCTCCAGTGGTGTCGCGACAGGCGTGAATGGAGGGACGAATGGAGACGTGTCGTCTTCAGCGATGAGAGTCGCTTCTGCCTTGGTGCCAATGATGGTCGTATGCGTGTTTGGCGCCGTGCAGGTGAGCGCCACAATCAGGACTGCATACGACCGAGGCACACAGGGCCAGCACCCGGCATCATGGTGTGGGGAGCGATCACCTACACTGGCCGTACACCACTGGTGATCGTCGAGGGGACACTGAATAGTGCACGGTACATCCAAACCGTCATCGAACCCATCGTTCTACCATTCCTAGACCGGCAAGGGAACTTGCTGTTCCAACAGGACAATGCACGTCCGCATGTATCCCGTGCCACCCAACGTGCTCTAGAAGATGTAAGTCAACTACCCTGGCCAGCAAGATCTCCGGATCTGTCCCCCATTGAGCATGTTTGGGACTAGATGAAGCGTCGTCTCACGCGGTCTGCACGTCCAGCACGAACGCTGGTCCAACTGAGGCGCCAGGTGGAAATGGCATGGCAAGCCGTTCCACAGGACTACATCCAGCATCTCTACGATCGTCTCCATGGGAGAATAGCAGCCTGCATTGCTGCGAAAGGTGGATATACACTGTACTAGTGCCGACACTGTGCATGCTCTGTTGCCTGTGTCTATGTGCCTGTGGTTCTGTCAGTGTGATCATGTGATGTATCGACCCCAGGAATGTGTCAATAAAGTTTCCCCTTCCTGGGACAATGAATTCACGGTGTTCTTATTTCAATTTCCAGGAGTGTATGAAATAGAAACAACCACCAGTTGCGGAAGGTTGTAGTAAAAAGCTGTTGACCTAGGTATCAACCCATTTAAATGGGCCTTCTTCAAAAGTCTTATTACGTTTTACAAGCTGACCATAATGCGACGCTAATAGGCTTAGTCATAATCATAATTGACAATTATAATTGAAACCTGGGTCAAGAGTACTACCTTCCGCAACTGTTGGCTGTTTTATTCCATATAGTTAATGTAATATCTTAACAGAAGAACTATGTGAAAAGAGAAAGTTTGTATTGTTTTTAGGTGTGTAGACCTATCTGTGAAGTCCAATTACTTAGTCTACTTTGTGACTGATAATCTTTTGAAAGTGGAGGTCAATTCAAACAAAATTGCAGTCACTGAATTTGTTCTTGAAGTTGTGCTGGTAACAGAAAATTGTGTGAATACAGCCGACTGTGATGTACATGCCTCAGTGTTTTACATAAAAATTTTATTTGTAAATATGTGAATGTTTTACTAAACAACTGCTGTACACTTACAAATTCTCCAGATACTCATCACAGTTACTACACACGTTAACAACGCATTTTTTTTTTCCAAGGACGTCAGCCGCTTTGTTTACAGATCTGCTTGTCACATTGTATATGATATGCACTAACTTAATCAGTGTTACGCGTTCTTAATTGTTTTTGCCTCATTTCCATATAAACGACTACATGTGTTTTCTCTGTTAACTAACCTCATTCAAGTATCAACTCAAAAATCGCTAAATTTACGAGCCACACAATTCTTTTTGTGTTGGTTGCTTTATATTACGATCGCCGCTTGGCTTTGACGTCACGATACGGTTGTTTGGCCTTGTCGGTGTTGGTTGTCCTCAGCCTCGTGAGGACAACTGTGGAGCTACTTGAGTAGTAAGTGGCGGCTCCAAGTCCTGGAAATTTGGCGACGGCCCGGAGTCCGGTGTGCTGATCCCATGCGCCTCCATACCTCACAACGTTTAATAGCATATGTAAACAGTTAAAGTTTTACATCGAAACGTCCCCTTAGAAAAATTTATGAATGATTGTCCTGGTAAACCCCTTACGTTATTTGATTTTCAAACAGCTGAGCAGAACTGAACGTACTCAGACATTTCTCTCTTTACTTATTCTGATCATCACTAAACTGACACACAATGTTTTTAGCGCAACGCAATCTGACTTTCAATAATCCCTACAAAAGAATGACCCTGACTAACATTAACCTATACGTTTCACAAGTCACTTACCTCACAAAAATCTTCGTTACTCGAACTACTGCTATACAGCGAGCGCCACTACTGCCAGCTAAATAAAAGATTCAAACTACGGAAGGCACTAACTACTGATAGGCATAGTTAGCAAATGAAAGATTTTAATAGAGAACAAACAATGTATTTACCTTAATAGTGTTCAAAAGTCATAATATATATATCAGCTCATGACATCCAGTCTTAAAAATTTACTGTCACTGATGGACACACGTCCAGATTATCCGCTCTCAAAATTCGCCATCTCTCCCCCCCCCCCCCCCCCCCCCCCCACATCCACCACTACTGGCGGCTCACCTCCAACTGCGCAACGCTACGCGCTGTTAACAGCCAACTGCCCAACACTACAATAGCGAATATTACAACAATGCTAACCAGCCACAGACTGCACACAGCACAGCCAGTGATTTTCATACAGAGCGCTACGTGGCGTTACCAATATAAAAACCTAAAACAGCCTACTTACAATATACATTGTTAAATAAAACAAAGCTACCAACAGTAACAACGAAAGAAACCGCAACCTGATAATGATTTACGTATTTATCTGCCATACTCGAGGAATGAGCTATGCAGGAACACGTACAACTATTGGGAGCGTCGTATGGCCTCGAGAAAGCCCTGCCTATACACATTCAATGCGTGTCTCTATGTAGAGTGCATGTATAATAGAAAAGGCTGCTGCAGCCGGAGTGCATAGCTCCCAGCTCGAACCGCTTTCGCCTCTACTGTATCGGTAATGCGACAGCCTTTGCAAAGAACGGAATAGTTGGTGGGAGAGGATGGCCTTTGTTGCCGCATGCGGGAGAGAATAATGTCGGACAGACCAGCCGGCCTCTTGAAAAGAGATCTGGGGGGTGCGAACAGTATGTGCGTGCGGGCAGCTGAGTTCCCGCGTTGCAGTGTGAGAAACAGGAGTGTACAAATGGGCTGCAAGGTTTCCAGGCAACGCGATTCAAAATACGTGTGTGACAGAGTACTGAATTACTGAAATGATTAAGGGAGTTTACTCGTACATACGAAAAACAATTATTTCAAGGAAATTGTTGTTGTGATCTTCAGTCCGAAGACTATTGGGATGCAGTTCTCCGCGCCATGTGTATGCTATACTTCATTTCTGCATAACTACTGCAACCTTCATTCATTTAAAGCTGCTTACTGAATTATTCAGTCTCACTCTATAGTTTACACCCCCCTCCCCTCCAATACACATTTCACTTCATTACCAAATTACGGATTTCTTGATGCTCAGGACGTGCTGTATCAAACGCTCCATTCTTTTAATCAAGTTGTGCCATAAATTCAATTTCTTCCCAATTCGATTCAGTACCACTTCATTAGATCTATTCATCTAATCTCCGGCATTCTTCTCTAGCACCATATTTCAAAAACTTTTATTCTCTTTTGTCTGAACTATTTATCGCCCACGTTTCCCTTCCGTAGAAGCCTCTGCTCCAGACAAATACCTTCAGAAATGACTTCCTAACAGATAATTTATTTGTTAACAACTTTCTCGTTTCCATTACTATTGCTAATGAAATTAAATTTAAATGACCTAGTAGATAGTGTCGGAAGTTCTATGCGGCTTTTCGTGGATGATGCTGTAGTATACAGAGAAAATGCAGCATTACAAAATTGCAGCGAAATGCAGGAAGATCTGCAGCGAATAGGCACTTAGTGCAGGGAGTGGCAACTGACCCTTAACATAGACAAATGAAATGTATTGCGAATACATACAAAGAAGGATCCTTTATTGTATGATCATATGATAGCGGAACAAATACTGGTAGCAGTTACTTCTGTAAAATATCTGGGAGCATGCGTACGGTACGATTTGAAGTGCAATGATCATATAAAATTAATTGTTGGTAAGGCGGGTGCCAGGTTGAGATTCATTGGGAGAGTCCTTAGAAAATGTAGTCTGTCAACAAAGGAGGTGGCTTACAAAACACTCGTTCGGCCCTCCGCCACACACCGTTGGGTGGCTTGCGGAGTATAAATGTAGATGTAGATGTAGATGTAAATATCAGTGAAATTTAAAATCTGTGAAAAGCTATCTAACGCCCAACAATTTTTTTTTTAGAACTGCGACGAAAGACTTGGAAAACGACAAATGGAGCCCGTTGGCTGTGTGAGGTAAGGAATATTTGTGTAGCGTGAGGTTAATTGTTGCGATGAGCGGCAGGAATTCGCCAAAGACCTTCATACAATGTGGATGACTATCGTTTTATTGCCATTGCTCTCTGGAAGAAACGGTTTGGCTGACGTGGACGTTATCGGGACGCTGCTAATAAAGTAATTCGTTGTTCCGCCTTCAGATATAGGTTTTTATTTGGAAGGTACGAATCTTGTGTCTTTGAATACTTTCCAGTGTGTGTGGCACTGTTTCTGTGACTTGCTCATATACAGGGGTTGGACAAAAATATTGAAACAGTGCGAGAAACGTATGCTTGAACATAAATGGAGCTGATAGACAAGCGGCAGGTTGCGCTGTTGTATTTGACCACGAACGGCACCGGTGCAATGACGTAATAACGTTGCAAGTGTCCGTCGTGGACAGAACAGAGTTCTGTGTAGTTATGGGTACGTATGCCGGAGCTGTCTGACTTCGAACGTGGGTAATTTGTTGGTGCTTTCATGGTGGACCTTTCCGTAACCGAGGTACCCGAAGTGTTTTGTTTTTCAACAGGCACAGTATGGAAGATTTATACCGCATAAAGGGAAGTGTGAAAACATCATCCGCTAAGTCACAACGAGGACGAAAGGGAATGCTGAGCGATCGTGACTGATGTTCACTGGAGAGGACTGTGACATAAAATAAGTGGACAACATCTGCAAAAGTCACTGCAAAACTGAATGTCGCATTCGCGAACCCCCTCTGCACCGAAACAACACGAAGTCAGATCCATAAGCAGAGTATGGCAGGAAATGCTGGTTTTCCAGAACCAGTCATCAACGATGTAGATGCCAGAAACAGGAAAACCTGGAGCCGTAGCCACGAAAGCCGGACTGTGGAAAGTCATTTGGTCGTATGAGTCTTGTTTCACAGTGTTCACAATTTTGAGCCAAGTTTACGTCCGAAGAGAGAAACACAGCGGGGGTTTGGTGATGATTTTGGCAGGCGTATCTTGGTACTCTATGGTTATTCTGAAAGGTCGCATTACTGCTAAGGATTACGAGACCATTTTGGCTGATGCAGTCCATCCCCTGGTACAATGTTTCTTCCCCAGTGATTATGCTGTGTTCCAAAACGACGGGGCCGCTGGGCATACAACTTGCATTGTGCAGGATTGGTTTTCTGACCACGAGGTTGATTGTCGCATCTTCGACGACCATTAGTCACCAGATCTTAATGCTATTGAGCCTTTGTGATGTACTTTGGAGAGAAGGGTCCTTGATCGCCATCCACGTCCATCGTGACCTGAACGTTCCATTATTCTGCAGGAAGAATGGTGTAATATTCCCTTGAAAACCATACTAGACCTGTAATCATCTGTTGCGGGACGACTGGAAGCTGTTTCGAGCGCCAACCAGTCTCCTACGCCGTATTAGACATGGGCATGTGATGTGTCTTTTGTGTTTCCATATTTCTGTCCACCTCCCTGCAGGTTTCTTGTATATATGGGCTGTTTCCGTTCAGCTCATTGGTTGCTCTGGAACGCTGTAGGTGATGTAGAACTGGTACGAGGTGGTCATGTAACTGCTATCGTAAGTCTTGGCACTGAAGTGGTACGTATGTGGCAGTCGCTTGTAGAAAACAGCACAGCAAGATGGATCGACAGTAAGATCCTAACAAACAGATGTCAGTGACGACTGTCATCTCCAGTCAATGACAGCTGGTTTCAAACTCGACAACAATTGCTGCTGTCGGAGAATCAACATCCATCACAACCACTTTCCACTGGACATGTGGAGTCGGGTACCTAAAAAAAGACCTTTCCTCATATAAACCTACCTCCCTTGAGTGTTCCGAGCAACACACAAATTGTACAGTACCTGACTGGAGATGGGTAGTGTAGTTCAGCGCGTCGCGATTTTGCCTCTTTTTAAATGATGAGCGCCGAGTACAATGACTCCCAACTGAGGCACTTAACCTGGAGTGTTGTAGAGGGCGTACTTAAAGTTGAAGGTGGTTTTGTGATGTTTATGCAGTATATTTTATACCATGACTTGGGAGTCGTAGAATCGTCCAAAGAACGCAGTGCCGCACCAAAGTCGTTACTTGCATCGATACCACATACATTCGCGATATCGCTGCAGTCCGCAACGACAAGTGGGACACGTTTCTGAAGACACGCCCTCTTTCTAAACACCATAGCACCATCACTCGAGCGGTTTTAGGCGCTTCAGTCTGGAACCGCGCGACCGCTACGGTCGCAGGTTCGAATCCTGCCTCGGGCATGGATGTGTGTGATGTCCTTAGATTAGTTAGGTTTAAGTAGTTCTAAGTTCTAGGGGACTGAAGACCTCAGATGTTAAGGCCCATAGTGCTCAGAGCCATTTGAACCATTTGAACCATCGCTCGGAAGTCGAGCATGGAAGTGCTTCGCCCAGTTCGTAATCTCCGATAACTGGGACGCCAGTGTTTTTCAAATCTGAGATGGAATTGCACTTTTTTGACTGTTGAACTTGTGCCTCAAGAGAAGAGTTTGCAGTTGGGTGCATCAGGTTATGCTTCACTCTTCAAAGACAGCTGTAAATATTCGAGATACTCCTGCGCCAATGGATTGCAAAAAGTGAAGTACATCTTTTTATTATTCTTGCGATAAAGTGAACTAATGTTTCATATGTTGTAGTTCCGATCAGTTGTCTCTCAGAGCAAACAAAGAATCCACAGTCGTGTTCAGACGATTGTAGTTTCGTTACGTCATAAATCCTACGATCTTAATCCATTGCTGGCCGGAGTGGCCGTGCGTTTCTAGGCGCTACAGTCTGGAACCTGGTGACCGCTACGGTCGCAGGTTCGAATCCTGCCTCGGGCATGGATGTGTGTGATGTCCTTAGGCTAGTTAGGTTTAAGTAGTTCTAAGTTCTAGGCGACTGATGACCTCAGAAGTTAAGTCGCATAGTGCTCAGAGCCATTTGAACCATTTGAGCTTAATCCATTAGAAAATGTCTCGGACTATTTTAAACAGCAAGTGAAACGTAGCAGATTATCTGTTGTGAAGCCACCATCCAGCTGTCTCATGAATTGATACTGAGAACTTTACGCCACCAGCTGTTAAATGTGTGATACTTTTTGCACAACATGTTTCTAGACTACGTTATCCCATTGTCAAATGCTATAAAACGAGGAAACCAATAAATAAATGGCAATACGACGCGTACTGAACAACCATATAAAAATATTCATATCGTCCTGTAGTACAACACGCCTTAAAGTTTCTATGCCATTAGGCACCGTCAAAAGTAAAATCCAGCGGTAAACATGCATTGTCAGACATAAAATTCTTCCCACAACTTCTCATGTTTGCGCGCTATACACTCCAGGTACAGTTGTAAACTAAAGGCAGCCACTTTCACCCGCCAAGGAAACACTATCCTGCAACGCATGTCACAGTTACTTTCTATCAGAAAAACTACGACCATTATACGCCAAGTCCTAACAAAGTCTAAATAACAATACTACACCTATGTTGCATCTTGTGCATCCATATAGAATAGCCAACTGAAAACCATAAAACCTAACGCAACTAATCCGACAAAGTTGGTGGTTGCTTCCCAAGGAGCATATCGCTAAAGTGGGCCAGAAACACCCCTTTGACACTTCCGTCTTCTCATTTAACATACCGACGCTATTTAAACTTACTAGGGCTAGACATATAATGGTGATAGATTTTATGATAGAAAGTAGCAAGCTGAGGGTTCTGATATGCGCTGTGGAACAGTACTATTTTTGGTAGGTGATAGCGGCTGCCTTTAGTTTACAACTGTGCTTTGAGAGTATAACAACCGAACATGAGATCTTCTAAGAAGAATTTTACGTTTGAGAATGCATGTTCGCTGCTGGATTTTTACTTTTGACGGTGCCTGATGACACAGAAGCTTCAACGTATCTTATACTACAGAACGATATAAGTATTTGTAGTGGTTAGCACGTGTCGCATAGCTATTTATTGACTGGTTTCCTTGTTTTATAGCATTTAATAATGGGATAACGAAGTCTTGAAACATTTTGTGCGAAAAAATATCACACATTTGACAACTGGTGGCGTAACATTCTCAGTACTGAAACGCAGCAGTCAACATGCCCGCAGTTGCACATTTCTCTGGGACCTTACACTGTAGACTATCACGACCGGATGCCATAGTTGCTGCCAAAGCTTCTAAGTAATATGGTCATCGCCCATGAAACTTGATCGTTCCTAGCCTTTCGTCCTTCTAGAATGTTTTAGTTAGGAGGCAGACCGAGGGAAGGTTCGAACATAAAGTTCATCGGAAAATCACACATACGTATAGATATTTACGCATGAACTCCAACCATCATTCACGACATAAGAGGGTTATTATTAAAAGTCTTATCGACAGCTAAAAGAATTTCACGCCGGAACACGTCGAGAGCGAGAAAAATGGCTATTCGGGAAAACAAGGAGAGTTATAGGACGAAATAACAGCAGGCAGAAGGACAAGAATTATTTATTTAACTAGCGTATGGCAATACAAACTGACCTGAAACTAAAATTCATGAATTGCTTTATTTTACAAAATATAGTTAAACAACTAAATCTATAAATTAATATCTAAATTTTCTATTATTTCAAGGGTTGCCTCTGTCACTTCAAAGAAATCTCATAAATTTCCATCTGCTGCAGCTTGTTACAATGTGTTTGATGGTCTGATCTACATCTACATCCATACTCTGCAAGCCACCTGACGGTGTGTGGCGGAGGGTACCTTGAGTACCTCTATCGGTTCTCCCTTCTATTCCAGTCTCGTATTGTTCGTGGAAAGAAGGATTGTCGGTATGCCTCTGTGTGGGCTCTAATCTCTCTGATTTTATCCTCATGGTCTCTTCGCGAGATATACGTAGGAGGGAGCAATATACTGCTTGACTCCTCGGTGAAGGTATGTTCTCGAACTTCAACAAAAGCCCGCACCGAGCTACTGAGCGTCTCTGCTGCAGAGTCTTCCACTGGAGTTTATCTATCATCTCCGTAACGCTTTCGCGATTACTAAATGGTCCTGTAACGAAGCGCGCTGCTCTCCTTTGGATCTTCTCTATTTCTTCTATCAATCCTATCTGGTACGGATCCCACACTGCTGAGCAGTATTCAAGCAGTGGGCGAACAAGCGTACTGTAACCTAATTCCTTTGTTTTCGGGTTGCATTTCCTTAGGATTCTTCCAATGAATCTCAGTGTGGCATCTGCTTTACCGACGATCAACTTTATATGATCATTCCATTTTAAATCACTCCTAATGCATACTCCCAGATAACTTATGGAATTAACTGCCAAAGTGACACTGGGAAGAAGAACCTTTCCCCAACGGTGGAGGCTTTCCGAATAGATGCTATGGCCTGTACTACTCCTGTTAATTGTTTTCCATGTGCATAGTGGTAACTCCATGCCAGCTGGTGTTGTGCCAAGTATTACGAGAGTCTGATATTCCTCAAGGCCTATATTATTCCACGTTTCTGACCACTTTCCGCTCCAGCTGAAATCCACGGCTTGCATTGATTCTGTGAATATGATAGGTGCTGCCCGGGTTTAATCGGCTCGCTCTAAGTGCAGGCACATCAGAGTGGATTGGGAGCTGAGAAATCTTAATTCATTTTTCATATTCCTTGGGAAGGGCATTTTGTCTTCGAAGATCTTGGGGCGCAGGGTCAAGGACTATCTCAGTGATGGAAGTACATAATTTCTCTCCCTTTTATTAAAAAAGTAACTCATCAGATAATGAAGAGGTCACAGAAATACAACATTGGTTTGGATTTTAGACCCTAAACTGTAAAGGTAAAAGGTGGAGTCGTCATCATTATGTGGAAACGGAGCGATTTATCGGACGTCCATAAGGTCATGATCATTGGCTTTCGGGACAAGGTTGGAGGTATTTCCGAAACGGGTAAGTTTACAAACAGCTTGCGTCCGCCATGGTTATAATACATCGTGTATGGCAAAATGGCGCTATCAAAAACCGGCGACGGTGCAAGTTTGTTCTTACATGATAGGGGTGAAGGACGGCTGTGGAGAAATGTACTGGTGTACAGACGTGCAACTGTTGAGCAACTGTCCGTCCAGATGAACCAAGAGGCCACCAACAGCGTCTCCTCAACAACCGTTCAAAGAACGTTAATGCATATGGCAGCAGGCGCCTGTTTTATGCACCCACGTGACTGCTGTTCATCGGCGACGAAGGCTGGAATTTGCGCGCCAATACTGTAACTGAGTGGCGACTGGAGACGTTTTCAGATGAAACGCCTTTTATGCTCCATCAGAAACACTGTCGTTGCCGTGTACGGCGTGAAACGTCTGAAAGCGAACACACTGAAACAACCGTCGGCTGGAGGAAACAGTTTTATGGTCTGTTTCCGTGGCGTTCCCTAACTGATCTCGTCATTCTAGAAGGCATAATACCGGGTGATCAGAAAGTCAGTATAAATTTGAAAACTTAATAAACCACGGAATAATGTAGGTAGAGAGATAAAAATTGACACAAATGCTTGGAATGACGTGGGGTTTTGCTAGAAAAAAAACAAAGTTCACAAAATGTCCGACAGATGGCGCTGGACAGCAAAACGTTAGTGACTGCGCATGACAATTGTTTATAAAAGGAGCTGTAATGAGAGAGAGAATCAGATGCACCAGCAGTCGCAGCATGTTGACGTTACCAGAAAAGGCGCTTTTAGTGAAGCTGTATTATCAGAAAGGGGAATGTGCTAGTTCAGCGTTACGATCCTATCGCCATACGAAAGGAATTCGAACGGGTAAAGGTCCATTGACAAATGCAGCTGTGGCGAGAATGATTTCGAAGTTCGAAGCCACGGGTTTTTTAGACGATAGACCCCGTAGTGGCCGACCGAGCACAAGGCGTAATGCTGCTGAGACAGTTCAGGAAGAAATGGAGACTGTAGCGGCTTCGTCTATGCACGGGGAAGTCAGCGCTTGTGCAGTCGTACGTCGCACCGGCATTCCATACACTACTGTTTTGTTGGCACTGAGGCGTACCCTCCGATGCTATCCGTACAAAATCAATCGGCATCATGAACTGTTACCTGGCGATTTAGTGATGCGGAGGGCATTTGCGGTGTGGGCGTTTCAAAAGATGGCGGAAGATGACGATTGGCTGAGTAACGTGTTGTGGACAAACGAAGCTCATTTTACGCTTCGAGGATCTGTCAACGCCCACAACTGCAGAATTTGGGCTACCGAAAATCCTAGAACTGTGGGGGAAACTCCATTACACGACGAGAAAGTCACGGTATGGGTTGTATTTACCATATCTACCGTTATCGGGCCTTTTTTCTTCGAGGAAATGAGTGATTATGGTTTTGTAACTGCTACCGTGACGGGTGAGAGGTACGCCGATATGTTACTGAATCGCATCATCCCCATCCTGGCTAATAAACACCTGCTGGAACGTACGATGTTTATGCAGGATGGCGCTCCACCCCATATTGCTAGACGCGTGAAAGATCTCTAGCGCGCGTCGTTTGGTGATGATCGTGTGCTCAAGCGCCACTTTCGTCGTGCTTGGCCTCCCAGGTCCCCAGACCTCAATCCACGCGATTTTTGGCTTTGTGGTTACCTGAAGTGTATCGTGATCGACCGACATCTCTAAGGATGTTGAAAGACAACATCCGACGCCAATGCCTCACCATAACTCCGGACATGCTTTAAAGTGCTGTTCACAACATTATTCCTCGACTACAGCTATTGTTGAGGAATGAAGGTGGACATATTGAGCATTTCCTGTAAAGAACATCATCTTTGCTTTGTCTTACTTTGTTATGCTAATTATTGATATTCTGATCAGATGAAGCGCCATCTGTCGGACATTTTTTGAACTTGAGTATTTTTTTTGTTCTAATAAAACCCCATGTCATTCCAAGCATGTGTGTCAAATTGTAGCTCTCTATCTACATTATTCCGTGATTTATTCCGTTTTCAAATTTATGCTGACTTTTTGATCACCCGGTACACCAACACAAACATGGAAGTATCCTTGGGCACCATGTCCACCCCTACATGCAGTTTGTTTTTCCTCGTCAAGATCGCATCTACCAGCAGGACAATGCAGTGAGTCACACAGCTTGCAGTGTACGTACGTAGTTCTAGGAGCAACAGTAGGAGTCTACTGCACTCCCCTGGCCACCAAACCCACCGCATTTAAACCTAATCGAGAATCTGTGAGACCACCTCGATCGGGAAGTTCACGTCATGGATTCTGAACCGGGGAACCTAACGTAGCTGGCCACCGCAAAAGGAGCCAGCATGGCTCCACATATCTGTCGGTTCCTTCCAGGAACTCACTGACACTCTACTTGCACTTTCGTCCTGCTGGTCATGTTAACGTGTTTGGACCGTGTAACTGCATTGTAGTGTGTTAGAAGTTCTTTTCGAAACTCTGCAGATGAGGGTATTTATTGCCAAATGTAGCTGTCAAAAAACTTGAAGCTGGTCCATTTTTGATTTTCCATCGTAAATGTATAAAAATTTCCTACTTTCTAATCCAAGATGAAATGGTATTACTAGCGAACTAGTGTTGTAGCACACAATACAAAAAAATAGCTCTGAGCACTATGCGACTTAACTTCTGAGGTCATCGGTCGCCTAGAACTTGGAACTAATTAAACCTAACTAACCTAAGGACATCACATATCCATGCCCGAGGCAGGATTCGAACCTGCGACCGTAGCGGTCGCTCGGTTCCAGACTGTAGCGCCTAGAACCGCACGGCCACTCCGGCCGGCCACACAATACACATTATATCTCGTTAACGAAGTGGATGTATGGGCAATGGCCAAGAAAGTAGGCAGGACACCCATCTTGTCGATAGTGAGCAGTTTTTCCTCAATATTTGACGCCTCTGCGTGGTGGATCTAACGGGGCCACCTCCACGCCTACATCCTTGCAAAAGGATCGAATCAGGGGAACCAGAGCCGGAATCTCTCAATGGCTTTTATGAGCAGGGCCGGGTCGCCCACTGCGACACTTAAGTTGCAAGTGAAATCTGCTCCGGCGAATTTGCTAAGACCCACAATTTGTATAAGGAAACGGGGAAAGTTTGAATGTGCGAAAGAGAACGTGTCTCGCTTTATTAAAGAAACTGGTCGCGACTTCTCATTGGTACGCTGTCGAACGAAGTATTTCATATTCAGGAAGGAGGATTCAAGTTCGGAGGGCCAACTGATGAACGTGGACTACCATTTACCGATTTTCGTAACAAGTATATGAAAATGATAACAAGAATCGTCATACAGGATGACAAGACAGTCCCTCTGCGCGTGTTCAAGACAACCGTGTGTTCACCGCCATTATCCTTGCATAGCTTCATAATGCTTCCATGTCCACTTTAGCAGTGCAGTGTCCATTTGCGTGTGAAATTGCCTTGTGGTCCTTTTAATTCCACCTTCTGCAGCTTGCATTCTAGCCGGCTCCGTAGTGTGAACGCATCAGTAACCATCGACGCGTTAACTTCAGCACACGTATCCCTTCGGATTGATGGAAGACCAGAGCGGCTGGGTGAGTGAGTGGTTGGTAGGGGGGGGGGGGGAGGGGGGGACATCCTAAAAACACATCCGCGCCGCGGCGAAGAGCTTTCTTCTCCCACCTAAAGAGAGTCTGACAATTTGATGGCTCCTTACCGAATCGCTGACGAAACCTATCCACCACTTGTGTAAAAACTTTCGTTTTCGTGCTTCCGCTCACACACATGTTCCACTAAGCGCTCCTACGAAGTGAAATTGCTGGTATTTGTCATTCTTCCTCACCAAACACGAAAACACGATTCATGAACTGGTCAACGCACAGACTTTGTCCTCCTCTCCGGGAGTTAAGCGGCAATGACATTGCAATTCATGTGAGCAGCACTTTTGGCATGTCAGTGATCAGGATCCGACGTTCAAATCTGGAATATCTCCCGTCTTACACTGTTAAACGTATTTGTTACAGGTGTAAAGGGACTTCATGTTGTGGTTGGCAGGAGAGCCAACACCGTGTTACTAGAGGAGGCCGAAATGCACGCGTTTTATCTCACGCAGGCTGGCGTGAGGTCTGGAACAGGACAAGGAAATTAGAATTTAGAAAAACGGACGTAGCTGGTGGAATACTTAACTTTAATCCATTAATGATGAACGTCGGTTTTGACGGTACATGATTCACAATATCAATAGTAACTGATAATGGCGCCTTGCTAGGTTGTAGGAAATGACGTAGCTGAAGGCTATGCTAAACTATCGTCTCGGCAAATGAGAACGTAAATAGGCAGTGAACCATCGCTAGCAAAGTCGGTTGTACAACTGGGGCGAGTGCTAGGAAGTCTCTCTAGACCTGCCGTGTGGCGGCGCTCGGTCTGCAATCACTGATAGTGGCGATACGCGGGTCCGACGTATACTACCGGACCGCGGCCGATTTAAAGGCTACCACCTAGCAAGTGTGGTGTCTGGCGGTGACACCACACTCCATAAACAGGCTGTACAATTAAAAGGCTATTAGTAGCATTGCCTTTCTCAGAACCTTGGCTACCAGAGAAAGACCTGTCGTCCTTTTAATTGAGAATCTGTTACTTAGCGATGCCTAGAATTCAGTTCTATATCTAAATCTACAACTATATTCCGCAAGTCACATTCCGGTGTGTGACGAAGGGTACTTTGCGCAACAGAGTCATTGCAGCGAATAATTCCATACGATGATTTTCACTTCCCTCTTTTCCTGTTCCAGTCGGGGTGCGGAAAGATGATTGCTAAGAACTAACAAGTCTCCGTGTAAGATCGACTTTCTGTGATGATACCTTCATGGTCTTACGGCGAAGTATATGTAGGAGGGAGCAATAATATATTGGTCGAACATTCTCTGAAAGTATGCTCTCGGAATTTTGACAATAATTTTCTTCGTGATGCACAATGCCTGTCTGATACAGTCTGCCATTGGGCACGCTTTCACGTCTTAATTTATCCTAGTCTTTACTGAGAACATCTATAGATCCTACGGCTGGCGCTGAACAATGTCTGCATTATTATACAGGGTATATCAAAACTACTTTTACAAACTTTGGGTACAGGTTTCTTACACCAAAACAAAGAAAAATTTCCAGATAAACATATGCCCGAAAATCCTTCGCTTTCGAGTTATTAATGAAAGTTTATAATTTTGGTGATTGGGGCTTATCGACACGTAAATTTACAATAAAAGCTCGAAATGTTCTTTTGCTTCTAAACGTGCATGCACGCGTCGAATCGTGGACTGTCGCACCATTTCAAATACTTGATGACGGTTTCTAACGGTTTCGCAAGCTTCCATGACACGTCGACGGAGAGTTTCTGGATCCGGATGGTCTGCTGCACAGTCCTATTGTTTAAGGTGCCCCCAGAGATCAGAATCCAAAGGACTGGGGTGGGGGAACGTGCAGGCCATGGAAGTGGTCCTCTTCTACCTATCTATCTGTCATGGTAGACACCAACCAGTGCAACTCGAACACTGAGAAGGAAATGTGCTGGAGCTTCATCACCTTCTTATTTGCTGGGGCACATCTTGTCGTAGAGTTGTTCACAACCTTTCTTATACCGTTATTCCTGAGTGCAATCAGACATTAGCTAATACCCTCGCCTTCCCCTCCCCTCCCCCACGTTGCCCCGTTCACTCCCCCACATTATCACCAACCTTAGCTCTTTTATTAAACTGTAGAATTATAGGTTCTTCTTGGAACACTTTCATTTTTAAAATGATGAAAGATAGAAGACATTTAGTTTTTGTGTGTGTGTTTTAGATCGAATGACGAAGGAATTTTCGGTACATTGCAAGTGCTAAGCACAACTCCTTCTCAGAAGAGAAAGCTAACTGTCCACAGTGAGGGAACATACACCTGTCACAAAACATGCTTCCCCGTGCAGAGGCAGGTGAACCGCCACTTCATATGCGGCGACGGCTACTTACGGTACGCCAGGCGTATAAAACTTTGTCCACGCCATACACACCTGCGTACCATACAGTTGCTCAGCCTCCTCTGTCACGGTTATTTCATAACCGGCAACGTGCGACGCAGCCCTATGGGATTCGCGCACAGGATTGCCTCGCTGCGATGTCTATGGCTGGTCTTCGTGTTTTACGTCGCGGTTGGAGCACATCTCCACCTTGGCTCCTCCGGAGACCCAAACTTATTTTAGATTTGACTCGTTTTAAGAAGGATGGCACGCCAGATTTTACATTCCAGTCACTGTTTTTTAACATTTTAGATGTGCATCACGGTTTCACTGTCGTTTACACTGATGGCTCCAAACAGGAGAATATCCTTGGCTGTTCTGTGGTGTTCCCTGATCATGTCACCCGGATTCGCCTCCCTGCTGAATATACCGTTTTCGCAGCGGAGCTCCACGCGATTCTGAAGGCACTGGAGCTGATGCATCGTGTTCGGGGCGATGGATTTCTTCTCTGCTCCGATTCTCTTAGTGCCTTACAATCACTGCAGAACTTATACCCGACTGAGGAGATGGTCCAGCTGATATATGACCAACTGTACTTGCTCCAACGGCGGGGTAAAGAGGTATCCTTCTGCTGGGTGCCTGGTCATGTCGGCATATGGGGCAATGAACAGGCCGATCGGGCTGCCAAGGAGGCCTGCAGAGAGCAGGATGTGGTCCAGTGTCCTATCCCCTTGCAGTCTGTCATCTCTGCACTCCACAGGAAGTGCATGGAGTTGTGGGAGGACGAATGGCTGGCGGTGACGGCCAATAAACTACGGTTGGTGAAGTCAACAACTCGGCCGTGGCGTTCCTCCTGCCGGTTGCTCAGGCGGGAAGAGGTGGCCCTCACACGTCTTCGGATCGGGCACTGTCCTCTCACATATAGCTTTTTATTACGGCGGGAGGATCCTCCGTTTTGTGATGCTTGTGGTGTGCACATCTCTGTCCGGCACATTTTAGAAGACTGCATTTTATACCGTGATGCACGGGCAGAAGCACAAGTTGATGGGATCTGCCTTCTGTTTTAGCTAATGATGAGACGTGTGTGTCTAGGATTTTTAAGTTTTGTGACGTGTCTGGACTCTGGCCTAAACTTTTAGACTGGAGGTTTTAGTGTATTGCTGAGTGGCTGACTCCTCCCCTTTTTTCCTTGTGGTCAGCCAGCCACTTCCATCTGCTACATTGTTTTAGCTCCCTCTATCATTTTCTTCCTGTGTTGTCCATGTTTTACTGTTGACACCCTGCTTCGTCCCAGGCTTCGGTGTGGATGAGCACATATTTTTCAACGATTGTTACCCGTGTTTTATGTTCCGTTTTATATTCCTGTTCTGGGATTTTTCTTGACACCCGTCTCCCTATGTTACTGAACGGGCGCTGAAGACCTTGCTGTCGTGCGCCCAAAAACCCCTCTACTACTACTACTACTACTACTCCCCTGCATTACTCCTCTCCATAGCGGCACTTACTTGACTGCACACTGCAACTCCATTTAAAATCAAACAATTTCTTATCTGTGCACTATACTTGCTGTTCGTAAATCATTTCATTGCTCCACTCGTTACTTCTGAACTGGCGGAAATAGGACGACTTCAGGATGTTAATGCTTTGTGTCTAACTACTCTATTATTATCATTATTGATAACAAAACTGTGTACAGCACTACAGTGGCCCTTATACAGTTATTGCTATGTCGTGCTGTCAAGTAATTCATTTACCAGTTCGAAGCGAGTAATGAAGCAATTTCTGGAGTACTGGAGAAGGCATTTTCTCGAGACATTTAGCATTTGTTACATACAGGGTGTTTCAAAAATGACCGGTATATTTGAAACGGCAACAAAAACTAAACGAGCAGCGATAGAAATACACCGTTTGTTGCAATATGCTTGGGACAACAGTACATTTTCAGGCAGACAAACTTTCGAAATTACAGTAGTTACAATTTTCAACAACAGATGGCGCTGCGGTCTGGGAAACTCTATAGTGCGATATTTTCCACATATCCAACATGCGTAGCAATAATATGGCGTAGTCTCTGAATGAAATTACCCGAAACCTTTGACAACGTGTCTGGCGGAATGGCTTCACATGCAGATGAGATGTACTGCTTCAGCTGTTCAATTGTTTCTGGATTCTGGCGGTACACCTGGTCTTTCAAGTGTCCCCACAGAAAGAAGTCACAGGGGTTCATGTCTGGCGAATAAGGAGGCCAATCCACGCCGCCTCCAGTATGTTTCGGATAGCCCAAAGCAATCACACGATCATCGAAATATTCATTCAGGAAATTAAAGACGTCGGCCGTGCGATGTGGCCGGGCACCATCTTGCATAAACCACGAGGTGTTCGCAGTGTCGTCTAAGGCAGTTTGTACCGCCACAAATTCACGAAGAATGTCCAGATAGCGTGATGCAGTAATCGTTTCGGATCTGAAAAATGGGCCAATGATTCCTTTGGAAGAAATGGCGGCCCAGACCAGTACTTTTTGAGGATGCAGGGACGATGGGACTGCAACATGGGGCTTTTCGGTCCCCCATATGCGCCAGTTCTGTTTATTGACGAAGCCGTCCAGGTAAAAATAAGCTTCGTCAGTAAACCAAATGCTGCCCACATGCATATCGCCGTCATCAATCCTGTGCACTATATCGTTAGCGAATGTCTCTCGTGCGGCGATGGTAGCGGCGCTGAGGGGTTGCCGCGTTTGAATTTTGTATGGATAGAGGTGTAAACTCTGGCGCATGAGACGATACGTGGACGTTGGCGTCATTTGGACCGCAGCTGCAACACGGCGAACGGAAACCCGAGGCCGCTGTTGGATCACCTGCTGCACTAGCTGCGTGTTGCCCTCTGTGGTTGCCGTACGCGGTCGCCCTACCTTTCCAGCACGTTCATCCGTCACGTTCCTAGTCCGTTGAAATTTTTCAAACAGATCCTTTATTGTATCGCTTTTCGGTCCTTTGGTTACATTAAACCTCCGTTGAAAACTTCGTCTTGTTGCAACAACACTGTGTTCTAGGCGGTGGAATTCCAACACCAGAAAAATCCTCTGTTCTAAGGAATAAACCATGTTGTCTACCGCACACTTGCACGTTGTGAACAGCACACGCTTACAGCAGAAAGACGACGTACAGAATGGCGCACCCATAGACTGCGTTGTCTTCTTTATCTTTCACATCACTTGCAGCGCCATCTGTTGTTGAAAATTGTAACTACTGTAATTTCGAAAGTTTGTCCGCCTGAAAATGTACTGTTGTCCCAAGCATATTGCAACAAACGGTGTATTTCTATCGCTGCTCGTTTAATTTTTATTGCCGTTTCAAATATACCGGTCATTTTTGAAACACCCTGTATATGCCTCACTTTTATCATGAGTGATGTACGAAACAAAGCACAACATACGTATGAAGTAGGTGGACTATGTGAAGAAACGTAACTTCTAACACATTAATGCTACTAATTGAGAAAAAATAATTATTTATAACTTATACAATCAATATTAGAATCTCACAAAATTGTGATAATAGTAGTGACCTTTTGAAAATAATTCAGTATCGTGAATGAAACAGAAACAAATCGTTTAGTTTCTACCCCTCACGAAATTTTATTTTACACCTCAGGTTGGGAACCACTGTTCTAATAGGTCTTGGAGGATGTCCTTGTAGGCAGTACCTGTAATGCAAGCTGGGAGAATTTATGATCCTACAAGACAGTCACCTACAGTTCCAGCCCACACGTTAAACTGATGCATCGGACCTAATGTGCTGGTTGTGGAAATTTGTTATTCCATCTCTTCTAAACTCTGCTTCGTCTGTAAACAAAACTGAAGAAACAAGCAGTGGATTGGCAGTTTGTTTAACAAACCATCGGCAAAAGTTCACCCGCGATGTATGATCGGCAGGCGCAAGGCCCTGCACACCTTGAAGACGATATGGATACATGATTGTTCGTGAGATATCCTCCATGTTGAATTTGTAGATGTACAACATGCCAGGGCCACTTGTCTTGCACTGATACCTGGCTCTTCTTCGTCAAAACTGCACGTGCAAGCGTACGAGAAACACGTGGTCTTCCTCGATCAATAGTCTGTGGTGCTACGAATTCCCTGTCGACAAAGTGACGATACTCAGCACCCAAGGGTGGCTGACGCGGCTGTCTTCGGTCTGGAAACACTGTCTGATAAAGCTGTGCAACCACGTGTCCATTACCATTCGCGCCACCGTACATAAAAATAATGAATATCTGCCTGCTCACTAAATGAATATCCTGCCATGTTTGAACGGAGCAATTCCAGTTAATGCATTACCTGTAGTACAAGTACACAATGGGGTATGTTGACGACGGACGAGTGACAAATGTAAACAAGTCCTTGGCAACACAACGCCATCTGAATACAATGAGTCAAGCGGGTGCATAGCAAAGTGCAGGTGTTGGACTTTACCCTGAAAGCCGTTGAACGTCAACTTTCATCAAGAGTGTGAAAACGAAGAATGTCCGTACAAATGTCCATATGAACTTTTTTTTTTTGTTGTGGCGTAACCTGTCCTCAGAGTATGTAAAAGTATTTCGGAAACAGCCTGTGAATGGCACTCTATGCAAAAATGGTTATCCTGGCATTTTACTTAAAACCATGTAAGACAGTTTTTACTTCTTCACAAATTGTTAAGCTTCGATAAAATTTCAAGGCCAAAAAAGTAAATTGACAACTCAATGAAGACAGCTTATGGTATGCCACCACATAGATGGATGGACGGAAAATTAACAAGATCTTAGATAAGACGAATGTGCGATATAGATTTCTCCATTTTTTCGCATGTATATACCTCAAAAGAACTACAATATTGAAAAAGATGGTTAAGTACTTACTGCCCCTGATTCCACGGTCCGCTTAAACCAGGCAAGCGTATCGTTACACTTGGCATGCCCCCATAACAACCACGTAACCTCGGTCGCACCTTTCAGTACAAGTCTGAAAATGGCGTCAGCAAGTCACGCCTAGAAGATTGTTGCCAAGAGACCGCGCAACGTTTCCGCATTGTTCACTCGTACGGCGTACAGTGTAGATAATCCTAGTCGCATCCTGCGCCTATACTATTAAGACTCTGTTACAATTAGCTGGCGCACCAGAAAAATTCAAATGCCTTTTCACCCCCAAGCCGACTCTGACGAAGGCAAGTAGGTCATGTGAGTTAATAGGATGTGAAATCCTGGAATGTGGGCCAGTAAACGTTTATCCAGCGTGATCGTAAGGATTTGTTTTACGAGCTGTTAAAGCTCTCCATCCAGTGAAGCAGGGGAAACGGGACGGGCCGTTCACGAGCAGCACTGAGATTAGTAGCGGAACTCCAGACATTTTAAAACGGGAAGTGTTAGTTACTACAACAACTCGTGTTCCAGTTCCGTTAAACTCAATTGGCTGATAAGTGATAAGAGAGAAATTTATGGGGGTAAAGAGGCGACAGAGGAAGGGAAGGGTGAAACGAAACGGGAGGAAATGACGATTAATAGCGCTGATGTTTACTTATATGCCATAGACGAACAACAGCGTAATCAGTGTGGCATCCGGCAAGCGCAATCGTGAGCGTTAAGTACAAAGGCGGAACCTTCACATCTGTGTAAGGACCAATGGGAGCCTAGAGAGCGCCACTTCATTAAGGTATTACTGTTAATTCCAAGAGAGTCGTATCAAGATTAACTAACATCAGTGTCTTAAAGCATTCGTATACAATTGGGTGGACTGTTAATGTGGATGGTAAATTAGCTGGAAAGTTATTTTTTGCGTTGCGAGAAGCTGGAGGTGCTCTGCCCCATACGATTCTTTCTCGCTTGCGTGATCTTCCATAGCAGTAGAGAATACTTACGTCACAGCAAGAAATAGGGGTAAATGACCCTAAGAGAACTACAGCTATGGCATGAGCACTGATTTTGGCCAATAGGTGGTCAAAATAACCTGCTTTTGCTTGATTCCAGGTCCGCGTATGAAAATCGCACTCTTTTAGAGCAAACTATCCTCCTCAAAAGTGTGTGACATTGCAATTCATACCGCCTGGAACACCTAGATCAATTTCTTGAATGTCGACGAGGCCCATTTTGTGAAGTATAATACATATATCCAATAGAAGGTAGATCTCTGTACCTACCGGACACTCCTTTTCTGTCGTCTTCCTGATGCACATGGAGAGTTCAAAATGATTCAAATGGCGCTGAGCACTATGGGACTTAACTTCTAAGGTCATCAGTCCCCTAGAACTTAGAACTACTTAAACCTAACTAACCTAAGGACATCACACGCATCCATGCCCGAGGCAGGATTCGAACCAGCGACCGATATGGAGAGTCAATAGCAACTAATATTCATGCTGTCATAATAGTTAACTCAACGCTTTCAAATGAGCATTAATAAAGATTGAACTTGTGACCTGGCGCTCCAGGGGTTCCTTGAGAGACAAGGTACTCCTACCCAAAAGGATAGAGTACTGAATGCATTTAAGAAGAATCAGGAAACTAGAAGTCTCTTCTTCGTATATACGATAATAGAATGGCATCCAGCCTCTACAGACTGTAAGATTAGTTCAAACGACTCCACAACTATGATCCAGGTACAGAAACTGTCGTAGCCAGACGAATGTCCACTATAACCACAGCACAGGGTATTGGCTTTCGCCGCCCGTGGTATCTCTATGTCACAAACATGACTTTATTATTGACTTCGTACAAAAGTACAATTTCCAACAAGCTGAGGTGAAACAACTATCTTAGGTGGAGGATCTCCGTTCACATTCTCTTCTCAGCCGTATCTCGGGTTAACAACTCACATGCGCATTATACAAAGTGGACTGCAACTCTGCCATACTGAAAATACTTGCTTTGAAAAACATTATATGGAGCTGTCCAAGTAATCTGATTTAGCACAGTACCGCAGTTCGGCTTCAAACACCAATTCGAAACAGTTTAAGAACGATAGGTCTCCACCGCAAAATGCTGTAAGTTCTCGCTTCCTTGACTCCTAAGTGGCTCCGGTCTCGTAAACTGACATACGGCAGGGAAGAGGTGTGCTGACCATATACCCCTCCGTATCAGCATCCAGTGACGCCTGTGGGTTGAGGATGATACGGCGGCCGGTCGGTACCTCTGGGGCTTCCAAGGCCTGTTTGGACGGAGTTTAGTTTTTTAGTTTTAGGACTACTTGAAACTCGAAACAAGTCTATTATTTTATTTCTTCTGCAACCTTATAATTCTGTACTGGAAACGGCGAAAAACACTGAAATCCTATTGAAGGTAATAGGTAAACAGAAAGTGTTGTTACTGCTGCGACTCTTTAACCATCATGAGCATAGGCAGTTGTGATAGCATTAAGCACTACTGCGAAAGGGCAAGCAGTCCTCGTTCCCCGCGGATGCGAATGTAGCGCCATCTCGCTAGCCTTGCAGTCAGACAGTCGGCAAATGTAGAGGTTGGAGTAAAATTATTACTCGGCAAGTCTGGCGCCTCACGGGATGACAGTTTACGGCCAGAGTGCACTATTGCTGCGGAAGCATCGACGACTTGACGGTAGTTTTACTGCCGAACATGGAAATCGCAAAAGCGCAACACATTATCCCAAGAAAAGAAGCACCTTTTATACAGTGCCCAGTCACATTAATGTGACAACCTTTCAAAAGCCTGAATAGCTACCTTTTGCAGAGCGAACGTTCTAAACGGTGTACTATCAATAAAAGGCAGCCTGGATGGCTGACTAGTGGGATAAGGATATCATGTAGAACAAAGCGGAAATTATTTCAAAATGTTAGAAGTTGTCACAATCAAGCTACAGTAGCCCGTTACAAACAGTATTGTAAGGTGATTAAAAATGTTATAAGGAATGCAATGAGTATGTGATACGCAAATAAAATAGCTAGTTCACAGGATAAAATTAAAACCATATGGTCAGTTTTGAAGGAAGTGTCTGGTCAGCAGCAAAAGGTCGACGATATAAAGGTAGTTCGTAGTAAAAATATTTATGTTATTGATAAATCAGATACATGTTCAGTATTTAACTAATATTTTCTGAGCATTGCTGCTGAATTAAATAAAAATTTAGTCTCTACAGGGAATCATATAACTCTCGTGGCAAATGCCTTTGATTGATGTTTGAAATATTCCTCTGTGATACAGACAAAGGGGAGATTGAGTCAATAATTAAATCACTGAAGACTAAAGAATGTCATGATTACGGTGGAGTGCCTAGCAGAATATTAAAGTACTGTGCTGCACATGTTAGCCTTGAACTTAGCCATATTTGTAATTTTTCCTTCAGGAATGGTCAGTTTCCCGAACGATTAAAGTACTTAGTAGTAAAGCCGCTTTATGAAAAGGGAGAAAGGGATAATTTAGACAATTTTAGACCTAGTTCTATGCCATCAGCGCTTACTAAGGTTATTGAAATGGCTGGGTGTGCGAGGATAATTGATCATTTTATATCACATAATTTGCTATCAAATGTACAGTTCGGCTTTGAAAGTCGTTTAACAACTGAAAATGCTGTATTCTCTTTCTTAGTGACGTACCCAGCGGCCCGCGGAGAGAACGTCTTGCAGGGGCTGGGGATTTAAGACGGCCGCCCTCTCTCAGGAGCCCAATTCGTCAGCGCACCTGACGATGGCGACATGTCTGATCGCCGAAATATTGAGCCCGTTGGACACATCCGTGGACTGTTCGAGTTTCATGTATGTTCGCCTGTACACATGCACGCAGTTGTCGTTTCACCCCTGTCATCTATGGTTCGTCGTCCACCGCAACTGCCTCGATGCCGAATTTATATAGCGCCATTTCGCCATGCACGGTATTCTTTAATCAGGTCGGCACGCGAACTGTTCAAAAACTTAGCCGTTTCGAAAATGCTTCCACCTTTGGCCCAAAAGCAAATGACCATGCCCTTTTCGACGTCAAATAAATCGCTCCATTTCCGCATTACGACAACGACTGCACTGTTGTCCGCGTCCCTGACACGCTTTATAAACCCTCCACTGCTGTTGTTTCCACCTGCCGTCTCTGAGTGGTTTCTACACGTTGACGTCGGACATAAGTTGTGGTGACATTAATGAGACTGGTCCGCGTGTAGTAGGTCCATCAGTGACGGAAGTTACGCATCTGAAAATCTCCCAAATAGTTTAACTTCCTCAACGATTCCGGCCGCGGTGGTCTCGCGGTTCTAGGCGCTCAGTCCGGAGCCGCGCGACTGCTACGGTCGCAGGTTCGAATCCTGCCTCGGGCATGGATGTGTGTGATGTCCTTAGGTTAGTTAGGTTTAAGTAGTTCTAAGTTCTAGGGGACTGATGACCACAGATGTTAAGTCCCATAGTGCTCAGAGCCATTTGAACCATTTTTTTGAATCTCAACGATTCAGAGATGGAAGCGTAGGTATATCGCAACGATATTCTTCTCGTCTACAAAGGCTACCGCGACCTATAGGATTAACAATGACGTCACAGAAAGGAAGACTTTGAAGACGAGCGTAATGGAATCCTTATAAGATAACGATATCTACGGATCAATAAACCGCAAGTGACTTTTAATAAATCCGCTTAGGGCTTGTGAGACGAGGTAGAGAATCTTGACTTTCGCAACTACCTTACTCGTTTAGCGAGGAAGATACCTTAAAAATGACAGAGTGATAGACGCACAGTCTTCTTCTGCATAAAAATGTTCGTTTTGTATCATTTCTGACTATAGTCTCGTGGCTCAGTCGTTCAAAAAATGTCAAGATTTAATTCCCAGAGGGCTTTTTTCCGCAACGGTTTACACCTGTTAGAAAGTGCCATCGACTGCAGGAACACTTTAGCTGCTGCAGTGAAACGGTTCACAAGAGAGTGGGTGCAGCTTTCAATAGAACAATGCCCACGCCAAGGTGAATACGATTGTCATATATCTTTATGAGCGCCGCATTTGCTGTTAAATTAGCTTTTACTTGTCTGCCAGTCCTTCAATAGATGGGCTAGGTGTCTCGAGCTGGATGTTCGTTTCACAGCAAATACAGACCGAACTCTCACTGCAGAAACAATCAGAAATACCCTGTTTCTTCTTAAATACACTCTTTTGCATGATATCAGATGACATTATATTTACACTCAGTTAACATTTTTACGTTGACTTCAAAACTGTTTTGGTTCTCTTCTAATATGTTCAGTATTTTTCACAATATAATTAAATTTATTTTACTTTTAGTGATGAGAATTTTATTAGTACGGTAATCTGGTTGCATAAAAATGCCCTGCTTTTAATGAGAGTCGTGTAAAGGAGTAAAGCAATATTTTCGCCCCAAATCTGAGACATTTTGTGTAGGAAACTTCAAATATCTTCCATGAACCTCTTGAAAACCACAAAAAATATTACTTTCATCACTGCATATCAAATTCGCCTTGATGAAGCAGTTCCTAAGGGCTCTACTACAACACAAATACTGTTTAAAGTACCTTTCTTTGAAATTTACCATCATCAGTCAATCAGAATTAAAGCTACTATTTCTACTAGTCCTTAATTTCAGAAACCGATGTATGTCGACGAATGTGAGAACACATTGAATGTTAGAGAAAAAGCTGCATCCACTACCTTCAACTATTGTACTAAAAGTTTTTCTTAGTGATAATAAACATCCAGATTACAAGAACGTTGTCACAAATATGTTGGAAAATTTCAGGAAGTCAGTTTGTAATACAAGCGTAATAGTCCACTTCCTACATTCACACATCGACAGCTTCCCTGAAAATATAGGACCAAATGGTGTGGAGCAAGGAAAGCGCTTCCATCAGGAAATTAACGAGGTGGAGTACAGCAATCAGCGAAGGTGGAATGAAAGTATAATGTCTACGTATTGTTGGATGTTGACGAGGGGCAGTAAGGATTAAGGCGGAGCGAGGAAATAAAAAAAAGAGAACATTTGAAAATTAAATGTAACAGAGCATTCATAATGTTGCTAAGACAACTGTTTGTAGTACTTTTACTATATGCCAAAAAATTATAAAAATATTGAGCTTGATTGTAATATATTTTTAAATATTTATGCTTCAAACCCTTTAATATTGAAACGCGAGATCTTATTTTGGTGAAAATCTTGATGTGATGGAAAAAAATGAAAGTAATTTTCAGAATCAGGGTTACAAAATGATTCTAGAAAACCAATTTTTGAGAAAAGTATTTGTTTTAGTCTGTAGCTGCAATTTTTATTTTGCGTTCTGTCTAACGATTCGGTACAGAGTAGCATCTTCAGGCAATCCTATGATCAAAAAACCGTAGTATGTAGTTAAAATAATAATGTGAGAAACACAAAACATTTTCTCTCTGTAATAACAAAAGTATGGCATTAAGGACAACCTCAAAATATATAGGTAGTCCATTACCCTTGACACACAGTCGTCATTCTGGCTTCCCAAGTATGTGTGTCAAATAGTAAAAGTCAGTTCTAAGCTTTAAACAAATGCAAACTGCGGCCAGAAGTTACAAGGAATGCCCCCTATGAACAGAGTTGTTTCTCGTCTTCAAAAAGAGTAGCACTGTAAAAAAATGTCTAAAGAATAAAAATATCACAAAATACGAAATTTACGTTTTGACGTAATAAAACAAAGAATAAAATAGTTCCCACTGTAATAAAACATTAAACGCAAAATAGAAAATCTCGTTAGCCATATTTACATTCACCGTCTTGATACAGCTTAAATCACTACAAAACATCAGAAAGACCATAAATCATCTAATGAAGTATCATCACAATAACAGCATTACACACCGAAAACCCGGAATTTACTACTCTGCAACCATCAACTGACGATCTTTGGTCGCATTCCCAGTCCCCTGTTTATCTCAGCAGGCCCTCGTGCACCCTGGGATGTCACTCTTGGTGTCGCCGCATTGTGCTTCCTCCACACTGTGCTGCAGCTCATCAACTCGCCACTACAGTAATGACCACTGCCCACATGTATGTATATATGTACTGTGCTGTTGTGACAGGTTTCATCTATGAACTTTCGTATGAGGAAAGGTCACAACACTAATTCATGCAACCACGTCGTGCTGTAAATGTTTTACATCAAATCTGACGACGACCAATGATCCTCTCTTTCAGTGCACATGTACACTGTGCTGGCTAAGCAGTCGCCTGCACACCGGTTGGCAAAGAGGTTGCAAGAAGATCGGTAATAGGCGCACCTATCAGGCGAGAGACAAAGACAAACTCGCAAGCAACGATCCGCCAACGCACTCTCGACCTCCAGTATTCAGATCACCGTTGCAGACTGGAGGCCCAGTCAGTCACAGACAGTCAGCCCAGTCGCAGGCAGAGTAAGTCACAGTCGCAGTCAGCTCAGTTACTAGCTCAGTCACTATTCTAGTTAGCATCTGTCAGTTTACATCACTGGCTACGAGAATGTACTGGTTATAGCGGGACTTATACTTCACCAGCAGTGAGGCTAAAATGGACTGTTATGGAAGAGCTTGTACCACAACAACTTGCTTAAAGATAAGTAGCTTCTTGTCAATAAAGAACCCTGTTAATACAGGTGTGCAGTTGTGTTGTAGAGAGAGGGTATCGGCCATCAAACATCCTCTCCCTTACCTTCTCCTGGTACAAGACTGTACAGTGGCAATGACGACACAAAATAAATCATGCCCGATCTCTTAAGGGAATCAGGAACTGCGAGTAAGAGGTTCACGGGTAGGTGTCGCCACGTCAGTAGTGATAACAGGCTGGGAATTGTGGCCTGAAAGGAAGTGTGCTCAGATGGCTGAGGCAGATAAGGCGACTGCTAGCGTAAAACTCTAGATCTGAGTTGCAGTCGTCGTACAGCACAAATTTTCATCTGTTACCGCTGATACATTTGAATGCCCAAATGCAGCTACCGCCAATAAAACCTTCAAACAATTCTTTATTTTATTATGTGATTTTGTTAAATTCGTATTTTGTCCTACTTTTATTCTTTAGATTTTGTTCCAGTTTCATTAGTTTTACGAAGAAAGACAAACAAACTCTTTACATAGAAGGCACTCTTATCATGCTGGCCTCAGTCTGCATCTATTTAAAGCTTAACACTGACTTTTAGTATTCGACACAATTACTTGGAAAGTATGTGTGACGACTAAGTGCCAGTGTTAAGGGGATGCCTATATACACTCCTGGAAATGGAAAAAAGAACACATTGACACCGGTGTGTCAGACCCACCATACTTGCTCCGGACACTGCGAGAGGGCTGTACAAGCAATGATCACACGCACGGCACAGCGGACACACCAGGAACCGCGGTGTTGGCCGTCGAATGGCGCTAGCTGCGCAGCATTTGTGCACCGCCGCCGTCAGTGTCAGCCAGTTTGCCGTGGCATACGGAGCTCCATCGCAGTCTTTAACACTGGTAGCATGCCGCGACAGCGTGGACGTGAACCGTATGTGCAGTTGACGGACTTTGAGCGAGGGCGTATAGTGGGCATGCGGGAGGCCGGGTGGACGTATCGCCGAATTGCTCAACACGTGGGGCATGAGGTCTCCACAGTACATCGATGTTGTCGCCAGTGGTCGGCGGAAGGTGCACGTGCCCGTCGACCTGGGACCGGACCGCAGCGACGCACGGATGCACGCCAAGACCGTAGGATCCTACTCAGTGCCGTAGAGGACCGCACCGCCACTTCCCAGCAAATTAGGGACACTGTTGCTCCTGGGGTATCGGCGAGGACCATTCGCAACCGTCTCCATGAAGCTGGGCTACGGTCCCGCACACCGTTAGGCCGTCTTCCGCTCACGCCCCAACATCGTGCAGCCCGCCTCCAGTGGTGTCGCGACAGGCGTGAATGGAGGGACGAATGGAGACGTGTCGTCTTCAGCGATGAGAGTCGCTTCTGCCTTGGTGCCAATGATGATCGTATGCGTGTTTGGCGCCGTGCAGGTGAGCGCCACAATCAGGACTGCATACGACCGAGGCACACTGGGCCAACACCCGGCATCATGGTGTGGGGAGCGATCTCCTACACTGGCCGTACACCACTGGTGATCGTCGAGGGGACACTGAATAGTGCACGGTACATCCAAACCGTCATCGAACCCATCGTTCTACCATTCCTAGACCGGGAAGGGAACTTGCTGTTCCAACAGGACAACGCACGTCCGCATGTATCCCGTGCCACCCAACGTGCTCTAGAAGGTGTAAGTCAACTACCCTGGCCAGCAAGATCTCCGGATCTGTCCCCCATTGAGCATGTTTGTGACTGGATGAAGCGTCGTCTCACGCGGTCTGCACGTCCAGCACGAACGCTGGTCCAACTGAGGCGCCAGGTGGAAATGGCATGGCAAGCCGTTCCACAGGACTACATCCAGCATCTGTACGATCGTCTCCATGGGAGAATAGCAGCCTGCATTGCTGCGAAAGGTGGATATACACTGTACTAGTGCCGACATTGTGCATGCTCTGTTGCCTGTGTCTATGTGCCTGTGGTTCTGTCAGTGTGATCATGTGATGTATCTGACCCCAGGAATGTGTCAATAAAGTTTCCCCTTCCTGGGACAATGAATTCACGGTGTTCTTATTTCAATTTCCAGGAGTGTATTTCATGGTTGCAGTTAATACCATTCATTTGCTGTTATAGAGAGAAAACATTATGTAAATGTGTCTCACATTGTTATTTTGACTATGTACAGTGATATTTTGATCATAGGCTGCCATAAATTTGGTACTATGGAAACCGGTAGGCAGTAGGCAAAATAAAAAAAACTGAGAGTATAGGCTAAAATACTATTTTATGCATTGGTCGCTGTTCCAACAGGCATCTGATGTTCCTAAAAAGATGTACGCTGACGCCACCTCAGAAAATGTAAAACACATTTTTGTAACAAACTCTTTACTGTATACAGATGATCTAATCATTCAAACTACACCTTTATGCGCTTCCACTTTGCTC
This sequence comes from Schistocerca serialis cubense, assembly GCF_023864345.2. Taxonomy (NCBI): domain Eukaryota; kingdom Metazoa; phylum Arthropoda; class Insecta; order Orthoptera; family Acrididae; genus Schistocerca; species Schistocerca serialis. Next base: position 323,706,722 of record NC_064644.1, read on the forward strand.
AGTTCTTCTATTAGCCTACATTTCCAAGTGACATACGGTGTGTGGCGAAAGATACTTTCAGTATCACTATGGCTGCCACATAATCCTGCCTGGATTCCAAGAAATAGGATGAGAACGAAGGTACGACCTAATGCAGCGAAGGTAGGTAACGCTGGAAACACACTGGAGCAACATGGTTGGATGCTGAACACCTTAATGCATGGAAAATTCTGCAGAGTATGTCCAATGCCTGATGAAGTTGATAAATACCAAGAAACATGAATTGCTATTGAACGAAGTTAATGTCGAACACACACGCTCTCAGAGGCAAACTTGTGAGATTTTCTTAAACTGCCAGTTCAGATAGGAGCTAGTGAAAGTAACTGACGTAGGATCTCCACTCTCAACGACAAGGACATGAAATACCTGGAAAGCTTACGACATCGAGTGAAAACGCTATGTTTCTGAACTATCTGAATAAATGCTGACATTTAACTGAGGCAATCTTCCTCGCCTGTGAAAATTCACAAGACTTTTTTCTACAGAAAGAATTGGACAGGTTGAAAATTAGATAGCCTTGCAGTCTGAAATCGATAACCAAAGACATAAGCTCAAGCTAGGAAGGAGTTTACGAAACACATTCGAAGTGAGGGAAAGTGCTGGAACGTAATTTAGTTTGAGATCGATAATCTTTGAAGTAGGAGAGAATACTTCAGATTTCCACAAGAACAGTAGTCCTGCTTCGCCGGAGAAAACACAGCAGGTACAAGTGAGAACTAGACTGTTCATAAGAAAAATGCACTAACGAAAAAAAAACGCAAAAAGAAAAAGTAATTAATGTAGAGCAATGAAAAATCGGGAATACATTTGTCTAGGTAACATACAGTATTTAAGTGACTAACACTGAAAGACCACAAGTTAATATAAGGGCGAGGTAAGCCATCGAAGATGTGAAATTCTGGTACTTTAATCACCGGTGCAACCACCAGAATGTTGAATGCAAGCATGCATTGTATTGTACAGCTTCCGGACGTCAGTTTGTGGGATGGAGTGGTATGCCTGTTGCACTTGGTCGGCCAGTACAGGAACGGTTGATGCTGTTTGTGGATGACACTGGAGTTATCGTCCGATGATGTCCAATATGGGCTCAATGGAAGGCAGATCTGGTGACCGAGCAGACCAGGGCAACATTTCGAAACCCTGTACAGCATGTTGGGTTACAACAGCGGTATACTGACGACCGTTATCCTGTTGGAAAACACCCTCTGAAGTGGTGTTCATGAATGACAGCAGGTCATATCATCAGACTGACGTACAGATTTACACTCAAAGACCGCGGGATAACCACGAGAGTGTTCCTACAGTCATACGAAATAGCATCCCAGAACATAACTCCAGGTTTAGGTCCAGTGCGTCCATCACGCAGACAGGTTGGTTGGAGGTCGTCAATTAGTCTTCTTCCAACTAACATACTGACTTCACTGGCACCGAGGAAGAACCATCTCTCATTAGGAAACACAACAGGCCTCCAATGAGCTCTCGCTTGATACTACCGAGGTCGCAAATGGCGGTGGTCTGGGAGCAGTGGAAGGCACGCTACAGCGCGATTAGCTCGGAGCTGTCCTTGAGGTAAATGATTTGTATCAGTTCGTTGCATCACTGCTGTTGAAATTGCTGTTGTAGGTGTGGTACTTAGCCATACGCCGAGCATGATGGTCTTCCCTCTTGGTCGTGTCACGTGGCCGTCGGTAGCCCGGTCTTGCTGCGATCGTACATTCTCGTGACCACAGCCGCCCCCAGTCGTGTATGGTGGCTACAATCCTGCCAAGTCTTTCTGCAATATCGCAGACGGAACAACCCAGCTTGTCATAGGACTACTATATGACCTCGTTCAAACTCATTGAAGTGTTGAAAGTGGCATCTTTGTCGTCTTATAGACATTCTTGACTAACATCAGCTCACCACGTCCAATCCCAATGGTAACTGACGCCCACGGCCGGTTACAGTGTGTATTTTAAGCAAACCTGATTTGCATCCTCATTGTGGCACTGTTAGGGCCACGCTTATTTGAAGAGACTTCATCTTTCAGATGTTTAAACAAGCCTACCAACTTTCGTTTGGGTTGCACAACTCCTTATGGTGTTGCGTTTTTTCTCCATCAGAGTATATAAAAGAGAAAGGGAAAAAACTGCGGTAACGTTGACTAGGTCAGCTTCGGGAAAGCTAGGATACCCGAAAAGCAACTCTTGTGGAACCTTTCGTAATAGATTATAGCGATATGGGAAATGGTTGAGGTGGGGGGGGGGGGGGGGGCAGATGTTGGCAGAAAAAAGAAAACCTGCGACAGTTTAGTGAAAATTGCGTACATCGTAAAAATAAATTAACATTTATGGGTTTCTACGGAGGACAGAAGTGAAGCGTAGAGGTAGACGAATGATATACTTTGTCTACCAAGACAAAGCTGAGAGAATGAGAACTGCAGCGTAAAAAAGATACTCTTTTGCTAAAAGTCATATAGCGAGAATGAAGATATTCACTGATGCTTTCAAATTTTTACGTCGTACAAACAGCGGAAGAGACGATCAGTGTATTTAGTAGTAGGGCTGAAGGTGAAAGAAATATCGGCGACGGTGTTCCATATAACTATGTCATTCTGGCTGAAACTCAGCCAGACACTGCAATAAATAAAATGATAAATGAAGACATTCTAGCAGTATGCGAGGAGTGACACATGAAAGTAATTTCAGGAAAACCAGATGCTAGACATTCATTAGAAGAATCTGCAGGAAGTATAGTCGACCCACAAAGGAGCTTCGACCGATACTTGAATATTGCTCGCCAATGTGAGATCCGTACCAGATTGGATTGATAGCGGAAGTAGAAACGATAGCAGCACGTATCGTTCCAAGTTCATTTAGTGAGCGCAAAAGCGTCATGGAAATATTCAGCCAACTCCAGTGCCAGATGCCGCAAGACGTGCCCCCTCCATCCTTATGTGATTTTCTGTTGAATGTTTCGAAAGTGCAACGTTCCTAAAATAGTTAACCAGTGCTTCTTCCTACGTATGTGCTTCTTCCTGGAAACGGAAGATATTGCCCACATAGTGTGGCCAGCTCGCTCTCCCGATTTGAATCCCATAGAGCATGTCCGTTATGCTCTAGGGAGATGGCTTGCATCACGTCAGGATCCAGGAAGAATGGACGTCAGCCGAGCTGTTCTAGGCACTCCAGTCCGGAACCGCGCTGCTGCTACGGTCGCAGGTTCGAATCCTGCCTCGGGCATGGATGTGTGTGATGTCCTTAGTTAGGTTTAAGTAGTTCTAAGTCTAGGGGACTGATGTCCTTAGATATTAAGTCCTATAGTGCTCAGAGCCATTTGAACCATTTTGATCACATCATTCACAGCATGCCTCATCGTTGATGGGCCGGTATTGCTTGCAGAGGTGGTGCCACCCCTTACTAAGCACATTAACTTGTCGGAATCTGTGTCCAAATCCGTTAAGTTGGAAAAAATGAATAACACTTTTGTCTACCGTTATGCATGTTGCTATTGTTTAAGTTCTGAATTCTATGCATTCTTTCTACTTTACTATCACCTGTTTATACTGTTTTGTGGCAACATAAACGCAGCCTTGCAAAATTTCCGTTTGTTAGTTTACTTTTGGACACCAGTGTATATCTATGAATGAGGAAGTCGTTTCTGAAAGTATTTTTCTTCAGTGTAGTCTAATATTGAAGTGAAAAGTCGTCGAGAAGCGGTACAGATAAGAATAGAACCTTTGAAATGTGGTGTTACATAAGAATGCGATGATTAGATACACAGGGTTACCAATGAAGAGGTACTGAAATGAATCGGGGAAAGGCAGTTTTTGGGCATAAAGCGACTAAAAGCTGCTGTAGCTTGATAGCACACGTTATGGGGATTCAAGGAACAGTTAATTTGGTTCAAATGGCTCTGAGCACTATGGGACTTAACATCTATGGTCATCAGTCCCCTAGAACTTAGAACTACTTAAACCTAACTAACCTAAGGACGGCACACAACACCTAGTCATCACGAGGCAGAAAAAATCCTTGACCCCGCCGGGAATCGAACCCGTGAACCCGGGCGTGGGAAGCGAGAACGCTACCGCACGACCACGAGCTGTGGACATTAATTTGGTAATGGAAGGAAGTTGAAGTGGTAAAGTTTGCAGCGAGAGATTAAGGTCTGAATACAGCAAACAGATTCAAGTGAACATAGTTGTTGTGAAGAAATAATGAGACTTTCATCACGGTAGGCTTGCACGGAGACATCCATCATACCAGTGTTTGAGCTGTAAACTCCAGCAACATGAAAACAACTTTGAATATACAAGCTCAAAGAAAGAGCAGAACAGAATGGTTGAGGAGGGATTAGCACCTGACACGTGAAAGACTTGTCTAAAAGCTAATCGTTATAGATATCGACGAGTATTAAGGTCTTGCTGATGAAACAACAATGGATACCGTAACCAAATTCCCAGATATTTGTATCAAAGCAACCGAACGACGTGGCAGATTAACTATGCTACTGCGTTCGAGAAATCAACTAAGCCAACTACAAGATATTTCACGTTAAAAATACGGACCGGATACACCTTTAATATTAGTCCAGGTCTTGTTTCTGTTCCGTCCCTGAAGAGACAGTCTTCGAAGGAACGTCAAATCAAAGTATTACTTCCTTCCTTCGAAGTAAAAAATGAGAATTAATTACTTTCCTTCAGTTCATCGCTTGAGTAATAAATTGTTTATGTACAAAGTTTCACGAAAGAAATGGCATTTGGATAAAACAATTACTGTAATTACATCCCACGAGACCGAGAAGTCTGATTATTTCCACGCTTCGCAGCCCGAACTGGTTGACCTAGGTGGGAAGAACAGGAGGGTCAGAGAGGAGTAACGTTTTCCGCGGGTCTCGAGTTTCCCCTAAGTCTCCAGTTTCTCGCGAGCGCCACGTCATCGCCCAGCAGGCGTCAAGTGGCAATAGGGTCGCAACGTACTGGCCAGGCGCGTGCCCCGCCCGCTTCGCCATTGCTTCGAGCAAGTTTTGACCTTCGTTTGCTTGAGAGCACACACGACAGTTGACTGTAGCAGGCAGCGTGGATGACTAGCTGGCCTGCCGAAGCTTCGTTCGGTGGGTGGTCTGCAATGACAAACGATACTTCTTCAAACAGTATGCTGCGTATGACCTACATCTACATCCACGTCTACACATATACTTCTCAAGCCACCGTGCGGTGCGTGGGGTAAGGCAAGCTATGCCACTACTAGTGATTTCCCTTCCTGTTCCACACGCAAATAGAGCGAAAGAAAAGGACTGTCTATATGTCTCCGTAAGACCCCTGATTTCTCAAATCTTATCTTTGTGGCTCTTAAGCGAAATTTACCTTGGCGGCAGTAGAACCGTTCTGCAGGCAGTTTCAAATGCCGGTTCTCTAAATTTTCTCAACAGTGTTCCTCGAAAAGAACGTCGCCTTTCCTCCAGGGATTCCCATTTCAGTTCCCGAAGCATTTCCATAATACTTGCCTGTTGTTAGAACCTACCGGTAATAAATCAGGCAGTTCGCCTCTGAAATGCTTCGGTGTCTTCCTTCAATCCGACCTGGTGTGGATCCCAAACACTCTTACAGTAATCAAGAATGGGTCGCATTGGTGTCCTACATGCGGTCTACTTTACTTATAAACCAGACTTCCCTAAAAGTCTCCCAATAAACCAAAATCGACCATTCCCCTTCCCTACTACAGTCCTTACGTGTTCGTTCCATTTCGTATCGCTTGGCAACGTTACCTCCAGACATTTAATCCACGAGACCATGTCAAGCAGCACACTACTAATGGCGTATTCAAATATTACGGTTTTTTTCCTACGCAGCCTCATTTACTTACATTTTTCCATTACATTTACTTACATTTTTCCATTCATCACACTAAATAGAAATTTTGTCTAAGTCATCCTGTATCCTCCTACAGTCACTCAACGATAACGCCTTCCCGTACACGACTGCATCAGCAGCAAACAGCCACAGATTGCTGTTCACCCTGCCCGCCAGACAGTTTATGTGTAGACAGCAACAATGATCCTATCATTGGACCACTCCTGACAATGGTCTGGCAGCATCACGTAAGTCAGACGTGTCTGTATTCAGTGCTAAGCGACGCTTAAGGTGGCGTAACGGGTAATAAATGGAAATGTCGTGTGGCTAGGGCCTCCCGTCGGGTAGACCGTTCGCCTGGTGCAGGTCTTTCGATTTGACGCCACTTCGGCGACCTGCGTGTCGATGGGGATGAAATGATGATGATTAGGACAACACAACACCCAGTCCCTGAGCGGAGAAAATTTCCGACCCAGCCGGGAATCGAACCCGGGCCCTTAGGATTGACAGTCTGTCACGCTGACCACTCAGCTACCGGGGCGGACTAGGCGTAACGGGTGACGCCGCTGGGCAGTGGATGACTGGAAACGAGAAATTTAAAGTGATGAATCACGCTATACACTGAGTCACTCCGATGGACGGCTTTGGGTTTGGCGAATGCCTGGAAAACTCTACGTGCCATAATCGGTCGCACCAGTAGTAAAGTACAAAGGGGTTAGGATTACGCGATGGGGTATTTTTCGAGGTTAGGGTATGGTCCTCTTATGAGCTTAAGAAAACGCCAAATGCCGAAGAATATGAACACATTTTACAGCGTTGTTTATTGCGTATAGTTGATGTACAGTTCGGGGACAATGACTGTGTTGTATCAGCATGACAGTGGACCTTGTCATAATAGCAGCATCTGTGAGGCAGCATCTGGCGAACAATAACATTCCTAAAATGGACTGGCCTGCCCAGAGTCCCGACCTGAACCAATGGAAAATCTTTGGGATGAGTTAGATCCCTAGCGTCCAACATCACTACCTCTATGGTTTCGATCATTGAGGAAAAAATGGGCTGCTATCCTCAACAGCCATTCAGACACTTCCCCCGAAGTGTCTCCTGCACAGATCAACTTGTCATAAAGGCAAACGGGTAACACATCTCATATTAAAGTCCACTAATAGCTGTCCGGATACTTTCGACGAGATAATTACGCCTCTAGAAGAGCCAAACAGTTGATTGGTTTCTCTAACGTATATCTCGCGAAAGGACCATGGGTGGTAAAATGAGAGAGACCTACCGACAATCGTTCTTCCTGGCCACCATTTGTGGCTGAATCAGAAAATGCTGGAAGTAACAGTGCTACACGAAGTACCCTCCGCCATGCAGCATAAGTTTACTTTAGGAGTGTATACAATGACGGAAAAAAGGTCGTAACAGAGGAAATAATAATTAATGCAGAGAAATGGAATTCCGGGAATGCATTTGTCTAGGTAACATATTTAAGTGATTAACGTTCCAAAATCACAGGTACATGCAAGCGCGAGATAAGCCATTGCAATATACCAATGCTGGGGCATTAAAAACGGTGTAACCTCCAGAATTTAGAATTCAAGCATGCAAACGTGCATGCGTTTTGTTGTACGGTTGCCAGATGTCAGTTTGTGGGAAGGAGTTCCATGCCTGTTGCACTTGGTCGATCAGTACAGGGACGGTTAATGCGGTTTGTTGATGGCGCAAAAGTTGTTGTCCATTGAAGTCCCATATGAGCTCGATTTCAGACAGATCTGGTGGTCGAGCAGGCCAAGGCAATATGGTGACACTCTGTAGAGTATGTGGGCTTACAACAGCGGTATCAGAGCGAGCGTTATCCTATTGGAAAACGCCCCCTGGGATGCTGTTCATGAATGGCAGCGCATCAGGTCGAATCACCAGACTGACGTACATATCTGCAGTCAGGGTACATGGGGTAACGACAAGAGCGCTCCCGCTGTCATACGAAACCGAAACCCAGACCATAATTCAAGGTATGGGTACAGTGCGTCCAGCACGCAGACATGTTGGGGCAGCTCCTCAACTGGTCTCCTCCTAACCAACACACTGCCATCGCTGGCACTGTGGCATAACCACCTTTCGTCAGAAAACGCAACAGACCTCCACCCCGCCCTCCAATGATCTGTCGCTTGAAGTCTCAAATGGTGGTGCTTTGGGGTCAGTGGAACACACGCTACAGGGCGGCTGGCTCGGATTTGTCCTTAAAGAAGTAACCGTTTTGTAACAGTTTGTTGTGTCACTGTGGTGCCAACTGCCGCTGAAGTTGCAGCTGCAGATGCAGTACGAGGCGCCAGATCCATACTCCGAACACGATGGTCTTCACTCTCGGTAGTGCCATGTGACCGTCCAAAACCTGGTCTTCTTGCGATCGTAAGTTCTTGTGAGCAACGCTGGCACCAGTCATGTACAATGGCTACATTCCTGCCATTTCTTTATGAAATATCGAAGTAGGGACATCCAGTTTCTCGTGGCCCTATTACACGACCTCATTAAAACAAAGTGAGATCTCGATAATGGCGTAATAATGGCGTCTTCGTCGCCTCAAAAGCATTCTTGACTAACATCAACTCTCCATGGCCAATCTCAAAGGTAACTAACACTCAGGACCGTTACAGCGTGAATTTAAAGCTTATCTGATTTGCATCCTCATAGTGGTGTTACTGGCGCCACTCTTACGTGACTGGCGCGAAATTTGAATGGACGTCATATTTCAGCTGCAGAAACACGCCTGCCAATTTTCGTTTATGCCGCACAACCCTTCTTGGTGTTGCAATTTTATTTTTCGTTAGTGTATGTAGGCTAGATGCAGCTGTAGCGCCTCTCTAGCGTGGTTGCTTGTGGCGTGCCACCGACTTAAAGGTTGTAACATCATACTCTGGCATACTTCCTATAGAGCAATGCAGAGACATAACACCGGAGTTCGACCCGGAAACATATGAAGTTATTTGCAGCCAAACAGCATAGCTTCAACGGTGTCCGCTTGGGAGCCATCAAGTGCATTTACTGTAAATCCTACTTCCGGTTTCACGGGCTTATAACATTTACGAGTCCGACAGCACCCGGCTAGCGTGACGTCAGATAATGGCCGCTAATGGCGATGACACCTCTCGCAAGTGCCCTCAATTACCAACACGCACCAAGCTGTAGAGCAGAAGCGGTCACCAGGCACTGCGCCTTGTGACAAACTCGGTCACCTCGGGTGTGACCTGGCCACTCTCGTTTACAAAAAGTGATGGCCTTTAAGGGGCTGTACAAGTTGATGGATGCTTTAATGGAAGCTATATGCTTGTAAAAAGAGATTTAGACTCCATCTTCTCACAAGTGCAGCCGAAGTCGTTAGCTCTTGTCGGGCACACTCCACCTCACGCAGAGATGTCCGCTTCGATACTTGTTGTGTAAGAAATTTTGAACGACAGTAGACCATGAACACTAAAACAAGATGTTTTTGGCACAATCCTCCATGTCCCTGTCCGTTCCTCTGAAGAATTTCTTCGTGTTGGTTACATCTCAAGTGTCCTCAGGCTTGAAATTGTTCCCAGACAGCCATGCGTTAAATACTGCAGGAATTCGAACCTTGAGCGGACATAATCACAGGCACGATGGCAATTAAGCTATCCTCCCTGGGATCTTGGCAAAGAAAAACAAAACAGTTCAAAACAATGAAAATTTTCGAATATTCCACACTCTCTAGCATTCTAACCCAGCACAAAGGTAGTGACATAGCCTCTCCAACAGCATCGTAGCTAGTACGACTAAGAGCTCTTTGGTGGTCAGACCAAGCATCCGTCTGATGACAACTTTCGCTTTATTTATAGAAAAAAGAAACAATAATAGATGTTTGAAAGTTCAGTATCCGGATGGGCAGACAGCTGTTAAAGCCGAGCGAACCTGATAGTCGTTTTTGAAGAAATACAATCTCTGATATACATTTACGTATTCTGAAAGTATAACCTTTTGTAGAAGAGAAACGTCGACGATAGCGGTGCAGAAAAGAAGACAGAGAAGCTTTTGAAATGTGGAGTTCAGAAGGAAGTGAAGATTGGATAGATGCATGGGATAACTATGTAAGGAGCTGAACTGAATCGGGGAATGACAGTTTTATGGCATAAATTGACGAAACGAACGGATCACTTGATAGAACACATCCTAAGAGACCAAGGAATCGTTAATTTCATAATGGAGGGAACTGTGCACTAACCCGTGCGTGAAATTTCTCTTGAACTAAAATACAAATACTTTATCATGCGAAACAAACAAACGTTGAACCACACTCGCTGAAAACAGTGGAGTGCGCAGCACACTGTTGTGAGTAATCTATCAGTTGTTACTGACTGCGTCTGCTGTCCCTCGAAAGTCAGAGACTTGGTGTACCACTTCGATAAGGAACTGACGTTGAAAATAGGGATGTATTAAAAATTATCACTTTTAACTAGGGGAGAGTCTTCTACCTTAACTCTTTGACTACCACAGGGAGCGTGTGTCCCGCGATAGGTTATCATGCATGTTATTACCATGTATCAGTGTCCCACTGGTAAAGGGAAGCGTACTGTCGTTTATCAGAGTTGTTATGATTACAGATTGCACCTATGGGGTGTGCTTTGTCTAATTCCATTATTGACCCTATTCTCCGTATTGTCAGAGCGAACTAGTTCGCACCCACAGATAGGCAACCTAATTACCACATTCGCAAAGTGGACTGCCCTCTCGCCTTCCCGGAAACATCACGTCAACGACTTGTTCCCACAAACTGACGCTTGCCACATCTCAAACGAAGCTGGCACTAAGTACCTGTAACGTGTCTCTTTTCAGTATGTCTTGTATTTTTTGCGCGGTAATCTTCTGAAATCTTCGAGGTACTTATGAATAATGCTGTATAGTGTATTCCCCAATCCTACTGGGAAACGAAAAAGCGGAATACATTCGTTTCATATTGTTACTTCTGACTAACACAGTAAGTAAAATAACTATACATTAATGTTTTTGAAATAAAAATGGTAGTCAAAGGGTTAAACCACGTTTCAAACTTCCGCACAATGTCAGCCTTGTAATGTGAATTTCATATATTTTCTTCTTCCATTTTGAAATGATAGCAATCACTGTAGGTGTGCTGCAGTATTTTTGTGAAATGACAAAAATTATTCGGCAGAATTAAGACTCTTCCAGATTTGAAAACCTCCTCCAAGGTACAACGTGGTCCTGTACGGAACAAATATTTCATTCAAATTCGAAAGTGATGCACTCGAAAAAGTCTTGTTAGAACTGTATTTAATAGTCTATGTATTACTTTATTAATCTACTACACATCAGTAACTAGTAAGAGAAAATACATTCAGAAGAACTATCATTAAAAACCAGTTATAAGTTAAAAACATAGAAGCTATTGGTTACTGAGACAAATTTCCATTTCGAAGACAGGGAGAATTGTCAAGGCGTTAAAGAAACTCAAGTCATTTGCAAATATCAACTGTTCCATAGAAGAAGACCTTCTTCCTTTCCGGGATACAAGATGGTGCACGAACGACGATGTATGGCTTAAAGATTCACACGTTATGCAACCAGTTTTAAAAATATATCGAATTTTTCTTCCCACAAAAATTCAGCCATTGAAGAATTAACGATATTCTCCGAACATAAATATTATTTCATTCCATTATGGCAGAGTGCTACAGCAACCAGTTTCGAATTATTTCGGAATGAAAATAGTCTCGCTTGCGAAATTATTTAATGTCAGTGACGCGTTTCACACCTTTGGAGCATCATCAGATTTAGCGGGATGTGTAACCCATCCATCCTAAAGATGTACAAAATGGAAAATGGGAGCAACAGTAACTGGATATCCCGTTACTGTTGCCTCCATTTTTCATTTTATGTGTCTCTATGAAATATTGGTTTTATATTCAACTACTTTTACACAATCTGATGATGCCCCAAAAGGATGGAACGCGCCACTGATATTAAATAATTTTACAACCGAGATCATTTTCATTCTGAAATATTCCAAAATAGCTGTACAGCACTTACATATGCAGAACACATAATACTTATAAACTCTGCACAAACACAACCTCATGCCTCACAAGTAGATAATGCACGAATCTGCGTGTGGCGGTTTACAGTCCTCATTCCTTCAATGATTATTAAATAAGTCACCACATTGAAACATCGACCAGGAAACATGTGTTCCTAGGAACATCACCCTCCACGTACAACAGTCCCCTGCTATCACAAAATAAAGGGTCAACTAAGAAAGAATTTGGAAAATAAGGAAACTGTCACCAGAAATGTGAATCTAAGTGATTATGACCCAGTACTTAGAACAGAATGCTCATGTGTGTGCGAAAATTTAAAAGTTATTTACATGCTTGACTGACTGGATCATCTAGAAAGATGAATTTCAAGAAAAATAATGGGTGTAGTACAAACAAAGGATGGAAGGAAATTAGAAGTAATGAAGAAATCTATCGCAGTATTCAGAGATGTCAGAATTTTTGAGAAAATGGAGTTTGAACATCTTCGAGGAACGAGTGAGGTAGATTAACCAAACGATATTAAAATATCTCTGGAAAAATAAATACACAATAGCCTGAATCAAAAACGTGAAAAGAAATGATATTCAAGAAATGGAAGAAAGAAATTCTTCGGAAATGGATGGTACGCTTATAAAGGTTTGAAAATAGGGAAACCGAGGTAACATCAACAGAATTATTCAAACAGATATATCAGGAAGTATCTGCTGCGCTCCTTACAGAGAACGTCTTAGCGTCCGCAGTTCGCCACAATACCGCTAGAGTTAGTGGTCCACTGGAAACAAGACATTCCAGGCCTTCGCGATGGTCCCCGGAGATTAGCAACACAACAGCCTTGAAACAATGCGGAAGAGTTTTGGAGAGCGCTCTCGTGGGATTCTGGTGCCCCTACGAATGGGCTCAGCTTTCCGGGCGTTTGCAGCTCCACTTGAGCTATCCGTGTGAAAATCTACACACTAACGTATGCGACAAGGAGACTGGCACAATCATGGGAGCAAAATGTGCGGCCAGAGACGAACACGCTATCCCGTTATAGCAAAGCCGTTTTCCTCCGACAGACAGAAGACCTTAGGAACTTCCAACACTAGAAAGGGCACAGTCAGAATGATGTGCAGTGCAGAGACCCACACCGGGCTTCAACAGTCTCTCAAGAGCAAATATTTTCTTTCACGCATAACATGAGCACTCTCTCTCGCAAGACATGACTATTGTTGTTTCCGCTGACTTCAAAGTCAAAGACCTTGGCCGTTGCATTATAAGACGCTGCTCCTCAAGCTGAATGTCCCGTCGTTATAGTATCATATCGCGAGTGTTATTTGTGCCTGTCGCCCCTCTCGCCTTCCATTTTTCCGTCCTCTTCTATTGATACAGTCTCTTTCCTGAAGTACAGGATATATGAACCATCTTCGGCTGTATATTGGAATGACAACAGTAAAAATGTGCGCCGGCCTTAGACTCGAACCCGGATTTTCCGCTTCACGCGAGCGGTCGCCTTAACCGGTTCTTCCAACCGAGCACGAATCACAGCCAGACCCAAACTTCCATATGTCGTCGTCCATGTGTCACAATCTGCACTCGTACGTTACGTACACTCATGCTCATAAATTAAGGATAATTGCAGAATGTGATGCCACACAACGTGGCACTACACAAAACTGGCGCTAATAGCATAGGCACATAGGGAACACACACGACACAGATCTCTAAGTCCACGGCATTTGTGATAAGTTGAGAAAACCGTCCCGAAACACATGTGCTACAAAAACGCCACAGTTTCCTGCGCATGTACCCGACATCTGTCTGGGATAAGATCACTATTCACACGTACACAGGCCGCACAACGGATTGGCATACTCTGTATCAGATGGTCGAGCAGGTGCTGGGGTATAGCCTCCCATTCTTGGTCCAGTGGCTGTCGGAGCTCCTGAAGTGTCGTAGGGGTTTGAAGACGTGCAGTGATACGTCGACCGAGAATATCCCAGCCGTGCCAGATGGGGTTTAGGTCTGGAGAACAGGCAGGTCACTCCATTCGCCTGATTCTGTTTCAAGGTACTCCTCCACGATGGCAGATCGGTGGGGTCGTGCGTCATCATCCATCAGGAGGAAGTTGGGACCCACTGCACCCTTGAAAAGGCGGCCATACTGGTGCAGAATGACGTCCCGATACACCTGACCTGTTACAGTTCCTCTGTCAAAGATATGCACCAATCATAATCCCACCCCACACTATCAAACCACGACCTCCATACCGGTCCCTTTCAAGGACATTAAGGGGTTCGTATCTGGTTCCTGGTTCACGTCAGATGAAAACCCAGCGGGAATCACTGTTCAGACTATACCTGGACTCGTCCGTGAACAGAACCTGGGACCACTGTTCCAATGACCAAGTACTGTGCTTTTGACACCAAGCTTTACGAGCTCTCTTGTCGCCAAGGGTCAGTGGAATGCACCTTGCAGGTCTCTGTTGATTCTTCTGTAGACTGTATGTCTGGAGACAACTGTTCCAGTGGCTGCGGTAAGGTACCGTGCAAGGCTACCTGCAATAGTCTGTGACCGTCTGAGGGCACTGATGGTGAGATATCGGTCTTCTTGTGGTGTTGTGGACATCCCGTACTGTAGCACCTGGACACGTTTCCTGTCTGCTGGAACCGTTGCCCTAATCTTGAGATCACACTTTGTGGCACACGGAGGGCCGGTGCTGCGACCTGCTGTGTTTGACCAGCCTCTAGTCGTCCTAGTATTCTACCCCTCATAACGTCAACAATGTGTGTTCTTTGAGCCATTTCAACAAAAATGGTTCAAATGGCTCTGAGCACTATGGGACTTAAAATCTTAGGTCATCAGTCCCCTACAACTTAGAACTACTTAAACCTAACTAACCTATGGACATCACACACATCCATGCCCGAGGCAGGATTCGAACCTGCGACCGTAGCAGTCCCGCGGTTCCGGACTGCAGCGCCGAGAACCGCACGGCCACTGCGGCCGGCCCATTTCAACACACAGTCACCATTAGGACGTCTGAAAACGTCTGTACACTTACTCGCTGCACCGTACTCTGACATACACCAACACACCTCTGCGTATGTCGACTGCTGCCAGCGCCACCGTGAGACGACCGCAGGTCAAATGCAGAGCATGGTCATACCGCGAGGTGATTTAAGCTCACCAGAGCGTTGTTTCACCATGTGTCAGCATTATCCTTAATTTATGAGCGTGAGTGTATATTACGGTCCAGGAAGGACCTATTTATTGAGAGTCGAGCGCCTGGTATAGCCGAATAAGTACGACATAACGCTGCCTGTGTTATTAAAAAGTACGGTGTAATGTTCCTTCGGGGACATGATTGCACGCTTCTCTAGCCTCTTTTTTTTATTTATTTTTTTTTACTGATAGGGTTTGCGAATGCGACACTCAGTTCTGCAGTGACTTTTGCGGCTGTCGTGTTATTTTTCGTCGCCATTCTCTTCAATGACCGTCTTTGACGATAACTCAACACCCACTTGCGTACAGGTTGTGACTACGGTGTTCTTTTTTTTCGTTTCCCCTTCGTTGTTTATGTGGTCTTCAGTCCAGACACTGGTTTGATGCAGCTATCCATGCTACTCTATCCTGTGCAAGCTTCTTCATCTCCCAGTACCTACTGCACCCAACATCCTTTTGAATCTGTTTAGTGTACTCATCCCTTGGTCTCCCTCTACGATTTTTACCCTCCACGCTGCCCTCCAATACTAAATTGGTGATCCCTTGATGCCTCACAATATCCCCTACCAACCGATCACTTCTTCTAGTCACGTTGTGCCACAAATTTCTCTTCTCGCCAATTCTGTTCAGTACCTCCTCATTAGTTATGTGGTCTACCCATCTAATCTTCAGCATTCTTCTGTAGCACCAGATTTCGAAAGCTTCTATTCTCTTCTTGTCTAAACTATTTGTCGTCCAAGGTTCACTTCCATACATGGCTACACACCATACAAATACTTTCAGAAACGACTTCGTGACACTTAAATCTATACTCGATGTTAACAAATTTCTCTTCTTCAGAAACGCTTTCCTTGCCATTGCCAATCTACATTTTGTATCCTCTCTACTTCGACCATCATCAGTTATTTTGCTCCCCAAATAGCAAAACTCCTTTACTACTTTAAGTGTCTCATTTCCTAATCTAATTCCGGCAGCATCACCCGATTTAATTCGACTACATTCCATTATCCTCGTTTTGCTTTTGCTGATGTTCATCTTATATCGTCCTTTCAAGACATTGTCCATTCCATTCAACTGCTCTTCCAGGTCCTTTGCTGCCTCTGACAGAATTACAATGTCATCGGCGAACCTCAAAGTTTTTATTTCTTCTCCATGGATTTTAATACCTACTCCGTATTTTTCTTTTGTTTCCTTTACTGCTTGCTCAATACACTGATTGAACAACATCGGGGAGAGGCTACAACCCTGTCTCATTCCCTTCCGAAGCACTGCTTCCCTTTCATGCCCCTCGACTTTTATAACGGCCATCTGGTTTCTGTACAAATGGTAAATAGCCTTTCGCTCCCTGTATTTTACCCCTGACAGCTTCAGAATTTGAGAGTATTCTAGTCAACATTGTCAAAAGCTTTCTCTAAGTCTATAAATGCTAGAAACGTAGGTTTGCCTTTCATTGATCTATTTTCTAAGATAAGTCGTAGTGTCAGTATTGCCTCACGTGTTCAAACATGTCTGCGGAATCCAAATTGATCTACCCCGAGATCGGCTTCTACCAGTTTGCCCTTTATGCTGCATAAATCTTCGATACTACTCCCTTGGTTACGGAAATGCCCACCATTTGAACACCAACAATTTGTCCACATTCGAATTCTCTTAACTCCGACATAATGCACTCACAGCTAATCGGAACTCTGTTCTGAGCACGACTGACACTTGTAACCTTATTTAGCCGGCCGGAGTGGCCGAGCGGTTCTAGGCTCATCAGTCTGAAACCGCGCGACTGCTACGGTCGCAGGTTCGAATCCTGCCAAGGGCATGGATGTGTGTGATGTCCTTAGGTTAGTTAGGTTTAAGTAGTTCTAAGTTCTAGGGGACTGATGACCTCAGATGTTAAGTCCCATAGTGCTCAGAGCCATTTATTTAACCTAATTTAGGGTACTCCACGGTTGCCATTCGTGGTCAAATACAACAGCGCAACCTGCAAGCCTAGCTAGCATTTGTATTTGTGTTCGAGAGTGGATTCATCACGGCTTTTTCTTATTAAAGCTGTAGAGCACCACCTTCGCTTATTTGAGGATATTTCAAGGAGGAGGAGAGAATTCGATTCGCCGGAGGAGGAAGCGCCATGAAAGCAGAGGCCGTTGTGGAGGTCGCCTACCTCTTCGTCTTCCTACAACAGCGTTTGAGCGAAGGATGAGCGCAGAGCCCGAGGAAATCCTGCCAGAGCAGGAAACCTAGCGGAGACGTCTCCGCTCGTCGGGTGACCTCCCTCGCCCGCCTCGCTGGAGGTCTGTTGCGCTCGCGGCACGGTTCTGCGTTTTTGCACTTGCTGCTCGCCGTGCGGTCCCGTTACTGGCAGCAGGTGAGGCGCCGTGGCTGCCGCCGGAACAGGCGGACAGGACGACGCGGGCCAGGCAGTCCGCTGACGTCTCGCGAACACCGACTGAACGCTGCGCCGGTAAAGACAGTGCGCATCAAGCGGAACACTTTCCATCGGTGACATTTCTTGGCATATTAAAACTGTAACCCGTACCTAGACTCGAAGTGGAAACCTCGCCTTTCGCGAACAAAGCTCTCGCGAGTCTCAAATGGCTCTAAGCACTATGGGACTTGAATGAGATTTTCACTCTGCAGCGGAGTGTGCGCTGATATGAAACTTCCTGGCAGATTAAAACTGTGTGCCCGACGGAGACTCGAACTCGGGACCTTTGCCTTTCGCGGGCAAGTGCTTTATCATCTGAGCTACCGAAGCACGACTCACACCCGGTCCTGACAGCTTTACTTCTGCCAGTATCTCGCCTCCTACCTTACAAACTTTACAGAAGCTCTCCTGCGAACCTTGCAGAACTAGCACTCCTGCAAGGTTCGCAGGAGAGCTTCTGTAAAGTTTGGAAATTAGGAGACGAGATACTGGCAGAAGTACAGCTGTGAGGACCGGGCGTGAGTCGTGCTTCGGTAGCTCAGACGGTAGAGCACTTGCCCGCGAAAGGCAAAGGTCCCGAGTTCGAGTCTCGGTCGGGCACACAGTTTTAATCTATTATGGGACTTATCAACTGAGATCATCAGTCCCCTAGACTTAGAACTACTTAAACCTAACCAACTTAAGGACATCACACACATCTATACCCGAGCCAGGATTCGAAACTGCTACCGTAGCAGCAGCGCGATTCCGGGCTGAAGCACCTAGAACCACTCGGCCACAGCGGCCGGCTCTCACGACTCTCAACACCCCTCGCAGCTTCATTTGGTTGGTTAGTTGATCTTGGGGTGGGATCCAACGAGCGAGGTCATCGTTCCCATCGGATTAGGGAGAGGAATTAAGACGTCTTGGCCCTTTCAAAGGAACCATCCCAACATTTGCATGAAGCGATTTAGAGAAATCACGCAAAACCTAAATCAGGATGGCCGGACGCGTGTTTGAACCATTGTATTCCCGAATGGCAGTCCAGTATGCTAACCACTACGCCACCTCACTCGGTAGCTTCATTCCCCCAAGTACAGTAAACTTTAACCAAACGAGACTTCACTAGTTCGAGTTTCACGGCAATTTGGTACTGCGAACTGAAACGCCACTTAGCTAACTGAGTGAAAAGATCAAGTTTTTCGCCATCAAATTTTGAGCTGGCAAAATGACGGGCCAGGCACAAGAAGTTTCCAGCGAAGAATGAGATGTCGTTGATATCAGACAATGTAAGGTAATAGATCAAACTGTCAAAGGCGACGGAAAATTACGATACACTTATCAAAAGCATTACATGCATACCAAAAGTATTACACCAAAAGAGATGCGAAAGCAACTGGTAATGAAAGCCGGCCGCGGTGGTCTCGCGGTTCTAGGCGCTCAGTCCGGAACCGCGCGACTGCTACGGTCGCAGGTTCGAATCCTGCCTCGGGCATGGATGTGTGTGATGTCCTTAGGTTAGTTAGGTTTAAGTAGTTCTAAGTTCTAGGGGACTGATGACCACAGATGTTAAGTCCCATAGTCCTCAGAGCCATTTGAACCATTTTTGGTAATAAAACAGTGCACAAAATACTCTCAGCCTACAATAATCTTCTTTATTAAGCCATAATCAACAAGCACGATGAAGTAACTACGATGAAATAACTACTGGTGTGTATGTTAGACTGCCTATCATAACAGCACTGTGGTCCCTGTCTAAACACACGTAAAAACCGGTTTTAAAGAATTTAAAAATACTCGTAGTGTTTAATAACTTATTCGAGTGTACTACTGCAGATCTGTAGAGATGTGCGAACTGAATAAGAGCCAGAGAAAGAGACCGCAGTCAGGGTGAATGGACTGTTAGAGAAAAAGTTGGGGCATTTCGAGGAAGAAGCATGTGAATATGAATACGACCGCCTAAGAAAATAGGAATATGTGAGTGTCCTGGCCGATCAGGTCCATCCCTTGGTTCAATATCTGTTCTCCAATGGCAAGGCTGTGTTCTAAGCCGACAGGACGGCTCTTTACACAGCTTGCATCGTCTAGACTGGTTTTGTGAGCACGAGGATGAATTGTCGCATTTCCCCTGGCTACCATAGTCACCAGACCTTGATATTATTGAGAATTTGTAGTCTGACAAACTGCCTATTGGCTTCTGTGTCGGGTTCTTCGGCCGACGTTCATCTAATGATTTTACTGACGTATCGCCAGCCACTCGTGTTGACGAAACGTCAGTAAAATCATTAGATGAACGTCGGCCGAAGAACCCGAGACAGAAGCCAATAGGCAGTTTGTCAACAAGTGGCCACGAAAGCCTTAACAATTTTGTACTTTGTAGTCTATTTTGGAGAGAAGGTGCGCGATCGCGATTTCCCTAAAAGCCATACAGGACTTGCAGTTATCCATTTCGAGACGACTGGAAGTTCTTTCGAATGCCAGCCGTTTTCCCTAATCGCCATGGTAATGGGTTGTTTTTCTATGGTTCCATATTTTGTTCACTTTCTGTATGTTTAATGAAGGATATAATTATGTAGCTATATCGTCAACTACAGTATAAACTTTACTAAAATCTCCTATTAGTTTCGGTATATGTCGGTATATGGTGCATTTTCTGGTGCCTCATAATTATGAACAATACCGACAGATATCAGTGTCAAGTTGTAAAAAAGTTTATGAAAATTATACAATTTTTTAAATGTTTTGCATGCTGGCAAATGTGGTTTCTGGTTATAACATTTTGCTGCGTGATGCCTTAGTATTGAGGCAAACATCATTTATGTTGCTTGTTACTAACACACTTTTTATAATTGGATGCATGTGAATACTTACTAAAAATGCGGCCTATACACTTTTTTGTAAACCCTGTGAAGTTGATTCTATTAATACTGTTACTGAGACATTACTGTTCGTCAGATATGTCAATCACAACGTTCTACATGTATCACTAACCTGTCCAAGTTTCTTTTATTACGCTCACGTGGCAACCATGAAAAACATCAATGCAGTGGTTGCGACATGAGTGTAGTAAGAGAAACTTGGACAGGTTAGTGATGCATCCAGAATGTTGTGATTGATACATTTGAGCAACAGTAACACCCCAGACGATGGTTTCCATGCAGTATTAACTTCAAAGATCTTACAGGAAGCGTGTGTGCCGCATTTTGATTGCTATAAACAGAGGGTTTTTGGCACTGTTGAATGAAAATTTAATGATGCACTGACGTTATTGAATCACGCATAATTTCCCTCCTACGGTATTGATATCTTGTCACTTTGTTTCTATCTATTAAACTGTCACTTGTGGTAGAAAACAACGTTTTGCATGCAAATGATCAAGGGTTATTCTAAGCATGGCTTCGTGCGGTTCCGAACGTTAGAAGCTGAAGGTGTCCCTGGTGAGTACCTTACCACTGAGCCACGTCGCTCGTTCGAATAATTAATTCGAGGCTAGAACGACTGTCTGTAGCCCTCCATCCGAACTTCAAGTTCTCTGAGTTCACCGTCACGTTCATATAACGAGAGGGAGTAAACTGCTGCGTATATCTTCTCCGCACGTGCAGTGAGGAATTTCAACAGTAAACCTCTCCGTGGTGCACAATGCCTCTATTGTACCTCGGATTCTGCCGGGTACTTACATCTCTGTGTATTCAAGGTCGCGTCTACCATAGGAGTTATGTGGGCATGAGCCTGAGGATTTCGCGCTTATTGAGCGCGCTCATGACGGAAAGCATCAATCTTCTTCGGATAGTCCAGGTATCGTTTATTAATACTTCCTGGTACGGCACCAAGACTGACAAGCAAGTCGCAAGAACCATTCGAATGAGGATTTTGCAAGTCACCTCTCCGCAGATTAAATGAATTTTCTTTGAATTTCTTCCACTGAATGTCATACCTGGTAGTGCCCATCGTAGAACTAGTTTTACGCGATCGTCCCATTTTCAGTGCCTGCGGTCGCATGTCCGTAAATATGTAATGGTTGTTGTTGTCATTGAATAAATCGCCACTAGTGTAACCAGACAGCAATGATGCATTACGTCTATTTATGATAACGCCGTGAGTCCGACTGTTATGTCTACGGTAAGCGTTAAAGAAGCTAACCTATACATATGCATTTCGATGCTACATTTCTGCAGAAGGCTAATTTCTTTCTGAATGACGTAAACTGCTAACAGTACACATATACAGTAGCGAAATTGGCGCCATTCTGACGCACATTATTGCGGGCAGACCAAAGCTGACACCGGGAACCGTCGCTGCCTTCTGAAAAAATTCGCTGACTACAGAACACATTGCCACAGCAGTGCAACGCGGTAGTCTAGTCGCGCCATGTATACGAACCACTTATGAAGGTTCTTACGCGGCAGTAATCGAAACATATAGGCTACACAGTTCTACAAACGAGGGGCACTTCTAACAGCATCGCTAAAAGAGATGCACAGGATGTACATGAATTTGAGCAAAATACAACGCACATGTATGTGAGTACACTTGTAGTCTTTTGACTGACATACATTCGTAGGTTTTCAGTTCTACGTATGTATTTCACAAATCATTGTACAGTGTCCGAAGGAAGACACGTAGTGTTCCTGTTTAATTCCACCCGACGTCCCACCCTCACCGGCATTTGTTATAATCGTTTCGTGAACATTTTTCTTCCCTATCCTTGCCCACTTCTGGCTTGTGACGTCAGTGGTATATTAAACACTATGTAATTTCCCTTCCTTCCGTCAAGAATCATAATACGCTGTTTAAACTAGAGATTCACTTCTTCTGTAATAAAACATCAATTGTTCTCTTTGGCAGTTTGCTCGAGAGGTATGATAGGAGAAATGCAGAATGAGAGTCGTGTCGCAGAATCGAGTTACTTTGTAAAATCTTTTGAGCGAGTAGAACATGTCTCAAATTTTCTTTGCTGGCGAAGAACTGCGGCGCGTAATGATCTGGAGTATCAGAAAGATGACGTCCTCAACAACGCTACTAAAAACGGTTCCCACAAATCATCTGCAAAAATTTGTCATTGTGTCTTACTTTACATCAACAAACCTTTTCTTCCTTCTGCGTGATTTATCCGTCGTTTATGACAACTTTAAATTCGAACTCTTATAATCTAAGGAGGGGAGAGAAAGTCGTTAAACAAAGGAGTAACTTACGAATCCTACTGTTTGAAAAAAAAAATGAAGCGAATCTCAAGAGCGGCTATTGCATAAAGTGAGAAAATAAGTAGTCTCGAATAAAAAACAGCCCACAGTTGCACTAATTATGTTAATTCTAAATCTGGACCATGGTTTCAACTATAATAATATAGCCTTCTTCAGAAGTCCTAAAAGTGAACAAAATAATATCTAGACCAGTAATACAATCTCTACATAAACTTCTAAAATTACATATGTGATAACATACTACTTACACAAGCCTTTAAAAATGAAAAACTTCTTAGCCCAGCGACTGCGTCAAGATCAATGAAATAAAAATACCTTCAACAGACATAAGCCTGTTTCGATCATAAGAAAAACTACATATGGCACCGTATGTCCTCCGCCACTGTCTGTTATACTAGGCGCACGTTCGTCAAATGCGCTACATCCTGCGCGCCATAGGTGCTACAATGCACCGTTGATCAGGAAACTAGTTGATATCTACGATTAAATAGTAATCTCAAGCCTACAAGTGCAACTGAAGGACCACATACTTATTAATACGACTGCCCCATAGTTAAAATGCTGCTGCATACGATCATTAAAGTGGTCAAACATTAACAAATTCATATAATAAAGTCTGCATCAATATTTGAAGCATCATTCAAAAACGGTGCTATTATATGCAAATAAAACTCCAGCTTACATCATACGCTCTAACGGCTTATAGGGCTAATTCTACCAGCCGACCTTAGTCGTTGTACATAGGCACTCCACTAATGAATGACGATAGTTCTACGAATAGCAGTCTAGTGCATAAGTGCGGTGACATGGCACAAGACAATGAAAGGCACGTTAACATAACTGTCTCAACACAAACTACTGTTAACATAATAATAGCTCATGCCTCTTTACGACAATTTCCTACTGGAGCATTATCTCATATAATAATATGGCACAATCGAGTCACCACTAGCGGCTATCTGCTATGCCCAATATGGGTCCGTTTTTGAATGATGCTTCAGATAGTGATTCAAACTTTGTTATATGAATTTGTTAATGTTGGACCACTTTAATGATCGTATGCAACAGCATTTTAACTGTTGGGTAGTCGTATTAATAAGTATATGGTCCTTCAGTTTCATTTGTAGGCTTGTGTTTACTATTTAATCGTAGATATCAACTAGTTTCCTGATAAACGGTGCGTTGTAGCTCAATGTGGGGAGCGCCACCTATGGCGCGCAGGATGTAGCGCATTTGACGAACGTGCACCTAGTGTGACAAACGTAGTAGCGGAGGACATACGGTGCCTTATGTAGTTTCACTTATGATCGTAGCAGGCTTATGTCTGTTGAATTATTTTATTGTATTTATCTTGAAGCAGCCGCTGGGCTAAGACGATTTTCATTTTTAAAGGATTGTGTAAGTAATATGTTATCACATATGTAATTTTAGAAGTTTATGTATAGATTGTATTACTGGTCTAGATATTATTTTGTTCACTTTTAGGACTTCTGAAGAACGCTGTATTATTATAGATGAAACTATGGTCAAGATTTAGAATTAACATAATTAGTTCAACTGTGGGCTGTTTTTCATTCGAGACAATTTCGTAATGGTTGCCGGTGCTGCTGTCATGAAGAAAATAATAAAAGAAAGAAAATAAGTACTCGGTAGACAGTGAGAAACGATTGTTGAGTCTACATCGCATATTATATGCAAGGGTGTTCCTGCAAGGTAAGGAAGATTAGAGCGCTTGCGGATGCATACTGCGTACTCATTCTTCGCTGAGAGCGCTCGTGAACGAAAACAAAACTACGAAATGCCTTCTACCACGTCTGGCACTATTTACTTACAGAGTATAATTGTGTATGGTGACGCGCATTTTACACTGAATAAGCTTGACTTAGATGCTAAGACGTGTTTTACGACCCACACTATCCAACTGTTGAATAGAAATCTTTTGAATTATAACTTGTCACTGGTTCATTAATAGGGAACAGAAAAGCATTGCTCATAACAGACAGCGACTAAACAGCTGAAGAATGTTAATCTTACAATACGAGGGTTGATTGTTAAATAATGTCTCTGCATGTTTTAGTACTAAGAAAGAGTTGTTTTTTCAGAAGCTCGAGGAAGAACATGTACTGTGATTGGTTTTATCAGCTTCATACTCGAAATATCGCTGCTGTGAAACCCCGCATGGTTTGATACCGCTGTGATTGACCTATAGTGGTAAATGTGTGCTCTTGCGGCGTAATATGGCTTCTACTAGTGGTCTCCGTCATGCCTACCTGAAAATGGCTCTGTAGTCAAAACTGCCCAATAATGATATAGACAAATACTATTCTCGACAAATATATTGTCTTGGTGGAAATAATGTCATTCTTCAAACAATTTGAAGATATTGTGGATCCCCATGGAACCAAATCTGGAGAAACTACGAGCGCTAACTGAAAAATAATTGCGCTATAGGTATGCATGCGATAGCATGCACACCTAATATGTTCCAAAACGCCTCACTTGAAAACGGGATTTTCCTGTGCTCTTACCTCGGTTTCTATAGGTGACGAAAAGGTAGGGTCAAGTGATTTGGTTGGCCCTTGGGCTAGGCATCATTTGTATACTCAAGAAAAAGATTATCTTGGTGTCACTGTCCTACAGTACAGAGACGAAATATGAATATTACACACTTCCTCCGCTTAGGGAAATGGAGCAAATCGTTTTTTTTTTTTTTTTTTCGTTTGATGTGGTCTACCATGGGCTCGATGGGACTTACGGAGGCACTATTAGTTCACGGGAAAATTCTCGGCGGATCCCAAAAAAGACTTTTTACTATATTTTCGTCGTCATCATGGTACCAAAACCCAACAGAGGATTCCAAGAGGGCTATGAACAGAAAGCGGCTGAAATTTTTACGCAGCGTTCCTAAGATCCCGATCTCCAACAACCTTCAAAATTTTCTTGATATCTTAATCAGTTTCCAAGATACAGAGGTTCAAAATTGTCCTACTTTTTCACGTAAAATCCGGTATGAGGCGAAATTTAAATAATAAATAACCACAGCATATTGTTCAGATTTTAACGGTATATTCTCCAGACATTTATATAGAAGAGTGACCTCCTCATTTTCAAATATCTCTATCTGTTATCGAGAAAAACTCCAAAAACTTGTTGTATTCCTAAGATCCCAATCTCAAACAATCTTGAAACTTCTCTGCATATAATTATCCGTTTCCGAGATACAGAGGTTCAAAGTTACCCTGCTTGTACACATGAAATGCGCACGTAAAATCCGGTATGAGACGAAAACGTAATTTATAAAGTGACGCAGTACGGAAAACATGCTGTAAAGTATCAAGCTTATCCATTACGGATACCTTAGAACCCGTGACTGTTAATTGAATGTAAATACACAAAACTGCAACCAGTCACTTTTTTGAATAGTTATTTATTATTCCATGAACCAGTTTTCGAATCTTTTCAGATTCTTCTTCAGATTTACATGCTGTTAAGTGTCTTCATTATCATCTGGGAACCATATGTTGCAGTACGGAAGCACACGCAAACTTCTTTCCACGTAAAATCCGTCTGAGGTGTAAAATTAGTTTTGTGTTATTTCAGTTTCACTTAAGGAAATAATCTAAACCTTATCGACCAATACATTTCTTTTCATATGAGTTCAGGGAATTGAACCAGCGGAAAAGTACTGCTATCGGAGCACAAAAAATGCGAATATGTTTCTATTTATTTAAAAGATTCTAACTGAAAAGTGGGGTACCAGCTGCCTCATTATACCTTCCTGCGAACATATTCTCGCTTTACTATGCTGAGAGAGAAGAACACCGTGGCAGTGCCAAAGAGAAGCAAAGATAAATAATGGAAGATAGTAGACATTGGTTGCGCTGTAGAAAGAGCGAAGGAGATAAAGGCAGTGTGAGAGAAAAAGATAGGTACAGTGGTAGTGAAACACAGTTGACAGTGGCAGAACAGAGCTACAAAAAGAGTGAAGAAGACAGTGCAGTGAGGAGAGGCGGAGGTATAAACAGAAAGTGAAAGTGGAAGTGGGTGAGAGCCAGTGATAATAAGACACAGACTATATGACAGTGACCACAAGGCAGAGAGAGGCAGTGACAGTGAGAACAGACAGCAAGAAGGAAGGATTGAGATATTAGCAGTGAGAGAGAGCAAGAGAGACACAGTGACAGCGGGAGAAGACAGCAATAGTAGAGACTGGAGACAATGACAGAGAGACACAAAGAATTAATGGCAATGAGCAGGCCTGAATTTATGAGAAAGGGCAACTGGGATTGGATGGATATGAGCGACTTGCAGCGATGGACAAGTGACTGTGATTGAGTTACAGTTATGGTAACTTTTGGGAGTTTGATATGAGTTTCACGTTAAAAAAGCGCGAATATTTTCGCATGCCAAAATTTTTGTGAATTTTTTTAAAGATGCTGAGGATGGTAGAAGAGGCAGTTGGTGCCCTACGTTTCAGTCAGAGTCCTTTAAATAAACAGGATCATATTCGCTATTTCTGTACTCGATAGGAGCTTTTTCCGCTGGTGTAAATAAAACTGGAATAGTTAAAAGCAAATATACGAGTACTAGTAAAATCCCACAATTACAAGTTGATATTACTCATCATAATAATCGAATATAAGTATTTATCGTAAGTTTTAAGAAATGACGTATTCCCTGGGGATAAAATTCTGCCCCCATTTGACTGGAACCAGCATGTGGTAGCATATTTAAGTTCTTAGCCGTAGTCAGAGCGTTGGAAAGCAAGCTACTTTTCTGTGTGCATGAAGAGGATGCAACTATGGGCTGTAGAGCGGATGTTAAAAACGACTCACTTAAAGTGACTCGATAATTATTGTGCTTGCTGGTCAGTGTGTAATCAAGCATCGTTGTGCAAAGCACTAGACCGGTAGCCAAGAGAAAAGGTCGTTCATTTTCAATAGCTCTTCTAAATTTTCATAATGTCTCACAGTAGCTTCGGAATTGGTAGTTCTTTCACGCTCCATGAAATCCACAAACAAAATTCCTTTACCGTAAAAGAAAAGAGTTTGCCGTGCTTACTTTGTTTGTTTGACGAGACAGTATCTCCCCCCACCACCAGATGACTGCTGGTTTGTCTACTCTTTAGCATAGAAACCACGAACACTTGCCCATCCACTTTCAAACAAACAATAACATTGACGTCCAACTACACTCGTCACATTCGGTCCTCATAAAACGCAAATTTCGAGATCAGTGCTAACAACTTTGAGATTTAGTGGCACTAAATATCGTATTACTCAATGGATTTCACTTTTCGTGGGACTTAAAAAAAAAGTTCAAATGTGTGTGAATTCCTATGGGACCAAACTGCTGAGTCAACGGTCCCTAAGCATACAAACTACTTAATGAAACTCAAACTTACTTACGCTGAGTACAACACACACACCCACACCCGAGGGAGGACTCGAACGTCCGACTGCTGATTCTCAGTTGGAACCCTCATTGTGGGTACTTCCTGTAGGGATAATGAATTTCACTTTTCATGGGATTTTCAATTGGAACCGTGATTCTGGGTACTTTCTGTAAGGACACACTGTTTGAAATTGTGAAGATAGGAGGGATAAAATGCACAGAGTGTAATGTTTTCTACACCTTGTGTAGAAATCAATCAGACTGTCGTTACAAGAGTCGAAGGACGTGAAAGGAAAGCAGAAGTTGAGAAGGGAATGAGACACAGTTGTAGCTTATCCCCAATATTATCCATTCTGTACGTTGAGGAAGTGATAAGGAAAACAAATGAGAAATTTGGAAAGAGAATCGAAGTTCAGGGAGAAGAAGTAATAACCCTGAGGCTTGAAGATGACGTAATTCTGTCAGAGATACCATAGGAATTCGAAGATGAGCTCAAAGGAATGGAAAGTGTCTTGAAGAGAGTTTGCAGTATGAATATCTGCAGATGCAGAATCAGTGCAATGAAATGTAGTTGATTAAAATCAGACGATGCTGAGGGAATTAGACTAAGAAATGAGACAGTAAAAAACATTTTATCGGTAGATGAGTTTTGCTAGTCGGACACCAGAATAAGTGATAATGGACGACGTAGACATTGTATAAAATCAGACTTCCAACAGTAAGGAAAGTATTTCTTAAAAGCAGAATTTGTTAACGTCGAATATAAATTTACTTGTTAGGAAATCTGTACTGAAGGTATTTGACTGGAGTACAGCCTTATACAGAAGTGAAACGTGGACGATAAACGGTTCAGACAGGAAGACTACACAAGGTTTTGAAAAGTGGTGTTACAGAAGAATAATGAATATTAGATGGGCAGATTGGCTAATTAATGAAGAGGTGCTGAATCGAAATGAACAGATAAGAAATTTCCGACACAACTTTACTAAAAGAAGTGATCGCTTGGCAGGACGCATCCTAAGGCAGCAAAGAATCATTATTTTAATAACGAAGGGAAGTGTGTGGGGTGGAAATTGGAGGACGGTGTGGCTGGGGGGGACTGCAATGAAAAAATCTATAGAGGAAGGCCAAGGCATGACTATAATAAGTAGGTTGAAATGGATGTGGAATGCAGCTGCCGGTTCTAGGCGCTTCAGTCCGGAACCGCGCGACTGCTACGGTCGCAGGTTCGAATCCTGTCTCGGATATGGATGTGTGTGATGTCCTTAGGTTAGTTAGGTTTAAGTAGTTCTAAGTTCTAAGGGACTGATGACCTCAGATGTTAAGTCCCATAGTGCTCAGAGCCATTTGAACCATTTTCTTTTGCAATGCAGTTGTTATGCAGAGAAGAAGAGGCTTGCACAAGATACACTGGTGTGGAGAGGTATAACAAATTATTGTCTTCAGACTGAAGACAGAGCAGCAGGAACCACAGCGTAAACAAACGAGAAGCGATGTGACTTTCTAGCTATCCCAGCTCTAAGCGCAGTGACATACGGCTTGAGTCACTGTAGCGACTGTTCCGTTTTCCCCACTATTTCACGTCGTAATTGAAAACGGAAGACACTTTCCGAATGACCCTTATAATTGGGTACGAGGAGTAGTCATGGCGTTTCAATCATTACCTCAAAAAAATAAAGTTATGTACCGGCATTCAATTTTTTGTTTCGTTGGAGGTACACTTTTCAGACCTGGCACACAGAGAAATTCCCGAGTGCAGTTCAGTAGCGCGCCTTAAGATGAACGGGAACGGAAACAAAAACGGCGCAACTCGTTGACAAAGTGTGGCGTCCCGTGTAGCAGCAGCATAATGCCGCAATGACGTCAGGCGGGCCGTTCCAGATGGCTAAAGAAGTCACTGGCCCGGCGCAGCTGCGACACATCCGCTGCTGCCGAAAACCAATAACTGCACGCTACTCTACGTCATCAACGGGCTGCGCCATCTTGTTTGACCATCTCTAGCAGCTTTTTACGGTCTTGTGACCGGAGATGCACCTTGACCACGGGAGTCACCGCTGGGAGGAGACCGGGGGAACATTCACCTCCATCATTTTTTGAAAAGAACTTTCAATTTTTTTGGGTCTTGGTTAATAAAAAATGACACCACTGAACGAATATATACAAGGGTAACTAATTATACACAATGATCAGCCAGAAAATTGTGGCCACCTATCGATCAGCACGAGTGTCCACCTTTGGTGCGGATAACAGCGGCGATGCGTCGTGGAATGGAAGCAATGAGACCTTGGAAGGTCTGTGGGGGCAGTTGGCACCACATCTGTAGACACAAGTCACAATTCCCCTAAATTCCGGGGAGGGGGGCGTTGAGCTCTGACAATACGTTCATTTACACAGATGTGTTCGATTGGGTTCAGATCTGGCAAGCTGAGGGCCTAGCACATCAAATAAAACTCGCCACTGTGTTCCTCTAACCATTTCATCATACTTCTGGCCTTGTGACATGGCGCATTATCTTGTTGAAAAATGCCACTGCCGTCGGGAAACATGTTCGCCATGAAAGGGTGTAAATGATCTGAGACTAGTGTATGATACTCCTTGAATGTCTCCACTGGACCCATGGATGTCCACGTGAATGTCCCCCAAAGCATAATGGAGCCGCCACTAGCTTGTTGCGAACCTGCAATACAATTGTCAAAGAACTGTTCCTCTGGAAGACGACGGATTCGTGCCCTCCCATCGGCGTGATGAAGAAGGTATCGAGTTTCATCAAACCAAGCAACGCTCTGCTACTGTGCCAACATCCAGTGCCGATGGTCATGTGCCCATTTCAGTTGAAGTTGCCGATGTTGTGGTGTTACCATGGACACATGCGTGGGCTGTCGGCTGCGAAGACCCATCGTTAGGAGTGTTAGGTGCACTGTGTGTTCAGACAAACTTGTACTCTGCCCAGTATTATAGTCTGATGTTAGTTCCACCACAGTTCACCGCCTGTCCTTCTTTACCAATCTGCCCAACCTACGACGTTCGACATCTGTAATGAGGGCTGGCCACCCAATGCCACGACGTTAGAACGTTGTTTCACCTTGGTTTCGCCACGTGTTGAAGACACTCATCATAGCACACCTCGAACATCCGTCAAGTTGTCCAGTTTTCGAAATGTTCGTGCCGAGCCTCCGGGCCATGTTAATTTGCCCTCGTTTAATCTCAGACACATCGCGCGTCTTACCCATTCTACTCTCGGACAGCACAGTCACTCACTGCTACTACATGCACTGTGCGTGTGTCTGATTAACAGTCTTTCCTTGCCAGGTGACGCTGCTATTGCTGGGTTTACATCGATACTAGGTCGGTTGTCATACTGTTCTCGCCGATCAGTGTTTACTAAAAGCTCTTGTGCAGTAAGAATTAATTTTTCTAAATGAGTCAGTTTGGTGCTCTCGATCTCGAGTGCGATAGCTCGATTTGACTTCATATGTCCTATCATTCGCTTAAAGTTGGCAGCGGCAGCTCTGGTGACGTAGCCGTGGGTTTTGGCGAGGTTCTTCTAGCTGTGAGCTGAGGTGCTCGCTTGGAGTCGGCCAGGGAAGCGATACATTCAAGTTCTGCCCCAAGACTGACTTTTTGTCGGCATCAGTGAATCTGTATCTGTGGAGTTGCGCGCAGTGTCGTAAAGAATACATGCGCAGCCGTGGTAACACTCATGTCCGAGTCTGGTAGATGCAAGGAGCAAACCTCATTCTCACTCTGCTACGGACAGCTTGTGTCTCCTCGTGTCCGGCATAACTTGTGATTTTACGTGTCGTGATGCTGTCTTGGTAGAGCTGAGCCGTTTGTTAGACTCGAACGTACTTTGTTATTTTGGGACGAGGTGAGAGCTGGTACACTGTGCAGTATGGTGGCCGCAGATCAAGGAGTCATTTGTGGAAACTGTTGATTCGTACCGCTGGATGCATCGTTTGGCAGGGTGCTGTTAGCAAAAGATGAACATAGCTTTAGTTCGACGCTTGAGCTGTTCCCTTGAAAATAAACTGTTTGCCTGGGCCACTTTCTCCGCATGTTATTGTCGTAATGAATCTCCTTGAATACCATTGGTATATTTTATTGTGGTTTTAACTATCGGTTTCTGATTTCCAAGTGTTCTCTGTTTAACTTCTGAGTTGTCGGACACCAGTCTTACCAATGTCTGTAAGTTTTGGAACCCAAATTTCTTGCTTACCTAGTTGTGAACTGTTGTGCGCTATCGCATGTACGTAAGCTGTTTGCCATAAATCATTTCTCTGTTGTGATTCAACAACATAATTATTGAGTTTGCTGTAAAGTTTAACTCGGATAAATTCATGAAGATGTAGTTTTCCAGTTGTTGTTGTTGTGGTCTTCGGTCCTGAGACTGGTTTGATGCAGCCCTCCATGCTACTCTATCCTGTGCAAGCTTCTTCATCTCCCAGTACCTACTACAACCTACATCCTTCTGAATCCGTTTAGTGATTCATCTCTTGGTCTCCCTCTACGATTTTTACCTCCATGCTGCCCTCCAATACTAAATTGGTGATCACTTCATGCCTCAGAACATGTCCTACCGACCGGTCCCTTCTCCTAGTCAAGTTGTGCCACAAACTCCTCTTCTCCCCAATTCTATTCAGTACCTCCTCATTAGTTACGTGATCTACCACCCATCTAGCCTTCAGCATTCCTCTGTAGCACCACATTTCGAAAGCTTCTATTTTCTTCTTGTCTAAACTATTTATCGTCCATGTTTCACTTCCATACATGGCTACACTCCACACAAATACTTTCAGAAACGACTTCCTGACACTTAAATCTATGCTCGATGTTAACAAAAATTTCTCTTCTTCAGAAACGCTTTCCTTGCCATTGCCAGTCTACGTTTTATATCCTCTCTACTTCGACCATCATCAGTTATTTTGCGCCCAAAATAGCAAAACTCATTTACTACATTAAGTGTCTCATTTCCTAATCTAATTCCCTCAGCACCACCCGATTTAATTCGACTACATTCCATTATCCTCGTTTTGCTTTTGATTATGTTCATCTTATATCCTCGTTTCAAGACACTGTCCATTCCATTCAACTGCTCTTCCAAGTCCTTTGCTGTCTCTGACAGAATTACAATGTCATCGGCGAACCTCAAAGTTTTTATTTCTTCTCCATGGATTTTAATACCTACTCCGAATTTTTCTTTTGTTTCCTTCACTGCTTGCTCAATATACAGATTAAATAACATCGGGGATAGGCAACAACTCTGTCTCACTCTCTTCCCAGCCACTGCTTCCCTTTCATGTCCCTCGATTCTTATAACTGCCATTTGGTTTCTGCACAAATTGTAAATAGCCTGTCGCTCCCTGTATTTTATCCCTGCCACCTTCTGAATTTGAAAGAGAGTATTCCAGTCAACATTGTCAAAAGCTTCCTCTAAGTCTACAAATGCTAGAAACGTAGGTTTGCCTTTCCTTAATCTTTCTTCTAAGAGAAGTCGTAGGGTCAGTATTGCCTCACGTGTTCCAACATTTCTACGGAATACAAAATGATCTTCCCCGAGGTCGGCTTCTATCAGTTCTTCCATTCGTCTGTAAAGAATTCGTGTTAGTATTTTGCAGCCGTGGCTCATTAAACTGATAGTTCGGTAATTTTCACATCTGTCAACACCTGCTTTCTTTGTGACTGGAATTATTATATTCTTCTTAAAGTCTGAGGGTATTTCGCCTGTCTCATACATCTTGCTCACCAGATTTTCCAGTAAGTATGTATTATTTAAATGTTCTTAAGGAGTTTGTTACCTACAATTAAGATAGCAAGTCTCAAATTTCACTTGTTGCTTAGTTTTTTTAGGTTCCTTGTTTTAAAAAGTTTTTTATTGAGCAGAGTTAAACTTTAAAGGTTTCATTATTTAAGGTATTGTTGCTCAGTTGTTAAAAGGGATCCTTAAAATTCCGCTATGTAGGTTATTTGTGGCCAATTCTGGCTGCCCTTGAGATTTTACAATGTACCTTCTGAGAAACTGCCTGCTGGTTTCTGCCTCGGGTTCTTCATCCGACGTTTGACTGATGATTTTTCTGACGCTACGCCAGCACGAGATGGCTGGCATTATCAAAGCTGGGTCCCTTTCCTCCTTTGCCGATCTTATACACTTGCAATGTCGGAAATACACCGCATATCATGCACATGAGGAAAAGTTTATGGCTGGCTCTGAGCACTATGGGACTTAACATCTTAGGTCATCAGTCCCCTAGAACTTAGAACTACTTAAACCTAACTAACCTAAGGACATCACACAACACCCAGCCATCACGAGGCAGAGAAAATCCCTGACCCCGCCGGGAATCGAACCCGGGAACCCGGGCGTGGGAAGCGAGAACGCTACCGCACGACCACGAGATGCGGGCGAGGAAAAGTTTATATTGGAATGACTGGACAGTCAATCAACGTCAGGATTACGTAATAGGAGTGGCATTGCAGGTTGGGGCAGGTGGAGAATTCGGCCGTGGCAGACCACGCGCTATGTGAGGCCGACCACATAGTAAAATTCGCCGGCACAGAAGTTCTGGCTGTCACACCCGCTTGTTCAGAGAAGCTACAGAAATACGCAAACATGAGAATAGCTTCAGCAAGAAAGAAGAAAGCCTAAAGGTGCACGGATCCTGGATTCACGTGCTGCAACAAACGACCCTTGCAGGTAGCAAGAGGAGAAACACACCGGAAATGACCGCGGAGATGCCCTTGGACATTGGTGCGAAATGTACGTATAGTATGTGGCCGCGAGCTCGGCTGCAGACCACCACCAGCAATGGAGGGTGAAGCTTTGACAATGCGAGCCACGCGTGCTGGCGAAACACCAGAAATAGTCATCAATCAAACGTCGGCCGAAGAACCCGAGACAGAAGCCAACAGATAGTTTGTCAACAAGTGGACACGAAAGCCTTGACAATTTTGTAATACACCCAGTTTAGTTGTGCCTTAACTGTCCAAGGGGCCAATCTAAGACTCCATTCCGTGTGGGTCGGAACTGCATTATTATCGCGAAATATGGGAGAGAGTATCACTGAAATGATACAGGATTTGGGCTGGACATCATTAAAACCATGGCGTTTTTCGTTGCAACGAAATCTTCTCACGTAATTTCAGTCACCAACTTCCTACTCCCAATGCGAAAATATTTTGTTGTCACCGACGTACATAGGAAGAAACGATCACCACGATAAAATAAGGGAAATCAGAGCCCGTACGGGAAGATATGGGTGTTCGTTCTTTCCGCGCGTTATACGAGATTGGAATAATAGACAATTGTGAAGGTGGTTCGATAAACCCTCTGCCAGGCACTTAAATGT
The DNA here is from genome assembly GCF_023864345.2 of Schistocerca serialis cubense. Lineage (NCBI taxonomy): Eukaryota > Metazoa > Arthropoda > Insecta > Orthoptera > Acrididae > Schistocerca > Schistocerca serialis. The sequence continues at coordinate 323,742,199 of NC_064644.1, forward strand.
GATTTGCAGAGTATCCATGTAGATGTAGACTGCTAGTGACTTTGAACGCCTTCTTGCATCTAGTAGGCCACGCTCCTCTTCACGAAGCAGAAAATCTCACTTGTATTAGCCAGATTTTAGAAATGGTTCAAATGGCTCTGAGCACTATGATACTTAACATCTGAAGTCATCAGTCCCACAGAACTTAGAACTGCTTAAACCTAACTAACCTTAGGACATCACACACATCCATGCCCTAGGTAGGATTCGAACCTACGACCGTAGCGGTCGTGCGGTTCCACACTGAAGCGCCTAGAACCGCTTGGCCACACCGGCCGGCCAGATTTTACACTTCGAAATGCTGAAATGCTGTGGAACGCGATATTCCGTGTTGTGGCGTAACAAAAGCTCGACGAACTCCGCGCGTCCTAGAGCGCTTTGACGTCCCGTGTGATGGCGGCTTTTAAAGGCCTCCTACGCCTCCCTCTGGCCGAGGTCGGCGGGGTTCGAGTAACGGCGCCGCGTTCGACAGGCGCGGTGTGGTGGGCGAGGCGGAGCCTGAAATAGTGGCGGAAGCCGCGCGGCTGGGCGTGTCTGCAGACCCTGACATTGGCCGCCCTGTCCTGGAAACGGAGTAAACAGGCCAGGCGGGGGCGGCGGAAGGCCGGAGCCGACACGGTGTTTACCGCGCCCCAACAAGCAGCTGTGTCGCGCGCGCCGTCTCGCCGCCAGGCAGAAGCTCCGCCTGTTACGTGCCTCGCCAGCGGCGCTTCCGCCTCAGTCCGCACGCGCGCAGACGAGTTGCAGCCTCTTCCCTGGGCAGCGTGATGTTCTCATTCTGTAGGAGTCACGTCAGCAAAAAATCTATTTCCGTTTCAAATTTTATGTTCAACTACCTAGTTTACAAAACGCTCTAGAAAAAGCAACAAAAAAAAAAAGAGAAAAATAAAAATCGACCGTCTCCACTTGACGGGACACGGGCAACGGTATGTGGAGATGGGCGTGAAGGAGGGAGCAACTGGATATAGCGACCTAACTACGTTTACATGGTTGTGCCGTCGGAAGAACTAAGTGCAGTGGCAAAATTGGTACCTAACAAAGGAACGACAGGTAAGCTCAGTCGCTGCCAGACGCAGAGACGGATGGCAGACGTCGGCGTCGTCACGCTCTCAAGAATTCGATACGCCGCCTCTGCAGCATGCTTGCTTAAAGAGGAACGACAGGCTGACGTTACAAAATACTCGAAATTCTTTTATTACGGAATTTGAATGTATATACATTGAAGAATTATTCCCCAAAATATTATGCGCTAACTCCAAAGAGTAATGATTATGTGAGCGTTTGAAACCGAGCGTGCACAATACAAAACGCAATTGCCACAAGTCGTAGTCGCTGCCATCACCCCCATCTACATCGATTTGAGTACACTTGATTTGCTGGAGAGTTCTTTGGGCAGGTTTACTCAAAATGTGAACGGAAGTTTCAATATAATTTCACTTGGAGATATGATCCAAAACTGACATCCATTCGCTGCGAAATTGTCAAAAAAAATGTTGAAATGTGTGTGAAATCTTATGGGACTTAACTGCTAAGGTCATCAGTCCCTAAGCTTACACACTACTTAACCTAAATTATCCTAAGGACAAACACACACCCATGCCCGAGGGAGGACTCGGACCTTCGCGAAATTGTCAACGTTGCTTCAAATTTGGCCGCATGTCTATTTAATTTAGGCCATACTGCATTACTGCACGTGGTAAATGCCGTTCAAATCAAAATCGGCAATGAAATGCGCCGATTGTGTGAAGATAGACACGCCAACGGCGACGCGCTCAGCGACGAAAAGGGCTTTGAGGGGGAAAGTGAGAGTTTATCAAATCAAAGTAGCAGAATGTGGCCATTCACCAGGCAGGGCGACAGTTATTATGAACGAGGCAGGCATCGATAAAACCCCTGTAAGTTTCAAGCTTTGCCCCTTTCTTTTTATACGATAAACACTTGTCAGACTTTAAACGCATTCCTCTAAACCATGTTTTTCGGCATGGTTACCGTCGTCCACGCTACAATTTTAATCCTATTTTAATGATTTTTGGTCTCCCTTGAAGTAGATTTAATTCTCTTCAGTTCATTGTAGCCGTTTATTGTTGATGGTACCTATTTCGGCCAAAACAAGTTCCAAAAATGGCAATTTTTTTCAAATTCTATAATTCCGTCAAAAAAAATTTTTTTTTTTTTGCAGGTCCCTACGACGAACCAAAATCACATCTGTAAGGATCAGGGTGATATGTTAATTTCGTGTTTCAGATAACCACAACAGTAGTTACAGCGACAACCGTCGGTCTGCCTCCTGTCAGAGCTGCCTCGGGAAAATCCCAATTACACAGTGTAGATATTAATATTTGTCAATAAAAATAACAATAAAACTTGAATGTCTGCTTTGTTCATTGCTCCAAACCTCATTTCTCTACCACATTCCCCAGTACGCAGAAAAAAATCCTGAATCTGAGCAATATTCTCGTCCGTCATCCTGTCGTTCCCCCTTAAGTGAGAGCGGATTACCGCTCAGCCCCACTTTGCTATAATTGCCGAAGACGACAGTATCGTCTCTCTGCAGCCAGCAGAACGAGAGTTCAAATAGACAGAAATATCTGTATCAAGTGATACGTTAGTGTTCAGTGACTGTAATAAATGGACGTTACATTCCTGTACCAATGCAATATTCCATCTTGTTCATGTTATAACAAAGTGACCCAATATTTTGTTTAGGTTATAGTATCAGCTCGGCCTCCTTCAGAACTAACTCTAAGAACCCACCATTGTGCTGACGAGTGTTATTTCGTCCGGCACAACATACATCATCAATATGACTAGTCTGGAATTCGCAATGAAGTGCGTGGCACAGGGCTGATTGAACCACCTTTGCCCGCATCTCGTGGTCGTGCGGTAGCGTTCTCGCTTCCCACGCCCGGGTTCCCGGGTTCGATTCCCGGCGGGGTCAGGGATTTTCTCTGCCTCGTGATGGCTGGGTGTTGTGTGCTGTCTTTAGGTTAGTTAGGTTTAAGTAGTTCTAAGTTCTAGGGGACTGATGACCATAGATGTTAAGTCCCATAGTGCTCAGAGCCATTTGAACCATTTGAACCACCTTCGGCCGGCTGCTGTGACCGAGCGGTTCTAGGCGCTTCAGTCCAGAACCACCCTGCTGCTACGGTCGCAGCTTCGAATCCTGCCTCGAGCATGGATGTGTGTGATGTCCTTAGGTTATTTAGGTTTAAGTAGCTCTAAGTTTTAGGGGATTGATGACCTCAGATGTTAAGTCCCATAGTGCTTAGAGCCATTTGAACCACCTTCAAGCTATTTCTCTACCGTTCTACTCTCCAACAGTACGCTGGGAAAATGAACAGTTAAATCTTTCTGTGCGAGCTCCGATTTCTCTTATTTTATTACAATGATCATTTGTTCCTGTGTTGGTGGAAGCTAGTATAATATTTTCGCATTTGGAGGAAAAACTACTGACCGAAATTTCGTGAAAAGATATCGCCGCGACGAAAAATGCCTTTATTTTAATTATTGCCATACCAATACACGTTACCGATTACCTCAGCAGTTTGGTCCCATAGGAACTTATCACTACACAATACACGTATCATGTCCGTGACACTCTCTCCTCTATTTCACGATAATGCAAAACGAGCTGTCCTTCTTTAAACTTTGTTCCATGTTTTCCGTCAGTAGCCTACTATCCGACGCGGATCCCACAGCACCTAGCAATACTCAAGAGGAGAACGGAAAAGCATAGTGTAGACAGTCTCTGTAGTAGATCTGTAGCATCTTCTGAGTGTTATGCCAATAAATCGCAGCCTTTGGTTACTTTCTGCCACATTTTATCTGTGTGATCGTTCCAGTTTAAGTTATTCGTAACTGTAATACCTAAGTATTTAGCTGAATTCACAGACTTTTGATTTGTGTGATTTATCGTCTAGCCGAAATTTGGCAAATTTCTTTAGTACTGTGGATGGCTTCACACTTTTAATTATTTAGGGAAAATTGCCACTTTTCGCACCACACAAAGATCTTGTCTAAATCATTTTTCAATTTAGTTTTCATTATCTGATCACTTTAAGCAACAATAAATGACAGCGTCTTCTGCAAACAATTTAACTGGGCTGTTCATATTGTCATTTATACAGATTAGGAAGAGCAGGGGGCCTATAAAACTTCCTTGGGGAACGCCAGATTTCACTTCTGTTTTACTCGATGGTTTTCCGTCAGTTACTACGAATTATGACCTTTCTGGCAGGAAATCGCGAATTCAGTTGCGCAACAGCTCTGATGCTCGGTAGGCACGCAATTTGATTAGATGCCGCTTGTGAACAGCCTGCTGTAAATCTAGAAATACGGAATCAGTTTGAGTTCACCTGCCAACAGCACTCATTACTTTACGTGAATAAAGAGATAGTTATGTTTTACGAGAACGATATTTTCTGAATCCGTCTTCACTATCCTTCAGCAAATCGACGTTGCTGATATGGGTCTGTATTTCTGCGCATTACTTCTATTTCTTTTCTTGAGTGCTGGTTGGCATGTGCAAATTCGTTATCTTTAGCTACGAATCTCCTGTCGAACGGGCTACTGTGTTCGCTACATTCAGATTATTATGAAGGCAAGAGCCAGTGTTACACGGGAATAGCGCGATGTATCTCGAGGGAGACTAACTTTTCGTGTCTTCTTTCTACCTGTAGTTCTTGACCTTCAAGAAACCGCACAAATAATGTGCCTGTGTCCACGCCCACAAGTTTACCTAACGTCTGCACAAAAATATTTTATTCTTTCTTCCTTTCTTTCCCTTAGAACATCGACGGCGCTTGTAGCCACTGCAGAAAAGACTAGGGTGCAATTATGAACGTCTACGACCTATCTCCCTACTGGCTGGAAAAAAGTTATAGAAATGCTGTCTCGTGGATGTGATGAGAAATGGAGAAGTTGGACGTTCCTGAATAGGCTGTGATATGAAATTGTCAGATTGTGTGACACCAAAACTGATTTAGCACCAAAGTCTCGTGTACATGAGTTGCAAAATCAATTTAAATTGGCGTTCAGAAACTTAAGCACACGTAGTCAATGGAAATGCCAATAAAATACAGTAAATAACAATATTTTGACTTTCTCTCACGTGTGTCTTTCCAGTCCCCAAAAGACAGTGTCGAAGTGGAACACTGTGAGACTATAAGATATCAAAACATCTTGCTCGATCTCTTAGTTTCAAGACGCACTGCATGAACTGCAAATCAGAAGTTTCCACAGGGAACACTCTTCTATGAAAACTGATCAGATCACAGTGGAGAAGTCAACCTGAAACTCTACGAACCTCTGCAATGGCACGATGCAACTCTGCGCTAGAGTATGCGTGTCATGTTTGGTACAATTCAACACATGCCAAACAGATCTACATACAGCTCTTAATGACACCTGCAGAATCGTATGGGGTTTCTCGAAATCTTGGAAGGAGAGACAGCATTGGTCGTATTTTTTTGTTTTATTAAACGCAAAATCGATTTTCGGTCACTTAGTGACCATCGTCAGTGCTGTAATATATAATTTAAATTGGTAGGCACTGGTGTCAACAAGCTTACAGCGATCTCGAAATCTACTCCAGTCGAATGGCTTTACCACCTCGCAGGAATAGCACCACTTCCTATTCGAAGAAAGAGAGTGGGGCAGGAAAGAACGCATCCTCTGTATGGGAACGAATCGCAGCCGCAACGAATGATGGAGAAGTTTCCTTAGAAAATCGACGGCACTCAGAACCACTGGAGAAAAATCTAGGTTGCAATCATGGAGAGCTACTACCTACCTTCCCTCTGGCTGGAAACGAGTTTCAGAAACTCTACCTACTGGCTGTGATGAGAAATGGACGAGTGAAATCTGGAATTGGCAGGTAGAAGGTTAGTTTGGCAAGATGGTGCTACACTGATCAAGCTGATACTCAGTGTAACTGTGGAGAAGACCAAACTACACGCTTCAATGCCTGCTGTGTCCACTGTCATGCACAGAAGATGAACTTCACAAAGAAACAAAAGATGTACTGGAAGCGGCCAGGTTTTGAGGAAAAATAATATGTACTTTTGTGACGCGAAAATAAACAAAATCCCTACAGATCCTTAGAATATTAAGTCAGAAACAGCTGAGGATTATGCTTATGTTTGCATGACGTATTCCCTTCACGTTGAGCCATATTTATATGTCTTACAGCATGTCCCATTGTTTTTGATATACGTTGTACATAGGGTGATCTAAAAGTAAAATACGCTACACCTACGTACAGGTGTTGCTCGGATTGTAAACTGAACGTACCAAGTAGTGAACCTTTTCTGAAAGCTTGGGAGTAATCCAGCTACAATATTGGCGCAATAGCGAAACCTGGAAACTTTTTGCTACCCGTGTGTGCGCTCATCCTCAAAAGGCTGCGACGTTTTATACGAACTCTGGTTGTAGCTGTCTGCTGTCATCGGATTTATTGTAAATGAATTTCATAAAGCGTTCGGATTCTTGGAAGACGTTATAAAAAAACTGAGCAAGAACCGTCGCTGACAAGCGCGGATAGTCGAGCTCGTTAAGATATCGCTTCCGGGATTCGAGAAGACGCACCGGCCCCGGACTGAATACGCCCGGCGAATAAACGACGAGCGTTTTTTGTGTTGACCAGCCTTAATTTAGTTTTTAGTCGGTTTCCCACATCCGAATATGTAAGTACCGGATCGGTTCCCAAGTACCCCGCCTCAAACACGCGATGCGCCATTATCAATTGAACGATCTCCCACTTGAAAATGTGCTTTACACTACGCAGACTCACGGTCACACAGATTCCGGGCCCCTGGTGAGGGCAGGGGTAGGAGCGGGCGTCCGGAAGGGCATCCGAATATTCATTGTCACTGACATTGCTTTAACCTGTGTAAGAAGCCGAGCCTGTAATCGAACGGGACTGGGCAGGAGTGATGATGAAGAAGTAGCAGAAAAAGAAGCACTGTCTGTGACAGATAAAGAATAAAGAATATTACGACAGAAATAAAGAGGGGCAGATATGTATGTACAGGGTGATGCAGTGATGACGTCACGAAGTTTCAGGGATGATGGAGAAGGTTAAATGTGCAAATTTGAGGTCAGAGACACTAGTCCGGAAACGATCGAGTCGAAAGCGAAAATCGTTCCGATAATTCTGACAGTGGACCCCTTCCACTGCAAGCTCCGTATTTTGCGAGGAGATACTACGGACAAATACGAAAAAAGTCCAATAGAAATGGACTCTAAAGTGCATACAATAAGAATTATGAGTAGAAGAGATGTGCTTCACAGTAGCTAAGATCTACAACTGCTCGTAGCAGCACTTTAGAGTCCGTTTTAACTGGACACATTTTCTTGTTTTGGTCCATACTATCTCCTTCAAAACATGGAAAGCAAGAAGAGCCTGTAGTAGAACAGTTCCACCTTCAAAAGTTTCAGACCGATTTTCGTCGTTTCCGGACCTCAAATTGAGACATTTACCCTTCTCCATCGTTCCTCAAAGCTTGTAACATCATCATGGAATCACATTCTGTAGAAAACTGTGAATGGTACTGGCGTTTTCCTATATTTTTCACTTTTTACCCTTAACGGTAGCGTGGACTGCTCCAGTTCTGACACACAGAGTCAATCTTTTTCCGGACAAGTATTAGATGGCCTTTTAGTCGGGAAGAGGCAGCCCCAATTGGGAATATTTTGTAAGTGGATTCTTAGTTTCGGCAGTTACATTAATAGCAAGGGAAATCTCCCGAAAGCCTTGATCAGAACTAGGAAATGGGGCCTATGATTAAGTTAATCGTGGGGCAGTATCTCCCAAACAAAAAAACATGAAAGATTATTGTACGTCTAATTGTGTTTGTTTATGTGTACACAGATAAACGTCGATGAGTTTCTTCACATGTATAGTGTACCTAGTGTATCTGTGAAATATTGATTGCAATATACAGGTAGAAGCTGAGGCAGGTTGTTGCAACTACCCAAAAATGAAAAATCTTGTACAGAATAGATTACCCGGGAGAGCTGCATCAGATTAGTCTTTGGTCTGGAGACCACAGCAACAACACATCAAGTAGTTCCAAAACCATAGCTCCAAACATAGAAGTTTGGGGAGCGTGGAGGATATATCTGTGGGAAAGACCGTATGTTGCCACACGTCTGTGTTGAGACTTTCTTCATGTATGTTGATCCACGGAGCGTTTGCCATTTTAGCAAAGAGATAATTACACTCTATCTAGTTAATAGCACGTTCAGGTTCAATAAAAGAAGTTCATGCAGAAAGAGTAACGGGAGTATTCACTATACTACGACAGGTATTTACGACCCACCGCAAAATCAGATTGACCAGTGTTCGCAGACAGGTCCGCTATGAAGAGCGACAGCCCGTAGATCTCTCCCAATGATGACGGGCAGCTGCTCCGCACAGTGCAGTACCACTCGTTCGCAAGAGAGTCAACTGTTTTGGCACTAAAGCTTTTTCGCCACTAAACCGCGCATCTTCCAGAGTATTTATTTGGAAAACGCTGCACCGTCCATTTTAATCTTATTATCATCGATTTTCAGGCCGACTCTCGAACTTTTCTCCATTCAGGTTTTCTATTCCTTCTTGAAGTTCACCTGTACTCCAGACAAAAAATTTGAGATCAGTAACACTTAGGTGGATCAAATATCTACCACCTACATGTACTTCTTCCTTGTTTTCGCTTTTATAGAGATCTGGTAATCTGTTCTAAGACTACTGTTAAAAATTTTGATAATACAGAATTTCCTTGCCTGCCTCATATTTTAAGTATGAATTCCCGAAGTTTTGATAATACGGAATTTGCTTGTTCGAGCTACCCCAAAAGATATTTTAAAATATATTTTCAATAATATTTTACAGAATTTAAATTATCAAGAATGATTTCGAATATGTTCCACAACTGTGAACAAGCCTAAAGGCGTCGTACAAACTATACACCATTTTTAGGTTCTACTGTTTACAAAGAAGGGGAATCAATAGAGCAGCTGAACCCTCAGTCTCAAATTCCTCTCCCTGTGTGTGTCTGTTCTGTGCTTTGATCGGTCATTAACCAGAGTTTAATATTAATGTTTTGATAGTATTAAAGATGTTTTTGTTTCTGGTGTTGGTAATACTATCCAACATATAAGACATGCTAACTCTGCAAACGTTTCACTAGAGTGCACTAGAATACAGTAACATATCACCACCTAGCGCGTTCCAATGACCCAGCGCTACTCCAATTTGGGAGCCTTTGTCTATGGTGCTATGGATTTCGGGGTTCCCTCTCTTCAAGAGAACAAAAGACGAAAAAATTACAACAAATTATAGGAGAGGAGAAGTACGCAGACAATGAAGTGGAATAAAAGGGACTAGAGAATGACTGATGAGATAAGTGAACACCAGTGTAGAGGCGAGGAATGATTGATCGAGGAGGGACAAAGCCAGAGATCAGCCAACGGAATAATAAAATAGGCGATGAAAGAGCCAGTCTTCTGCCTCGGAAATGACTCATGGATAAACTGGAAGAACCCGCCGTCGTACGGCAGGAGGTTCAGAATCACGAAGCCTGCATTAATAAGCGTAAAGAGGGTTATTGTTAGCCGCACTTACAGGGTAAAGGATGATCATGCGACAATAGCTACAGTTTACATGCATGGCTCTTTTCATGTGGATGTGTAGTATTTATATAATGAGTCTCCCAAAACATGTGATATCTCAGACACAGCGAGAAACTGTTACAGTAAACGAAAAGTGAGCTAAGCAGCTTACCACCTCCGAAAGATCTGGATGCATTTCTAACGCCAACCATAGAAATGGAAGGAAGATTAAGATCGTCACAGAGGGCGTACAAGCTCGTAATTGGAAAACTATGGGTGAAGCACACTGTCCGATCACCAATCGAAGTGGTCACACAGATCCTCGATGATGTTTGAATGCAGGGAGTTTGGTGAGCTGGCGAGTACAGTAAAATCATGGCTGGCACTCTTCGAACCACGCACGTAGTGCGACCTGTGTGACACGTTGCATTATCCTGCTGGTAAATGCCATCGTGCCAAGGAAAAACATATTGCATACAGATGTGGACACGTTCCCGAAGGATAGACCCATACTTCTGTTGATCCACACACAGGAAAGTTTGCGGAACGGTCGTTGAGGTGACACTGTTGGTTCATCTAGGCGGTCATTTGCTCAACAGTTGCACGTCTATTAGCCAGTGCACCACAGCTACCTTGGCGCCGGTTTTGGATAGTGCCATTTTGCCATGCATGGTACACTTCAACCACGGCGGCACGTGAACAGTTTACTAACTCAGCCGTTTCGGAAATGCTTTGACCCTTGGCCCGAAAGTGAATGATCGTGCCCTTTTGGACGTCAGATAAATCGTTGCGTTTCTGACAACGACTGCGCTGTTTTCCGCGTCGCCTCCTACACATTGTATATACCCTCCACAGCTAGTGCTGCCACCTGGCGACTGTGAGTGGTTACCGCACGTTAACGCCGAACGTAGTGTGCGGTCTTATTAATGTGACTGGATCGTGTAAACCTTAGACGTCTGCCTTGTCATCTGCAGAAGTCTACCACGCTAATTGCGTAACAAAACGAGACAGTGCAGAAATATTGCGAAACAAAAACAGCGCCAGAAAGTTAATTTTTAAATCTGCAGTTGGAGTAATGTATACGGGTCGGACATGTCTAGGAAGGTTTGGAGAATCCAACAAAGGAAAAAATCCAGCCGCTGTCGTGCTGATTCCTACGGGGTATTACACCGCGGAGTTTCGCAACGGCAAAGTGTTTCAGATCCGTGTGAATTCGCGGAAAGTGCAGTAAACGGGTAATAGCTGCGCCAGTGTCAGTAGGTCAACTCCAATTTAAGCGAGCGTGCTTGCGGCGGGTCGTGAACTCTGCAATTAAAGACGTCGCTCCAACTCCCTAGGCAAGCAACGTCGCCTCCGCATAGATTACGAGCCAGTGCCGAGCCGTAACAAGCAAGCCGTGCGCAGCCGGCCTTCCAAGAAGCCGCGACTCGTACGTTAACGTTGAACGCCGTTCAGTGCTTTTAGCTCTGCGCTCTAACCTTACTGTATTCATCGCTTGCTGCGTACTAAAGCTCGTTAGTGATGGTTGCTGTGAGTTTCCATATCAATAGTACATATCTGTGGAGATGATGGATAGTATGTAGAGTTTGGAATGCGGAAGTTTATTACCAACTCGGATAAAATCCGATGCATGTACGTATAAATGGTTCATTCGTTTTCAAGTTTCTATATTTTCGGAAGTGTTACATGGACAAATGTGGTTGACGCCTGAACAGAGCCGTTAACTAACCGAGTTTTCATTTTGCACCTTACAAGTATTCTATGACTGCCCCTCTGGTAACCCGTCACGCGTTCAAGCTGTAGTCAAGTTCGTTCCATACCGTATGTAGCAACATCCAGTCAATGGTCCGCATAGCATCATTGATGCGATCTGTGAGCTGTTACACCGTCCGGGTGGTGGGGATACGTAAACACGGTCCTTAATGAACCTAAAAAAAAAAAAAAAAAAAAAAAAAATCACAAGGCGTTAGGGGTCAAAGAAACACAGCCACATCATCTTCACCTCTACGCCCAATCCAGCGATGCGGAAGTTCGCCATTTAGGTAGCAACAAACATCGATGCTCCAATGAGGGGGTAACCCGTCTTGTTTGAATCAGCGGCCAGTTGTGGAAACAACGACAACTACAACATATCGAAGATACCCGTCACAGCCCTCTCACAGAAGAAAAACAGCCCCTATAGCTTCTTTTGTGACGTCGCGCAGAAAACATTAACCTTCGGCGAATTTCGTTCTTACACCACATTTAGTTTGGGATTTTCAGTACCCCAGACTGTCACGTAGCGGCGATTATTCTTTCCAGATAAACGGAAGGTAGTTTCGTCGCTGAATATGAGCTTGGAGCCATATTTGTACATGTAAAACTTTTGAAAAATACGTAACTCTGAAAACAAACGAATAATTTATAGTAGCCGTGTGTATGATTTTTTTGAAAGATTCATCCTGTTTCGCAAGACGATATCTTCCACGAGGGGACTGGAAATTGGAAATTGTGGTAAGGTCTTATGAGACCAAACTGCTGAGGTCATCGGTCCCTAAGCTTACTCACTACTTAATCTAACTTACACTAACTTACGCTATGGACAACACACACCCGTGCCCGAGGGAGGATTCGAACCTCCGACGGGGGGAACCGCGCGGACCGTGACAAGGCGCCCTAGACCGATCGGCTATCCTGCGCGGCACGAGGGGACTTCAGAAAGTACGTTACACATCCTTATTGCATGTCAAGTAACTTGTACAGTTTGCTGCACTACACTTGAGTATGACAGACATATATTGCACTACTTTTCAGCACAGTTAAAACAACTGCCAGAGTTCTTTTTACCAGTTGTTCAGTTCCTAGACGCTAGAAATCCGCACCTTCCTCACGGGGACATTCGAGTACCTGTGTGTAAACACCTTCATCATTGGAAAACGTCTTCCCCTCCCTCTGCCCCCCCCCCTCAACACCCCGCAGATGTTCTTTTCTTTCAGCCTGGTCGTGCCCAATCACCATCATCGACGTGTGTGCGGTCTTGGTCAAATTGTAGTTAACATTTCATTACGACATTTCATTTAGTCCACATGCCACATACCGCCAGAATTTTCTGTTCAGCTGTGTACAGTTGAAACGATTTGCCCTCAAGAATCTTATTGTCCCACGTACTTCGACTTTGGAATACGTTTCCAATTGTCTCGCCATTTCAGTCGCGCTGGGAAGCATCCATTATCGAAACGGCAATAGATCTGTATTGCAGGAATCCAGAAAATTTACTCACTGCTGCCCACGCAGGAATCTTGTTGCGCAACGATCTTAGTGTGTAACTACATGTATAATTTACTTTCGTAAATCCCTATGCGCATACACGAAACTAGATACGTAAGGTAAACGTTACCTTAAGCACAGGACTATCGAATTTCACAAGGGTATACATTTAAATGTGTGCATATATAACTTCGGGATATCTTTTACAATTACATTTAGGGCCAAAATAAATGATCAAAATCGCATAACGTGAGGCGTGTTGGAGAGAAACAGTGCAATACCAGATTTCTATGGTCCTTGTTGTTTTTCCATAGTTGAGCTACAATAACTGACAACCGATTCTGAAATTATATCGTAACAGGCAGTAAGTACACTGGAACAACCTGGAGACACGCATTCCTATGCCACATCAAATCACATGGCATGATCCAGTGATCTCCATAATTGGATACATGTAGTGATTTCTGAAGCAGGATAAAAGTACCCATGCAAACACAACAATCCAGTGTCATTTTCGGTGTACACACTTGCAGCATACATTCTTGCTATGTTCTTGCTGACAGCCTACAGCGTGAGCTTGAGCTTTTTTTTGGTGTCTGACTGGCTGCATTTCTCATAGCAATACAATACACTTGGGCTTGTTCATAGACTTTTAGTATTTCACAGCATTCATTCTTCATGCAGCCACAGCCAGCCAGAAGATTGCGTTGTATGCCGAACTCTCCAAGTGTACAAAACTTGTAACTATAAAGAAGTTTGTGTGTGTGTGTGTGTGTGTGTGTGTGTGTGTGTGTGTGTGTGTGTCTGAGATCTCCTCCCAAACCCCCTGGGTGATTTGAACCAAATTTGGCACAGAAACTACTCACCCCACAAATATCAGCACTGTAGGGTATATAACCTCCCAGCTTCAGTAGGAGGCGAGGTACAGGCAAAACATGTTTTTTCCCAGCCCCTAGTGTGTAGGCCAACCTGAATGACAGGTGTATTGTCTGGGAAAATTATTGATCTGCCAAATCAACCTGCTTTCCAGGGCAGCCTATATGTCAGAGGCACAGAACAGTTCTCCAGGCCCTGACATGTAGCCTGCCCTGTATGTTCTGTTGGAATAATATTGGCCTGACTTACCGAATTGTATTGCTGGGCTATATGTGCCAATGATCATTACTGGGGACAAGTTGTGATAGAGAAGGGGATGCACAGTATAAGGAGGAGGAAAAAAAATGACAGATGAGGGAAGGAGGGGAAAATGCATGAGGCAGGTGGAAGGTGTAGAGCAGGGCTGGCCCCAACATGACAAACTTCATGTATGCAGTGTGTGCGGGCCACATGTGGTCCAAGGCCTGGCATGGCACTTGGCTTTGCTCGGTGCCGGAATGGCGTGACATTTCGTTTAGCATTGCAGTGCGGCATTTCGCGGCCGGTACAATCATCTGAGTTCGGCAGAATCACGCCAAATTCATATTCTCCAAGAAAAAAACCTTATTTCACAAATCGCCTAACATTCACCGCACATTGGTCTATCGATTATTGATATGATTTTAAACCGAATCGCAGTTGGTTTCTGATCATTTTTCAACACATTCTACGCTGATTTCTGAACGATCTGTAAGTTGATTTTTGACTGTGTGCGTAGTGTACGTGATGTCTCTGCCAGGGAAATCCCTGTCGCATCTAGAAATAAAAAAGCTTTCCTGTAGACAAAAGGTGAAGGGGCTATACGAGCTGTGCCGAATAAACCCGAATTGGTGAATGCCAATCGCTGTTTGTTTGTGTGATTAATTGGATGCGCGAATGATCAGCGTTGCTGCAATTATTAGCGAAATCCACAGATTCAGACTACCGAGTGGAAATAAACGACTAACAAGAGTAGCGGATAGTAAAGGTTACATATTATCATCTCGGTGTATTCAAGAAAATGAAATTTTGATAGAAAATTTTTGCCAGATCGCTACGCTACCAATTGTACACTCACCAGTTAGCAGCCGCTTTAACTTCTATTCTCGGAATAACGCGGAAAACGCGTTGTACGAACACGTAATAACGCCTAACCAGAGAATAAACGCGGTATAACTGAACCTGTGATTCTGGCAGGGCTAATGAAGCTAACCGGAGAATACGTTTTGACAATGGCAGGAATAGTTACAAATTAGTGATGACAAGATTGTTTGTTAAACGAGGAAGGAGAAGAAACGAGGACGTCATACAAATTATACGGAAGAGTATGACGATCCCAAATATATATATAAGAATTTCTTACTGCTACTTTTCGATCTCATGGTTGAGAAACTGGAGCTTATGAATGAAATGTGAAACTATTTCCCAACATTAAACTTTCTGCTTGCATTAGGCCTAACAGGCATTTGATATTGGTACATCGCGAATTACGTTCTGTCGTGCTATTTATGTATGTGAGGTACACAAAAATGACTATTTGTGCCAAACAGTCTCGTTTATTTGGCGTGTGTGTCACAATTGCTGCAATGTTAAAAAGGCGTATTTCGTTTTATCTAGCTGATAGTGACAAAATAGATGTAATCAAATCGAGAAACCACGTCGGTCTTGGGTACTATTCGAATTAACAGTTTTGTCAGTTTCAGACAACGAAATTTTGATTTTTCATGTAGCAAAACCTTTGACGAACTTTGATGAGGTAATAGATTCTTTCACAGAAAGGAAAGTACGCCGTGTAAAGCTGTAGCAAGAGTAGAAGTAGAGAGTAAAGAATGCTGGGTATTATGGACTGAAGAAATGTGTACTGTCTTGCTTGCCACTTGTCTTTACTGGTTTTACGTTTCCTATACTTAATTTTGTACGACAAAAGAGAACGTTATTAGCCAATGGGCAATAAAGAGTGCAAATTTTCTGAAGAGTTCTTCTTTCCTGGCCACAAATAATCTCACCCAGCATTAATAGTGAGTTTTTTTTAAGGGGGGGGGGGGGAAGGTCAAACAGGCCGACAGGGAGCAGGAGAGACACAACAGGACATTTTAATTTCCACTGTGCTAAATATAGGTTTGATGGCTTTCGTTGCAAAATATACACGTTTCAATTCCACTGAGCGAAATACAGTGACGTGCCATAGAAGAATGCTGCGTCAAGAGGCGTGCCAAAGACCGAATAACAGGTCTCACGTTTCCTCGAACATATATTTTTATACATGAAACTCTTCAGAAAGATGTGCACTACAAAATGAACTGTTTTTGACGTCCTATGTCAAACGCTCGAAGGGGCAGGGTGCCACTATCAAGTTTTGCCCCTGTTCGGAAATACGGTACATTCGGGGTTTTATGAAGGACGTTCACAGGTCCAGTGGCTGTTTGCACAAAAAGAGGCAGTCTAACAATCTATCATTACAATACTCTAAAATGAATGAGAATGACAGAAGAGAGAGACGAGAATTCTCAGTTCGCATAAGTGATGGGTACCGATTATTTACTACGAAACGACCATTATACTGCAATGCAGAAAGAACTGAGACTTTTAGATGACAGACGGGATTCATTGTTCTGTACATCATTGAAGCACTTTGTGCTAAATTTGCAGTTATGGAGCATGCGAAGAAGTTGGTGGAACAAATAGTAAAAGTTTTGATGTCGCACCTATATTGCATTTTCATTTGCAACAGTTGTCAACTGAAATGAACGAAGAGTGTGGAGACTTCGTATACTATTGCAAAGTGCGTTGGTTAAGTGAAGGGGCACGTCTGAAATCATTTTTCGATTTAAATATTGCTGTTGTTGAATTTATGACGGAAAAAGGAATGCAGGAAAGAAAATTAGAATATCAAGAACGGATGCAGACCTCGCATTTTAAGTGGACTTGACTGCACACTGCTCACAGTAAGACTTCCTTCTGATATGATGTGGATCCATTTAAAAAGAAAATTGCTGTTTTAGAAGGGACATATTCCCACAAAGACAATTCAGTTCCCTAAACTCACTGGCGTTGAGGAATGCGCGAGGTCTGAATTATTCAGTGTGCCCTTGCAAGAATTGCAACGTTAGTTTTATAAAGGTTTTGTAGACGCTGTCAATCTTACATCTGTTTTCGAGACCGTTTGCTGTTTCAGTTGAAATCATTCCTGTGCATGTGCAGATATAACTGACTGACCAGCAAGATAATTGCAGTATTATTACAAATCTTTTTACATTAAAATTGTCCAGGACGTCTACATTAGTTTTCTCGGGTAGATTTTCTGTCTCCATAACGAGGTTGCAAAAGTGCTACAGTAGTCCGATGGAAATGTTTCTGTGAAAGACCTGTTTTCGTTTATGAAACTAAATAAGTCACGATTACGTGGCAACATGAGTGAGAAACTCATTGAAATTGTTTGCATATGCCATTTGGCGACATTTTGTACTATTTAAAAATTATAATATGTCTTCAGCGTGCCAAAAATAATTAATTAATTAATAGTGGATACATACTGCACTGCCGTTAAAATGTGGCGCGTTCGCTGTTTTCCCCTCTTGCCCCTCCTCAAGCTCAGACAGCGCAGCGTGGCGTTGGGGAAATGTGAAGAAAAGCTAACAAGGGAACCTCCCCATCGCACCCCCCTTAGATTTAGTTATAAGTTGGCACAGTGGATAGGCCTTGAAAATCTGAACACAGACCAAACGAGAAAACAGGAAGAAGTTGTGTGTAACTATGAAAAAATAAGCAAAATATTCAAACTGAGTAGTCCATGCTCAAGATAGGCAACATTAAGGAGAATACTAGCTCAGTAGCGCCGTGGTCCTGTGGTTAGCGTGAGCAGCTGTGGCACGAGAGATGCTTGGTTCAAGTCTTCCCTTGAGTGGAAATTTTTATTTTTTATTTTCAGACAATTATCAAAGTTCAGGCACACACACATAATCAACTTCACTCTCCAAAATTCCAGGACATGTTCAGATTTGCTTGGATATATGCAGGATTTGACGGTCTACACACGGAAAAATTTGAAAACGTTAAAAATATATGTTTTGACAGAGCACAGGGAAAACTGTGCGACTGTGAAACTGTTGCATTCATTTGTTGCAGTTTATGTGACAAACTCTTATGTTTTCATCACTTTTTTGGGAGTGATTATCACATCCACAAGAAAACCTAAATCGGGCAAGGTACAAGAATCTTTTTACCCATTCGCCAAGTGTACAAGTTAGGTGGGTCGACAACATATTCCTGTCATGTGACGCACATGCCGTCACCAGTGTCGTATAGAACATATCAGACGTGTTTTCCTGTGGAGGAATCGGTTGACCTATGACTTTGCGATCAAATGTTTTCTGTTCCCATTGGAGAAGCACGTCCTTTCGTCTACTAATCGCGAGGTTTTGCGGTGCGGTCGCGAAACACAGACACTAAACTTATTACAGTGAACAGAGACGTCAATGAACGAACGGACAGATCATAACTGCGAAAATAAAGAAATTAAACTTTTCGCTCGAGGGAGGACTTGAACCAAGGACCTCTCGCTCCATAGCTGCTCACGCTAACCACGGGACCACGGCGCTCCTGATCTCACACTCTTCTTAAACTTGCCTATCTTGCACATAGACTACTCAGTTTGAATATTTTGCTTTTTCATTCATAGTTCCACACAACTTCTTCCTGTTTTCTTGATTGATCTGTGTTCAGTTTTTCAAGGCCTATCCACTGTGCCAACTTATAACTAAATCTGAGGGGGGTGCGATGGGGAGGTTCCCTTGTAAGAGCTTTGGCACTCGCTCCCAGATATGGCCCGTGAGTCGAAATCTTGGCCACTGCTGGCGCAAATGGGAGGTGAGCAGATGGAAAAGGAAGAGGGGAATGTTGAGACAGAAAGAGAGGGTAGGAGACGTGTATGGTCAGGGGGTGGGTGGAGGAAAGTATGGTCAAGGTGAAGGGTTGGAGGAGATATACAGACAGAATGGGGAGATGCAGACAGGTAGAGGTCGGTGGATGAGGTGGTCAGACACAGAGAAGAAGAGGTGGACATAGAATGGGGAAGGAGTAGGTGTGTTCAATACACACTGAAGCGCCAGAGAAACTGGTATATGCATGCGTATTTAAATACAGAGATATTTAAAGAGGCACAATACGGCCTTGCGGTCGGCAACAAGTGACTGTCGCACTTGTTAGATCGGGTATTGCTTCTACAATGGCAAATTAGCAAGATTTAAGTGAGTTTGGACGTTGTGTTTAAGTCAGCGCACGAGCGATAGGAGACAGCAGCTACGACGTAGCAATACGTGGGGATTTTCCCGTACGACCATTTCGCGAGTGTGCCGTGAATATCAGGAATCCGGTAACACAACACATCTCCGACATAATGGACCGGGAAAAAGATCCTGCAAGAACAGGACCAACAGCGACTGAAGGGAATCGTTAAAGGATTTTCTCTGCCTCGTGATGACTGGGTGTTGTGTGATGTCCTTAGGTTAGTTAGGTTTAAGTAGTTCTAAGTTCTAGAGGACTGACGACCATAGATGTTAAGTCCCATAGTGCTCAGAGCTATTTGAACCGTTTTGAATCGTTCAACGTGACAGAAGTGCAATCCTTCCGCAAACTGCTGCAGATTTCAATACTGAGCCATCAACAAGTGTCAGCGTGCGAACCATTCAACGAAACATCATCGATACGGGCTTTCGGAGCCGAAGCCCCACTCGTGTACCCTTGATGACTGACAGCACGACACAAAGCTCTACGCTTTGCCTGTGCCTGTCAAAAGGACTGTTGATGACTGGAGAGCCGGCCACGGTGGTCTCGCGGTTCTAGGCGCGCAGTCCGGAACCGTGCGACCGCTACGGTCGCAGGTTCGAATCCTGCCTCGGGCATGGATGTGTGTGATGTCCTTAGATTAGTTAGGTTTAAGTAGTTCTAAGTTCTAGGGGACTAATAACCACAGCAGTTGAGTCCCATAGTGCTCATAGCCACTTGAACCATTTTTTTTTTACTGGAGATATGTTGCCTGATCGGACGAGTCTCGTTTCAAATTGCATCGAGTGGATGGTCGTGTACGGGTATGGTAACAACCTCATGATACAATGGGGCCTGAATACCAGCAGAGGACTGTTGAACCTGGTGGACGCTCTGTAATTGTGTGGGACGTATGCAGTTGGAGTGATGTGGGCCCCTGATACGTCGAGATACGACTCTGACAGGCGACACTTAGGTAAGCATCCTGCCTGATCACCTGCATCCATTCGTGTCCATTGTGCAAATCCAGCAGGACAGTGAGACAACCCACACGTCCAGAACTACTACACAGTGGTTCCAGAAACACTCTTCTGAGATTAAACACTTCTGATGGCGACTAAACTCCCCAGAGATGAACATTATTGATCATATCTGGGAAGTGTTGCAACGTGCTGTTCGGAAGAGATCTCCACCCTGTCGTAGTCTTACGAATTTATAGACAGCCCTGCAGGATTCATGGCGTCATTTCCCTCCAGCTCTACTTCAGACATTAGTCGAGTCCATGCCACGTCGTGTTGAGGCATTTCTGCGTGCTCGCTGGCGCGCTACATGATATTAGGCATGTGTTCCAGTTTCTTTGGCTCTTCAGTGTATATATCAAACACATACACGGACAAAGCAATTGGGAAAAGGTTAGTGATAAATAAAGATAACAGAAATGGTGCAACGAACAGTTTCAGCAGGCATCCCACTTTGTGTGATTTTATTTTCATACGAGTTATATGTTCCCATTACCGTGTACTGTTAAGTGTGGAAGGCTACAAAGGAACACCCCTGCACCATTCACAAAGGCAGAAAAATGACATGCAGGACACCATTGAGTTTCAAGAAGCAAGGCTCTTGTGGCTGCCGGGGCGCCCAACGGCAGCCGGTTAGCAATTTCAGTGCTGTCACGCACCGGTCAGGTCCAATTTAGGCCGGGCGCCTGGCGGCCTGCGGTAATGGCTGTCCGCACTCTCAGGAGGCGCTATGGCCTTGCCAGCACAATACTGCTAGCCCAGCAAGCCCAGCGACTCACTGCTGTGGGTTCAGTCGGCGCTCTGTAAGAATGCTTGCAGTACCGTCATCCGCTTCTTCAGTGCTTCACTCTTCACTCCATTAGTATATAGCTCCAATGGGCTGTGACAGAGCAGCTCTACTGCAATGCGCAGGTTTCAATATATAGGAGTCCTCTTCTCAGTGTATGAGCACAAGTCTTTATCACTTCTTTTCGGTCGATAATAACAACAGTCCACTTGTTATTGAAACTATTTGTGCGTTTCGGGCATAAATCGTCATCAGAATACCTAATAAAATACCTTAGTGCATCGTGTCAATTCATATCTGTTGTAATATAGTTTACAGATGAACCGAGTTGAGCACGAATGTTACGACGTTTATCACTTGGGAAAGTGAGTGGTTTCTGTTTCGTGGAGGTCAGGCCGCGAGCCATTCCACATGGGGAATACGTCAGGCAAGCAGCTGAAAAGTATCCTGCACTAAAAGCAGCATTCAGTTTTGCAGAACTTCTTGCCATTTTCGAGTTTTCATGCGGGCTACTCTCCAAAAATTAGATGAATAATTTGAAAACTGTTATATGTAAAAATACAAACAAATTTAATAAAATGACATGATTTTCGCCCTGCCCCCCCCCCCCCCCCCCCCCCGCGCTCCTCACCCTGGATCCACCCTTGACATCTGGAGATGCTCGCGTCTTCTGAGTCGAACTACACTGATCTGCAAAACTTAAGCTCTATATAAATAAGGTAGAGTAACATACTAACTTTTTTTTGGGGGGGGGGGGGGGGGGGGGGTCATCAGTCTTCTGACTGGTTTGATGCGGCCCGCCACGAATTCCTCTCCTGCGCCAACCTCTTCATCTCAGAGTAACAGTTGTAATCTACGTCCTCTATAATTTGGTGGATGTATTCCAGTCTCTGTCTTCCTCTACGGTTTTCGCCCTCTACAGCTCCTTCTAGTATAATGGAATTCATGCCATCATGTCTTAACCGATGTCCTATCATACTGTCCCTTCTCCTTATCAGTGTTTTCCATATATTCCATTCCTCTCCGATTCTGCTCAGAACCTCCTCATTCCTTACCTTATCAGTCCACTTAATTTTCAACATTCGTCTTTAGCACCACATCTCAAATGCTTAGATTCCCTTCTGTTCCGGTTTTCCTGCAATCCATATTTCACTACCATACAATGACGTACTCCAGACGTACATTCCCAGAAATTTCTCCCTCAAATTAAGGCCTATATTTGATACTAGCAGACTTCTCTTGGTCAGAAGTGCCCTTTTTTCCATTGCTAGTCTGCTTTTGATGGCCTTCTTGCTCCGTCCGTTATCCGTTATTTTACTGCCTAGGCAGGAGAATTCCTTAACTTCATGTACTTCGTGAAATCCTGATATTAACTACTCGGTGGAACTGGAACAAAGTGCGGGAGAATGTTGCCAGAGGTCTCGCATTCGTGCACAGAAAGTTGGACGCCGCATGGCGTGAGGTCAGCGTGACTGTAGCACCAAATGGGGCTGGCCCCACAACAGGAGGCAGTTGAAGAAACGACAAAAGTCAACCTGTGTCAGTCAGCGAGCAGTTACGGGGCAGTGTCGTGGTCTTGTTCAGTACAACGGGGCCGAGAGACAACATTAGGATGACTTCATGCAGTGAAGAATAACAGAGAAACTGGAACACAGACGACGTGTGCAGAGCGAAGCCCAGGATTTTGGTATTGCTCGCAGCATTGTTTTCTGAGGTTGTGGAGCGTTCCAAACCACATGCATTGCTGCCCGAAGGAGAGGAGGTGGTCGACCACGATCAACTGCAACAGCAGACGAACGATGCATCGTGCAACAGGTAAGACGGAACCCAAGTCAGATGGCGGGTGGCATTGCAACCACATCTGACACGATTGCAAATGGTTGAAATGGCTCTAAGCACTGTGGGACTTAACATCTGAGGTCATCAGTCCCCTAGACTTAGAACTACTTAAACCTAACTAACGTAAGGAGATCACACACATCCATGCCCGAGGCAGGATTCGAACCTACGACCGTAGCAGCAGTGCGGTTCCGGACTGAAACGCCTAGAACCGCTCGGCCACAGCGGCCGGCACAGGATTGCAAGACACTCACTCTCCCCCTCCACAGTGATACGGCGACTACACAGGATTGGTCTGTATTCAGTTGACGTCTGAAAATTGGAGGCACCGTTTGCGACGGTGCACAAAAGCGAAGGGACTTGACCAGAGGGGAGTAATATCGCGTACTCTTCTCGAACGAGAGCAGGGTCAGACTGAGCAGTGATTCGGGACGTACCTTAGTATGGTGAGAGGTGCAAATACGTAATGCACTCAGAAACACTGTCGAGTGTGATCGTTTTGGTGGCCCAGACGTTATGCCGTGGGGTGGCATTATGTTGCATAGGCGTACTGGTCCCCAAATCTTTGAACATTCACGGTTTACTCACTAACCAACGCTACTGTGACACTGTACTCTTTCCCCATTTGCATCTATTGAGCACTGCATTATCCCGCACCTTCATTTTTATGGATGCCACTGCGCGACCGCATCGAACAGCGCTGGTGGAAGAGCTCCTGGAACGAGAAAATACACTCCTGGAAATGGAAAAAAGAACACATTGACACCGGTGTGTCAGACCCACCATACTTGCTCCGGACACTGCGAGAGGGCTGTACAAGCAATGATCACGCGCACGGCACAGCGGACACACCAGGAACCGCGGTGTTGGCCGTCGAATGGCGCTAGCTGCGCAGCATTTGTGCACCACCGCCGTCAGTGTCAGCCAGTTTGCCGTGGCATACGGAGCTCCATCGCAGTCTTTAACACTGGTAGCATGCCGCGACAGCGTGGACGTGAACCGTATGTGCAGTTCACGGACTTTGAGCGAGGGCGTATAGTGGGCATGCGGGAGGCCGGGTGGACGTACCGCCGAATTGCTCAACACGTGGGGCGTGAGGTCTCCACAGTACATCGATGTTGTCGCCAGTGGTCGGCGGAAGGCGCACGTGCCCGTCGACCTGGGACCGGACCGCAGCGACGCACGGATGCACGCCAAGACCGTAGGATCCTACGCAGTGTCGTAGGGGACCGCACCGCCACTTCCCAGCAAATTAGGGACACTGTTGCTCCTGGGGTATCGGCGAGGACCATTCGCAACCGTCTCCATGAAGCTGGGCTATGGTCCCGCACACCGTTAGGCCGTCTTCCGCTCACGCCCCAACATCGTGCAGCCCGCCTCCAGTGGTGTCGCGACAGGCGTGAATGGAGGGGACGAATGGAGACGTGTCGTCTTCAGCGATGAGAGTCGCTTCTGCCTTGGTGCCAATGATGGTCGTATGCGTGTTTGGCGCCGTGCAGGTGAGCGCCACAATCAGGACTGCACACGACCGAGGCACACAGGGCCAACACCCGGCATCATGGTGTGGGGAGCGATCTCCTACACTGGCCGTACACCACTGGTGATCGTAAGGGGACACTGAATAGTGCACGGTACATCCAAACCGTCATCGAACCCATCGTTCTACCATTCCTAGACCGGCAAGGGAACTTGCTGTTCCAGCAGGACAATGCACGTCCGCATCTATCCCGTGCCACCCAACGCGCTCTAGAAGGTGTAAGTCAACTACCCTGGCCAGCAAGATCTCCGGATCTGTCCCCCATGGAGCATGTTTGGGACTGGATGAAGCGTCGTCTCACGCGGTCTGCACGTCCAGCACGAACGCTGGTCCAACTGAGGCGCCAGGTGGAAATGGCATGGCAAGCCGTTCCACAGGACTACATCCAGCATCTCTACGATCGTCTCCATGGGAGAATAGCAGCCTGCATTGCTGCGAAAGGTGGATATACACTGTACTAGTGCCGACATTGTGCATGCTCTGTTGCCTGTGTCTATGTGCCTGTGGTTCTGTCAGTGTGATCATGTGATGTATCTGACCCCAGGAATGTATCAATAAAGTTTCCCCTTCCTGGGACAATGAATTCACGGTGTTCTTATTTCAATTTCCAGGAGTGTATTCGGCGAATAATGCACTGGCCTGCCTCCCCGCCCCCCCCCCCCCCCCCTCCAGACTTAAATCGCCATTGAACACGAGTAGGGTGCGTTGGGAGACGAATTGCAGCACGTTCACATGCACCAGTGACCATCCAACAGCTGTCAACCGCGAAACCGCGATGGTGGAGGAATGGAACATATGACCGCAAAAACTCAGTACCCACGTTGTGATCAGCATGGGAGCACGTTGCACATCATGCACAGCCGTCCGTGGTGATCACACATCCCATTCAGAACTATTTCCCCCTTTTTGTAGTGTCCAGGGGACCATCGTAAATCGCGACGATTTCAGTTTGACTGTTGATGTCTTCTTTGTTTTACAAACATGAATGGAGTTTCACAAAACACTGCATGAGTCCAAAGACCCACAACACTCACCACAAATTGTGGGAAAGGTTAAACAAAGACTCCGCTTTGCTGGCAGAACACTTAGAAGATGCAACAGACCCGCTAAAGAGACAGCCTACGTTACACCTGTCCGTTCTCTGCTGGAATTTGCTGCGCGGTGTGGGATCTTTACCAGGTAGGACTGACGGAGGACATCGAAAAAGTGCAAAGAAGGGCAGCTCGTTTCGTGTTTTCGCGCAATAGGGATGAGAGTGTCACTGATGAGATATGCGAGTTGGGGTGGCAATCACTGAAACAAAGGCGGTTTTCAAACTTCCTGGCAGATTAAAACTGTGTGCCGGACCGAGACTCGAACTCGGGACCTCTGCCTTGCGTGGGAAAGAGCTTTACCAACTGAGCTACCCAAGCACGACTAACGACCCGTCCTCACAGCTTTAATTCCGCCTGTACCTCGCCTCCTACTTTCCAAACTTCACAGAAGCTCTCCTGCGAACCTTGCAGAACTAGCACTCCTGGAAGAAAGGATATTGCGGAGACATGGCTTAGCCACAGCCTGGGGGTTGTTTCTAGAGCTTGGGCAGCTCAGTTGGTAGAGCACTTGCCCGCGCAAGGCAAAGGTCCCGAGTTTTGAGTCTCGGTTCGGCACACAGTTTTAATCTGCCAGGAAGTTTCATATCAGCGAACACTCCGCTGTAGAGTGAAAATTCCATTCTAAAGGCGGTTTTATTTGCGGCGATATCTATTTACGAAATTTCAATCACCAACTTTCTCTTCCGAATGCGAAAAAATATTTTGTTGACACCCACCTATGTAGGGAGAAATGATCATCATAATAAAATAAGAGAAATCAGAGCTCGAACGGAAAGACTTAGATGTTCCTTTTGCCCACGCGTTGTTCGAGAGTGGAATGGCAGAGAAGTAGTATGAAAATAGTTCCATGAACTCTCTGCCAGGAACTTGAGTGTGAATTGGAGAGTAACCATGTAGATGTAGATGTAGATGAAACACGCACACCAACAACAATACCATAACACGACAAGATCACAGCACAGAAACTTATCTCCAAATCTTCGACCACTCACGGTAAACACAGTGGTCAGCGTTATTGTAACACTACTCTTGGTACAGACTCACATACAGAAACGGACTGACACGCAGAATTGGGACTATCCTCAAGAAACAAGGAAATAAATAGCATACTAAAGCAATTGTTCAATACAGAACTGTCTAGATAAGGAAGATGACACTGACATACAGCAAAAATATGGCATTTACCAACCCTAGTGTAACAGTTGTGATGCTCTATAGTTAGGCCAGACCGTAGAACATTCGAAATAGGCTATAAAGGACATTAAAGAACAGGGGAATGTGGCACCAGCCTTTGCCTTTCTAAATTTACATAACACCTTCAACAAGAAAACCATCACACTACCACATCAGTAAAGACATAAAAATAGTCAGGTTCAGTAACGACAAATATCTCCTGACACCACAACAGAACTTCCAAATCCAAAAGGCAATAATAGAATAGAAACATTTAATAAATTGCCAAATAAACATTAGCAACCAAATGCTATTTAAACTGATGTAGTAAACAAAGAGCAGCACCCCTTAGACACAACAAAAATTGTATCTCATCAACAAGGCACTACACCCACCCTAGATTACCCACCACTGTACCACAGTAAAGCAGTAATTTATATAAACGGGAGTTATACTAGCTCTGCTAACACACACACACACACACACACACACACACACACACACACACACTTGTAGTCTTCAGTCCAGAGACTGGTTTGATGCAGCTCTCCATGTGACTTTATCCTGTGCAAGCTTCTTCATCTCCAAGTAACTACTGCAACCTACATCCCTCTGAATCTGCTTGGTGTATTCATCACTTAGTCTCCCTCTACGATTTTTACCCTCCACGCTTCCCTCCAATACTAAATTGGTGATCCCTTGAAGCCTCAGAACGTGTTCTACTAAGCGATCCCTTCTTCTAGTCAAGTTGTGCCACAAATTCCTCTTCTCCCCAATTCTGTTCAGTACCTCCTCATTAGCTACGTGATCTACCCGTCTGATCTTCAGCATTCTTCTGTAGTACCACATTTCAAAAGGTTATCTCCTTATAAAAAAAAGAGATATACACAGGGTGTTCTGGAAATTTTGCGACAATCCTTAAGCGGTTGTAGAAAGCGTCTTGAGGAACAAATCGAGGACAGGTATGTCATCCAACGACACCACAGAGCTTCGAAGTTACAGGGGCTGGAGCCTGCCCTTAGAATAGACCAGCCCTTTCGCACCAAAACTGACTTTGTCGCTGACGGACCGTAGGCGAAACACCTCACAATGTTGTTTGTTATTCGATGATCGCGACTGATTGCCATGATCGCCAGTGGAGAAGATCGAGCTAACTGCCGTGTAGAATGGCCTTGTCTCCTGCGAAAGCGTTGGTGGATGACGCTTCTGGACTTGGGTTTCTATCACAGTCTATTTTTCTGCTGTATTACTGATAACACTGGAGATGTTAGAGAGTTCCAGACCAAAAAATAAATTGCAGATGTAAACCATGTCCTAAACAGTGATCCATCCAGGCAACAAAACATCATGTACATAAAAGACGAGGCCCTTCTACACAGCAGCTAGCTATTCATCCCAGCGCATATTTCTTTCAGTTAGCTGCCGCACTATACTGTAGAAGTTCCTTTTGTGTAGGGTCCCATTTCATCGAGCTTTGTTACTGGGCACTGACATCATGCATAAGTTACTTTCGCCCTTGAGTTCTGCACAGCAGTGCAGCAGTAAATAACACGCCGTTACTGGCGGTTTCTCGGTACATTTTCTCTTTCCGTTACTGGATTTCATTATTAGTTAGCAGCGTAACATCGCAGTCTGTACGAGACACTTCCGGACGGCAGGAAAAAGAGTGCGATGACGTCACTCAGGCGGAGGCAGCGAGCGCGCGTCTGCACTGTCAGCGTCCGGAACAAAGCGGCGTCGCCTCTGCGGGTTACGAGTGCTTCCTGCGGCAGCCACTTTCGCTTGCCCGATCTTCGACGCACCCCCCCCCTCCCCCCCTCCCCACCTCCCTCCAGTGATCGGCTGAAAGTGGCGGTCCCAGCCGCGCCGTTTCTCTCATTATCCGCAGCCCCGCGCTCCAGAAAAACTCAACCGCGGAGGTTCCGGGTTACACCAGAAAAAGACGAGACGGCCGCCCACAGCTGCATCATGTTACGCGCCTCGTTCTCCACACTGGGAGAGCATACGTGGACTGTGGGGCGCTGAGTATCTGCAGCTGTTCTCACACTACATAGTCAGCTGCGACACAGGCCAGTCTTACCCGAAACAGTTATTGAACTGCTCTCATTTCCTTTCCATTTTGCTTGACTCACCAACTGACAACTAAAGTGCGTCCCGTGAAGATTCTGCAGTGGCTTGCTGGCTGGAAAAGCTACACTTAATATCTGTTTGACACCTCTTACCGTCACATACGCTAATTTTTATTTAGACATTTGTAGCACCAGGGTGTTTGCTAAACATCCGTCTGATATCACAAGACTAGATCTTTCACACGAAGAAGATAGAAATTTGCTATAAATTTTAACTTATGCATAAGGCTAGTAAGTTTTTATTTTGCAAAGGATCATCTGATTTCACAGGGATATAAATGTTCTACGTGCATGCCTACATTATTGGGGTAATTCTTGTTATTACAGTTACAACAAGATTTGGTATTCTCCTTTCACAGATGTTCAATGTGCCTTCCACCAGATGCTAGACAAACATCCAGATGGCCCGCATCTCGTGGTCGTGCGGTAGCGTTCTCGCGTCCCACCCCCGGGTTCCCGGGTTCGATTCCCGGCGGGGTCAGGGATTTTCTGTGCCTCGTGATGACTGGGTGTTGTGTGCTGTCCTTAGGTTAGTTAGGTTTAAGTAGTTCTAAGTTCTAGGGGACTGATGACCATAGATGTTAAGTCCCATAGTGCTCAGAGCCATTTGAACCATTTGAATTTTGAAACATCCAGATGGTAGTCAGCCTCGTCCCATACTTTCGCAATCTTGAAACTTCCTGGCACATTAAAACTGTGTGCCAGGCCGAGACTCGAACTAGGGACCTTTGCCTTTCGCGGGCAAGCGCTCTACCATCTGAGCTACCCAAGCACGACTCACGCCCCCCCCCCCCCTCCCCCTCACAGCTTTACTTCTGCCAGTTTCTCATTCTGGAAACATCCCCCAGGCTGTGACTAAGCCATATCTCCGCAATATCCTTTCTTTCAGGAGTGCTCGTTCTGCAAGGTTCGCAGGAGAGCTTCTGTAAAGTTTGGAATAGGAGACGAGGTACTGGCAGAAGTAAAGCTGTGAGGACGGGACGACTCATGCTTGGGTAGCTCAGATGGTAGAGCACTTGCCCGCGAAAGGCAAAGGTCCCGAGTTCGAGTGTCGGCCTGGCACACAGTTTTAATCTGCCAGGAAGTTTCATATCAGCGCACACTCCACTGCAGAGTAAAAATCTCATTCTTGTTTCTCAATCTTGTATACATTCACTGCTCTTGTTGAGCGATGGCATATTGCACCCAAACTCGATGAAAGAGAAATACCGAGGACAGCCACAGGAGGACACTGGAATATTCCAACGGCAAGGAGTGAAAATTTACGCCGGACCGGGACCTGAAACCGGATTTCCTGTTTCACGCGATAGCTTGCCTTAAGCGCTTCGGCTATCCAAGCGCGCTTCTCTTCAAATTGAAATTTACAACTTGCTTCTGTATGCCCCCTCCCCCCCCCCCCCTCTCCCGCACAAGAGATCAGAACTTGGGCGCGGCCACACTGTTGATGCAGTTTGTCAAAATTTAAGTGAGTTTGCACTTGGTGTTATAGTCGGCGCACGTGCGATGGGACCCAGCATCTCTGAGGTAGAGATGTAGTGGAAATTTTCCCGTCCGACCATTTGACGAGTGCACCGTGAATATCATAAATCCGGTAAGACATTAAATCTCCGATATGGCTGCGGCCGGAAAAAGGCCCTGAAAGAACGGGACCAACGACGACCGAAGAGAATCGTTCAACGTGGCATAAGTGCAACCCTTCCGCAAACTGCTGCAGATTTCAGTACCGGGCCATCTACAAGTGTTAGCGTACGAACCATTCAACGAAACATCGACGATATGTGCTTTCGGAGCCGAAGGCCATCTCGTGTACCCTTGATGACTGCAAGACACGAAGCCTTACGCCTCGCCTGGTCCCGTCAACACTGAATTGGACTGTTGATGACTAGAAACATGTTGTCTAGTCCAACGAGTCTAGTTTCAAATTGTGTCAAACGGATGGACGTCTAAGGGTGTGGAAACAACCTCATGAATCCATTGGTCTTGGATGTCAGCAGGAGACTGCTCAAGCTGGTGGAGGCTCTGCATCGGTGTGGGGCACGTGCAGTGGAAGTGATACGAGACCCCTGATGCATCTAGATACGACTCTGACATGTGACACGTACGTAAGCATCCTGTCTGACACCTGCATTCATTCATCTCCATTGTGCATTCGACGTATTTCGGAAATTATAGCAGGACAATGCGACACCCCACACGTCCAAACCTGCTGCGGACTTGCTTCAGGAATACTCTTCTGAGTTTAAACACTTCCACTGGCCACCAAACTCCCCAGACTATATTCATACGGTATTCGATAATAAAAGCTCTTGGCGTTATCCAAAAAACATTACACACAATTCACCGCTGACAATCCGCAAAAATGATGAATCGGAAAAGAGTTTGCCGCTTACTACATTTTAGCTGTTGATGCAGTAAAATTTCGGTTTCAGTTATGACGTTATTGAACATATCTGGGATGCCCTGGAAAGTACTGTTCGGAAGAGATCTCCACCCCCTCGTACCTCACGAATTTAGTGACAGCCCTTAAGGATTCACGGTGTCACTTCCCTCCAGCACTACTTCAGACATTAGTCGAGTCCGTGCCACGTCGTGTTCCGGCACTTCTGCATACTCGCGGGGGCCCTATATGGTATTGTGCAGGTGTACGAGTTTCTTTGGCTCTTCGGTGTATGTCTGACATGTTCGAAAGAACAGACACCGCACATTTAACAGTAATCACCTAAAGCTGTTGGAAGAGGAGGCACAGAGATAGACAATTTCACACACCCTTACAAACAAAAATATGAGTTAGTGTGAGCTGAGACGAGCCAGTAGTTCACTGCGAGATCCTTACGCCCGCTCCGGCTGATCCATCATCGGGGTAGCTCATCCATTTTACTAAACGGCTAACCTGATGCACAGGCCTGTCTCGAGGCTGCGTAACTGACAATGTGCAAATTATCCAGACTATATTCATACGGTATTCGATAATAAAAGCTCTTTGCGTTATCCAAAAAACATTACACACAATTCACCGCTGACAATCCGCAAAAATGATGAATCGGAAAAGAGTTTGCCGCTTACTACATTTTAGCTGTTGATGCAGTAAAATTTCAGTTTCAGTTATGACGTTTTAATTTATTTTTTCTTTGCCACCAACTCTATTCGCAACACACTTTTCGGACAGTATCTACACACATGGGTCAATCAGATTAATGTGACTACCGCCTACGTTCGCCGTCGACATGAAATAACCACTCACTATGGCAGGTGGAAGGTATACAAAACGTTTCGAGGAAACGCAGAAAACTGTGCAGTCGTAGTAGTAAGACGGAAACGGAGTGATTTATCTGACTTTCAAAAAGCTTGAGCACTGATTTTCGGGCCAATGGTACAAGCATTTCCGAAATGGCTAAGTTTGTAAACTGCTCGCTTTCCGTCGTGTTTAAAGTACTGTATACCGTGAATGGCAATATGGCGAAATCCAAAATCAGTGCTGAGGCAAGTGTGGTGCAGCACGGAGTGTAGATGGCAGGGTGAACAACGGCAGCGGAGACGTGTACGGGCAAGTGTTGGGCAGCTGATCGCCCAAATGAACCAACGAACTACCAACAGCGTCTCCCCAACGACCGTTCCCGAGTATGCGCCTCTGCTGCAGGCATCTGGTTCATACACTTATGCTGACTGCTGCTCACGGCGACGAAGGCTGGAATTTGCACTCCAGTAACGCGTCTGGACGTTCACTGAGTGCCGACAGGTGGCCTTTTTCAGACGAATCACGTTTTAGACTCAATTGAACAGATGGCTGTTCGTTTGTACGGCGTGAAAAGTTTGGAAAGAAACATTCTGCAACAGCCATCGGAGCGTTATGGTCTTGGGATTATTTTCACCGGCCGCGGTGGCCGTGCGGTTCTAGGCGCTCAGTCCGGAACCGCGCGACTGCTACGGTCGCAGGTTCGAATCCTGCCTCGGGCATGGTTGTGTGTGATGTCCTTAGGTTAGTTAGGTTTACGTAGTTCTAAGTTCTAGGGGACTGATGACCTCAGATGTTAAGTCCCATACTGCTCAGAGCCATTTCAACCATTTGATTGTTTTCGTGGCATTTCCTGGATGATCTTGTCATTCTGGAAGGTACAATGCATCAACACAAGTACCGCATCTATTCTGTGGGCCATGTCCAATCCCACACGCAGTTTGGTTTTTCCTTGGCACGATGGAATCTACTGCGAAGGCAGTTCTACGTGACATGCAAAAAATGGTTCAAATGGCTCTGAGCACTATGGGACTTAACATCTAAGGTCATCAGTCCCCTAGAACTTATAACTACTTAAACCTAACTAACCTAAGGACATCACACACATCCATGCCCGAGGCAGGATTCGAACCTGCGACCGTAGCGGTCGCGCGGTTCCAGACTGAAGTGCCTAGGACCGCTCGGCTACACCGGCCGGCTACGTGACATGCAGCTCGCAGTATACGTACGTGATTCGAAACGCACCAGGATGAATTTACCGTACACCCCTGGCCACCAGACTCGTATTAAATCACAGTCGCAAACTTGTGGGACCACCTCGGTTAGGCTATTGGCGCCTTGCATAGTCAACCGAGAAACTTAACGCAGCTTGCTATGGCACTTGAGTCGGCATGGTTCCAGATGTCAGTCGACACTTTACAAAACCACAATGACTCTCGTCCTGCACTTGTCGCAGGGGTCTGCGCTGCGAAAAATGGTTACTCATGGGTTTACAGGTGGTCACATTAATGCGACTGAATAGTGATCACCACTGAATGCACCAGTAAAATTGTATCATTGTACAGTCCATAGTTCAGGAGATATGACGTCATAAACAATGTGAT
This sequence comes from Schistocerca serialis cubense, assembly GCF_023864345.2. Lineage (NCBI taxonomy): Eukaryota > Metazoa > Arthropoda > Insecta > Orthoptera > Acrididae > Schistocerca > Schistocerca serialis. The sequence continues at coordinate 323,775,648 of NC_064644.1, forward strand.
TTGTGAAAAATTACGAGGGTTATTCGGAAAGTAGGGAACGATAGGTCGCGCAATGCAAACCACAGTGAAAATCTGATGAAGTTTTGCACAGGTGTGTTGGGCAGTGTCTCTAGTACGTCCATCGATCGCGTTAGATCGTTCTTTTTAGTTCTGAGCACACAGGGAGCACATAAAGATACCTAGAAGAATAGTGTCTCCCGCCAAGCACGAGGGCTTGGTGAGAAATTTCGCCTGAAGCTATGCAGCCAACATTACATAACTGTCGTGCGCTTTCTTCTTCAAGACAATTCTCAGCCGCATTCTGCGGGGGCAGTGGGGATGCTCCTGCACCGTTTCAAAATAGAAATGTTTCATTACCCACAATATAGCCCGTAATTGTCTCCCTCTGAATTTCATCTCTGCTCACATGAACCGCTGGCTATGAGGACAACATTTTGGCACAGACAACGAGCTGTAGGCCAGCGTAGAGAATTGGCGGAAAGCACTGGCGGCTGCCTTCTGCAACCAGGGTATTGGAAAGTTGGTACAACGCTACGACAGACGTCTTAGTCGGTCCGGCGACTATGGAGAGAAGTAGCTGAAAGTTGTAGCTAACTGTTGCAAATAAAACAGTTTTGATTTTCACTGTGGTTTCCATTTCGGCACCTATCGTTCCTTACTTTCCGAATAGCCCTCGTAGTTTTTGCTGAAAATGGAGTGCGAATTACCCAGACTGTATTCATCTGGTGTTTGATAATTACTTAGGGGCTTCCAACAAACTTTCAATATAACTTCAAACAATGTTTTAACTTTTGCTCGTTTACAGCTTAACGTCAAATACTTACTCATTTGTAAAGTAATCAGATGTCTGAAGCTGTTTTATAGATGTGAGTCTTATTCCTTAAAGAGTCAGAGTTGTTGTTAAGACATGTTCTACACGCAAATGCCATGTTGATGTTCAGTCTTGTTGAAAAAAAAGTCTTCGATATATTCTTGCAATTATGGAAAAAAGCCAGATCTTCAACGTATCCACATAGGTAATTACTGTAGGCGAGCTAGCTCCGCCAGAGAGACCCTTTACAGGGAACCAGAAGAACCGGAAACTTACAACTGGCTCCAAGGTAAACTTTTAGTTTCTTTGCATAAGTTAAAATTCACCTCAAGTCTCTACTTTCGTCCAAGTAAAAGGTGCAGTCTTGTTAAATAGGATGAATATTTTCCGAACACATTGTACAGTATATAGGGTGTACAAAAAATAACATGCATGCTTGTTGTAGTTTCACTGTTCGGCTTACTCACTTCAAAATATACACAATGTGTCTTCGTATAAAACAGAATTATGATAAAAGCCTTTAAAGTGACTTGCCTCATATGTTGTCGCTCAAGTGGTCTACGGTACATATACCTAACTAATCGCTGTCACGTATATAAAGTGCTTCGCATACTTCCCGCCGACAAGCCGAAGCCCACACTCATTCATGCTTCGTCCATTCACTGGTTGCCCATTAGGCACTGTGTTGTGCCAGACGCCTCCGCAGCAATGTATCCTGAGTTCGACGCCACAATGGCCCGTAAATCTCGCCTTAATAACTCGCCGGACATGATTTATTTCTGTACCGCGGCCGTGTTCCTGTCAAATAACTGTCGGCTGAGGTCAGAAACGAACGCGCGGAAGGAATGTCGGTCGCCCGTTGCATTCACCGCACTCCTAAAAGAACTGAGATTTACTGTTACGCTTCCGCTGTGTAGGAACCGTGAAAAGGCACTTCATGTGCTGCTGCGACGTTTGGCGTGTCATGATGAAGCAGTATAAGGAAACCTGCAAAACATACCACTGGATACGATACTCGGTCTCCAATTTTTAAAATTGGCGTCTGGAAAGCTTACTCCTCGGTACAACTGTCCAACCTCGCGAGCCTAATCATGCATGAAAACTCCAGTTTTTAAAATTGGCGTCTGGAAAGCTTACTCCTCGGTACAACTGTCCAACCTCGCGAGCCTAATCATGCATGATACTATAATAAAGTTTCGAATGACAAAATAATAAATTAAACATGGATATAGTTACAGCCACGAAAGAATTAAGGCACAGTGCCAAATCAACACACTTTAGTAGACGTTAGATTAAAGACACCTGCAAGTAATCAAACGATTTGTCAAACTTCACTTGTTGGTTAAATTATTTGGCAGTGTACGGCTTTGTATGATGTGCTTGTCAAACGTATACTGTATTTCACGCGTTTGACGGACAGTTTCACAGAAAGGTGGACTTCTTTTATGTTGATGTCTAGTGAGAAAAGGTTTTTAGAATTACCCTACCAACAATTTACCCTACTGTGTTGTGAATTTCTACAATTTGGAAATACCGATCGAGGATAAAAATCAAACGAGCACTGACAGTTTGTAACAACAACAACTGTACATACAATAATATTTTCTTCTGATTTTCGATAAATTAGTGTAATCGATGTTCTGTTTTCATTTCTTTTTCTTTTCATGTCATTGTGTTGAGGAAGCTATAAACAACTTTCGATGTGAATATTAATGTTTATGTCAAATTGCAAGTAATATTATAACAAAATTGAAATGTAAGAAATGTTGAAACTGTTGTAAGATGTTAAAGTTGTAATTGTGCGCCTGGTCCATACGTAGGCAATGTATTAAGATATGTAGAATGCAAAACCTTTGGTGAATACCCTGTCTGTAGGGGAGCGGTAAAAGGTGGATGGCAGGCGAGCGCGTGAAAATGCACGCGGGCGCGGCACGGCATAACGGGCTCAGCAGTGGTAGTCGGAGTTGGGCATTGGTCTGAGAAACACGCTCTGGATCGAGGAGGCTCTCCTGGAAAACGTGATTTCATTGAGCCTCGGATGTGCCGTTTCCGACGACTATACAGCATGGCTATATTCCATAAGCACTAAACGGAAAGGTATTGCGACGCTAAGAAGAAGCAAAGTGCCGATACATCAAGAGCCATAGCTGTGCTTGTATGTGTGCTCTGCGCCTAGTCATCTCGCCGCCCGCCAACCGCCGCTGCGATACGAACAGGTTGAAACTTTTAGTACTGTATTCGTGTGGACCAGTGTTACTTTTGTTCCTGACTGTTCAATAACAACTTAACTTTTTACCAGAACTGTCCTATCATTTAATTATCCTCATCACTAACCTAGACAGGGTCCTTTCCACATGTTGTGCAATCCGAGTGTCCCGAGATGAAGAATTAAAATTTATGTTAATAATAATTACCTGCAGACCTAGCTATGTTAGAATGATGTTTAAAGAACTTTGTTGTTAATGAAACAATAGACAAATAATGTAGATCTGACAAAGTTGGAAGATAATGTTGAAATTGGTTTAGTAATGAAGTTTAATTAATTTGAGACAAAAATAATGGTAGTTAAATGAGCAGGAAATATGATAAAAAGAGTGGTAATTCATATATTGGAAATCTTGAATGCTTAATGCTTTCAATAGTTAATAGTTTCAATACAGTGATCATAACAGTTTCAGGGTCACCCCCCCCCCCTTTTTCTTTTCTATTCATTTAAATTCTGAAGTGTCCTGAACTGATTTGACCAGCAAAGTTAAAGTCGATACAAAACCAAAATTTATTAGTGTTTTACCTGTATTGTATGTGTGTTTCGAAAGTGCTATTTCTAGGGTAACCTATGTCCGATTTTAATCAGATCAATAGACAGTACGAAGTCTGTAGTAAACATTATAGTGTATTGTTGTGTATTTATGGCTTGTCCATATTAGTACAGAAAGTGAAATCATTAGTTTAGTAAATTTTCTGGTTCTAAAATTTACCATAGTATGCAGTGTTATTACGTGTTGTTTTGTATGAACGTACTTCTACTTGTACTGGAAAGAAACTCAGTTAATGCCTAATTAGGCTGGCGACCGTATTATTAACAATTTGGTAGCATCTGATGTGTTGTTTCTTGTCCGTCCTAACGTGTAGTTGCACTTCAGACTTGCTTGACGTATCATTGTTGTTACTGAGTTTGGCGGTAAAAGTGACTTCGCGCACTAACAGACCGTAGGCGGAACGTCTCGCAATGTTGTTTGTTTTTCAGTGAACACGGCCGATTTCCACGATCGGCAGTGGAGAAAATGGAGCTATCTGCTTCATAGCCAGGCCTTGTCTCCTACGAGTGCAGTGCTCTGTTGCCTTGGTGGATGACCGTTTCAGACACAGGTTTCCATCTGCAAATTATTTTTCTCCTATATACCGAAAAATACAGGAGATTTTAGAGGGTCCATATATGTTTCCAGGCTGTGATACGTAAAAGAATATACAGAGGGGTCCAAAAAAATGCATCCACTATTTAAAAGTCCATAGCTTGCAAACTAATTGACGGAGTTGTCTCATTTTTGGTAAAAGTGTAGCTTAAAGTCCAACTTAAAGATATCACTGTAGGTATTCGACATGGTCACCATTAACATCTACACACAAACGATGCCGCCGAACTGCAGCACGAACTACTGACTGCACGTGTTCAGTTGGATATTTGCACATGAATGTACGATGGATTCTCGAAGTTCATCCAATGTACGTGGCTTTTGTCGATAAACGACGACCTTTAGTGTTCCCCACAGGTAAAAATCCAGGGGATTTATGTCTGGGTAACGTGGTGGAGATACTCCACAGCACCTCTACGGCCTATCCATCTTCCTGGTAGATTTTTGTCGAGATACGCCCTAACACGATTTTGGTAGTGGGCTGGGGCACCATCTTGTTGAAAGTAAACTATTCCGTCTCCATACAAGTCTCGGATGGCAGGTAAAATGGATGTCTGAAGCTTCTGAAGATACACCTCACCGGTAACTGTGCCGTCAAAGAAGAATGGCCCAATCAAGCCCCCTAAGACAACCCACACCACACATTTACTCCTGGCTACATGGACTTTCGGATTTTCGGCGGCCCAGTAGATGCAATTGTGGCTATTTACCGTACCATTGAGTTTGAACTGTGCCTCATCAGACCACACAATCATCTCTGCAAACTCTTCGTCATTGCGCACCATGTTAAGTAAACCACTCTCAGTACTCCATTCTACGATCTGGGTCGACCTCGTTCATTGCGTGTAGCAATTTTGGGATGTAGCACTTCCACTTTGCTCTCTTTAAAATTCGCCGAACACTTGAGCGACTCACTCCAGTTTCACGGGCGCACTGTCTCACAGACTTCTGTGGTGAGCGAGTGAATTGTTATAACACGCGACGGGCATTAGCTGGACTTGTTACTGTTACAGGTCATCCAGATCGTTCTTTGTGTACATCTTTAACACAGCCTTCGGGTTCAAATTTTTCTCGAATGCGACGTATCGTTAAACGTGTCGGTGGCTCTATCTGATACTTATTTCGCCATTGCCGTTGAACCTCATTAATGTTTTCGTACTTAAAATACCACTTCAGAACTAACTTCCTTTCATCGAATGTAAGCCTTGCGTCAGCCATGTTTACTCGAGTAACTAGGTGCAACTAAGAACAAAATACTGACTATCTAGCGACTGTCATCTGACAAAACAGAAAAACGCAATACAACGCTTGTCTGGCGATTGCTGGAACTTCAAACTATCACACTACCAAAGATGAGACAACTCCATCAATTAGTCTGCTAGTTATGGACTTCTAAACAGTGGATATATTTTTTTTTTTTGGACCCCTCTGTATTTTCGCATAATTATGTCTTCTTTTCCAATGTAAGTGTGAAATAACGCGAATAAGTCATTAAAAGTGTTATTGCCCATTGGGAGATAGTTAATGTAATCATCAGGTTCTAAGTGCAATTTTTCCTTTGGCAGATTTTCATTTTCATTTACCTCTCAACTAGTAGCTCAGTCTGGCTTCACACAGGCTGCATTAAGTATCAACGGCCAGACGATTAGTGTAGCACAGCGTTGTTTTATCTGCCGGCCAGTGGGTAGAGTTATGAATAAATTTCAGAGAACAACGTTATGTAACTGAATATCATCACTGTCACATAACTCACACGTTGTAAGCAGCGCTCAGCAGGAAAGTTGCCTGACGGCATGACTTATGTGTTGAACATTAAATTGGCGTTTGGAGTGACGTCATGACAACGATCGTAGCTCATCGTGATTTAAGTTATATGAATACAACCAATGTAAATATTGTATGCGAATCATGGACGTGTGTGTGTCTGTGAGTGACTCAGTACGTAGCGGAGACTGGCTGAGGTGGCACAAATAAAAGAAAAGACACGCATGATGTTAACGTTTAGCTCGTGTTACAGCACTCCTCTTGGAGAAGCTTAGTACGCACTGGGAAGCATTGTTGAGACTTTTTGTCGTGGACTATTTATCGCAGACTTCTTCGCAATGCCGCTCGGAGAATCGTAGCCAAATGTAAGTTTCATTCAAGGAGGGCAGAAAGCTAAAACTTGAATCTTTTGCTGCTCGGATGAAAGTACGTACTATACGTAAACAAAGCAAAGTTGCTGCAGCACTATTTTGGATTCGCCTGTTCTGAAACGATTGCAGGGAAGATTACCTAGCAGGTACTAGACTTTTCATTACGATACTTCAAAGTTACTCACTGCCCATTGGTTGGAGAATATGAAGAATGAAATGTGATTGATAATGTGAGGGAAGCAGAAACTGGAAGTCTGAAAATCCGTCCTATTTCGAAATACGTATTTCCATATCATTGGGAGGTGAAAAGGTGAATGCCAGGTTAAAATGCAGAGTGAAAGTAGGTGACCAAGCCAGGATTGGACCTCACAACCTTTCGGTTACCAGCCGTGAACTCTACCGCTAGACGACCGCAGCAGATGTTAAATTACATCCCACTTGCTGTATACTCGCAATACTGCTGCTCTCTCGAGTTTTGGCAGATCTTCACTAGGTGGCATTGGCGTCGTTTTCACAATTTAACTTTAATTCATCGTACTTCAGACAGTATGAGTTAGTGCACCTATCAGTCAAAACCGGATCAAAATTCCTAGCCTGGATATAAAGAAAGATGCGAGAAAGTGACTTCAGTTTGCGTATATAGAGAAGAGATTTCAACCAATCCATAGACCAGCATCTTACTTTCTTTTTCTTCTTTACTCACAGCGCTGAAGCCAGAGCAAGAAATGCTTTGCCTGCCTTGGTAGCCATCTCCACTCCTGTCAAATACTTCTCGATATGATATGCACGGCTTGACAGCTACTTTAAGAATGAGATGAAATTTGACAAATTTTGTTTTTATAACCGTGCACTTGTTTGACAAGCACTTGGAAAGGAAACAGCGAAACAGCGCATTTCACAGACTCATTTTATCGTTTGCAGAGACCTTAAAGGTAACGTTGTCATCGGCCCAGTGGTTGGTTTGAACGTCATAGTTGCTTTACTAGGCATGGTCCTATTGGAAATGGCAATCTGTTGCTTTCAAAAAATGGTTCAAATGGCTCTAAGCACTATGGGACTTAACAGCTGAGGTCATCAGTCCCCTAAACTTAGAACTACTTAAACCTAACTAAGCCAAGGACATCACACACATCAATGCCTGAGGCAGGATTCAAACCTGCGACCATAGTAGCCGCGTGGTTCCGGACTGAAGCGCCTAGAACCGCTCGCCCACTGCGGCCGGCTCCGTTGCCTTCTTCTATCCTTGACTTACCCAGCCAGTTATAGTGGAATCTACAGTTCACAGTGGGCTCCAGACCTCGGTGCAACTCAGCATTTCCACATCAAGAAACAATGCGAGACGTGATGGAAATGATAACAGAGATAAAAGTTTCAGGACTGCCAGACATCGAAACCTTGACGTTTGGATCCTTAGTTGGGCACTTAACCACTGAAACATCCAGCTGTACTAAGTTAAATGATCGTAAAAAATTTATTTCCTGCCTCACGGGTTACTTAATGTTCCTGGCTTTTGTAACGATCAACGTTTTGAAGTGACTGGTTAACGTGCAACGAAGTTGATGCACATGTTAAAGTTAACATCCACGATTGAAGTACTATTTTTTCCCAGAGTGGTTAGAGAAAATGGTTCATATCCACGTTAAAATAGCGCTTTTAAAACATTGCAGTGTAAACTGACTACTTTAGATTCGGTACATATTGCCTTTATTTCAGATTATATTTAGGTGATGATACTTTACAATATACGGTTACAAATTAAGGTATTGTGAGCATGTTTCAGCCAATGGCCATAAAGAGTGATTGTTTTTCGGTACGGAAATGCCGATTTATCACCAAAGAAGTTACGGTTCAGCAAATGTCGAAGTTGTGGTGAGCAACGCTGCCATTCAAGATTTCTAGATCACAGATAGAATTTATGCAAAAAAGTCTTACAAAACGATCATTTAAAAAGATATTCAACTTAGACGGGGCAATAAGTAGCAGAAAATACCACAGCATATTAAAAAGTGCGTTACACCAGTTTAATCTGTGAAGTACGTTACACCAGTTTAATCTCTTTACTTTCGTTACACTTGTATCACAATCCAGCTTTATTCATGAGCCATTTGTTTTACTGCACGTGTACTTTATCAACAGATCGACAGAGGCGATGTCGCGTTCGTAATTCGACAGCTTAAGAGAATAATTCGACTAAATCACATTTATACGGTTAGTCACATTAAAACTCTCACATTTCAGAAGAACAAGCTATCATCTTCAGACACATAAAAACACAAGAACTTGGGTATTCTGGTTATTATTTCCGTATCTACAGCTTTCAGAGTTATCCACTTACTGGAATTCACTAATACAAAATGCAAGAGGACCAGTAACGTCCGAAGACTGTTTTCATTTGAATAGTATCGGCACTTTTTATATTTTCTTTTCGCTGTATTTATGTTTATGTCTGACCGGAGCAATAAACGACAGGAAGTTACAACTTCTCTTCAGCAAAATGTATTGTCACTTGGAATTACGATGTAAACATTTCTTCAACTTCCTCGAGGATGCGACTGTTCTGTCACGGCCATCCCACAATTTTTATTCTCAGAGCAAACCCATGCTAGGCGACGTACGGTGATAAACTATCAGATCAATCAAGAACTAAAATTTTTTCGATTTCAGTTTTCTGGATACAAACACACAGTCTAAAAAGTCATATTATCATGACGAAACACGTATCAAAGTCATTCTTAAAGAAAAATGTTGAGCTAATTCTGGCCAAATTGGCTGCTTATTATTATGCACAACAAAATCCTGTAATAATTAATATGAAATTGTTAAAACGTAAGTCACAGCTTGAGTTCTATTTCATTTGTAAGAACTTCAAACAACTTATGGAATTGTTAAGTGTAATAAAATTAAAACTGAGAATTTTATGTGTGTTTTTTAATGTCTCATTACGTGCTGGAAGATGTAAACGTGTCGGATAGAATGATTTAATCACAAAATAAGGATTTTAGATTCTGAATTGCAGCGATCTTGCAACATGTATAGCAAATTACTTGATGATAAGAACGTAACGTCTTGAGAAGGCATCAGAATCGAAAGTGTGCAATTAGTGTGTTTACAGTAGACGCTGATACTCTCCAACCCCACATGTCTAATGTCTCGGCAACTGTCAAGCACTTTCTCCGCAGTGAATGACGCCCAGCAAGGCCACATCTTGCGTAACACACACGATAACATCTTGTAACATATGTAACATACGGTCGACTTTCTGTATCTCTCGTGGAAGTGCACGTCATTCCCTGGCCTACGTTCAAGAACATTTACTACATGCCGATGACAGTCTCACTTCGTTAGCATTAAAGTAAAGCGCAGTGTTCTGAGAATTCACGTAAAAGGTGGACTAGTTAACTGCTTTAGCGCAAGCACCTCTTTAGAGGATTCTGAGTCTTTTTCTGTGTTTACGTCGCAGAATTGCATTCCAGCTCATGGATAAAGTACTGGCCAATTGTAGCTCGTCTTCGACGCAATCTGCTTGCAAAGATTTTCTGCGGTCTTTTATGGAATATTGCTAGTGTATTGAAATAGCAGTATCGAATATGCTTGGAGGAAGAGAAAGCACAGATAAACATCAGTTTGTCCAGAGTATTATTGAAATGCTTAATAGCTGTGTTCAGCATACTCATGAAAATAGAGCTTCAATGCGTCCTGCACGATTGTTTATAGAAAATTACAAAACCAGTTTTCATTGAATTATTTTTACATTAATACGCACAGCAGTCACGCACTAATTTCGTTTCTTTCCGCATAAATAATGAAACAGTTATAATAAAAAATAGTTTTGAATTTAGTTGATAAATATGCAATTGCAGGACTGCATAATCTATACCGTCTGTATCTGCAGTCAGATTCGTAATCAAGGAAACAGACGGATAGATACAGTGTATTCTGTTTTATCTGTGACGAAGATTGCGTTTGTTATGTTGTTATAAGGCGCACTCTCTGACACACATTCGCTAACTTCAGTAGCATATTCCTAAAGGATGTCGAACAGGCAGTTTTAATAGACCACTTTCGTTCTATTGACGCGGGGGTCGACTTTTCAATTGTAATCCAAGACCTCATATTTACGGTTCCGCAAAATCATTCCATAGAGTTCCACAGCAGGTTCGGGATAACAAGACAAATGCCGGCTTCTCAATCGTTCAGTTATTTACGATCTATGGTTTCCAGATGGACTTTCACTAGTTTGTAGTACTATGGCGTACTATATCAGGAAAAAAGTGTGCCGATAGAAAAAGTTGTAAGTATTGAAGCGCATAGGATAAGCTGCATAAGATACTGCTACAACTTCGAATCATCCACGACTGAATAGGTATCTTGTTTGAGATCCGAGAACGTGGAAGGAAAGTAAGTCGTTGAAAACATTTGCTTGTTTGGGACTTTAAACTAGGAAATGAAGCTTTAGTAAGCAATATCACAGATCACATAATAAATGTGTTCTAGGATAATATGTAGAGCGAAATAAAGCTAAAGAAAACGCTTTATGCAGCAATTAAAACGAAATACTCTACAACGTTATTGTATAATGACGTAGGCTGTTTGTTGTCGTTCACCAGTAATTTACCACAAACAGCTCAATTTCGTAGAGAGTCACTTACGGTCAGTAATTCAACGGAAAAGGAAGAGCAACAGAAAAACTCAGTTTCGTTAGTCCGCTTACAGAAAAATCTTTCTATTGGTTTTATTCTGAAGACAACGAACCCCAGCATTTTACAGAAATAAACACACACAAGCATTCTGCATTTGCAATTTGATTTTTTACAACTTATAGAATAATTGGAACCATGTAGCAACCTACACATCCTCTTCGTAAATCAACAAATTACATACCTATTTGGACCTAACATATGACCCCTATTACTTCATCGTATGTTTTTTTTTTCTTATTCCTTTATTTTTTGAAGTTGCTGGTGTTATGGCCCATAGCTGCAACGTCTGTCTTCTTTCGTCCGCGAATATACATGCCAAAAATTTTGGCTATATAAAACAGCAGTTAATATAGAGAATAATCTTAATGCTATACTTTTTCATGAAGTTTGTAAACAAGTTCACAGCTCAATAGTAACATTCTTCTGCACTGATAGAAGGTGTATAATAGCGCATCGCTTATTGAGGAGAATTAGTTGCTGCTTCATCAGAAATGCTGTCCGGGGTACTGAAAGTTTATGAGCGAACGAACCCACAAAAAGTAAATACAGCATGCTGTAGTGTTTTATGCAATACATTGGCATTTACAGCCCCGTTACCCAGCCGCTGTAAGGTGAAATGTCAGACGGTGAAAACTGTGTAAAATGTCACAACCTAACTTTGATTTACGGAACACCATTACGACATTTTGTTGCGCAAAAAGCTCTACGTGGAGCATAAACATCCGACGCGTTTAGCTATGCAGTGGTTGGATCTGGAGCCGTGTGTACCGGAGACCGCCACTAAAAATCTTTACCGTACTTGCGAGGCACTATTGAAGCCACACACTACTCTGCGTTGTTCCTTTTCCGTTTCCCAGTGTGGTACTACTAGGGAGCAGTAGGCTGTTTTCCGTCGCCCTGAAAGCCGTTAGCCGAGAAGCACGTCATGGCCACGGCACATCGAGAACACGTCAGTCACGCTACAGGTAGCTCTGCGCTCGCATCCTTCCAATTAAAGGCGAGACGACCGAGAGCTCTTTTCCTCTAAGTAATCAGACAGGTACTGCTTTAACTGCACTCACCGATAGCCGATGCTCGCTCCCAGACGCAGGTGTGCTTCGTAGCCTGCGCTGCCGGATTACGCTCGACGGAAGTGGAGAAAAACAAAAACAAAGGGACAGAGAGATATGTATATATACAGCTTCCAGTCACTGGGCGCGAAGAAATGCGGGACAGACACTGAACAGCACTGGATCACTACACTCGGCGCCGGCTTGGGAACAACCGCCACCCAACAAGTGGTAAAAAAAATTCGAACGGCGACGCGGCACAGACCGGGAGGCTGATAACGCGAACTAAACCTGCGACGTCACACCACCGCACGGCCGACGGACGGTCGCGGAATGTGGAGCCCCAGGACTCGCGGCTGCTGGCAGGGAAAGTTCAGCCCCTCCCCTCCCCCCATCCCCACCACCCACTTATCCTTACTCCCCACCCAAGGATCAGCGGCGCGTACCCCACCACAGCAGCTGCCGATGACCTGTCCCACGCAGTTGCCGCGTATGCCGACAGATGGCAGGCCTCCAGCTACGTTACCATGGAAACATAACAGCGCCAGAATGCAGTTAATTCAGCACTATTAAATCTGTGTATAGGGCAAAGTGTGAACTGCTATGTATGAACTAGTTACGATCCAGCAGTACTCCTACCGCAGTGTTCATTGAATACAGCCTTACATGACCACTAAAACAGGGGTGTTACTAACATCAGTTTTTCTTAATACTACCCGACCACGCAATTATTGCGCTTTGCTTTAACGGGAACACGTGGTGACATATGGTAACCAAGTTCAGTGGTGAGTAAAGGAAACGTATCGCAATGCCAATGCTGTCAGCTCAGTAGTGCGCCCGCTGTCAAGTGGCTCAGCGCGTAAAGGCAACAGTGATGAAATCTAAATAGAATTTTTATACTTTATGAAGTTGCCAAGACCGTTAATAGTTAAAGTTCATTACTGATAACATGATGTAATATCTTTAAATTTTTTTTGTTTATTCTTTGGTAGCAAAGCTGTGATGATTCTGGGATAGCTGCTAAGCAAAAAGTCAATGAAAAAGTCTTAAAGAGGCCAAGTGGCGTGTGTTCTTGGTGATTTAAAATTAGACTAAATATCGTCAAGCAACTTCCTTTGGGAACTGCGGCAAATATTACGTTACAGCAGTTATATTTGGTGACGCCGACGTGATAATAAGAAGATATGACGACAAACGGGAGCGTTTCCGAAGATCGCCTGGAAGCAAACAAAGTTAGCATCAAAATTCCGCCTTTTTGGAGTGAAAAACCCGAAATTTGGTTCTATCAAGCAGAAGCACTGCTCAGCATTTGCAAAATTGTTACAGAAGAAAGTAAATTTAACCACCTAGTGTCACAATTAGAACCAAAATACATCGAGAATATTTGGGACATTATTTGCGGCACAGATGCGAATAAATATTCTTTGGCTAAGGAATGTCTACTGAATATTTTCAAAGAAAGTGAAGATAAGCGTATTAAGAGATTAGTTACTGGAATTGATTTGGGAGACCAAAAACCTAGTCAGTTATTACGCAAAATGCAGGCCTTGGCAGGTGTAGATGTGTCAGAAAAAGTCCTAAAGACACTTTGGCTAGAAAAACTTCCGGATTCTATAAGGAACATTTTAATTGTCAGTGATGAGGGACTCGAAAAGGTGGACTAAATCCTGTGTCAGTTGTCAGAAAACCAAGGTCACTCGCCAAACAAAATCACTGCTAGAGAAGTTTGAAGAACCTGACGAACGTTTCAGTGTTGTACACATTGACCTCATCGGACCCTTTCCTCCTCCTAATGGCATGACTTATTGTTTAACTTCTATTGACCGTTTCACATCTTGGATGGAAGTCATACCACTTGAAGATATTTCAGCTGAAAAAGTGGCAACAGCCTTCTACCAGCACTGGTTTGCAAGATTTGGTGTACCATCACAGGTAATCACTGACCAAGGAACACAGTTTCGATCGCAGTTGTTTAATAATTTGGGCATAGTATGTGGAATGAAAATTCAGCACACAACGCCATATCATCCTCAATGCAATGGTAAAATTGAGCGACTACATAGAACTCTGAAGTCTGCAATCAAGGCCCATAACAGTTCTAATTGGGCAGAAATTCTGCCTACTGTTCTATTGGGGTTGCGCACTGCAGTGCGAGAAACATCGAACCACTCCATGGCACAGATGGTATATGGAAAAACTATAAGACTTCCTGGTGAATTTTTTGAAGAGCCCACTACAAAGATTGACCTTGATTCATTTGCATCTAATTTGCAAAAGCAAATGCTTCATCTGAAACCTAGTAGGCCTACACAAAGCAAATCAAGATCAGTATTTGTTCCAAAAGATCTGCAAACCCGTTCCCATGTCTTCCTGAGATGTGACAGGGTTATAAAACCATCAGAACCTACATATGATGGTCCCTTTCCTGTTATTTCAAGACATGAAAAATATTTCGCTATTAAAAGGAAGTGCAAACACATAAATGTGTCAGTGGACAGACTTAAACCAGCTTACCTCCTGCAAGAAAAATGGGAATTAAAGAAGGAACTTCCAAACTTTTCCAAGGATACTGAATCACAACATCCCACAGAGGAACCATCTCCAAATATCAGAGTATCAAAGTCAGGACGGATTTTAAAGTTCCCACCTCAATTCTTAGAGCAGTTGTCTCTGCGGAGAATTAATCAAATATCATACCAGACATTGTAAAAAGTTTTTGTAATTATTTTGAATCATATCTTTTGTCATTCCAATATGTTTGTTTTATTGTTTTATGTTAATATTGTGCAGATTTTTTTTTTAAGAAAATTCCTTCATCACCATGTATTAATTCGTAACCATGTTACTGGTGGGGGAGTAGTGTAAAGGCAACAGTGATGAAATCTAAATAGAATTTTTATATTTTATGAAGTTGCCAAGGGCCGGCCGTGGTGGCCGAGCGGTTCTAGGCGCTTCAGCCTGAAACTGCGCGACCACTACGTCGCAGGTTCGAATCTTGCCTCGGGCATGGATGTGTGTGATGTCCTTAGGTTAGTTAGGTTTAAGTAGTTCTAAGTTCTAGGGGACTGATGACCTCAGCTGTTAAGTCCCATAGTGCTCAGAGCCATTTGAACCATTTTTGAAGTTGCCAAGACCGTTAATAGTTATATTTCGTTACTGATAACACGATGTAATATCTTTAAATTTTGTTTGTTTGTTTCTTCTTTGGTAGCAAAGATGTGATGATTCTGGGATAGCTGCTACGTAAAACGTCAATAAAGAAGTCTTAAGCAGGCAAAGTGGCGTGTGTTCTTGGTGATTTAAAATTAGACTAAATATCGTCAAGTAACATCTTTTGGGAACTGCCGCAAATATTACGTTACAGCAGTTATAAGCGTATCATCGTGAAATATTGCAAGCAGTGCAGTGCAGTGTGGTGTTATCCAAAATCACGAACCCTCCTGGGAAGGTAAACAGAGAAAGATTGCGCGAAGATGGACACACTCAGGTTAGAAAGAGCATATATTCAAAATTGCATAATTTCGCCAGAAAAAAAAGAGGAGGCTCTGTAATGATACCTCAACAGAAAGCAATCTTGTGGGCAGCAAAAGTGGTAAGAAGTCAGAAAGAACAGTAAAATAGATTTTGATAGATTTTTGGAAAGCGTAAGAAACCGGGAAAGTAGTTACAACTCCGCCGGCCGCTGTGGATGAGCGGTTCTAGGCGCTTCAGTCCAGAACCACGCGGCTGTTACGGTCGCAGGTTCGAATCCTGCCTCGGGCATGGATGTGTGTGATGTCCTTAGGTTAGTTAGGTTTAAGTAGTTCTAAGTCTAAGGGACTGATGACATCAGATGTTAAGTCCCTTAGTGCTTAGAGCCAGTTACAATTCCTAGCAAACAAAAGGCGTTCTAGAAAAATAGCTTCTCCAGAACACTTCGATAAAACATTTATTTGATGAATGTTTTTGGAATGGAATGAACAGAAGAAGGAAATCCCAATGTTGCGAAAGCTGTTTATATTTTCAAAAACTGAGATAAATTTTCGGGGGGAAAGAGAAACATTGCGGAAAGTCTTGAAACAGGTGGGATTTCCTTTTAAACAATGTAAAAATAAGAGAACTGTCCTAACAGAACCTTTCGATATTGCTGCAAAGCATGCGGAATAAAACGTGTGGAATACTGGAGAGCAATCAGAAATAATAAAAGGGGGCAAATAAACCAATGGTATTCACAGACGAAACTTGGGTGCATACGCATTACACCATGAAAAAGGGCTGGCTGTATGAATATGTTCCTGGTGTAATGACTGACAGCAGTGCAGGCCAACGAGCTATTGCTGTCCACGTTGGAGCAGCAATAAGTTTCACAGTGGGAGTATACTTAGTTTATGGTTGGCAGTCTAAATTCCGAGATTATCACGATGATATGAATCAGGATAATTATCACAAATTGTAAGAAGAGAAACTGCCTCTTAACATCCCAGCTGGTAGTACTGTTGTTCCCGATATCGCACTGTACCATAAGAGTCTACTTTGCATTGCCCCTTACACACGAACAGAATTGCCGAGGCTCTCCATGTTTTGTAATAGCACCTCAGCCTCGAAGTAAATGGGGGAGCCAGCCTCAAACCCAGGTGTGGGTACTTACACAAATGAAATGACACAATTACAACGCAACTGTCTAGTAAGCGGGAGACAGAGGTTCGATTCCCGGCCTGGGTACAAATTTTCATTCGCTGCTTCGGTGTATATACATAAAATGGTATCTGTATGAGGCCAGTAAAGTCTCTGAAATTGTGTCATTTCATAGATAAAAGCAATACTCATGCTAAATTGTGACCTGACTTACTTTAAGACGACGTAGGAGACAAAATGCATTTTTCAGTTCTTCGCTAAATATGTTGCAGCGGGGACCGTACTTTTAACAATAATCCCACGAAAGAATATTTAGAGGCATAATAGTGCACTGTTTTATTGTACAACTTCGTCCTGCTGTATGTTACTCACTACATTTTATTCTCTATTTGCTCTTACTTCTTCCCCCGCAAATCGTTACAGTATGCTAACCATTGTTGTCCTCATACTGTCAAGAATCGTTACCAGACTTTTAAGATGTCCCGATACTATGTTAGATGTGCTCTGGTACCGATGTAGTGTCTTTCAGGGTGGAAATGTAAGTGTCTCGTCTTTCCTGATGATTGTAGAGGATGTATCGAAACGAGACATTAATAACAAAAAAGGACACACTAAGAATCCAAAGTGCGGAAATGAGATTTCCCAGATATGTAGCGGGATTCACTAGGCAAGAGGAAAGTGAAATACAGAAATAAGAGCAGAATTAAGTTTAATTCCACATGCAATTAAGAAAAGAACACAGAAGGAAACGGAAAGACCATGGTAGTAGGAAGAGGGATGTCAGGCTATCAAAAACACCACACAAAATGCAAACTCACAGAGCAAGGAAACACAGGAAAACCAAAAACCGGATGAAAGGAGTTGAACTAATCTCTTTAAGTAGTCGTACGAGACAAAGTGTAATACGTGCAGAAGAAGGTGGTAATGAACAGAGGACTGGTAACTGAGAACGGGAACAGACAGCAAGACACAAAGACCAGTGCAATAATACATACAATGATTCCTCAGTCTAAGTAATTACTTTTCCACTCAATCTCGAAGCACCTGAGTTCTTTGACAGCCAGAATCAAATACAACCACGTGCTAGGATCTACCGCGAGTATCGTCGATTCAGAGGAAACTGACCCCGCCATAATCACCTGTGTTGGCCAGCAATGTGTAAGTGACAAGAGTCGTCGTTGATTTTCGCGTGACTACAACAGCGGGTAGATGGTCCAAAGCGAAACGAAACAGTCTGAGTTCTGGACAACAACAACAACAACAACAACAACCGATGATCAGAACATCAGACCCACATCCTTCCTGTGGGGGTGCAAGAAGCCGCTATCATGTATAGAGAACAGAGATGACAAAATTATCGATATATGGACTTTTCGATAAGTCTCTGAGAGATATCGATGCTGAATAGTTTTCTGAGTCAAGATCTGCTCCTGGGAACTCTGTACAGACCAATCTCTGACACCGAAATCTCTGTTTCAACTTAACCTTTTCCAAGTATAAAGCCACCTCTCGTAATTTTTGAACAGTGTGTTTAGAATTAGTAGCCGAAATTTATTACAGAACTCAGTCAGTTTTTCTCCTATCTCAGTCCTGTTACCGAGCCTATAGTTTCCCATAGCTTTGTTTTCTATTTTGTCCTCTACTACAGCGTTCCAATGGCCCATGATATTCACGTTGCTTGACATACTAAATTACCTGTTCAGTGTTCTGAAAGACTTCCATTTCTTTCATTTTCTGCTTGTCATATCGGCTTGTGTGCCTGCACTAATTTTGTTGACACCCGTTTGGTGTCGGTTTTGATGAGAATAATCCTATCGTTGAACTGTTCACAGTAACTCTCTCTCTCTCTCTCTCTCTCTCTCTCTTTCTCTTTTGCTCAGTTTCACAACTAGTCATACTCCCTTTACAAGGATGTTTCAAAAAGAATCATCTGATTCTGGACGGTAATAATTAGCGAAACATGAGACGTACCAGCGAGAAATGTGAGTTGTTTGAATGGACTTGGCCTAAAAAATCGCCGTTAGATGCTCCTTCTCAGTATGCAATCAGTCAGAAGTAAGATAGGATCCGCTCAATAGAAGGCGTTTTGTGTGCTGCAGTTTGCAAAGAGTGAGTCAGTGATTTCGCTCCAGCGTGCTTTTCATCGTCGTTTTGGCATTGATCCGCCTGCACCCAAAAACATTCGTCGTTGGTATCGCGAATTTGAAGAGACAGGATGCTTGTGGAAAGGTAAGAGTCCAGGTCGACCTCACACATCTGATGAAGTGGTGGAAAGAATTCGGCAAACGTTTGAGCGGAGTCCACAAAAGCCTACTTTCCGTGCAAGCAAAGAACTGGCAGTGCCTCATACGACTATCTGGCGAGTATTAAGGCCTCGTTTGGTCTCTAAACTGTACAGACTACAATTAGTGCAGGCTCTTCGGGCTGATGATAAAAGGACACGGGTTGACTTCAGCAGCGTTCTACTAGAGGACATGGAAGCCGATACATGTGTACCGTAGTTAATTTTCAGTGATAAAGAAACATTTCATCTTAGCGATAAAGTAAACCGACATAACTTGCGCATATTGGGCCTCCAGAACCTTCATGACATTACTGAGCACGAAAAAGACTCACCTAAGTGACCGTTGTTGGTGCCACTTCTCGTGAAAAAGTGTACGGTACCTCCAAGAGGAAAACACAGTAACTGGAATAAGTTATCTTCAAATACTGCAGAACTGGGTTTTCCCACAATTTCAGGAGGACTCCGATGACTTCGTTTTCCAACAGGATGGAGCACCACCACGTTGACCAACAACGTACCTTAGTTTCTAATGACACTCTGTCTCAACACTGGGTAGGGAGCACGAGATCCCGAAACACGGTCCTGCATTCTTGGCCTCCAAGAGAACCAGACATGACCCCATCCGATTTTTTCTTGTTGGTATATGTGAAGGAAAGTATGTTCATTTTCCCTTTACCTCTTGACGTAGAAGAAATGAAGAACACAATAACAGCCGCCATAATTTCTGTAAAGCTAGATTCATTGGGTAAACTTCATGATGAAATTAGGTGTCGTCCAGATGTTGTTCGTGCTGCTGCTGGACTCATAGAGGATTTATAACAGCACAGCTAAAATTTTAAGATTTTGTGGGTATATTTTCAATCTGTCCCATGCTTGTACAATGTTTTTATCAATCAATATGGAGTTTTGAAATCATATCATACTTTTTGAAACATCCTGTACTGTTTTCTGCTGCTGTTGATGTTACACCATATTCATCTACTATTTCCAATATGAGCCTTCGCATTTTTCTTTTCAGATTTTGTAGCTTCCGTGTAACTTCAAGATTTCTGACATTCCCCAGCCAGGTGCTACCGTTTTGTTGATTATTCAATATTTTTCTCTTGCTCATCTCCTTTCCCTCCACCCCCTCCCCCCTCCCTTCACGACGCATGTCGCGTTAACATCGAGTTTGTATGCAGACATACCTTTCGTTACTTCCTGTTGTTTGCCATCGTTTGTTTCGTAGATGAATTTTTCGTTCATCATAGGACCTATGAGCGTCGTCTGTTGTCCTTTTTCTTTTCGTAATAATACTTTTTATATCTCCACGTCAGTCTTTTAAATACCATTAAGTTCTGTATTTTATTTTACATCCAAAGCATTTTTTTAACTTTTACTTCATCACTTGCCTCTGCCTGCTTGTCTACCAGCCCTCTACAGGCCGCCCCTGTAATTTACCTCTACTCTGGCGGGTCTCAGAAGTCTTTCGGTGTTCTCCCAGGACGCCTGACTTGTAAGTTCGTGTGACATACGTTGATTTCGTAAACTGTAAACGACTTCGTGCAGTACTTATGTTAATATGGTGTCATTATGCAGTTTATTGGTAAGTTGTTTTCCAAGATTATTTAGTTTACTTAAATATAAACTACTGGCCATTAAAATTGCTACACCAAGAACAAATGCAAATGATAAACGGGTATTCATTGGACAAGTGTATTATACTAGAACTGACATGTTATTATATTTTCACGCAATTTGGGTGCATAGATCCTGAGAAATCAGCACCCAGAACAATCACCTCTGGCCGTAATAACGGCCTTGATACGCCTGGGCATTGAGTCAAACAGAGCTTGCATGGCGTGTACAGGTACAACTGCCCAGGCAGCTTCAACACGATACCACAGTTCATCAAGAGTAGTGACTGGCGTATTGTGACGAGCCAGTTGCTCAGCCACCATTGACAAGACGTTTTCAGTTGGTGAGAAATCTGGAGAATGTGCTTGCCAGGGCAACAGTCGAACATTTTCTGTATCCAGAAAGGCCCGTACAGGACCTGCAACATGCGGTCGTGCATTATCCTGCTGAGATTTAGGGTTTCGCAGGGATCGGATCGAATGATGGGTAGAGCCACGGGTTGTAACACATCTCAAATGTAATGTCCACTGTTCAAAGTGCCGTCAATGCGAACAAGAGGTGACCGAGACGTGTACCAATGGCACCCCATACCATCACGCTGGGTGATACGCCAGTATGGCGAAGACGGATACACGCTTCCAACATGCGTTCACCGCGATGTCGCCGAACACGGATGCGACCATCATGATGCTATAAACAGAACCTGGATTCATCCGAAAAAATGACGTTTTGCCATTCGTGCACCCAGGCTCGTCGTTGAGTACACCATCGCAGGCGCTCCTGTCTGTGATGCAGCGTCAAGGGTAACCGCAGCCATGGTCTCCGAGCTGATCGTCCATGCTCCTGCAAACGTCGTGAACTGTTCGTGCAGATGGTTGTTGTCTTGCAAACGTCCCCATCTGTTGACTCAGGGATCGAGACGTGGCTTCATGATCCGTTACAGCCATGCGGATAAGATGCCTGATGCCTGTCATCTCGACTGCTAGTGATACGAGGCCGTTGGGATCCAGCACGGCGTTCCGTATTACCCTCCTGAACCCACCGATTCCATATTCTTCTAACAGTCATTGGATCTCGACCAACGCGAGCAGCAATGTCGCGATACGATAAACCGCAATCGCGATAGGCTACAATCCGACCTTTATCAAAGTCGGAAACGTGATGGTACGCATTTCTCCTCCTTACACGAGGCATCACAACAACGTTTCACCAGGCAACGCCGGTCAACTGCTGTTTGTGTATGAGAAATCGGTTGGAAACTTTCCTCATGTTAGCACGTTGTAGGTGTCACCACCGGCGTCCATCTTGTTTGAACGCTCTGAAAAGTTAATCATTTGCATATCACAGCATCTTCTTCCTGTCGGTTAAATTTCGCGTCTGTAGCACGTCATCTTCGTGGTGTAGCAATTTTAATGGCCAGTAGTGTATCTATTTTAATTCAAGACGAGATCACACTACATCATTTTTAGTTTGTTGTTTTTATGAAGTGTGTGAACTTGTTGTTTTGAACATTTATTTAGATGTATAAGTTAATTACCGTCACTTGCAACTGTAGTGAATGTGTTACTAAGACCAAACGCATTTCGCATTCTTCTAAAGCATCTTCAGTGGCCACTTTAACAATATGGTTTTTTCTGTTAATATTTTGTTTGCTACGATCGTGAACAGTCCCATGCTTTACTTACTACAATAAGCAGTGTTAGTTCTTATCGTTACTAATTCTTATCGTCGTTACTAATTCTTATCGTTAGTCACGATTTTTTGTTGTTTACTTCATTCTTCCTGTTCTTCCACGCGTATGTGTTGGATTTTAGCACACACCACTTTCTCTGCACTAAATACATTCACGTTTCTGTGTTGTGAAGAATCACGGTCATCTTACTATTTCGTGCGTTTTGTTTTTTTGTTGTGGAATGTGTTGGTCTTTTGATTGTTTTGGTAAATATATCCCAGGTTGCCTTAATAAGAGGGTTGTTAACCTTGTTTGTGTGTGTGTGTGTGTGTGTGTGTGTGTGTGTATTTGAAGAGAGTCCTAATTACTGTGTGTTTAGGTTATTGCTTTACTGTGGGACGGTGATGGACGATGTTGGGTGGGGAAGGCGTAGTTTCCAATATTACTTTGTGGTGTCTAGAGGGTTTGTTCTTTCTCTTCAATATGTTTTATTAGTTTGAACAGGATAAAGTTGCTAATGTTCGTCTGGTCATTTTCTGAAATTTCTTTTTTGTTATTGCTTTTTACATTTCGAGGGTCTCTTGTAGATTTAAGAGAAGTTTCTTGTTGCTGAAACTGACTATTTTCACGTTCTTTTCTACTGTGGTAGGGTGCTGGTTTTCTTACAGGTAGTGCTCTGCAAATGTTGAATGGCTGGTTTCATACTTCCATTCTCTTTTGTGTTCCTTACACCTTATTTAGAAAGTTCATTCTGTAAGAGGAAAAAGCCTTGCTGTTACGGTGACCACTGTAGATAATTTAGCATAAAAATAAACACGTTTGGTCTTCATAAGACTTTCATTGCAGCTACAAATGACAGTAATTAACCTATATAACTTTTCGATTTGCTAACTCGACTTGTTGATGCACACAAATTTACCCATGACGGAATACATAATTGTGATGAGACAGGGTTAACCATAGTATCGAAGCAATGGTTAAAAATCCTGTCTTTGAAAGGTAGGAAATAAATTGGGTTTTATCATCCGCTGAAACAGACAATTCTATAACAACAGAAATACGTTTCAGTGCTGCTGGGTCATATATGCTTCATCTATTCAGCTTGCCACCAGTTCAAAGTAACGATCAGTTAATGAGTGACAGTCATCATGGATCCTGGGCGGTATATCACCCAAGCTGTTAAATGCAATCCAATATATATATATATATATATATATATATATATATATATATATATATATATATATATATTAATGGTTTAAGAAATTTTATTGAATGGAGCCCTGGTACTAACGTTAGGCCAGTTCTGCTTCTCGATGAGCATTATATCCACAACAAAGACGTGGATGTTAGGGAAAAATGATGTAGTGTTCATTTGATTCGCATCTCTTTGCTCTCATCGTTTACAGCCTCTCGATGTAAGCTTTATGAAACCTGTGGGTGTATTTTGCGACCAGGAAGTCTCACGCTGGATAAAGTCAAATCCGGCCGTGTTGTGTCTGTATTCTAAACAGCTGAGATACATGGAATGGCTATGTTCAGGGGGACTAAACGATTTTGCAATACTAGCGTTTGGTCCGTTTAGCAAAGAATTTTCCTAGACCATGCCTACGACCTACCGCAGTGGTTACACCAGTCCCTGTCAGATCACCGAAGTTAAGCACTGTCGGGCTTGGCCAACACTTGGATGGGTAATCATCTGTGCCTGACGAGGGCTGTTGGTAAGCGGGGTGCACTCAGCACTTGGGGGGCCAATTGAGGAGCTATTTGATCAAGAAGTAACAGCTTGGGTCAAGAAAACTGTCAACAGCTAAAAAAGCAGTGTGCTGACAACCTGCCCTTCCACATCCGCATCCAGTGACGTCTATCGGATAAGGATGACACGGCGGTCGGTGGGTACCCTTGGGCCTTCCAAAGTCTGTTCGGAACGAGTTCAGTGACCATGATTACACTCCATTTGGAACACAGACAGGCCACTATCTGTGATAGATAATGAACACTCAACGTTTGGGGCTACGAACAAACACCAGCTCCTGCTGCTTTAACTCAACTCAGCCCGCTGTTGCCTCCTGTTCACCTCAGTCCGCTGCTACATCTACGTGATTACTCTGTTATTCACAATAAATACCCTGGCTGAGGGTTCAATGAACCACCTTCAAGCTGTCCCTCTACCGTTCTCTCGAACGGCACGTGGGAGAAACGAGCACTTAAATTTTTCTTGCGAGCCCTGATTTCTCTTATTTTATCGTGATGATCATTTCTCCCTATGTAGGTGGGTGGCAACAGAATGTTTTCGCAATCGGAGGAGAATACTGGTGATTGAAATTTCATGAGAAGATCCCGTACTGAATTCAATATCACTCCAGCTGTTGCCTCCAGCATCCTCCATTTTATTATCTCGTGGAATCAGGTGTAGTGCCGGTGGTCTGCATCTTGCCAACACAATATTTCGACGTCGTGACTCGTCGTCTTCATCGGGTGTTTCTTGAGACTCGCAGGAAAAACCCGACGAAGGCGCCGAGTTACGACGTCGAAAAATATTGCGTCGGGAATACGCAGACTCCCGGCAGCACACCCGATTCCACGAGAAGACAACGAATCGCCGGGAAGTCTAAGAAATTACATTCTCCATGTTGATGGTGCACATAAAACACTTCAGTTTGTTGCTCCGATAGAGCATCTTCAGCCTGTTTCTACACAAATTAATGTCACTCCAAGCACTTGAAAGACCGTAACCTTTTCCAACAGCAGAGGCCATTCTGACGATTTCCTCTTGAAGTGGCCTCCATTTGATAAAGAAGAGCTGAAAGCATGCCAAAACACGTTTCTATCGTATCCCCCTAGATAAATGATTTGCAAGTAGAAATAAATTAAAAAAGAAAAATAAATGAAGAAAATGGAAAAGCTAAGCTAAACTCTACCAGAGATTTGTTTTAACTAAGGGAAATGATACTAATGCCAAACGAGCATTGCAAAAGAAGTTGAGTAGTGAGAAGGAAGTGCAGAGAAAAGGCAAAGAAACTTACAGAACTAACTGTAAATGTAAGCGGGTAATATCTTCATCAGAATTTTAACACTCTCTTTACTGTTGCTACTTTTAGTCACACGCTACTGAAGGATGGATTCTGTGCTGGATATTAAAAAAATCGGCTCATTGCTCCTGTGCAGGAGACGAAGATATAGACGATGAGGCAGGCTACGTTTGTGGGCTACGCAAAGACTCACCCCATCTTGCTCCCAGCGGTTTTCCCTCAGTATGGTGGGCAAGATGAAGTATCGTCGTTTTATTAAAAAAGACAGCTTTGTACATAACTGAACACGTATACCAAATTGTTTGTACTTCACTACAAACTGTACTAGCGTATAGTTACCACTTAATTTTTGCAGTAACTTCTGTTTATGATTCTTAATTTTATGATCCTAAATATTTCAAGCATCCTATCTCATCTTACCTCACTCTCTCAACTTAACATTACAGAACCCAGCGTGTGAGAGAAATGCCACATCTGTCTGAACCTGAGATTAACGGAAAATCAGGCACACCTTTGAGACCCAGTTCTAAAGTTAGTGTGCGCATTTACTAACGCTTTAATTGATGGCGCCAGCGAAATATCTGAAAGTGGGGAACTGACATAATATCATCATGAAAGGAATTTGTTATGATAATGAACTGAAGACTGAAATAACAGTATAGTTTGTCATCAAAAACATTTAAGTATTAATGCACTAAAACACAGTTATGATGACGGGAACGTTACAAAGCTGTACTGTACTAATGTATTGCTAACTATGACTCTGAGTTGGCAAAGATACTGAAAGAGGTGGAACTGCATCAAATCTCGGATCTAATTCTGTGAAATCGGCACAGTAGCCAGCCTATGATGATCACAGTTGTAGATTGTCTGGAACCAATACTTAAAGATCCCACAGAACTGTGAAGTGCTGATAAATGAGTCAGAAGCAGCTGACTTGCAATTAAACTACAGTACTCTCGGTTCCCTACTATGTCGGAGTTTCACTGAACTGTGACCATAGTGGAAACACAGCAACTCTGTGACTCATGATCGAAGCCGCAATCTGGCCGTCACGTCTCTCGATCGATTCTACTCTTCCGTGTCCAGAAAATGACTTTCCTCATCCATGTCTTCCTGTCGACTCTCTTCGGTCTCGTCTTCCCACCGATACCCTTTCTTGCGTCTCTAAAAGTGAAGCTTCCTGCTGTCTTTCCACCAACACTGCGCATCCACCAGTTCTCTAAAATGTTGCCAGCGGCGCACAGCGGCTAATTGTTTCATAGGCATGATTTCGCGCCCAAAAAACCCGGAACGGCAACAGGCCAATGAATCACATTTATTTCCCTCTTTTCCAAAAAACTTGCTGTCGTGTATTATGTCCACATGACGTGACAACTAACACGCTAATCGGCGCTCATTCTGCCACCAGCTATTTTCGTATTACAGGTCCCTGTGAAAACGTAAAAAGCTTAGAAAGAGGCTAGTAGCTGACGCTGCTACAGGGCCCATCTGTAAAGTAGGTCAGAGCCATTTTCGAGTTTTTTGGAATGAAGGCCTTTTTATCTCGGCTCCCCGCTGACCGTTATAAATGGACAACGGCTTGCCCGCCAGCGCTCCGTCCGTTCAAGCGACTTTCATCCCTGGGCACGAGGCGGGTGTCCCACCTGCCATTCTTCCCTGTTTCTGCAAAGGGCCAGAGCTGCCCCGCGCCCCCAATGGCTCATTTCACCGGACCTCGGAAAATGATGACAGTCTCATCTTCGCAGAACTCCTCACTTCTAAAATAAACCCAGAAAGCAATTGAAAATACCCAGCAACGAGTTAGATTATAAGAAAATTAAGAATGGGAAGTGAATTTATAACATCCCATTACTATGATAATATATATCCCGTCTGCCTAATTTAACTATCCTAGATTTGCGTAGTTAAAGGAGCCCAAAGAGAATGACAAGACGCTTGCCAAAGGGCTTGCTGTGTTTCACCCTAACCTTATCTTCCTCCACGGAAAGCATATCATGTAATTTCCTACAGTTTCTCAGCGGTGGTAATTTTCTGTGAGCAATCATTTCACCTGCAAACAGACTAGTGGGAAAGTACTGTAATGACACCAACATCGACAGAAAGGTAAACCTTAACCTTTCTCCTTCCAGTGGGAATGTACACTGATGAGCCAACAAAGCCCACTAAGAGGTTGCATGCCGCCTGGTCGTGCTGCAGGCACGTGTAAGGAAAGAACACAAGCAGAACATAGACGAATGGCGAATCCTCTCATTCGCCACATTGTAACATATTCAATGGCTAGCAGAGAAACCCAGCGTTGCCAGGGCATTTCTTTATAGCTACACCCACCATTTCGTAACTGTGGAATTTATTTTTTACTTATAAATCTTCTTTTTACACAACATTTCAGTAGTATTTATGATTGAGGGCATCAATGAAGAGTTTGTTTGCTTCATTTAGACGGGGAGAGCTACTTAAAGCCAGTCATGCGGAAAGAACTGACAATAAGATCCTCGCCCACAGCATGCCGTGTCTGGCCTTGTGTTTTGTTTATGATCACGGCATAACACAAGCTCACGGGGAGTTCCACCCATTTAAAGCCAAACGGTAAATTGTTAGGAATAAGTGGCATTCGGGATTTAAAACTCACTCACTTGTGCCACTTCTCGTCAGAGTTTTCATGTTACATAGGAGACAAGCAGCTTAAAGCTTCTGTGAGTTATGGGTTTTGAGGAGTGAGATAATGTTAATGAATTAAGTTTTTCCTTGATTTCGGAAGAAGTTCTCAAAGAGCAAGATAAAGCCTGACGTTCTTGAGCTGCAGCAAGTCTCATCTCACGATCTTCGTTAGATCCTGGAGACTGCACATTCCTCAGTCATTTAGCCGTTCTAGTGTATTCACAAAGTCTCGACCGTTTCTAGGCAGTTTTATTCGTAAACAAAACTAAATGTAATGACCAGGGACCAACATCACAACGCAAACACAATAAATCCGCGTTTCCTGGCAAAGAATATGAAGAAAATCTATCGAAGGAAGCAAAGGAATATCGTTAATTTTGTGATATGCAAAGCGAAATCGGTAAATTCATATACCCAAGTAAATTAATGATGGTTCGTGTAGGTAAAAAGAAGATTGCGGTGCTTAATTCTGCCGATGACCTAAACTTCCGAAAATACAGCTGTCACCGAGTTCAAAAATGCAATGAGTAAAACTGTCGGTGGCATCTATGGTACTTTGGTGTACTATGAGACTAACACCTCCATCTATTGTTTCTCTGGGTACTTCGAAACTAACAGCGCCATCTATCGATTCTTTGGTGCACTATGAATTGTTGATTAAACATCATCTAAACTGAGCAGACGATTTTAGATCAAATTTAAATAACAATATCTTTTTTCCGGGACCCCATTTTGATTAAATAAAGCATATATGTTGCTCCAAGCTAAGCTAGAGTTACTTGCGGAAATCATATGAAAATTCGTTTAGTAGTTTTGGATATTAATGTATTCAGACACATAGACATACTCGACAGTTTTATATAAAACTTTAAATCACGATATTTTATTTCGTAACCTGATTTTGATGAAGTGAAGCTTGTAGGTTGCCCCAAGTTACGGTCTTGTTACCTGTGTCAGCACCATGGAAATCCAGAAAATTCAAATGGCTTTAAGCACTATGGAACTTAACATCTGAGGTCATCAGTCCCGTAGACTTAGAACTACTTAAACCTAACTAACCTAAGGACATCACATACATCCATGCCCGAGGCAGGATTCGAACCTGCGACCGTAGCAGCAGCGCAGTTCCGGACTGAACCGCCTAGAACCGCTCGGCCACAACGGCCGGCGTTTCGCAAGAGCTTTGTTTGCGCAATCTGTTTTGATTTTTATAAGGGAGGTTTTCGTTCTCCTTAATAACCAACCAGAAGGCGTGGGAGAGAACGCATGTGACTGCCTCCCACGTCTGCCTGCACAGAAACGCTTCTGAGACTCGCTCTCTGTGTTTTAGCTCTTCCCCTGTCCCTGCTGTAACGTGCACCTGCCTCACTCTCCTTGCATTGTTCTGCATTCACCCTATAACAACTCTGTTCCTTTCTAGTATCTTTTAATTGTTGTGCCCTTGTTGCCTGGTGACTGGCAGATGAGGTAACTGAAATCCGTCCTGAGGAGTCGCATTACATTGTGAATCTTCAGAAAATGCAGAGATGTTCATTTAGTGTGACTCTCATTCGCCCAAAAGAATCCCGTTTCCTCCATGCCGCCCATATCTAATTAGGATCGCCCCGTAGAGGTTACCAACACAGTCCTGACGACGTAGAGTAGTCTTCGCTTGGCACTCCTACACTGCGCTCGTTGGTTGTCTGTGGCTTCTGTAACACTGCACCGTTATTCGAAACGTGTCTTCGATGCAGTGTGTGTCAAAAATAGGGAGGAAATGGAAGAAGCAAGCGTTTCTACAGGAGGGCAGCCAAAAGAAGACCCGTCAGAAGTAGAGGACTCTTATGAGCAATCGAAGGAAGAACTCATTAACAGCATCAGATGCAGCAGAAGATTGTTTCACGATTTGAATATTCTTGGAAATACATATCCGAGCAGGATTTCCGCTAATTCCGTTGCAATTTGAGATGCGACATCGAGGGCAATGCAAGGTCTATTGCGCGAAAGACGGATAATGATTTCGGGTGATTTAATGGACGTATTCTGTAACAAACGAAATATACACTACTGGCCATTAAAATTGCTACACCAAGAACAAATGCAGATGATAAACGGGTATTCATTGGACAAATATATTATACTAGAACTGACATGTGATTACATTTTCACGCAATTTGGGTGCATAGATCCTGAGAAATCAGTACCCAGAACAATAACCTCTGGCCGTAAGAACGGCCTTGATGCGCCTGGGCATTGAGTCAAACAGAGCTGGGATGGCGTGTACAGGTACAGCTGCCCATGCAGCTTCAACACGATACCATAGTTCATCAAGAGTAGTGACTGGCGTATTAAGACGAGCCAGTTGCTCGGCCACCATTGACCAAACGGTTTCAATTGGTGAGAGATCTGGAGAATGTGCTGGCCAGGGCAGCAGTCGAACATTTTCTGTATCCAGAAAGACCCGTACAGGACCGGCAACATGCGGTCGTGCATTATCCTGCTGAGATTTAGGGTTTCACAGGGATCGAATGAAGGGTAGCCACGGGTGGAACACACCTGAAATGTAACATCCACTGTTCAAAGTACCGTCAGTGCGAACAAGAGGTGACCGGGACGTGTGACCAATGGCACCCCATACCATCACGCTGGATGATACGCCAGTATGGCGATAACAAATACACGCTTCCAATGTGCGTTCACCGCGATGTCGCCAAACACGGATGCGACCATCATGATGCTGTAAACTGAACCTTAATTCATCCGAAAAAATGACGTTTTGCTATTCTTGCACCCAGGTTCGTCGTTGAGTACACCAACGCAGGCGCTCCTGTCTTTGAGGCAGCGTCAAGGGTAACCGCAGCCATGGTCTCAGAGCTGATAGTCCATGCTGCTGCAAACGTCGTCGAACTGTTCGTGCAGATGGTTTTTGTCTTGCAAACGTCCCCATCTGTTGACTCAGGGATCGAGACGTGGCTGCACGATCCGTTACAGCCATGCGGATAAGATGCCTGATGCCTGTCATCTCGACTGCTAGTGATACGAGGCCGTTGGGATCCAGCACGGCGTTCCGTATTACCCTCCTGAACCCACCGATTCCATATTCTTCTAACAGTCATTGGATCTCGACCAACGCGAGCAGCAATGTCGCGATACGATAAACCGCAATCGCGATAGGCTACAATCCGACCTTTATCAAAGTCGGAAACGTGATGGTACGCATTTCTCCTCCTTACACGAGGCATCACAACAACGTTTCACCAGGCAACGCCGGTCAACTGCTGTTTGTGTATGAGAAATCGGTTGGAAACTTTCCTCATGTTAGCACGTCGTAGGTGTCACCACCGGCGTCCATCTTGTGTGAACGCTCTGAAAAGATAATCATTTGCATATCACAGCATCTTCTTCCTGTCGGTTAAATTTCGCGTCTGTAGCACGTCATTTTCGTGGTGTAGCAATTTTAATGGCCAGTAGTGTACATTTGAGGAAAGTTTACTGTGATGCTTGAGATATTAACGAAATTACTACGGCGAAAACGACTGTTTTTGAATAATTCTGCATGACTTATACCATGCTTTTAATAATATTCTATACGATAAAAAACTACTTGGGCACGATTTGAAGTGGAATGATCATATAAAATTAATTGTTGGTAAGGCGGGTGCCAGGTTGAGATTCATTGGGAGAGTGCTTAGAAAATGTAGTCCATCAACAAAGGAGGTGGCTTACAAAACACTCGTTCGACCTATGCTTGAGTATTGCTCATCAGTGTGGGATCCGTACCAGATCGGTCTGACGGAGGAGATAGAGAAGATCCAAAGAAGAGCGGCGCGTTTCGTCACAGAGTTATTTGGTAACCGTGATAGCGTTACGGAGATGTTTAATAAACTCAAGTGGCAGACTCTGCAAGAGAGGCGCTCTGCATCGCGGTGTAGCTTGCTCGCCAGGTTTCGAGAGGGTGCGTTTCTGGATGAGGTATCGAATATATTGCTTCCCCCTACTTATACCTCCCGAGGAGATCACGAATGTAAAATTAGAGAGATTAGAGCGCGCACGGAGGCTTTCAGACAGTCGTTCTTCCCGCGAACCATACGCGACTGGAACAGGAACGGGAGGTAATGACAGTGGCACGTAAAGTGCCCTCCGCCACACACCGTTGGGTGGCTTGCGGAGTATCAATGTAGATGTAGATGTAGATTTGAACCCGGACCACCAACATGGTAGTCGTGAACCTTAGCCGCAGCGCTACACTCGCTGGTCAAACATGAGTAATATTACAGCTTGTAATGGTACTTGAATTACGTAACCATTACGGCACCTCACCTCAACCTCTCGATACCAGCAATATTCTACTGTGTTTCTGTAAAATAGTTAACATATTTGTGTGACAACATTCAGATTGGATTTCATTAATGTAGAGGTACTTCGATACATCGATATGTATATATAGCAATGATATTATTCTTATGTGTATTCTTTCTTTTGTCACTATGATCTTTGACGTGCTTGTAACTCTGATCTTTGGGCGCGAAAGCGATTATTAGAGAGCCAAGCTTTGGTAGTCATGTTAAAAAGACGCAAATTGTAGTCAGTTTATGAAATGTGAACTTTAACAGTGAGGAAGATATTTTCAAGTATGTTTTATATTGTGAAGTGATGTTTTGGAACGAGTCACGTGATATTGCAACAAAAGTAATAAAAAAGAAGTGTAACTTAAAATCGGAGTGCTGATTACTTTTTTACATCATCATTGTCCTAACCTGCAAAAGTTTAATCTTCAAGAATGGTTTAGAAACACATCTATAAAACTTTTGAATATCGCAGAATAACACCTAGGCCTCTTTGCATCCGAGCTTGGAGCATCACTACCTAGAGTTTCGGCGACTGAGCCATGAGTTCACAACGAGACCAGCGTGGGAAACACGAAAAGATGAGTGCCTAGTTTATCCATTATTTCAAGAAATGACTTTATTAACTGTGCTCTAATGACACCTGGCATATAATAGAACTTTGTTGTTGCTCGAAAATGCAATATTTAGCAGCGTGAGCAGCACTACAATCAGAATTAATTTTTGACCTTTGTTGTGGTAGGGTTGTTAGAATCTGTAAGGGGTTACATGGAAATCCGCTAGATAGCTACTTTCTACAACATACCTAAGACTCCTCAGAATCGGTGATTGAGGCTCTGATGGTCCCATTGTCAGTGTCACTTTCAGGCATCAGACGTAAGCACTCTACTGAGACCTAAAAAGACACCGAAGTGGTGATTTCTCTACCAAGGACGCCAAAGTAAGTTTCACAGCGAGTATCGGAAAAGCACGCGACCGTGCAGTTGTCTGGTTTGGTGCTCCACCGACACGCTCCGCTCGGGTTGGCGGGTGTGTGGCAGACCGGAGAGGAGAGAGTTATCGCCCGTGGCCCGCCAGCTGCCAGCTGCCAGCTGCTGACAGAAATAGAAGCGCCGGCCGACAGAGACGGCACCTGTCGCCGTCTTCCCGCACGTCTCCTTCGCCCCCGTGACTCATCCCACGCCTTCCGAGGACACCCCTACCGGCGCCCGTTATCAGCCAGCCATACCCGACCGAGCCCGTCGAGCTCTGCGCTCGGCGATGTAACTGCTGCCTGATGCCAAAGTCAGCCGATACCCACAGTAATAATTACTTCGTGGATAAACATCAAAGCCGATTCGGATATCCGTGAGTATACTTGAAAACTGGCCAATTGGATGTACGTCTTAGACTCCTTCCCTTCTCTCTGTCTGTCTCGTCCAGCCTCGTCTCTTGTCCATCCCCTCTTCCTCACCTCCCCAACCTTTCTGTCTATCCCTCTCTCTGATCTTGAGCCTTCTTTATTGTTATTGCAAACTAATCCTTAATTGGGAATTGAAATCGTTTAAAATAAATGGGCAGATCGGTTGGGGTCATTGGTACACGGGATATGAGACATATCTCCCTGCAGCTGGACCAGTGGGGACAGTAGCTTCAATGATGATATTTTGCATACTTCTGATCTGCGAATGGGTAGGATTCCGTAGTCCCGGAAGGTTCAGATTCCGATAGAAATCGTTATTAAGAGGAAACCCGTAAATTAAAAGAAGAAAAAATGTAGCCTATGCCCGTATGTAAGTTTAATATCGTATCGTGGAAAAATGCGAAGTAAATAAAAAAAAACTTCTCAAGACTTTTGGTAACAAAGTTTCCTCTTTATACATCACATACATATATATTTGTTTAGTACGTAAAGATTCAATAAGCAAAGAAACTGGTACTCCTGCCTAATGTCGTTTAGTCCCCGCGAGCGCGCAGAAGTGCCGCCAAAGGACTTGGCATGGATTCGACTAATGTCTGACGTAGAGTTGGAGAGAACTGACGCCATGAATCCTGCAGGGCTGTCCGTAAATCAGTAAGAGTACGATGGGGT
Organism: Schistocerca serialis cubense; assembly: GCF_023864345.2. Lineage (NCBI taxonomy): Eukaryota > Metazoa > Arthropoda > Insecta > Orthoptera > Acrididae > Schistocerca > Schistocerca serialis. The sequence goes on from NC_064644.1 coordinate 323,810,032, forward strand.
GGAGATCTCTTCTGAACAGCACGTTGCAAGGCATCCCAGACATGCTCAGTAATGTTCATGTCCAAGGAGTTTGGCGGCCAGGGGAAGTGTTTAAACTCAGATGAGTGTTCCTGGAGCCACTCAGTAGCAATTCTGGACGTGTAGGGTGTCGCATTGTCCTGCTGGAATTGCCAAAGTCCGTCGGAACAATGAACATGAATGGATGCAGGTGATCAGACATAATGGTTACGTACGTGTCACCTGTCAGAGTCGTATCTAGATGCATCAGGGGTCCCATATCACTCCAACTGCACACGCCTCACACCATCACGGAGCTTCCATCAGCTTGAACAGTCCCCTGCTGACATGCAGGGTCCATGGATTCACGAGGCCGTCTCCATACCGGTACACGTCCATCCGCTAGATACAATTTGAAACGAGACTCGGCACAGACAGGCACAGCTTGTTTCCAGTCATCAACAGTCCAACGTCGGTGTTGACGGGGCAGACGAGGCGTAAAGCTTTGTATCGTGCAGTCGTCAAGTGTACACGAGTGAGCCTTCAGCTTCTAAAGCCCTTATCGATGACGTTTCATTGAATGGGTCGCACGCTGACTCCTGTTGATGGTCCAGCACTGAAATCTGCAGCAACTTGCGGTAGGGTTGCATTTCTGTCACGTTGAACGATTCTCTTCAGTCGTCAATGGTCCCGTTCTTGTAGGATCTTCCTGCGGCCGCAGCAATGTCGGAGATTTGCTATACCGGATTCCTAATATTCACGGTACACTCGTGGAATGGTCGTACGGGAAAATCCCAACTTCGTCGCTACCTGGGAGATGCTGTGTCCTATCGCTCGTGCGCCGACTATAACGCCACGTTCGAATTCACTTAAATCTTGATAACCTGCCATTGTAGCAGCAGTAATCGATCTAACAACTGCCCCAGACACTTGTCTACATAGGCGTTGCCGACCGCAGCGCCGAAATGCTGCGTGTTGAATACGAATGCCTATACCAGTTTCTCTGGCGTTTCTGAGTGTATGAAAAGTGCTACCACGGACTGTGAAAACTAACCTCTGCTCCAATGAGCAGAGTCCTGCACAGAAAGCTACAGACGGCGCCTCTGTTCCCAACTCCCAAAAAATTCGTTGCTCCTGCCCAATTTCCCACTTCTCAAAACTCACAGGAGGAGGAGCTAATTCTGTAATATTGCCAACGTGATAGCGGCGATATGCTACAAAAATTTCAAATAATCTGGGAAAAGACAGCTAACTTTTTGATAGATCTTATTATTTTTTATTCTTCCGTCTACTCGAAGGGGGGGGGGGAGGGGGAGCTGACGTTCCACGTTAATGAATTGAATTTTCGTAGACATCGATAAAACCAATGGAAATGTCCCCTCCAAAACTGTCACTCGGGAACTTACGAATATTAAATGAATGACGAATGAATATTAAATATTACGAGGGTCAGTCAAAAAGTAATGCCTCCTATTTTTTTTTCTACGTTTAATTGTCAGGAAATTTAAATGCAATTACATAGGTTGAAAACCACAACATTGAGGATCATTTTGTCATTTTTCAATGTAATCTCCGCCCATCTCTACAGTTTTGGTCCATCTTTGAACAAGGGCATGTATCCCAGCACGGTAAAAATCTCAGCTCTGCTTCCTAAGCCATTGACGCACGGATGTTTTGACGGCCTCCTCATCTTCAAAATGAATCCCACGATGAGCTTCTTTTAGTGGCCCGAACAGATGGAAGTCTGATGGTGCCAGGTCAGGGCTGTATGGGGATGAGGCAAAACTTCCCATCCAATTTTGACAATCTCGTCAGAGGTGTGACGACTGGTGTGTGGTCTTGCATTGTCATGCAAAAGAAGAACATCTGCCATTGATTTTGTTGGGCGAACTCGCTGAAGACGTGCTTTAAGTTTGTTGAGGGTTGTGACGTATTGAACAGAATTTATTGTGCATCCCTGCTCCAAAAAATCAACCAGAATCACACCCTCTGTATCCCAGAAAACTGTTGCCATAACTTTCCCTGCCGATCGCACAGTTTTGAATTTTTTCTTCCTCGGCGAGCTTGTGTGACGCCACTCCATTGACTGCCTCTTTGATTCGGGTTCAAAAAAATGCACCCATGTTTCGTCCCCGGTCACAATTTTTTTCAGAAACTCATCTCCCTCCAAACGGAAGCGCTGCAAGTGTTGGGAGGCTATTGTTTTCCTTGCCTCTTTATTCTGATCGGTTAACATTCTTGGAACCCACCGTGCACAAACTTTTGAGTACCCCAATCGTTTAATAATCGTGATCACACTGCCTTTACTAAGAGAAATAATGCGACACACTTCATCTGCAGTCACCCGACGGTCACCACGAATGATGTCATCAACTTGCTGAATGTTGTGTGGAGTCACTGCACTCACCGGCCTGCCGCTCCGCTTTTCGTCAGTCAACGGTGTTTGCCCTTCAGCTTCCTTACAACGACGAACCCATCGTCTAACAGTGCTGACATCCACTGTCACAACACCATACACCTTCTTCAGTCTTTCATGAATGCGTATGGGCGTTTCACCTTCTGCATTCAAGAATTCAATCACACAACGCTGTCTCAAACGAACATCGATGTCGGCCATCTTACAAACTTCTGCTGTGCTGCCACCTGTTGACACAGAAAGTTACTACTGCAGTGGATTGCAGAAGAAGGTTTGAGGAATGGCGCCAAATTCAAATTTTTCACTTAACTTAATTTCTTTAAGTAGAAAAAAAATGGGAGGCATTACTTTTTGACCGACCCTCGTACAACCTGTCTTAATATTAACAAGACAACATCATAAACAAATAAACAGTTGAATGGTAAACTGTGGCAACTTTAATATTCTTGGCATATCCGACGTGCAAGTCGTGGGGAAAAGCTAATACCTAGCAAGAAATTTACTTATAATCGCGGAAGCCTAGTGATTGTCCTAAGGTTAATGGGAGTCGTACTACAGAAGGAAAAAGCGTCACACCAGTCGGGGAAGCCGAAAGGAAAGTGTTTATTATTTACAAAATGCAAGTCTTCTGAGCGAATCTTGAAATAATCTGATCATGAAAAAGCGACTTTAATTTCACTACACTTCATCTCGCATCTGTAGTACGACCTCACCATAGCATTGCAGGTGATGATTCAAGGGCTGCGGAATAGATCATTGGTAGAACCAACGACCCTCGTCAGTGGCGTTGTTCAAATTAGCCCAGAATGGTTCTAAGCCCCCAATACATCAGTTCAGGAGGGTCTGCAGCTGCTCCAAGCACCGAAATCAAATGGCGGAAGATTTGATCCTTGATCTTGATCTCAGAATTTTACATTCCCCTCTGTTTTCTAATAGAATGTGAACTAAGAGGAAACATCAACATAAGTCCTCAGACCAACAGCGAAAAATGGAAAAATATGCTGACTCCGAAATGAATACATATTGCAAAGCGATACTTGACAGTACTGCCGCAACATTTGTAGGTGATTTGGGTATACAAGGTGTACACAGACCAGGCACCTCAGGCAGTAAGAATGGCTCTAAGCCTGTTGAGCACTGGTTCGAAATGTGCCTGGATGACAGATACGAGAAAGTCGTTTCATGATTCTTCAGCTCAGACTTCGTCAATGGTTTTGGATGGTGAGTGATGGTGCACCTGTCCCTCAGCAAGCAATGACCAGTTGCATTCAGTGGGTGAGAGATTGGAAAACGCACCGACCAGTCCAACAGTTGAACATTTCTGCATAGAAGTAGCTCAGCATAGCACTGTAACACTTGCGTTATCTTGTTCAAAGATGGATTTTCGGAGACTTTGATGATAGAACACGCATTAGAAACGTAACGCCTGCCTTCCACATTGCCGACTACAGTAACCAGCAGTAACGAGTGTGTTGTGAACCTAAAGGTACCCCGTATAATCGCGCCAGTTGCTGGTGCCCTGTGGGGAAGAGTAGTGCAGTTTAGTGGCACTCTTTCTCCTCAGAGTCTCCACAGATGGGTACGTTAATTGTAATGCGGTACGTTGAAGTGGAACTCCTCTGAAAAGACGACGTGGTGCCTCCCACTCCTATGGCTGCACTGCCGTCGGAGCGACTCTTGTCTCCGGCCGCGCCCAGGGAAACCACAACAATGATACCCGTGCTGACATGTAAAGTTTAGCTCTGCAGGACACAAATAAATATTTTTTCTGTTAGCCTATTATTTTGTTGTATTTATTATGTATACAAACAAAAATTAAATGCTGTTATTTGGTAAACGCTTCAGTTGAGAACGGCTGGATCTATTTGGATTTTTTTAAATGTTCGTAGTAATGCGATTAAGCTTTTTAGTGAAATAAAAGTTGGAAAAGTTGCACGAAAAATTGGGAAAATTAGAAAGTACTTTCATTCTGGTTTTTTCTTTCTTTTTTTTTTTTTTTTTTTTTTTTTTTTGTATGACGTGATGAACATAACTCACGATTCGAACGATGGAAATGCATAATTCTTTTCTCGTTTTGTTCGTTATAGTCTTCGAAAATTTTTCGGAAAAGAAACTCGGGACAGTTACGAAGGAAAGTGTCGAAGTAGGGTAACGTTGAGCTTCTGTACCTGGGAAGCGAGTATAAAGATATCAAGAAAACTTTCAAGACAGTTGGAGATATGGATATTAGGAACATATCATAAAAATTTCAGCCATTTGCTATGCATACCCGCCTTGAAATCCACGGCTCTGTTTTGGTAGCCAGCCGGCCGGTGTGGCCGTGCGGTTCTAGGCGCTTCAGTTTGGAACCGCGTGACCGCTACGGTCGCAGGTTCGAATCCTGCCTCGGTCATGGATGTGTGTGATGTCCTTAGATTAGTTAGGTTTAAGTAGTTCTAAGTTCTAGGGGACTGATGACCTCAGATGTTAATTCCCATAGTGCTCAGAGCCAATTGAACCAATTTTTTTTTAGCCAAAAACTATGTTTTTCGGGTTTTCTCTGGACCCACCCATGAACTAAATGGTGGCTCCATAAGCCCCTTGAGACGAAAAGAACCAGCCTATATTCTCCATTTGCCTAAGGTGGAGGAAGTGTGCAATATTCAAACTAAATGCGTGTGAATTCCTAAGGGACCAAACTGCTGAGGTCATCGATCCCTAGACTTACACACTACTTAAACTAACTTATGCTAAGAATAACACACACACCCATGCCCGAGGGAGGACTCGAACTTCCGGAGAAAGGGGCCTCGCGGTCAGTGCCATGGCGCCTCTAATCGTGAAGTCACTCCGCGCCGCTAATATTCAAACGCTGATGCTGTACTGAAGGATAGTTACCGTTAGACGATCCTTCTGTTGGGTATACAAATGGTCCCTTGCCCAACGGCTGTCCAAGACACTAGACCCTGACTTCCTATCACCAACAGACCCCCAGCTATACGACCCAATAAAATCCAGTTTTTGTAAGCGGTGTTTTGGAACATATTAGGTAGCACACGCTGTCGCATGCGTACAGTAGGTCTTTCCAATAGGATTCTGGTTGCGTGGCACCATGAGAAGCAGCAAGGCGTTGAGACTGACGCTCCTTAACCCATCGGTTCCACATTGGTATGGCAGTTGGGGGTTCTCGACTAACGCAAGCAGCAACGTCACGGAACAATAAATCACAATATGAAGATATTGGTGACCGTGCAGCTCTCCAGAATGAAATTACAATTAAAGCAATACCATTAGCTGTTGACAGGCGTTGATATACACCTACGGGGACAGTTGCTTTAATTGTAATTTTATAAACCACAATGGCCGACGCACCACGAGAAATCTGCTGTATCATTGTTCCTTATGTACAGAATGTATCTACCTTGTGTGGTGGCACTGAAATGCTAATTATTTGCACAACAGGGCATGTTGTATACTGCATGCCAGTTTGATGTTTTTTTTATGCCATCTTCATACTGTGGTTATTTTAGTGGCCAGCAGTGCAATAGTTATTATGTTTCAAGTCACTACTATTGTGAGTAGGCTGTTTAGGTGTTTAAGTTGGTAACGTCACGTAGCGCTCTGTATGAAAATCACTGACTGTGCTGTGTGCAGTCTGTGGCTGGTTTGCATTGTTAGATTATTGGCTATTGTAATGTTGGGCAGCTGGATGTGAACATCGCGTAGCGTTGCGCAGTTGGAGGTGAGCCGCCAGCAGTGGTGGATGTGGGGAGAGAGATGGCAGAATTTTGAGAGCGGACGATCTGGACGTGTGTCCATCAGAAATAGTAAATTTGTAATACTGGATATCGTGATGACTTTTGAACATTATTAATGTAAATACATTGTTTGTTCTCCATCAAAATCTTTCATTTGCTAACTATGCCTATCAGTAGTTAGTGCCTTCAGTAGTTAGAATCTTTATTTAGCTGGCAGTATTGGCGCTCGCTATATTGCAGTAGTTCGCGTAACGAAGATTTTTGTGAGGTAAGTGAGTCATGAAAAGTACAGGGTGATTCAAAAAGAATACCACAACTTTAAAAATGTGTATTTAATGAAAGAAACATAATATAACCTTCTGTTATACATCATTACAAAGAGTATTTAAAAAAGTTTTTTTTTCACTCAAAAACAAGTTCAGAGATGTTCAATATGGCCCCCTTCAGACACACGAGCAATATCAACCCGATACTCCAACTCGTTCCACACTCTCTGTAGCGTATCAGGCGTAACAGTTTGGATAGCTGCTGTTATTTCTCGTTTCAAATCATCAATGGTGGCTGGGAGAGGTGGCCGAAACACCATATCCTTAACATACCCCCATAAGAAAAAATCGCAGGGGGTAAGATCAGGGCTTCTTGGAGGCCAGTGATGAAGTGCTCTGTCACGGGCTGCCTGGCGGCCGATCCATCGCCTCGGGTAGTTGACGTTCAGGTAGTTACGGACAGATAAGTGCCAATGTGGTGGCGCTCCATCCTGCTGAAATATGAATTGTTGTGCTTCTTGTTCGAGCTGAGGGAACAGCCAATTCTCTAACATCTCCAGATACTGTAGTCCAGTTACAGTAGCACCTTCGAAGAAAAAGGGACCAAAAACTTTATTGGCTGAAATGGCGAACAAATGTACAACTAAATGAAACTTTATAGCTCCCTTAATTCGCCGACAGATAGTGCTTAGCTCTGCCTTTTGTCGTTGCAGAGTTTTAAATTCCTAAAGTTGTGGTATTCTTTTTGAATCACCCTGTATAGGTTATTGTTAGTCAGGGCAATTCTTTTGTAGGGATTATTGAAAGTCAGACTGCGTTGCGCTAAAAATATTGTGTGTCAGTTTAGTGATGATCAGATTAAGTAAAGAGAGAAATGTCTGAGTACGATCAGTTTTCCTCAGCTGTTTGAAAATCAAATAACGTAGAGGTTTACCAGCACAGTCATTTATACAATTTTTTTAAGGGGACGTTACACTATTACCACTGATTCGCGACAGAATGCCACTACGGTGGCTGCAAAGTGCAGTGTCCTGGAGAGGGTAGACCCGTTGTTGATATAGGCAAGAGCTGAAGATGGCGATATGGAATTCTTCCTGATTTCCAGCACATCGTATTTCCGTCATACCAACAGCTGCCATAAACCTGACTCATTCCTGTTTTGTTTGCACTTAACAGCTGTCACTTATTCAGTTACCGAAAGCTGCCACAAAGTAACTTTAAAGATGCTTCAAGCAATCTATCATTCTGAGCTTATTCCTCATTCTGACTGCTGTTTGTATTTCACATACGACATAAACAATGTAGGTTATAAAATCTCTCAACTTTTTTCTTACTATATTTGCAAGTACTTATTTGTAAGATTTATTAAATTGAGAAGTGATACTCGTTAACACGATTTAATATTAAACTGAGGGTAGAAACGTCATGGCACAGCGACATGCACATATACAGATGCCGGTAGTATAACGTCCACGAGGTATAGAAGGGCAGTGCATTGACGATGCTGTCATTTGTACTTAGTTGATTCATGTGAAAGGTTCCCCAAGTGATTATGACCGCACAACACGAATTAACGGATTCGGATTTCGGAAAGGCAGTTGGACCTAGACACATGGGGTATTCCGTTTCGAATACCAATTTTCAGGCATTACACCTCACGACTACCATCTGCTGCGGCGTTTGCGCAGGGTTGTCAGTGCTAACAGACAAGCAACACTGCGTGAAATGACAGCAGAAATCATTATGGGACGCACGACGAGCGTGACAATTAGAACAGTGTGGCAGATTTGGCTTTAATGGGCTATGGCAGTAGTCGACCGACGAGAGCGTCTTTTCTAACAGCACGACATCACCTTCAGGGCCTCTCTCGGGTTCGTGATCCTATTGGTTGGACCCTAGACTACTGCAAAACCGTGACCTGGTCAGATGAGTCCCCATTTCAGATGGTAAGAGCCGATGGTTGGGTTCCAATGTAGCGCAAGACCCTCGAAGGCATGGACGCAAGTTGTTAACAAGGCATCGTGCAAGCTGGTGGCGGCTCCATAATGGTGTTGGGCTGTGTTTACATGGGATTGACTGGGTTCTGGTTATGTTCGGCTACTTGGAGACCATTTTCAGCATTTCATGGACGTCATACATCCAAACAACGAAGGGATTTCTATGGGTGACGACAATGCGCTATGTCACCGGACCACAGTTGTTCGTGATTTGTTTGAAGAACATTCTGGACAGTTCGAGCGAATTGTTGGCCATTCAGATCGCCCGATATGAATCGCGTCGAACATTTATGGGACATAATTGATAGGTTAGTCCCGCACCGGCAACACTTGCGCAATTGTAGACGGCTGTACAGGGTGAAAAGTATTTAAACTGACAAACTCTGGGAGGTTGTAGGGGACATCAAAACAAATATTTTTCCCTAATGTCATTTTCTCCTATGAGGAGTATTTAAACCGGCAGAGGAAGATTTCTCTGGTGGCAAATTAATTAAACCAACAAACACTTTTCCATTTTTTATGACCAAGACACAACACATTAACACAACCCAATTTCAATTACAGTAGATTTTCAAAAATGCCTCCACTGACACGTAAATAAAGGTTACACCGTCGGATCATGTTCTGTCTGACACGGGCAAAAACCCCAGGAGTATCCTGAATTGTTTCTGCTGCTGCTACTATCCGGACAACCAGAACCTCTTCTGATGCAACAGGAGTTACGTAAACAATGTTGCGCATCTCTCCTCACACAAAAAAAGCCCAGAGGGGTCATATCTGGCTATCGAGCAAGCTATGGTACAGGACCACCTCTGCCAATCCACTCTTCTGGGAACCGTCGGTCCAGGAATCTACGCACACGACAACTGAAATGTGCCGACGCCCCGCCATGTTGGAACCGCATGCGTTGTCTTGTAAGGAGCGTGACGTCTTCCAGCAATTCTGGCAATGCTCTGGCGAGAAAATTGTAATAGTGCCTGCCATTTAATGGCCTAGGTAGCAGATACGGCCCAATTAAACAGTCCCCAACAACACCGCCCCACGCATTAACGAAGAACCGCACTTGATGAGTGCTAGTAACTGTGGCATGTGAGTTATCCTCACTCCAAACATGCGAATTATGGATGTTGAAGACTCCATCACGCCCGAACGTTGCTTCATCGTTATACAACACAGAGGATGCAAATGTAGCATGCATTTCACACTGTTCCAGATACTACTGCGAAAACTGTGCTGTGGGTGGACAATCAACTGATTCAGGTTGTGGACACGCTGTAAGCGAAATGGACGTAACAATTGCTCTCGAAGTACTGTTCTTACATTCGCCTGATTCGTCCCGATGTTACGTGCAATTGCACGAATGCTGATTGAAGGATCCCGCTCCACATGCTGCGAGACATGTTCCTCAAATTGCAACGTTCTTACAGTGTGACGGCGTCCCTGTCCAGGTAATCTGCTAATTGACCTGGTCTCACGCAGACGTTGGTACACAGCAGCAAAGGTCGTATGATGCGGGATACGTCGGTTACGATATTGTTGTTGATAAACCCGCTGTGCAGCTCGTCCATTGTGGTGCGCTACGTAGTACGCACCAACCATATCAGTGTACTCACTCCAGGTGTGTCGCTACATTAGTAAACAGAGACAATGCACTACTGCACTGGTGGTCAGCAGTTGCCTACAACTGAAGAGCGTAACACGCCCTCTAACAACTGAATATCGTAATGCAGCTTCTAACAACTGAAGAGGACGGCCTCCACTGATTTAAATAATCCTCATAGGAAAAAATGACATTAGGGAAAAATATTTGTTTTGATGTCCCCTACAACCTCCCACAGTTTGTCGGTTTAAATGCTTTTCACCCTGTATAGCCAGCAAGGCTCAGTATATCTGCAGGGGACTTCCAGCGACTTGTTGAGTCCCTGCCACGTCGAGTTTCTGTACTACGCCGACAAAAAGAAGGCCTGAAACGATATTAGGAGGTATCCCACGACTTTTGTCAGCGTGTAGTGAACTAACGTACATTTCATGAGCGAAGTACATGATTAACATTTGACCGTACCCAGTATGTGATAATTTCATTTGATTTCCCATTGCTCGATAGGAAAATCCATAAAATCTCTTTCAGTAATTATGAGAGAAGACTAAAAGTTATCGGGCGTATCAGAAATATGACAGGCCCTGTAGTATTAACTCTTTCGCTGCTGCGTCGGTACTAGCGGTACGCTTGTTGCTGCGGCGTGTATCACGCCATTTCCCGCTCTGCTGGCCAATTCTGTTCTTTGCCTGGCGCTGAAAATTGTCCAAAGACCATAGGCCAACTTTCTCTGTCGATTTCCTACTCTCGGGAAGGCGACCGTAGGAAAAGTGAAGAACGATTATCTTGGTCTTGAGAATAACAGGCTCGACGATAGCGACGGTATCGTCATTCTAGGTCGACAGAAAAATCAGATTCATCATCACTATCACTATTCACAAGTAACCTTTCTACTTCCGCTTTTGATATTCCGCACTGGCATATCCTGAAACTCCTTCACAAGACGCCCTAGTCTGTAATCCCGCCAAAATAAGCGAGAGGAAACTAGTTCAGCTCTTTTGACATCTATAGACAACTATTAGGTTCCTCTGCATGGAAAACTCGATCGACAACGTAAAATGGTGGAAACAGTTCAAAATTCTGAGAAAGATATGAGCAAGGGAAAAGACGATGATATACATTATGTACAAGAACCAAGAGGAAACAATAAGCCTGACAGGCCAAGAGCGAAGTGATCAGATGAAAAAGGTTGTAAGACACCGTGCATTCTTTCTCCCCCACTGCTCACTGCACACGTCGAAGAAGTAATAACAGAAATAAAAGAAAGATTCAAGAGCGGCACTAAAATTCAAGGTGAAAAAATAACAGTGATAAGATTCGCTGATGACATTGCTGTTCTCGGTGAAAGTGAAGAGCCGGCCGCGGTGGCCGTGCGGTTCTGGCGCTGCAGTCCGGAACCGCGGGGCTGCTACGGTCGCAGGTTCGAATCCTGCCTCGGGCATGGGTGTGTGTGATGTTCTTAAGTTAGTTAGGTTTAAGTAGTTCTAAGTTCTAGGGGACTTACGACCTAAGATGTTGAGTCCCATAGTGCTCAGACCCATTTGAACCATTTGAAAGTGAAGAAGAGTGAACAGTCTAATGTCTAAATTTTTAGACAACATAGTTGCATTGAGATAAACAGCGATTAATTTACTTATAATCAATTATTCAAAATGACAGTCACAATCGCATTACTTATTTTGCCGCCAACCGGTTTCAACCCGCAATGGGTTCATCTTCAGGGCAATTTACACTGTAAAGTTATAATATTAGTAAGTAATCATGTACGTAATCTATAAGCAATTTGTCGAAGTTACATAAATAAACAGATTTTTATACCCATTTGGTCGCTCGCTGGTGTCGTCACCCTGCCCGTGCACGGTTGGTAACTATGTATGGTTGGCTCTCTGCATGAGCTTAAATAACGGCCAACAACACGTGGGCAGCAGAAGACCACATGGATTAACAACATGGCGGAAGAATGGTTATGGTACGCCGTTACCATAACAACGAACGCCACGCAAAGATGGTATTACAGCACACGACTTTGACGAAGCGTCCCAACCACACAGGCTAGGGGGCGCTTGATATATACTGTCGCCCTTGGTAACAGCGTCCCTACCACAAAAGATAGACGGCTATGCTCTATCCACAAATGATGTGAAAAATGAATGGGACAACAGTTACCTGAATTTTAAATAATTGTGAATTTCTCGAGGTTTAATTAGTTATATTTATTATGTTTTGTATTACAACTGGAACAAAGTTTAAAATTTACGATTTCTTGCTTAAGCATGTAACTACCGTTGGTCACCGTGGAGGGCGTTATGGTCTGTCCAAGTATTGTTGGCCGTTATTTAAGCTCATGCAGGGAGCCAACCATGCATAGTCACCAACCGTGCACAGGCAGGGTGACAACTCCAGCGAGCGACCAAATGGGTATAAAAATCTGCTTATTTATGTAACTTTGACAAATTGCTTGTACATTACGTACATGATTACTTACTAGTATTATAACTTTACAGTGCAAATTGCCCTGAAGATGACCCCAGCGCGAGTTGAAACCGGTTGGTGGCAAAATAAATAATGCGATTGTGACTGTCATTTTGAATAATTGAATCTAATGTCTGCAGAATATAGATTAAGAGCATCCCGAAGAAAGATGACAGTAATAAGGAGTGCTCTAAATGAAACTAACGATAAACTTTTATTCAAAATTGAACTACGAAGCAGACCAGTTTAAGAAATTCTGTTGCGTTGAAAGCAAAATAATGCATTACAAACGATGCAAGATGGATGTGAGGAGTATACTAGTAGAGGCGAAGAGTGCATTACTGGCCAACAGAAGTCTGCTAGCAGCTATCATAGGCTTTAATTTGAGGAAGCAATTTCTGAGAATGTACGTATCACAGTGAATCATGGATTACGGGATGAGTGGAAAAGAAGAGAAGCGAAGCATTTGAGAAGTTGTCTGTACAAGGATGCTGAAAATTAGCTGGGATGATAAGATAAAGAACGAAGAAGTTCTCTACAGAATCGACGAAGAAAGGAACGTATGGAGAACGCTGACAAGAAGAAGAGACGTGATGATAGGTCATGTGTTAAGACATGAGGAAATAATTTTCACGGTAACATAAGAAGCTGTAGAGGTTAAAAACTGTAGGGGAAGACCGAGATTGGAATACATTCAATACAAAATTGAGGACGTTGGGTGTATGTCCTTTTGTATCCCGCCTGGAAGGCGGCGCGTGGGTCTGCTGCTCTGAACTGAAGGGTAGGCCGAACGTGGGAAGTGAGTACGAGCAGGAAAAGGTGAAAATCTCTCGGTACTGCTCTTAGAGATGGTTTTACTAGATCACAATATTAACTGAATACATAACTTTGCACTGAGGTGTGCAGCCTTAGACCCGTCGTAAGTAGTACATAGTCTCAATAGCAAGCGAAGTGTCCCGGCCGTCTGCTCTTCATCAAATGGGAAGAATCTGGAGCGGAGCTCGTAGAGCTCTCCCGCTCCGGTTACAGTGCGCTGTAGTCGGAGTCTGTGGTAGTGCCAACCTAGCAAAGCGCACCTACGTTGTGGCATCGTAGCTATTGATACCACATGTCCTACTCTGAGAAGGAGACGCTGGGCAAAAAAGAGGCGGACCGCATAAAACGAGTCAAAGGACTGATGACACCCACTCCCCAAGGAAAAGGGGGAGGGAGGGGGGCGGGAGACAATACGTTACACTCAGTGGAATGCAAATTACAAGTTCCGATAAGAAGAAAATTCAGTTCAAGTATTAGTCAAGGAATTTAAGGAAATGGGACCTGGATAAACTGAAAGAATCAGAGGTTGTAGAGAGTTTCAGGGAGAGCATAAGGGAACAATTGACAGGAATGGGGGAAAGAAATACAGTAGAAGAAGAATGGGTAGCTCTGAGGGATGAAGTAGTGAAGGCAGCACACGATCAAGTAGGTAAAAAGACGAGGGCTAATAATAATCCTTGAGTAACAGAAGAAATATGGAATTTAATTGATGAAAGGAGAAAATATAAAAATGCAGTAAATGAAGCAGGCAAAAAGGAATACAAACGTCTCAAAAATGAGATCGACAGCAAGTGCAAAACGGCTAAGCAGGGATGGCTAGAGGACAAATGTAGAGATGTAGAGGCTTGTCTCACTAGGGGTAAGATAGATACTGCCTACAGGAAAATTAAAGAGACCTTTGGAGAGAAGAGAACCACTTATATGAATATCAAGAGCTCAGATGCCAACCCAGTTCTGAGCAAAGAAGGGAAGGCAGAAAGGTGGAAGGAGTATATAGAGGGTTTATACAAGGGCAGTGTACTTGAGGACAATATTATGGAAATGGAAGAGGATGTAGATGAAGACGAAATGGGAGATAAGGTACTGCGTGAAGAGTTTGACAGAGCACTGATAGATCTGAATCGAAACAAGGCCCCAAGAGTAGACAACATTCCATTAGAACTACTGATGGCCTTGGGAGAGCCAGTCATGGCAAAACTCTACCATCTGGTGAGCAAGACGTATGAAACAGGCGAAATACCCTCAGACTTCAAGAAGAATATAATAATTCCAATCCCAAAGAAAGCAGGTGTTAACATATGTGAAAATTACCGAACTATCAGTTTAATAAGTCACAGCTGCAAAATACTAACGCGAATTCTTTACAGATGAATGGAAAAACTGGTAGAAGCGGACCTCGGGGAAGATCAGTTTGGATTCCGTAGAAATGTTGGAACACGTGAGGCAATACTAACCTTACGACTTATCTTAGAAGAAAGATTAAGAAAAGGCAAACCTACGTTCCTATCATTTGTAGACTTAGAGAAAGCTTTTGACAATGTTAACTGGAATACTCTCTTTCAAATTCTGAAGGTGGCAGGGGTAAAATACAGGGAGCGAAAGGCTATTTACAATTTGTACAGGAACCAGATGGCAGTTATAAGAGTCGAGGGGCATGAAAGGGAAGCAGTGGTTGGGAAAGCAGTGAGACAGGGTTGTAGCCTCTCCCCGATGTTATTCAATCTGTATATTGAGCAAGCAGTAAAGGAAACAAAAGAAAAATTCGGAGTAGGTATTAAAATTCATGGAGAAGAAGTAAAAACTTTGAGGTTCGCCGATGACATTGTAATTCTGTCAGAGACAGCAAAGGACTTGGAAGAGCAGTTGAACGGAATGGACAGTGTCTTGAAAGGAGGATGTAAGATGAACATCAACAAAAGCAAAACGAGGATAAGGGAAAGTAGTCAAATTAAATCGGGTGATGCTGAGGGAATTAGGTAAGGAAATGAGACACTTAAAGTAGTAAAGGAGTTTTGCTATTAAGGGAGTAAAATAACTGATGATGGTCGAAGTAGAGAGGATATAAAATGGAGACTGGCAATGGCAAGGAAATCGTTTCTGAAGAAGAAAAATTTGTTAACATCGAGTATAGATTTAAGTGTCAGGAAGTCGTTTCTGAAATTATTTGTATGGAGTGTAGCCATGTATGGAAGTGAAACATGGACGATAAATAGTTCGAACAGGAGGAGAATAGAAGCTTTCGAAATGTGGTGCTACAGAAGAATGCTGAAGATTAGATGGGTAGATCACATAACTAATGAGGAGGTATTGAATAGAATCGGGGAGAAAAGGAGTTTGTGGCACAACTTGACGAGAAGAAGGGACCGGTTGGTAGGACATGTTCTGAGGCATCAAGGGATCACAAATTTAGCATTGGAGGGCAGCGTGGAGGGTAAAAATCGTAGAGGGAGACCAAGGTATGAATACACTAAGCAGATTCAGAAGGATGTAGGTTGAAGTAGGTACTGGGAGATGAAGAAGCTTGCACAGGATAGAGTAGCACGGAGAGCTGCATCAAACCAGTCTCAGGACTGAAGACCACAACAGCAACAACATTAGTCAAGCATTCCAGAAAATCTAATAAACTATCTAGTGTGCTATACTGATTATGGTGCAAGAAAATGTTTCCTCATACTGAGTCAAACTTCTTATTACTTCAACATTGAAAAGCGTATTCATCGTTATCCTGCTAAATCCAAACTTTGTCAGAAAGCTAAACCATTCAGTCTCACATTTCGCTCGCATTTTTACGTCATCTAGCCGCAGTTGATATACGGACCAGTCCCAATGACAAAACAAGGATTTTCTTCCAATTTCATTGCATTAGAGTTAACTTGTAAATTTATTTCTTTCACACCTTTACGAAAATCAACAGCCAAAACAATATCTGTAGTCTTTGTTAAAAATTTCTTACGAGAAGCAGGTCGTGTAGACAAAGTAATTACTGAGAATGAATCACAATTTCGATCTAGTTTTCGGATTCACATTGAAACACGTATGTATTCATTGCCAGCGATGGCGAGGCATGACAGAATCTCTGACCAGAGAGTTATTTATCGTTGCTAGTCTGCGCTTGACCGCGCGAGAGTTAAGTTGTACTCTGTCTGTAGTAGTAGTCAGTCGGATACGGTAGCAGACGTCGGCATGCGTCGGCGGCGTGCTCTTCTTGCGACTCTGGTCAGGATTGTGGTGGACGATGAGTATTGTTGTAGAAGGTAATGAAGCAGCATTGCGCACATCTAGTAATGTATGTTAATTGTAATTAATTTGTTCAAAAAATGCCCCAATAATAATTTTTTTATAAAGTAACTCTTTTAAAGAAAAACATTCATTTCAATTTAAAGAATATTTCCTATACATTTCCTCCAAGAATCAAAAAATTAAATATACGCCAGCATTGCACAAAGCTGTGTCGATAGATAAGAGCAGATATAGTTGCAGTTTATTGAGGTAAGAATTTTGCTTTTGTTATTCAGAATACAGGGCCGAAGGTCAGCGCAGCTGTCCTTATAAAAATTTGTAAGGTTTAATTATTTCACAGGGCCGAAGGTCAGCGATGCTGTCCTTATAAAATTTACCAGATATTATTATTTCTGTTAGGAGGTTATATTTCGTTCATGGTTCATTATTTAATTAATAATATTGTTATTGGTTTTTGGTCAATTTGCATTCTTTGATTTCTGTGGGGAGGTTACGCCTGGCTCCCATTTCATTTAATTATTTAACATATTTTGCGGAGAGGTTACACTTGGCTCCAGTTCCATTTTTTAATTTAACATATTTTGCGGAGAGGTTACACTTGGCTCCATTTCCATTTTTTAATTTAACATTTTTTGTGTGGAGAGGTTACACTTGGCGACATCCGGCCAGGATCGTATTTCTTTGTGAATGTTCTGAGAAGTAGTCAAATATCTGCTCTTATTTGCTTAAATGTAATTAGCACTTGGCGCAACGCATTTTCTAATTTGTCACTCTTTCTTCTACACATCATCGGCAATTTCTTGCTCTCTGTTGTATTTGTGTTTGTTGCATTTTGTATTGTCTCTGTTTCATTTGTGAATAATTTTGATTAGTGTAAAAATGCCGCGAAAAACTGTCAACAGTACATTGCGATGTATAATGAGTGAAATAACCGACTTAAACAACTTGACCGATAGTACTTGCGACACGCAGTGTAATGATGACAATCCTCCATTTACAGACAATCAATGCGTACTAATCACCGGTCCTGATTTTATTGCTAATGATATGCAAATAAATTCAGTTGTGTCCTCTGTTAATTTGACGACAATTGATGACGCGGGACGTTCTGTTGCAATGAGCGCTGCCCAGCTTAACACACCCGGTTTGCAGGATTTACGTGACGAAAGGACAGATTTTTTTAATGAAAACGAACAGTGTAATCAGAATGAGTCGGATTTATTTAATTCCGAGGTAGTGACTAACAGTGCGCATCCGATGGGCAAACCTTTTGGTGAATCACAGAATGACCAAATGGTCACACAAAACGTGACAATTGCAGGTACGCCATCACACAGCACGGAGAATAGAGCCGATAATTTTGGCTGGGATCAAGTTATGGCATTTTTACGACAAATGGATGAAAAACAGGACAACAAGTCCAAACAACTTAGTGAAGATCTCAAACAACAACAGAATGAAAATTTCAAACAACAATTTAGTGAACAGAACAAACAATTTAATGAAAAACAAGACAACCTTAATGAAAATCTCAAACAACTTAGTGAACAGAACAAACAATTTAAAGAAAATTTCAAACAACTTAATGAAAAACAAGACAACCTTCATGAAAAATTAGACAACAATTCCAGACAGCTTAGTGAACAGATTACAGCCGTTGCCGCACAATGTCATGATACCAAAGAACAATTACGTGAGGAAATTGAGGCTTGTGCTAGGAAAAGTAGTGAAGAAATTAGATCTGTTGCCTAAGAATTAAGGGATATGCAAACAGCTACAACAGAAATACTTAGAGACGAAATTAGTGCAGTCGGTAAACAATGCTCTGAAAAAGCAACACAGTTACGGGACGAGTTTAAGTTAATGACAGCAGAACTTTCGCGTACACTGGATGCAAAAGTAGACGCGAAATTCGACCAACAGAATAGTCAAATTGACGAGCGTTTTAATCACCACCTACAAAACAGTGATACGCGTTTCCGTAAATTTATACAGGAACAGAATAAAGTAAAACGACAAATCATGGAAACAATCACCGCACAGAGACAGGAAGATAAACGTAAATTGTTTGCGAAAGCTAAAACATATGTAGACAATAATATTGCTACAGTATCGGACGAAATTAATACCATTAAACAGCTGAACACAGAATTACGTGATGAAATTTCCGAACTTAAATCGAAAACAGACACACACACAGCAGACTTTCAGACAGTGACAGACAGACTCGAACAATTAGAACTAACACAGGATTCCGATGTCATTAAACCAGACATTAAAAAATTGAGCGAAACCACACATAAAATACAAAAACAGATTAATGCTTCTGACACTAAAAACGAAGATCAGGTAAAAATACTGACTGAAAAATATGATGAATTGGCCAGTCGTATTGACGCTATTGAATGTAATAATGACAGCAAATCAGACGACACTTCGCCGATTTCGTTTAATCAAACACCTGAACTCCAAAATTTACAGCAGACGATCAGTGAGATAGATTCGTCTAATAATACATTGCGTAGAAAATTGTCAACTTTACAGCAAGAAGTGACAGAGATAAAAAATATTTCAGTTAATAACACGTCACAGCGTACAGCACATTCCGAACATTTCTCACAATCATACAGCCAGTATAATTTGAGTAATTTACAGAGAATATGTGACTTAGATTTCGAACAATCACAGGCAAATAGATTCTCATACAATCCTGAACCTGTTCAGACATACAGAGACGATAATTTTGATTACAAACATTTTCTATCAGTGAGAAAATTTAAAGTATTTAAAAATGACAGAACACAGATTCACTCCTTGGATTGGATACAGCAATTTACTTCTGAATTTTTACCGCCATTGCCTGTAACGCAAAATCTGAAATTTATTTGTAGCGCGTAATAGACCTCAGGGGATTCATTACGCTTTAATGAGTATGTGCCGTAGCGTGCACAGGGCCCCGAGCCGTAGTAGTGCTGTTTCATCTTTAGTTTTCTGCACTGCTGCCTTCTCTTCTACTATCCTTTATATCTATTAAAACAGCTCTTTAACTATTGCCCTATCTAGGATTAAAAATGAGTAAAGAAAACCCAATAAGACAGTTCTCTTTAGCCACTCCCAAAATGACAACTATCGCCGTAACATTAATATCAAAGAAAATTTTAATCATCAGTATCGTCAAAATTATCAGCAACAGCAAACGCATTTTAATAACAATAGAGGTTTTTCCCAACAACAGCAACAAAACCAGCCGGTTAGCATACCTAACCAACGATGTAGTCTACAAGGTCAACCAAGCTTTAATCTCTCGCCGCATGCACGTATAGTCTCAGGTCCAACAAATAGTAACGCACGGCAGCAAAGAAATAACTACGTACAGAAAACACAGTATTTCAGTTCCTATCGCAATGCACCGTATAGAAATGACTATCATGACAGATGTAAAATTAATGAGCACAATTTTCAGCGTACATTTAATAACAGTCTATCTTATCAGCAGCAAGAACATTAGCAACAACAAATAATCATGAATGTACCAGACAGTAGATATCATCCAGAACGTAAGACGTTAGGAAGAAATAACAGAACAGTACAAATAGAGGAAGTGGCACAGCATCCTCCTGAAAATAATAACACGCCAGATAGAATTTGATTAAATACAGTGCAGGTTGTATATTCCAGTAACGCGAGCAATACTTTTGACACGCAGAATCTTGTTCACGAAAACGTTATTTGAAACACGCTTTGTTGAATGCACCACTTTTATCGCACCCAGATCTTACCACAAATTTTTCTGTTGCCACCGACAGTTCTAACACCGCTTTAGGCGTACATATTTTTCAGGAAATTGAAGAAGATGGTTGTACAGTAATTAAAAACATCGCTTTTGCAAGTCGCATTCTGTCACCTGCTGAACGAAATTGTTGTGTTACAGAACTTGAAACATTATGTGTTGTATGGGCTTTTACGAGATTTCGGCATTTTCTTTATGGAAGACATACGACCGTTTACACAGACCACAGAGCGATACAATTTTTACTTTCGGCTAAATTTACACACGACAGATTAAGCAGATGGAAACTTTACTTGCAGGAATTTAATTTTACAATTGTTCACATTCCCGGCACACAAAATGTTGTAGCAGACGCACTTTCTCGTTCTCTTAGCAACAATCAGCAAGGCATCGCAACCAACGTCTGCAAAACAAATTTCAGCGTCATGTACATTCAACAAGTTGCATTTGAAAATTTCATTTCGTCGTCATTACAAGACATAGCACAACAGCAGAATAAAGACAACGTATGGAAAGAGATTAAACACCTTTGGCAAGATAGGAATAATGTTACCATTAGAAACCATTACACTGTACGCAATGACATTCTGTTTCGCCGCTCTCATCCTGACAGCAACAATTGGTTATTATGCATTTCTGACGAACTTGTTAACAAATTAATCTGGTATACTCATTTAAGTTACGCACATTACGGAGCCAAAAAATGTTTTCTTATACTGAGACAGAACTGTTATTTTACGAACATGGAGAAACGTATTCGACGAGTTTTAGCGTCATGTAAAATCTGTCAGAAAGCTAAATCAGATACGACTTCACATATTCCTCCATTACATCCCATTGTACCTGTTAAATTGAGACATATTGCCGCTGTAGACATTTTTGGTCCGATTCCCAGAACTAATAGAGGTTTTTGCTACATCTTTGCCGACCGCGGTGGTCTCGCGGTTCTAGGCGCGCAGTCCGGAACCGCGCGACTGCTACGGTCGCAGGTTCGAATCCTGCCGCGGGCATGGACGTGTGTGATGTCCTTAGGTTAGTTAGGTTTAACTAGTTCTAAGTTCTAGGGGACTGATGACCTAGGATGCTGGGTCCCTTAGTGCTCAGAGCCATTTTGCTACATCTTTGTTGCTGTTGAACTCACTTCAAAATTTGTTACCTTCACTCCGTTACGCAAAGCTACTGCTAAAACTGTTTCGAAAGCATTTGTAAAACATTTTCTATTTCATGTAGGGCATGTGTTGAAAGTAATTTCCGGAAATGGATCACAGTTTCGATCTGCTATATGGACACGTATGTTAGGAGCTAGAAACATTTCTCCGATCTATATATCCAGGTACCATGCTTATTCGAACCCTTGTGAACGATTAATGAAGGAAATTGGTAAACTATGTAGAATATACTGCCATAAAAGACATATTGATTCGGACACACACACACTCTCATTCCAGGATGTAATTAATTCCATACCAAATGAATCCACTATGCTATCTCCGTCTGTTATACTGAAAAATGTTGAACCACCTAACAAAATTAAAGAATTAGTAATATTTCCTACATCTCGTCGACTACGACACCATGAAATAATTGACATTGCGCTGAACAACATCAAACGTGCCGCAGAGCGCCGGAGAAGACAGCAGAAACAGGTTTGTACATGCCGTGACTTTCACATTGGACAGAAGATATTAGTACGTACACACTATTTATCCAATAGAGTAAAAGGTAGGTGCAGTAAATTTGAACTTCTATACGCAGGTCCATATCGGATTCGCAGCATTCCTCACCCCAATGTTGTACACGTCTTAACTTTGAGAACCAGAAAAACGAAAGGAAACCACCACATATCGAATATCAAACCTTTTATTGAATGAAGATACTTTATGATTTAACATGCTGTAATGCCATTTGCAAATTTTTATGACCACTTATGCAATTATATTCACATGAATACTTACTGATGATTGTCGTATTTTTTCTTGGCAAGTGCCCAGCAAGGTAAAGTTAGCAGGTTGCTCTTCTTGTCGTTACACATCAGACTGTGCATATTTTTCCAGATGAACTTACACATTTTATGACCATTTATGCAATAATATTCATGTGACTACTTACTGATGATTGTCGTATTTTTTCTTGGCAAGTGCCCGGCAAGGTAAGGTTAGCAGGTCGCTCTTCTTGTCGTTACACATCAGACCGTGCACATTTTTCCAGATAAACTTGCGTATCTTATGAATAATTATGCAATTTTATCTAGTGACATATTAATTTTATTAAATTCTCTCTCCATTAAAGTCTTTAATTCTCGCCTCTATTAACTACACAACATACAAGCTGAACACAAAGAAAGTCACATTTCTTGTCATCATTTTTTATGTATGTACGATTGTTTTCCTGTTTTGTTTGTATTCACTATGAAATAGTTAAGATATAGCAAACACCACTTGATTTTGACATTTTGCCTTATTATATATCAACATCGTGACTACTTTACTTCTTTTTTTTTTTTGCTGCTACATTGTGATACACTGTGTACATTTTTGCCTCTGAACACTATCTATGTTTTTGACGTATTACGTTTTCTCTCATGGTATGCTGTATGCTCAATTATGCTACTATAAACCAGTTTTTATTTAATGAGTATATGATTTAAATGCAAGACATTAATCTTTGTTCATCATTTTCAGAAAGAAATAACGTGTAAAAGAAATAAATTAAACAGAAATGGGAACTTCACTTTCGGAATGAACGAAAGAAGATGCAAAAAAACCTCATGAGGAAGAGTAAATGGATCAGGATTAACAAGCATTAACAAGAATATACTATACACATCGTAGAATAGCAGTCTTAACTAATTTTTTCTTTCAGTATACAAGGCGATTGATGCAGGCTGTCAGACAGAACTGCACATCTTAGTTTTAGTGATGAAATATGCTAGAAATAAGGAATAGTTGTGTAATGAGTAATGAAGTGACCTTTTTTGCAGATGATAATGAATGGTGATGAATAATGATGAAGAATATGCTACTATGGATAATGAAGTTTTTCTTTACAGGTGATGATAATAATGGAGTTATGGTGATATGGATAATGAAGTTTTTCTTTGCAGATGAAAATAATGATGAAGTTTACATATTTGCTGTTAGTTAAGAGATGCTATGTAGTTATGTAAGTATTTGTTGCAGTTCGTTTTGACAGTATGTGTTATATTGCACAGTATGATGACTGAAGGTTTTGGAAAGGACAGCTAGGGAACACATTTTTTTTAATACACATTTCACTACCTGTTAATTCGAAGTTCACTACTTTTCAGCATAAAATGCGTTTCTTCTTTCAGTTTAATAATCCATTTTTGTATTTTGCAGGAGAAATTATTTATGAAATTAATGTGCTATAAGCAGTTGTTCATTAAACCTATGTCATTTATGAATGTGATTACATGTACTCTACTTGTTTCATAATCTTGCTACAGCTGACTCATGACGAATGACGTTACACATCTTCATTTGCAGCAACAACTCAAAAGCAAATATTTTCATTCTTCAGTAATTACCCAATGCAATGGATTGCTTATATATATATATATTGCTTTGCAATTAGGCAATGAGTGCCAATGTTCTCTGTAAAACGATTTATGTACATTATTCTGTAATACTATGTTGTTTATTACCTCCTGTTTTCAATGATGACTTCTGATGGTTTGTAATTAGGCAATGAGTGCCAATGTTCTCTGTAAAACGACTCATGAACATTATTCTGTAATGCTATGTCATTTATTAGCTCCTGTTTTCAATGATGACTTGTGATGGTTTATAATTAGGCAATGAGTGCCAATGTTCTCAGTAAAACGACTCATGAGCATTATTCTGTAATACTATGCCACTTATTAGCTCCTGTTTTCAATTATGACTTCTGATGGTTTGTAATTAGGCAATGAGTGCCAATGTTCTCTGTAAAACGACTCATGAACATTATTCTGTAATGCTATGTCATTTATTAGCTCCTGTTTTCAATAATGACTTCTGATGGTTTGTAATTAGGCAATGAGTGCCAATGTTCTCTGTAAAACGATTTATGTACATTATTCTGTAATACTATGTCATTTATGAGCTCCTGTTTTCTATGATGACCTCTGATGGTTTATAATTAGGCAATGAGTGCCAATATTCTCTGTCAAACGACTCATGAACATTATTCTGTAATACTATGCCGCTTATTAGCTCCTGTTTTCAGTGATGACTTCTGATGGTTTATAATTAGACAATGAGTGCCAATGTTCTCTGTAAAACGATTTATGTATATTATTCTGTAATACTACGTCATTTATTAGCTCCTGTTTTCAATGATGACCTGTGATGGTTTATAATTAGGCAATGAGTGCCAATGTTCTCAGTAAAACGACTCATGAACATTATTCTGTAATACTATGCCACTTATTAGCTCCTGTTTTCAATAATGACTTTGATGGTTTGTAATTAGGCAATGAGTGCCAATGTTCTCTGTAAAACGATTTATATACATTATTCTGTAATACTATGTCATTTATGAGCTCCTGTTTTCTATGATGACCTCTGATGGTTTATAATTAGGCAATGAGTGCCAATATTCTCTGTCAAACGACTCATGAACATTATTCTGTAATACTATGCCGCTTATTAGCTCCTGTTTTCAGTGATGACTTCTGATGGTTTATAATTAGGCAATGAGTGCCAATGTTCTCTGTAAAACAACTCACGAACATTATTCTGTAATACTACATACATGGTACAGAAATGTTCAATAACTGGGCAATGAGTGCCACCAACTATTAGTGTAATTCTCAATGAAGACTAGTATGTGACTTAATGTCCTTCACCTTCTGACCTAATTACCTGGAATTACTGCAATATCCGTTTGTCCTGTATATCCTCATGATCATGGAGCACTATATTTGGTTTTTGCACTAATTCTACGTTGGTGTACCTTACAAGAACGTGGTGTTGACACGACATGCTGTCCACTACCTTGAGCGATGGAGATGCTATTATGGTCCCACTGTTTGGTGTACCTAATGTACTACCAAAAAAATAACATGGAATATTACTACGACATTTCAGTGTCTTGGCTTCGCTGATTAGTACTTCTGGGAAAAGAACTTCAGATTGTCTCACTTGGCGTTGCGCTTCTGTAGAAAGATATGGACTTTCAGTGCAGCTGCGTGCAACCTAAAGTGCTACAACCATGATGCAATCCTTCCCTTTCCTATCCTAATTCTTGTAACATAGTGAAAATCATTTTTGCTAACATGATTTGTATTCATGATCTATACATTTTTTGATTTGCTGATATGTTCTGAACTACAGTGCGTGTGCATTTTTGTCATTTGTTAACATGATTTCTACTAATTGCCTATACATTTTTTGATTTGCTGATATGTTCTGAACTACAGTGCATGTGCACTTATGTCATTTGTTAATTTGTTTTGTACTCATTGTATATATACTTTGTCATTACCTGATACGTTCTGTACTCGGTGCATGTACACTATATTTACTTCATGTTCTACACCTATATATCTGTATATACTGTGATTGTAAAGTTAGTTAGTTAACAAAAACTTGTTGCTCATGGCAAGTCCAAATGGCTCACCATCGCTGTCAAATTTTTGCCCCCCCCCCCCCCCCCCCCCCCAGTGGAGGGTTATGAAACACGTATGTATTCATTACCAGCGATGGCGAGGCATGACAGAATCTCTGACCAGAGAGTTATTTATCGTTGCTAGTCTGCGCTTGACCGCGCGAGAGTTAAGTTGTACTCTGTCTGTAGTAGTAGTCAGTTGGATACGGTAGCAGACGTCGGCATGCGTCGGCGGCGTGCTCTTCTTGCGACTCTGGTCAGGATTGTGGTGGACGATGAGTATTGTTGTAGAAGGTAATGAAGCAGCATTGCGCACATCTAGTAATGTATGTTAATTGTAATTAATTTGTTCAAAAAATACACCAATAATAATTTTTTTATAAAGTAACTCTTTTAAAGAAAAACACTCATTTCAATTTAAAGAATATTTCCTATGCATTTCCTCCAAGAATCAAAAAATTAAATATACGCCAGCATTGCACAAAGCTGTGTCGATAGATAAGAGCAGATATAGTTGCAGTTTATTGAGGTAAGAATTTTGCTTTTGTTATTCAGAATACAGGGCCGAAGGTCAGTGCTGCTGTCCTTATAAAAATTTATCAGGTTTAATTATTTCACAGGGCCGAAGGTCAGCGATGCTGTCCTTATAAAATTTACCAGATATTATTATTTCTGTTAAGAGGTTATATTTCGTTCATGGTTCATTATTTAATTAATAATATTGTTATTGGTTTTTGGTCAATTTGCAATCTTTGATTTCTGTGGGGAGGTTACGCAAGGCTCCCATTTCATTTAATTATTTAACATATTTTGCGGAGAGGTTACACTTGGCTCCATTTCCATTTTTTAATTTAACATATTTTGCGGAGAGGTTACACTTGGCTCCATTTCCATTTTTTAATATAACATTTTTTTGTGTGGAGAGGTTACAACATTTTGAAAAACAGAAAAACTCAATCCATCTTTATTTCCCAGTACCACACACAATCAAATCGCAAAGACGTTTAATGAAGGAATTAAAGAAATTGTGTAGAATGTATTGTCACAGGAAACATACTGAATGGGATATATATTCCAGGAAATAATAAATTCTTTGCCAAACGACTGCACACTGCTGTCTCTTCATTTAGTGTTGAAAAACAAGCTGCCACCATTATTCATTTTCCTCAGTAACAACGTTTACGACATCACGAAATCAGTGACATTGCTATCAAGGACATTAATAAAGCAGCAGAAAAGAGGAAAAGTTCTCAAAGATAAAAAATGAACAATAAAGTACTTCAAGTACGTCAAAACGTTCGCTTGCATCGTCTATTTCACAAAGCTACAGGCCAGTGTCAGAAATTCTTTCTGTTGTACGATGACCTTTTTTGGATTCGACTGATTGCCCATCCCAATGCAGTTCACGCAGAAACGTTGCGAACCACATTTCCAACGTTAAGACTTTTGTCGATTGAGACAAGATTTTACAGGCATGTCAGACGAGGAAATCTTATTGAAGAAAACAGAAAGATTTATACATGTTTTACCACATTTGCTTCTTATGCAATGGAATTTCATTATTATGGAGAAACTGTAAGCTCTCACACATGATTTGCCATAAAGTATTTTACTTGTATTTTAGTAAACAGTATTTTATGGATTTTTATTTGTAGGCTTAAGTAAAGTTCGGTAAAATTGTCCTATTCTTACATGTATTACTATGAGAGAATGTTAGATTCTGTACTCTTTTTCACATCAGGAACTCATAATCACATATGTACTTTTACTACTGCAGAGAATGACCATACTACCATAATTTTGCTAGAAATGCACATTTTTGTACCATTTTAACTGAAGACTTCTTCAAACAGGAATGCTATCTACTAATGAAGTTTTCTTTCCAGGGAGAGATAACATCTAATATTTGGCAGATGTGGGAAGAATCATAGCTTTTTCTATCACGTGAGCCTGTGTGGATGTACAGCGTTTGCTTTGTTTAGAATTGGATGGATGATTGAAGGAGGTAATTTTCTATTGGATGAAAGATCTTGTAACAGGGTAGGACAAGGTCGAGGCTACAAGCTGAGAGAAATAAGGAATTTTTTTGCTAGGTGGAATTGACGATGTTGAAATAGGTATATTACGGATAGAGACAATGATCGTGATTATGATGAATCCATGACTAAAGATTTTGCCAAGAAAATGTTACATAATTACGAAGTCATCCTACGATATGTTCCTGACGAAGATGATGAGAGATAAGAAGCTGAGTTAGGTACTATAGGGATCTTATGATGATTGTTTTGTACACTACTGGTCATTAAAATTGCTACACCACGAAGATGACGTGCTACAGACGCGAAATTTAACCGCCAGGAAGAAAATGCTGTGATTTGCAAATGATAAGCTTTTCAGAGCATTCACACAAGGCTGGTGCCGATGGCGACAGCAGCAACGTGCTGACATTAGGAAAGTTTCCAACCGATTTCTGATACACAAACAGCAGTTGACCGGCGTTGCCTAGTGAAACTTGGTTGTGACGCCTCCTGTAAGGAGAAGAAATGCGTACCATCACGTTTCCGACTTTGATAAAGGTCGGATTGTAGCCTATCACGATTGCGGTTTATCGTATCGCGACATTGCTGCTCGCGTTCGTCGAGATCCAATGACTGTTAGCAGAATATGGAATCGGTGAGTTCAGGAGGGTGGTACGGAACGCCGTGCTGGATTCCAACGGCCTCGTATCACTAGCAGTCGAGATGACAGGCATCTTATCCGCATGGCTGCAACGGATCGTGCAGCCACGTCTCGATCCCTGAGTCAACAGATGGGGATGTTTGCAAGACAACAACCATCTGCACGAACAGTTCAACGACGTTTGAAGCAGCATGGACTATCAGCTAGGAGACCATGGCTGCGGTTACCCTTGACGCTGCATCACTGGCAGGAGCGCCTGCGATGGTGTACTCAACAACAAACCTGGGTGCACGAATGGTAAAACGTCATTTTTTCGGATGAATCCAGGTTTCTGTTTACAGCAACATGATGGTCGCATCCGTGTTTGGCGACATCGCGGTGAACGCACATTGGAAGCGTATATTCGTCATCGCCATACTGGCGTTATCACCCGGCGTGATGGTATGGGGTGCCATTGGTTACACGTCTCGGTCTCCTCTTGTTCGCATTGACGGCACCTTGAATAGTGGACGTTACATTTCAGATGTGTTACGACCCGTGGCTCTCCCCTTCATCCGACCCCTGCGTAAACCTACATTTCAGCAGGATAATGCACGACCGCATGTTGCAGGTCCCTCACTACTCTTGATGAACTGTGGTATCGTGTTGAAGCTGCATGGGCAGCTGTACCTGTACACGCCACCCAATCTCTGTTTGACTCAATGCCCAGGCGTATCAAGGCCGTTAGTACGGCCAGAGGTGGTTGTTCAGGGTACTGATTTCTCAGGATCTATGCACCCAAATTGCGTGAAAATGTAATCACATGTCAGTTCTAGTATAATATATTTGTCCAACGAATACCCGTTTATCATCTGCATTTCTTCTTGGTGTAGCAATTTTAATGACCAGTAGTGTAGTAAATACTTTGAAATACAATTAAGCAATATTCTTCATAGGTACAAAGGAGTTTCCTTTAGTTATGCGATGATGTTTCTTTTCACAGACTTGCTATTTGCTCTATGCATTCGATGTGTAATAATATTCTTTGGTGTTGTACTTCAGTAATAAGTATTTATTCTCTGTGCAAGACAGCTTTCTAGTAGACAGACACACAGATTGATGTGAAGGAGTTTACCTGCGATGATAACTTTTGAGAATTTATTTCTGTTTGTTCTTACACCTCCTTCTCCTCGGTAATTATAGCAGAGAATGTAAGACTAGATAAATAACATGAAATAATGTGACAGAAGACAACTTAGTCTTTCCTTACAGAGGGCGGTAATTTTACCACATAACGTCAGGTAATGTGTAACATGAAAATTTTAGGTGTGTTATCCCATAAGTTATTGTCCTTTCCCACATTTTCTGTTATTGTCTGCTTACTGTTAGTGAATTAAGTTTATAGTCATTCAGGTTCACAAATATTTAACTCTGTCTGTAACGTTAAGGCATGTTTGACCTTCTAAACTTCTATTTTGTGGGGTTGAATAAGGATGTTAATGACAGTTTACTATTTCTAGTAGGCAGGCGGAGAGGTTAAGAATTTAATTTTGTTACAGCTGTACTGCATATGTGACACACAACTGACTAACCTTAATGATTACTGCATTCTTCTACCATAAACAATTTCTGCACAAAGCCTTTCTTTCCCAGAACTGATCCTGTATACTTAAGTAATAACTTGAACTCGAGCATACTGTAGAAAGTAATACTCTGAATTGTCGTCATTATTGATGTATTTAGCTTCACACAACAGACTTTCACACACGCAAATACAACTTGAACGCTGTTTTATGAATCAACATTTTCCTATCCAGCAAAGAAAATTTTGAACATGACTAAAGCCACAATGTTTTGTGGAATTTTGTGCCCATTTTCCTCTACACGTTTGTATGTAAGAAATAATTTTGTCATAAATTATTGCCACGCAGAAGGTTTGTATTAGTTTGTGAATATGTATATAACATGTAATTTCTACGTCATAACACGTAATTTCTAAGTCTACGTTTTGCCGCACTGCTGTGCATAATGACCATACATTATACATTTTCTGTAATTAAGATTTTTTTTTTTTTTTGGAATCACTTGTCTACACATTTTAATACTATTTGTAGCCTCCTTTCAATAATTTGGGGCATTATCAAAGTGACATAGCTATAAGACACAGTGTAAGCAAGTAACACACTTTTACCGAAGAAATTGTCACGTTTATAGCAAAATGCTACGACTACTTTAATAATTGCACGCGAACATTTAGTGGACTGGCAGATCGTCTAGTTCTCAATGTTTGTTTACACCATGCTGTCTAACTGATAAACATTTGAGTTTTGAGCTATCAGCGGAGATCTAGAGACTGGTACCTCATCCTCTGAGTCTGCTCTTAGAAAGGTTGTATAACATATCTACCAATTATTACAAGACGCTTGATGGACTGGATCTACAATTTTTTACTTCGGTTGGACCCACACCACGTAACAATAATTTGGATGTCTGAGTTTTCAGAAAGATGCATACATGAACTGATATTTTTAACATCCTCTGAGCCTTCTCTTACTCAATTCATCTATGGACCAAGTTTACAAACGATTCTTTGTGGATGTCAGTGGAGCACGTCTAGAATTCAATCGCACACTGAATCTTCCGGCGAAGGTTACTATGATGATAATGCGCTACGCCCTTTCGTGTTGTTCTATGAACTTCAATTCTGTTAGCAGAACATAGTATATATATACACTATACACCTATATAGTCCTCCCCCATGAACCATGGACCTTGCCGTTGGTGGGGAGGCTTCCGTGCCTCAGCTATACAGATAGCCGTGTCGTAGGTGCAACCACAACGGAGGGGTATCTGTTGAGAGGCCAGACAAACGTGTGGTTCCTGAAGAGGGGCAGCAGCCTTTTCAGTAGTTGCAGGGGCAACAGTCTGGATGATTGACTGATCTGGCCTTGAAACACTAACCAAAACTATGTGCTGTGCTGGTACTGCGAACGGCTGAAAGCAAGGGGAAACTACAGCTTTACTGTATGGTTAAATGATGATGGAATTCTCTTGGTTAAACTATTCCGGAGGTAAAATTCCCCCATTCGGAACTCCGGACAGGGACTACTCAAGAGGACGTCGTTATCAGGAGAAAGAAAACTGGCGTTCTACGGATCGGAGCGTGGAATGTCAGATCCCTTAATCGGGCAAGTAAGTTACAAAATTTAGAAAGGGAAATGGATAGGTTAAAGTTAGATGTAGTGGGAATTAGTGAAGTTCGGTAGCAGGAGGAACAAGACTCTTGGTCAGGTGAATACAGGGTTATAAATACAAAATCAAATAGGGGTAAGGCAGGAGTAGGTTTAATAATGAATAAAAAAATAGGAGTGCAGGTAAGCTACTAAAAACAGCATCGTGAACGCCTTATCGTGGCCAAGATAGACACGAAGCCCACGCCTATTACAGTAATACAAGTTTATATGCCAACTATCTCTGTAGATGACGAAGAAATTGATGAAATGTATGAGGAGATAAAAGAAATTATTCAGGTAGTGAAGGGAGACGAAAATTTAATAGTCATGGGCGACTGGAATACGAAGGTAGGAAAAGGAAGAAAAGGAAACGTAGCAGGTGAATATGGATTGGGGTTAAGAAATGAAAGAGGAAGCCGCCTGGTAGAATTTTGCACAGAGCATAACTTATTCACAGCTATCACTTGGTTCAAGAATCATGAAAGAAGGTTGTATAGATGGAAGAAGCCTGGAAATACCTGAAGGTATCAGGTAGATTATATAATGGTAAGACAGAGATTTAGGAACCAGATTTTAAATTGTAAGACATTTTCAGGGGCAGATGTGGACACTGACCACAGTCTATTGGTTATGAACTGTCGATTAAAACTGAAGAAACTGCAAAAAGGTAGGAGTTTAAGGAGATGGGACCTGGATAAACTGAAAGAACCGGAGGTTCTACAGAGTTTCAGGGAGAGCATAAGGGAACAATTGACAGGAATGGGGGAAAGAAATACAGTAGAAAACGAGGATAATGGAATGTAATCGAATTTAGTCGGGTGATGCTGAGAGAATTAGGTAAGGAAATGAGACACTTAAAGTAGTAAATGGGTTTTGCTGTATGGGGAGCAAAATAACTGATGATGGTCAAAGTAGAGAGGACTGGCAACGGCAACGAAAGCGTTTCTGAAGAAGAGAAATTTGTTAACATCGAATATAGATTTAAGTGTCAGGAAGTCGTTTCTGAAAGTATTTGTATGGAGTGTAGCGATGTGCGGAAGTGACACACGGACGATAAATAGTTTCGACAAGAAGAGGATGGAAGCTTCCGAAATGTGGTGCTACAAAAGAATGCTGAAGATTAGGTGGGTATATCACATAACTAATGA